>NC_091991.1:136716672-137322271 GCF_044704955.1 Pristiophorus japonicus | reverse complement strand
ATGAGAGAGGAAGGGAAGGAGAGAGGAAGGGAAGGAGAGGAGAAGGGAAGGAAGAGAGGTGGAGGGAGGGAGGAGAGAGGAGGGAGGGAGGGAGAGAGGAGGGAGGGAGGGAAGGAGAGAGGAGGAGGGAGGGAGGGAGGAAGGAGAGAGGAGGGAAGGAGAGAAGGAGGGAGGGAGGAAGGAGAGAAGGGGGTGGGAGGGAAGGAGAGAAGGAGGGAGGGAGGAGGGAGAGAGGAGGGAGGGAAGGAGAGAGGAGGGGAGGGAGGGAAAGAGAGGAGGGAGGGAGGGAGGAGGGAACGGAGGGAGGAGGGAGAGGAGGGAGGGAGGAGGAGGAGGGAGGGAAGGAGAGGGAGGGAAGGGAGGAGGGAAGGAGAGAGGGAGGGAGGGAGGGGGAGGGAAGGAGAGAGAGGAAGGGAGGAAGGGAGGGAAGGAGAGAGGAGAGGAGGGAGGGAGGGAAGGAGAGGAGGAGGGAGGGATTAGAGTGAGGAGGGAGGGAGGGAGGGAAGGAGAGTGAGGAGGGAGGGAGGGAAGGAGAGGGAGGAGGGAGGGAGGGGAAGGAGAGTGAGGAGGGAGGGCGGGAAGGAGAGGAGGAGGGGAGGGAGGGAGGGAGGGAGGAGGAGAGGAGGGAGGGAGGAGGAGAGGGAGGAGGGAGGGAAGGAGAGTGAGGAGGAGAGGGAGGGAGGAGGAAGGGAGGAGGAGGGAGGGAGGAGAGGAGAGTGAGGAGGGAGGGAGTGAGGAGGGAAGGAGAGTGAGGAGGGAGGGAGGGAAGGAGAGAGAGGAGGGAGGGAGTGAGGAGGGAGGGAGAGAGAGGAGGGAGAGAGGAGGGAGGGAGGGGAGAGGTGAGGGAGAGGAGGAGGAATGGAGAAGAGAGGGAGGGAATGGAGGGGGGGAAAGGGAGGGGAGGGGGGGCGGAGGCGAGAGAAGGAGGCTGATCGGCCGGGCCGAAGACGCCGGGCTGTATTTTCAGGTAGGTGGCATCGGGTCTCGGGTGGGGGAGGGGGGGGGGGGTCGCGGAGGTCCGGGGGGGGGAGGGGAGAGTTGCGGAGGGGGAGGAAGTCGCGGAGGTCCGGGGGGGGGGGGGGGGGAGAGTCGCTGAGGTCCGGGGGGGGGAGGTGGGGGGAAGCTGAGGTCGAGTCGCCGGGGTGGGAAAAGAGAGCGGGGGTCGGGTCGGGTGGGGAGGTGAGACTTATGCACGCAGCCCCAGTGAGGCCATTCGGCCAGGGCTAGGGGCTGCGTGCTTCAGGCCCCTCCCACAGTTTTGGGCGCCTGGAGCTACTGCAAATGCGCACCCATTGTAGCGTGCATGTGCAGAGGTCCCGGCACTGTTTTCAGCGCAGGGACCTGGCTCCGCCCCCTACAGCTTGTGCTGCGCCGCGCCCAGCTCCAGAGGGCCTGCAGGGAGCCGGAGAATAGGTAATTTTTTTTTAGGTGCACTTTATGGCGCGAAAAACGGGCGTCCAGGTCCGGGCCGCGCCGTGTTAGGCGTGGCCCGAAACTTGGGCCCGAAAGGCTGGAGAAGATCAAGGGATGTAAAGTCACACATCATAGATGGTATATAGAACGGGGACCCAAGTAAGAAGAAAAAGATGATAACTTTAAAAGTTCAGAATATTACACTCATTTCTCCTTTTAAAATAGAAAATGATATTGAGAGCATCACTGAAGTTGAACTGCAATACAGGTAAAATTTAACCAAAAAGAATGAAGAGTCTGAAAAAATCAATGTGATGCTAAAATATGGCTCAGTATAGTTAGTAATCTGATTAACATGTACATTCTGGCCTGAATGGGATCATGGACTATAACTAGCTTGAAGCACACCAACTAAAGATTCATTTAAATCACATATTTGTACAACATAGACCCCATGTAAGGTCAATTATTACCTGCAAATTGGTATATACAGGTGTCTTTTCTTTCTGAATGTTAAAGTCCCTACCCTCCAGTTCTCTCTCCCGCCCACCTCCCCAGGGTGAAAGGGTTCATGTCAGTAGACAGGTCCATTGGTGGCACTGATATTTCATCCGAATGAGCTTCTTCACATGTGAACTTAGATAGCAAACGTTGACAGTCTGTTTGACCAAGATGATACACCCGAACAAAGTACGAAACCATCCTGATCCCATATTCATTACTTTAAACAGGGGTCGCTGGATACGCTTCAAGAGCAGGAACCTCTGGCTGTAGGCTAATTATAGTACTCCATGCCTGTCCTGACTGAAAGCAGCCAATTCAGCACAGATCAAGAATCAAACCTGGGAGTTTCCCAGTCTGTACGGCTCAATACAATACAAAGCCTGGGGGTGAGGGGGGGGGGGCGGCGGAGGGAGGAGAGAGAGAGAGAGAGAGAGAGACTGTGGGAGAGAGAGGGGAAGTGGGAGAGGGGAAGCGGGAGAGGGAACTCAGCAAAGACAGATCACGTCCTTCCAACCCCCTTTACACCCACACCCAATTTCTCAGAAAGCTCAGTGCGTGTGTGATAACCGACATCATTGGAGTGGATGAAATCCAGAAGTCACGACACTGTTACTATTCACCTCATACCCAATAAACCTGTTAACAATCCGAGGTCCACAGGCAATGCCCCGTCTATGGTGGGGGGGTGGGTAAAGAACTTCGGCTGGAGGAGAAATGAACTTAGGCTGGCGGAGGGGGGGGGGGTTTAAGAGACTTCGGCTGGGGGAGGCATGAACTTGGGCTGGGGTTGCCAGGAACATGCTGGAATGGAGCAGCTCTATCCTGTCTGAGGTCTGAAGTCAGAATGGCTCGAATTACACTTTGCAAAGTCACTCAGAACTTGGGCTGGGCGGTTCCAATTCCACACTCCAGAGAAACTTCTGGGTGTGGTTTATCCTCCAAGGGGACCAATCAGCAATCAAGTCATGTGATCATGGAGAGCCTATCAGAGCATTTTCTAATGCAAATAGCTATGTCCATTTAGTTGATGGTCACAGTTCGAGATGCTTTGGCACCTTGATTACAGAACTTTTTTTTTGAGGAAGTCAGGTGAGGGCCTGGGCCCAAAGATCAGGACAGCACCAAGGATGACAAGAATACGATAAAATAATTAGGTGACACTGAGGTTGTGTTTTAAAATCCTGCAGAATTTCCGAAGGAACAGGTGCAAGGAGCTCTGGGAAAGTGAGTTCACTTTACTTCTTACTGCATGCTAAACATTTGGCTGATTCCATATTTCAGTTCCTCAATTTATTGTTTGAGGAAAAAAATCAGTCACAGTTTGTAATTACCCTTAAGCTGAGAATAACTTGGGACAGGAAGGACTGGGAGGGTTGAAACTCTTAAGCCTTCACAGGATAAAAATGGACCGTAATCATTTCTGCCTGGAGTACAACCACCTCTTGTTATAAAAGCACATTGTTTGATTGATCTTTAAAACACGTGTCACATAAAAGGCTTCATTATGTTAACGAACAAAACAAATACTTTTATTATTTGCCCTTGCAAATGCATCACATAATTGCTCTAACCAGCAGAAAAGCACTTGGTTTGTGTTTGAACTTTGAAATCATTACAATCCTTCCAATTTTCATAAGTGTACATAAGGCCTCAAAATCAGATAGCAATATTTTAGCATGTGCAGTGCTTTTAATGGGTTGTGAGGACAACAGAGAGCTGTAGTTAAACCATCACACTAGAGGAAACACAAAGTAACAAACTACTTTCCTAGCACAGCTGCAGATTTACGAAAAGGAGTAAAGATAAGCAGAGTTGTGTGCGTTTTACTTCAAAACCACCTTTTTCTGCTTCGATAAGCTTTCATATTAAGGCCAAGATATTTAAACAGTATTTTGTTCAGGATTAACGCACAAGTAGGGAAGAAAAGTTTTAAAAATGCATTCATTTGCTATCTGTGGAGCCTTGCTATGCTGCTGTGGCTGCCTACAAAACAGTGAATGCACTTCAAAAAGTAATTAATGAGATTAAAGCATTTTGGGACGTCGTGTGGACGTGAAAGGCACTATATAAATGAATGTTCTTTCTCTATATGACAACTGTAGAATGCTAAAGTCTTAGAATAAAACTTCAAACAGCTAGACAGTATTTAAAATAAATTATTTGACCAAACCACAGCCATAAGATGAATGAGACAAAGGATGAACTAGTCCATACTGATGTGCACGAGCACTGCTTATTGTTTCTTCTATTGTGCAGCTGTTTCAACATTAGAATGTTCACCACCAAAAAGGAAATCATGTCATGTTCCTGTGGTTAGAACCAACTTAACAGACGTTATGATCTGAAGTATGCTTTTAAAACTTTGGTAGACTGCTTTGAGTGAGCGAGCCTTGTTATCACCTTCTACTATAGCGCTAGTTATAAATAAATATGCGCAGTACTGGTGACCCATAACTGTAGCACTGAGATTTATAAAAAAGATGCTTATGCAGGATGGTTAATCCACTCTTCGTTATCATACACATCAGATTTCAAAAATAGTTTTCAGTACTTGGATTTATTACAAGTTGGCTGTCCCAGTACTTTCTGAATCTCCATGTTGCCTTTTTAAAATAGATTATTGCTGATATGCATTGAACAGGCCACCTGAAGTGCAATGCAACCCAATTTTTTTTTAAAGCATGTTGTTAGGACATATGCAACCATACCTGTAGTGCAAGTCATGAAGTGGTCCTGGTTGGACCCCATTCTTTCAAATTCTAGCAGTATTTTTGTAACCATATGTAGAAAGTTTATAGAATCCAATGAGACTGTACCTCAAAATAAGGAAGATTTTGCTGGATTTTGTAGACAATGACACTATCCAAAAAGATAAGTTTCTACTTCGACCTTTATTTAAAAGTTTGGTCTGATCAAGGATGTTAATGCTGAGGAACTCCATGTTGGCATCCAGTACCAGCACTGAACATTCATTTTAATTGTGTTTCCTTCTGAAATCAGATTAGTCTATTTTCTTTGGTAAGCCTAACCATTATGTTATAAGGGAAATCCTGCCATTGCTATTTCTATCAACCCAGTAATCACCAGGTACTTAGCTGTAGCATGTGGAAAGACATGGAACATCTAAACATTTTGAAACAATACAAAAAACATATTTCTGTCAGTATTCAAATTTCTGCTGGCAATAGATTAAAAACAAGGCAAAGGAAGATCCTGTCAATATAGTTCCACTGCTAGAATCCCGATATATGTTGAAGAGAGCATGCTGAACCAATGCCCACAGATATATGCTGTACTCTGCAAGGACATGAATTTATAAAATGCTTCATCACATCTTCAGGATGTCCCAAAGCATTTTACAGTCACTGAATTACTTTTGAAATGCAGCCATAATTGTTTTGTAGCCAGATATAGCTGCTAGTTTGCACACAGCAAGGTCTCAGAAACAGCAAGTCAATGAATGACCAGGCAATACGTTTTAGGTGGTGTTGGTTGAGGTCATGCTTTTACAGTCACATGACACAAAATCTTTTATGTTCACTTGATCAGGCATCGGTTTAACATCTCATCTGAAAGTCTGCATCTTCGACAACCCATCACTCCCTCAGTACTGTACCCAAGTGTCAGCCTAGATTATGTGCTCAAGTCTGTATATGTAGGCATCAACAATATGGATCATGATGGTTCTTGTATTGCTCTGATCTTGAGTGTTCCATCTACTCGAACATGACTGGCCAGATTTGAAGTTAGTTGTAAAGTGGGATCAATATGTTGGTATTCTGCTTGATTAGCATTAAGGATCAAATTAGAATTATACAAAACTTGTTTACGGTAAGAAATTGAATGGGTTCAGTAGAATCCACGATAGGTTAGATCATGCATGGGAGAAATGGGCTTGACAAGCTATATGGCCTTTTCTTGTTCCATATTGATCACTCTTGTAAACCTTCCATTTTTGCAAGTCAGGCACCAATACTTTAAATGTTATGGTTGACTAGAATAAATGATCTCATTACTTTTCAGAAAATGAGCACTAGGTTTGTTTGATCTGCTCGTAATGAACCAAGTATCAATGGCCTGTGAAATTAAATGAAAAAAGCCTATTGAACAGTCGCTGGGGGTAATTATAACTTTGGCAGTAAAACGGCTGATATATGGATCGGCCGCCCATTGTACAGCTTTTTCGATTTTCGTTTCGGAAAATCAGGAGAAATGTACAAAGGGTGGCCGAACCGGTATTGACTGTTTTATATTTTCGCCTAAGTTAAAATGATCCCCGCTGAGATTTCTGAAAATGATATTACTGTGAAAACTAAAGACAATTGAATTGTTTTCAGAAAACCAACATCTTCAGTCTTGGTGGTCATTGTCACATATATAACCTCTATGTAACACCATTGCAATACTGTATATACTTAAGCAATGCACACCTTGACCACAGGGGGTGAACTTATGGGAGAGACTCCTTAACCTGGTCATCCAGGTATATAAAGGGAGGTCCCACGCAGGGTCATCACTTCTTGGTCCTGTGAATAAAGGTTCAGGTCATAGAGTGACCTTGTCCATAGAATGTGCCTCGTGTGGGTTTTGTGCCATTGAGTAAGGACAGTACATTGGCGACGAGAAACGGGAATCAACGACCCACGAGAATGGCCACCGGTAGCACAGAGGAATGGTACTGTGTTGGTGAGGACTGGGGCGATTTCATTGAGAGGCTCCAGCAAAGCTTTGTCACGAAAGAATGGCTGGGAGATGCAGCGGCGGACAAGCGAAGGGCACATCTGCTGACCAGCTGCGGACCTAAGACTTACGCGCTCATGAAGGACCTACTAGCACCCAAAAAGCAGGCGGACAAAATCTTTGAAGAGCTCAGCAAACTAATCGGTGAGCACCTCAAACCGGCGAGCAGCATACACATGGCCCGACACAGATTCTATACCCACCGACGTAGCGAAGGACAGAGCATACCGGACTTCATTGCGGATTTCCGGCGGTTGGCCAGCCTCTAAGTTCACAGACGCCTGCAGGGGGGAGATGTTAAGGGACTTCTTTATTGAGGGCATCGGTCCTGCGGGGATTTTCCGAAAGTTAATCAATACCAAGGACTTGACTTTGGAAGCGGCGGCGTTGATGGCTCAGACTTTCATGGTGGGGGAGGAGGAAACCAAAATAATATACGCCGCAATTCTGCCTCCAACACGACGGGGGATCAGGGAGTCAATATCATAAACGCGACTCAGAGCCCCGCAGGCAGGCAAGGGCAGTTCGACACACCATAGGCAGCAACAGACCCCAGAGCAGGCTTTCAACAGAGACAATGGCAGGTTGAACTGACATTTACGCCATCACAGTGGACACTGCGGTCCGGGATGGGGCCTTGGACACCCACTAACAGTGTACTCAAGGGCGGTCAAAGGGACAATCAGCGAGGAATGCCAGGTCATAGCTCCTTTGTTCACAACAATGGGAATCTCGGCTCATGCTGGAGGTGTGGGGGCAACCACTCTGCCAGGACTTACAGGTTTCAACAATTTATCTGCAGAAATTGCAACCTCAGTGGCCATTTAGCTCGAATGTGCAGGAAGCCTGTAACCAGTCTAATTTACGAGGCGGATGGACCAGAAGAGGGGTCTGTGATGCAGGATGACTCTTGGGGCAAATCAATGGACGCTGAAGTTCAGCGGGTTCATGTGGCAAACATTCACAGCTCATATACCAAAACGCCACCAATGATGATGAAGGTTTTATTAAACAGCATCCCTGTACGCATGGAGCTGGACACAGGGGCCAGCCAGTCACTCATGAGTGTTCAACAATTCGAAAAGCTATGGCCACTCAAAGCCGGTAGACCCAAACTAGAACGCACTGAGACACAACTACGGACGTATACCAAAGAAATCATTCCAGTACTAGGCAGTGCAATGTTGGTGGTCACACACAATGGATCATTGAACCGGCTGCCGCTCTGGATTGTCCCGGGCAATGGTCCCGCACTGTTGGGAAGGAGCTGGTTAGCTGAGATGAACTGGAAATGGGGGGATGTGCACGCAATGTCATCTGTGGAGCGAAGTTCGTGCTCACAAGTCCTACAACAATTTGAGTCACTATTCTAACCTGGCGTCGGGATGTTCAAGGGACCAAAGTAGTGATACGCATCACCCCGGATGCCAGACCAGTGCACCAGAAAGCTAGAGCGGTGCTGTATGTGATGCGGGAGAATATTGGGCGCGAATTGGACCGTTTGTTGAGAGAGGGCATCATCTTGCCCGTTGAATTCAGTGACTGGGCGAGCCCCATTGTTCCCGTCCTAAAAGCGGATGGTTCTGTCAAGATCTGTGGCGATTACAAGGCCACTATCAATCGGGTGTCCCTACAAGACCAATACCCGCTCCCGAGAGCGGAGGATCTTTTCGCCACGCTAGCAGGCGGCAAGCTGTTTACCAAGTTGGATCTCACGTCAGCCTATATGACCCAGGAACTGGCTGACGAATCTAAACTACTGACCACCATCACTATGCACAAGGGACTGTTCATTTACAACAGGTGCCCATTTGGCATTCGATCAGCGGTCGCGATTTTTCAAAGAAACATGGAAAGCCTGCTCAAATCCATTCCTGAAACAATCGTATTTCAGGACGACATCCTCATCACGGGTTGTGACACCGAGGAACACCTCCACAACCTGGAGGAGGTGCTACGCCGACTGGACCGGGTAGGCCTGCGACTCAAGAAGTCTAAATGTGTGTTTTTGACTCCTGAGGTTGATTTCCTGGGTTGCTGCAGAGGGGATTCGGCCCACCGAATCCAAAACAGAGGCGATTCGACGAGCGCCCAGGCCCTGCAACACATCAGAGTTGCGTTCATTTCTGGGACTCTTGAACTATTTCGGGAACTTTCTGCCGAACTTAAGCACGTTGTTGGAGACGCTTCACGTGCTCCTGCGTAAGGGTTGTGATTGGTTTTGGGGGGACTGTCAAGAACGGGCTTTCAATCGGGCGTGGAACCTACTTTGTTCAAATAAGTTATTGACCCTGTACGACCCCTGTAAGAAATTGGTTCTAACATGTGATGCATCGTCCTATGGGGTTGGGTGCGTGTTGCAGCAAAGTAATGCTGAGGGCCAACTACAACCTGTGGCTTATGCTTCCAGGTCGCTCTCTCAAACAGAACGGGGATATGGGATGGTTGAGAAGGAGGCACTCGCGTGTGTCTATAGTGTAAAAAAAAATGCATCGGTACCTTTTTAGCAGGAGGTTCGAATTAGAAACCGATCACAAGCCGTTAACATCCCTGTTGTCAGACAGCAAGGCTGTCAATGCCAGCGCGTCAGCCCGCATACAGCGAAGGGCTCTCATGCTGGCTGCTTATGACTACTCCATCCGGCACCGGCCTGGCACAGAAAATTGCGCTGACGCGCTCAGCAGGCTTCCACTGACCACCACTGAGGGGACAGCGGAACAAAGTGCTGAGATGGTCATGACTGTTGATGCCTTTGACAGCGCAGGCTCCCCCATCACAGCCCGCCAGATCAAAATCTGGACAGAGATCCCCTCCTATCTCCGATTAAGAAATGTGTCCTGACTGGGGATTGGGCGCCCGCACACTGAGCATGCCCTGAGGAGGTCAGACCGTTTCACAGGCAGATGGATGAGCTCTCCATCCAAGCTGACTGCCTACTGTGGGTCAGCCGGGTAGTCATGCCCAAGAGGGGCAGGGAGACATTCATCAGGGAACTCCACAGCGAGCATCCAGGCATCGTGCTGATGAAGGCCATTGCCCAGTCACATGTTTGGTGGCCGGGAATTGATTCAGACCTGGAACACTGTGTTCTCAGGTGCACGACGTGTGCCCAGCTGGGTACCCAGGGTGACCCAGGGAGGCCCCGCTCAGCCCGTGGCCCTGGCCCACCAGGCCATGGTCACGTATTCATGTAGACTACACGGGCCCGTTAATGGGAAAAATGTTTCTCATTGTGGTAGATGCGTACTCGAAATGGATCGAGTGCATCATTTTGAATTTGTGCACGACATCCACCATTGTGGAGAGTCTACGTGCG
The DNA here is from genome assembly GCF_044704955.1 of Pristiophorus japonicus. NCBI lineage: Eukaryota > Metazoa > Chordata > Chondrichthyes > Pristiophoridae > Pristiophorus > Pristiophorus japonicus. The sequence goes on along the minus strand of NC_091991.1, from coordinate 137,312,298 downwards.
GTCTTTGCAACCCACGGCTTGCCGGACATCCTTGTTAGCGATAATGGCCCATGTTTCACGAGCTACGAATTCCGGGAGTTCATGTCGGGCAATGGCATCAACCATGTCAGGACTGCACCGTTCAAGCCGGCCTCCAATGGCCAGGCGGAACGTGCGGTCCAAATTATTAAACAAGGTATGCTCAGGATTCAAGGACCCTCCCTTCAATGCCGCCTATCACGCCTCCTGCTGTCCTATAGGTCCCGACTGCACTCGCTCATGGGGGCCCCGTCCGCTGAGCTACTTATGAAACGAACACTCAAAACTCAGTTGTCCCTCATTCTCCCAGTCCTGACCGATATAGTGGAGGGCAAGCGCCAGTCTCAAAACGAGTACCATGACCAAAATTCAAGGGGGAGAGCTATAGAAATAAATGACCCCGTATTCGTCCTTAATCACGCAGTGGGGCCCAAATGGCTTGAGGGTACTGTAATAGACAACGAGGGGAACAGAGTCATTGTGGTTAAACGTAACAATGGGCAGATGTGCCGTAAGCATCTGGACCAAGTAAAAAAAATGTTCAGCATAGACACTGAGGAACCCAAGGAAGAACATGAGATGGTGCTCACACTACTGCTAGTGGACGAGCAACAAGAACATTCAGCAGCATGCACAGTCCCGGCGGTCAGCCCGGAATCACCACAGGTGACAGACACTCACGCCAAGGCTCAACAACCAGAGCCCTAACTGCGGCGTTCCACGAGGGAGCGTAGACCACCTGAAAGACTTAACCTATGATCCCAATAAGACTTTGGGGGGGAGGTGATGTCATGTATGTAACCTCTATGTAACACCACTGCAATACTGTGTATACTTAAGCAATGCACATCTTGACCACAGGGGGTGAACTTGTGGGAGACACTCCTCACCTGGTCATCCAGGTATATAAAGGGAGGTCCCACGCAAGGTCATCACTTTTGTCCTGTGAATAAAGGTTCAGGTCATAGAGTGACCTTGTCCATAGAATGTGCCTCATGTGGGTTTTTTGCCATTAAGTAAAGACTTTACAGTCATTATTTCAATTAAGGGGAGTGGATTAATGAACAGAAGATAACTAATTCTGCTCAGACTCACATACCACAATTAGAGGCCCTGAAAATTCCACATGACAGGAACTGAACTTCTGACAAGTTGGCCTACTGATCTAAACATGCCTCTTCTTAAAATGAAGGGTATGAAAGCTGTCTGTGGTGGCTTCCTTGTGTTGGTAACAAGGCTTGTGCTTGTTACTCACAGTCGGTTCTCTTCTTAAAACATAAACTACATATCAAGGCACCGGACTCCATAAACCTCCAAACCATTGTTATAAATACTTTGTTGCCTTGGGACACCAGAGAAAATGGATGGGGGTGGCGGAATCAAGGAATAGTTATGGTAAGGATTAAAATACTTTATTTTTAAGATGCATTTGCACTAATCATTTGTGTGCACTGCCTTTAAATGATCACAAATAGCAGGAGCAATGCATTGATCAATAAAACTAGAGGTGTCACACAATCACGAAAATAATGCCGTGAATTATAGTAATACCAGACTGCAAAAAGCAGCCTCATCTTACCCTTCCAATTAATAATCTGCTTCATTTGGAAAAAGTTCATATAGCGGTCAACAGTTTTGAATTGTACTCCAATCTACACATCGTAAAACATTCTAACTAGTTAAATTAAAAATCTTTGATGTCTCGGATATGTTGGAGATTTGTCTGGTTTTATTTCATAACAGACCTTTTCCAAATCTATCTATTTCTAACAAACCCTTGCATATAGCACACACTTCCTGTAAGTGTAATAGTTAGTTAATTGTGCTATTTCTGTCACAATGTCACCATCATGCCTGGCCAGCACATTTCAACGTAGCTACATTTTGTAATTGCCCACATTGAGTGATCCCATTTGCATCACCAAGATATGTGGCACTTGTTTACCCACCTGATACCAACTTAATGACAGCCTTTTGGCTCTAGGTTCCTGCTGTGAGCTTTAGTATCGGGGCTATTTGAGCTCTTTTTAAAAAAAAACATTCAAATCTTTTAGCTTTTAAAAGATTTAACCATCTAAGTAGGCTGGGAACACCCTACACAGCTTGCATGGCACTATTCAAAGACGTCCTGAGAGTTCTTCCAATGTCCTAATCAACATTTCTCCTTCAACCAAAATCACTAAAACAGATTCATTGCTCATTTATCTCATTGCTGTTTGTGGAACCGTGCTGTGCACAAATTGGCGGTCACATTTCCCTATACAGTGACTACACTTCAAAAAAAGTGTTTAATTGTGAAGTAAATGATGTTGGTAAGAGATCCACGTTGTCTCTTTACTGGAGTTGTAATGAAAATAGTCGTTGCTTCAGGTTCAATACCTTTATTTCTTCCTTCAACAAGCAAAGCAATTTACAAGCGGAGTAGATTCACAGATAGAGTACAATAGATGTAAGCATGCATCCTAACATTGTACTCAACTTTAAAACACAAAATATCTGTTTTTATATAACTCTATGCCTGTAGTGAACTCGAATCTGCCTCTTTTCCCTCTATTGGATTCCTGTCACCGGACTTAGCGTGGCCACTCGCTCCAGTACATTTCCATTACAGCCAGCCAAGCCCAAAGACGAAGCTTCATGGCATGTAACATGTCCCTTATCTCATCTGTTTCCAATTCTTAATTGGGCTGCTTTTGTGTGTGAATAATGAAGTCTTAATTATTATACTGTTTAGAGCTGTATGTCCCATCTGGTTTCTAGGCAACTATCTAAAAAGCTCTTCTTTAGCAAGTTTTTTTTTTTAACGTCCAGGATTGGGCTGGTATTTCGGCTTTTTGAGATTTCGGGGTGGTAACGGCAGTCCTGATACCGCCTGGAAAAGGTTTGCACCCTCATTTGCAAAATTCGGCAAAAAATGAGGTTCCATGATCTGGGGCACAAAATCAGATGTTGCACAAGGAAATTTTTGCGCCGCAGCCGAAAATAGTGGCATTAAAAAGGTTTTGTTGCTTTAAGGAACTTCATTGTTGCTCAGTGCCCTGCAACATAACATTGTCTATTGAATGGTTTTATTTTGGTGGGGGAGTTTTTGTTCCAGTAAAATTTATGATTCATCCTTTGTCATTGGTGTCTTGTGTATCATTCCAATGTTCACCGGTAATGTGCCTTTATGGGGGCACATAGCGTGTCCGGTATTAGCTCCATCCTTGTTTCCTCCATTTAGGAGAACCGGTCCATTGTGAGCTGGCGACGTGTGACTCTTGGTCCGACAGCATCCCCGTGGATAGTGTGGCTATCCAGTGGGGCCAGGTTCCTCGTCGTCATCCTCCTCTTCCTGAGGTGGGCATGCAATCACCACTGGCAATGCCTGGTATCTCATGATGGCCAAGTTTGCATCATGCAGCACACCACAATGAATTCGGATACCTGTTGAGGAGAGTATTGAAGGCTGCCACCAGAGCGGTCCAGGCATCGGTCTGCCTGCAGATGGCATATCTCTGTCGGCACTTTCTTTCGGAAGCACAGCCTTCTCACACACTGCTCCTCAGAGAGCTGGAGGTATGAACGTTGGTGCCTAAACACCCGCGGGGGGGTAAGCCCTCCACCCCAGACATCTTCGCCCTCTCCTCATCCGTGGGCCAACATGGCCAAGAGCCCTTCTTCTAGCTTGATGCCGCCTGGCAATAGCATGGAGCATGGTATGCTGGCGAACTAGTAATGCCCCTATTAAATGTCCTCACTCACCATGTAAGGGCACTGTAATGGCAGATAAAAGTGCCATTTGCAAGTCGGAGCTTCACGCAGTGTGATATGCGCAATCGTTGTAATGTGACCTGCGATGTAGGATCCACATCCCTCCATTTAAATAAGATGCCAATACCTCCTGCTGCACCCTGGGAACGCCTGGTTTTTCAGACATTTCCTGGGGCAGGTGTTAAATGAGGCATCAGAGGCACTAGCGGAGCGTTGCACAATCATTTACGTCATGATCTCAGTGAAAAGAGAGGACGGGGCGGTATGTTTATGCACACCACAGACCTCGAGCCGAATTTGCCGGCCGGGCGGTAAAAGCTGGACGCCCGCTGTAACGCCTTAAAACACCGGGGCGCTAACAGAGGCGCAAGCGAGCCGAAAATCCAGCCCAAATATCTTTTGTTCAATTAACTGTTGCTAACAAGCTGACACACATGCTATCTATGAATTATTATGATGGTGCACCATTGTGCTTACTCTTTCATATCATATCAACCAATAAACCTGTAGATTAACAAAAACATTTAAAGGAACCTTAATAAATCAAATAAAAATGTTGTTCCTGGTTGTGATGATGCACTCTGGTCCCTCCAGTGCCCACCATTGTTCATAAGCCCTATCCTAATTAGACAAAGATAAGACTTAGGCTTCACTTAACTTTGTTTTTACCTTGCCATAAACTTTCTTTATTCAACAGTTAATGGAGACCTTGAAACTAATGACTATTCTAGCTGTAAGGAAATACTAATTTAAACACCAAGCTAGTTCATTTGCCTCATAAGCTAATGCTAAGATAGTCTTAATTTCCCATCAAACTCTCTCCCCCTTCCTTCTCCGTGTTCCAACATGTCATATCCCATGTTCCAACACATTGGCAGTGAAGCGCTATAGAATGTCCTAAGATTGTGAAAGGCAATATATAAATCTGTTTGTGCTAGAGAAAAAAAGCACATACTAATTCATACTGTCACTGTAAAGTCAAAGGGCTCAAAATAAGAATACCACTAAAGAAAGAAAGACTTTGATTTATATAGCGCCTTTCATGACCACCGGATGTCGCAAAGTGCTTTACAGCCAATTAAGTACTTTTGGAGTGAAGTCACTATTGTAATGTAACTAGCACAAACATGCTTCAGTACAAACAGAATTGTGCTATCTAGAAATGTGAGTTCTGCATTACTAAATATTTGTACAGGTTTGGGATTTCACACACAAATCATGAGTTATGCCAAAGTTACAAATGAAACAGATGTAAATGGTAAGTTCTCACTGTCTTTTTGATGACTTCATGCATCTGATAAGTCAAAGTCATTTATACGTTTGGTCAAAAATTAAATCAAGTCTCATTGTACTATGGTCACAAGCCAGTATTTATAGACAAATAAATGGATATAACACGATGCCCGGCTTGTTTAACTAAACCTTGAATCTGCTAATGAGAAACCCTTTTACCAAACTCTGAAGTTCTAATAAAGTAAGCTTTAAGTGATTCGAGCCACAAATCAGGGTTCGAAGCAAATGGATGCTTACACACATGGTTGCATGCTCTGTACAATATCTACTTTGAAAAAAAAGCCAGAAAATTATCAGAACAAATAATTTGTCCAGTGTGATAAAATTCCAAATAGAATTTCTATGGAGTTGACAAAAATAGGTCCTATTTTCATAGTTCTTTATTAAAGCAACTGTTCAGGCTACAACAAAGATGAACAACTTGCTATCCACATTCGTACTATAGCTCTCACACTAGTTTTTGAAAGACATCATCATCATAGGCGGTCCCTTGAAACGAGGAGGACTTGCTTCCACGCCAAAAAGTGATGAGTTCACAGATGTTTCAATGAAGGATCTAATATTCCAGGTCCCGAACTACATCTTGAAGGGTGGAAGATGCCTGTGCATGGATTTTTTAAATGTGTGGTGGCCGTTGCACACCAGCCACTACAGGGGCTAGGTCTTGGTCCAGTGGCAAGGATTAACCAAGACGACTGGAGACCTGCTCTGCTGCACAGACCTAGTGTACACACATATCGCAGTGTGGGCAGGCCCATGCTGACCCTGGGCCCTCGCCTCTTCTGGGCCCCAAACTCACCAGCCCAGACCACGTCCCTCAACGAACTCTCACCGCATCTCCGTCCTGATCTCGCTGCTCCTTTTTTTTTTTGAAAGGGCACATTGATGTATATATGTGGCAACCTTCCTTAAATCTACACTCTAGAATTCCCTCAAATCTCTCCACTTCCTTCTCTCCTCCTTTTAAAACTCTGCTTAAAATCCACCTCTTTGATCAAATTTTTGGTCACCTGTTATATCATCTCCTTCAGTTTGGCATTCAATTTTTGATTGCACCTCTGAAGCATCTTGGGACATTGTTCTATATTAAAGGCACTATATAAATGCAAGTTATTGTTGAACCTACATTTCTGCATTGTCCTCATTCAAGAGTTCAAACCCAAATGAAAGTTCACTATGTAAGCATGTGGTTAGTTTATTTACCTTTTCTTGTATTAAAGAAGTTTAACTTGCAATACTTTTATGAATCAAACATTCAAAAATCACCTTGGTGTTACAAGCCATACGAGATCCAGGAAAGGTGGAACTTTAAAAAAAAGCCTTTGCTTAGGCTGATATGTTTAACATTGTCTAATCAAAAGCTCCGATTACTATAAATCTGGGATAGGATTAAAAATGATTTTAGTTGCGACTGGTTAAGAAAGCAAAATTTGCTGGCGCAATGTTTATCAGATTCTCTTGCATATTGCTTTTATTGGCAGAATATTTCAAGAACAAGTTGATAAATTTAAACCAAAGAAATATGCGACTAAACATGAATGAGTCAGGATTTCCAGAGACAACAGACCACAGATTTGATCCCTAACTTGCCCTGTATCTCTCCCCTCATGATTCTGTCTATAGTTTGTTTATAGTTCCTCGGGTCCAGTAGCCCTCCAGAACCTCCCCCTAATGACTATTCTTCATGTGTGACCCGAGACAGTGAAAGTTGGCAAACCATTCAGGGGTGTGGAGGGAGGAACATCAACACATAACCACCTTCGGAAGGGGTCTCTGGACAATGAGGCCAATTTTGCAAGAATAATTAGTATCTAATAGTTGATTTTGGAAAGCTACAACTTTGCTGGATTGTATTTTTCATTTAAAAATACTCCAGTAATTATCTTACTGAAAGATAAGGTTATTCTGAGTTGAGAAAACAATTATCTACGCATATGTGGAGGACAACTGATCACAGCTTAGGATCTAAACATTACTTTTGCCACACATTCTTTTTTTCTCTTTCCAAAGACAACAACTGAATTTCTTGTGAACAAATAACTTCTGGAACAGATCTATAACTTGTTCGACAATTTAAAAATCCTATAGAACTAATTCAGGGAACTATAAACCAGTTAGTTTAACGCCAGTGGTTGAAAAAATACGATAATTTTTCTTGCAAAATTGGCCTCATTGTCCAATGACCCCTGAAGAAGGTGGTCATGTGTTAATATTCTTCCCTCCACACCCCTGAATTCCAGTGGCCAGAGATGGAGAATATAATAAAACATAGTTAGCATGAATAGTTAGTCATATTTAATCAACCTTACTGAATTCTTTGAAGTAACAGAACGAGTGGATAAGGGCAATGCAGTGGAGGTAGTTTCCATGTACCTTCGGAAGGCCTTCAATAAGGTGCCACACAAGAGACTCATGACAACAGTCAGGGTGTTTGGAGTCAGGGACCACATAGCAGAATGGATTGAAAGGTGACTACAAACCAGAAAACAGGGGGCAAGAATTATGTGAAGTCTCTCAGACATGCAAAAAGTGGGAAATGATGTCCTGCAGGAGTCCATGCTGGGACCACTGTTGTTCACCATATGCACAAATGATTTGAACACAGGAATTCAAGTTACGGGCTTGAAATAATGTGGAAGACGGCACCAAAATATAGGATGACATAAACAGGTTTGTAGAGTGGGTGAATAAATGGCAAATTAAATTTAATAGTGGTGTGAGGTGGTTCATTTTGGTAGGAGGAATAAAGAAGCCACTTATTCTTTGGATGAATGAGGTCTAGCAGCAGAGAAATCCGGGACTACAGATACATAAAACACTAAGGGCTGGATTTTCTGGTCCTTTGCGCTCCGGGTTTCTCCCTGGAGTGAAAGGCGGCGGTGAGCTCTGCAGTGCCCCGCCGTGATCCTTCAGTCGGGTTTTGCGGTGGCGCTGAGCAGCACTGGCAGGAAGAGCTGTGCCGGAAGTGCAACGCCCCTGGTTGCGACTCCGTGCGAGTTTGAGCTCCTGCCCAACTCTTCGCCCAGAAGTGCGCCCGCAATGACAGCCATGCCGGCGGCAGTGAGGAAGGTAAAGAACTACAAAAGTAAGTGCGAGTGTACTTTGTTTTAATTTTTTGTGCGATTTGTGTTGTGGTGGCATGGGCAAAGATTTAGGAATGTTTTTTTGTGTGGTTTTTTAAGGTCCCCCCACCTCCCGCCCTCCCAAGCCTCTTTTGGAGCGTTCATGGGCCGGCTCTTTAGCTCGGCAGTTTCCCTTCCTTGCGCCAAGAGAGATGCACAACGCCTCCCTTAGCACCGCGCCCAGTGATGCAGGGCCCTGATGCCCAAACTTACATACTAAAGCGCAAACTATTTCCGGCCGTTAACTTTCCTGTCCCGTTGCCATTATCGCCCCGAAAACTGAAAATCCAGCCCTAAAAGTAGCAAAAGTTGATAAGGACATGAAAAATGAAAGTACTGTTTTATTTTCTAGAATAAAAAGCAAATGCAGGGAGGCAATGTTAAATGTATGTAGAATCCTGATTAGACCACATTTGGAGTACTGAAGTTGCATGTTCAGCCATGAACTCATTGAATGGCGGTGCAGGCTAGAAGGGCCGAATGGCCTACTCCTGCACCTATTTTCTATGTTTCTATGTTTCTATGTTCTAGTCTCCTTACTACAAAACAATACTGAAGTACTGGAAAATAAAGAAATGTTACCAAAATTACCAGAATTGTGCAGGTGGAACTATCAGGAAAGATTGAGCAGGTTTGGTTTTCTTATCTCTGGAAAAAAAAGAGGATACTTGATAGAGGTCGTTAAAATTATGAAGGGGTTTGATTGTGTGGATGTAGAGAAATTGGTTCCATTTGTAGGTGAGTCCAGAACAATTGGTTAAACACAGCCATTAATAGATCAAATAAAGAATTTAAGAAAAGATTCTTTACATAGAGTTGTGAGAACGTGGACTATCCTGAGGACCTGTTAAGGCACTATATAAATGCAAGTTCTTTCTTGTTCTTGATAAATCATCTCTCTGAACTATTGTGCAACTGAAATGATGTTAGGGTAGAATACATTTATAAACTGACAAAAAGTAGGTTTTTAAAAAAAATTATGAGTACATGGTATGTTACCAATGCCATTGTAGCTAACTGCTGGTTGTTTAGCAATGCCTAGCTAGCCGTCTGCTCTGTCTCCAGATACTTCCTGTTCCTGTATTTCACTCAAATAATAGGTTGTTGATAGCTATTTAAAATCTGTTGCCAAGAAAATTTCAAACAACAAAATTTCAATCCAAAAGTGGTACACAGAATACTACTTCAATGCCAGATTCTTCCCACTAAGGACTTACCTTGCATCCTAATATCCACATTTAAAGCCCTTATATAATACTGTAGGAAGCATTTTTTTCCTATAAAACAATGTATATTGTGAACTATTTCTGTCTACTACACACAGCAGAAACATTTGAAAATCAAGGTATAACATGAGAAATATAAAATAAAATACATTTCCTCATTGCACCCTTTCTCAATCTCACTATTTTCCACTCTTTTTTGAATGTGCATTTAATTTAATAGAACAAAAGCAACCATTAACAAGGGAATCCTGGTTTTGACAGAAAATAATTTGTGGTTAGAAGTTTTCTTTATAGTTCCAAGACCTGAAGGCACATTAAACAGGGGCTTACAGCACCCCAACTCATATTAGTAAAAACAACTTGTATTTATATAGCGCCTTTAACATAGTGAAACATCCCAAGGTGCTTCACAGGAGTATTAGGAGATTTAAAAATTTGACACCAATCTGCATAAGGAGAAATTAGGGCAGGTGACCAAAAGCTTGGTCAAAGAGGTATGTTTTAAGGATCTTGAAGGAGGAAAGAGAGGTGGAGAGGTTTAGGCAGGGAGTTCCAGAGCTTGGGGCCCAGGCAACAGAAGTCACGGCCACCGATGGTCGAGCGATTATAATCAGGGATGTTAAAGAGGGCAGAATTAGAGGAGCGCAGACATCTCGGGGGGTGTTGTGGGGTTGGAGGAGATTACAGAGATGGGGAGGGGCGAGGCCATGGAGGGATTTGAAAATAAGGATGAGAATTTTGAATTCGAGGAGTTGCTTTACCGGAAGCCAATGTAGGTCAGCGAGCACAGGGGTGATGGGTGAGCATGACTTGGTGTGAGTTAAGATACGGGCAGCCGAGATTTGGATCACCTCTAGTTTACATAGGGTAGAATGTGGGAGGCCAGCCAGGAGTGCGTTGGAATAGTCAAGTCTAGAGGTAACAAAAGCATGGATGAGGGCTTCAGCAGCAGATGAGCTGAGGCAAGGACACAGACGGGCGATGTTACGGAGGTGGAAATGGGCGGTCTTAGTTATGCTGTGGAAATGTGGTCGAAAGCTCATTTCAAGGTCAAATATGACATCAAGGTTGCGAACATTCTGGTTCCGCCTCAGACAGAAGTTGGGGAGAGGGATGGAATCAGTAGCTCGGGAACGGAGTTTGTGGCAGGGACTGAAGACAATGGCAGAAATGCAGTCAACAGAACAACCTGAATTACAACAAATAGAAATGCTCTTATCTGCCACCAGTAATCGATGGCACTTCCCCAATAATGATGACCTTCAGCACTATAATAATACAGCTGTTGTAGTTCACCTCTTCACGGAGGTTTGTCCTGGACTTCACACTCAATGCTGCAGTGGAGCCCAAACTCCAGCCGAGTGAAGGGAGTGGTCATGTGAGGTAACCTAAATTAGCTTGTATATAAATTGTATGTTTTTAAAAAAAATACCCAAAGTGGAGTCACTTCACTTCCCAGTGTGGTGTTTAGGCCATCGGTTTTCAAAACGGGGTCTGTGAGGTCATTAGAATCTCTGCCCCTCTGAGGCTGGGCATATTAAGCACCATGACAGCAGTGTTTTGAGAATGTTGCCTTTTTCTGTATAGGCTGACTTACTAGCACATTGTTTATGTTGCGCATATACGAATAAAAAACATTTTCTCCATGATGGAGTCAGCTAATCAAAAGCATAATTGTACAGTTAGGGACGAGGATCCCCAGGAGTGTGTCAATATTTGCAGGCGGTCTCCCACACAGAAAAGCTTGAAAACACCTGGTCCAGCTTCTAATGGGTTCACAATGGAGTTCTTATGATGTTCAGTATGAACTGGATATTTTGGGATAGTATGCTACCATTAACATTGTAGCTGTTAATTGATGTAATACACATGTACAGGAAGTGTTTCCTCTCACACTGTCACAACAGACTCCACACACTGAAAGTGTCCTGTTTTGTGATACTGCGCTACATTCTTACATGCTTATGCTCCCCATAACCCTTCACTCCCTTATCATTCCCAAGGTGTACACCTCCAGCTCAATCTCCGTTTCAAAATCAGCACAAACTATTAATTCGTTTTTGCCCAGATATAGCCCTCATTCATTCTCTCCACTCTCTCATGTGCAAATCCCCAACGGGGGCTAGTTTTTCTGATTTCCTACTTGTACCTGTAAATTCTTGTAAAAACAGGAATATTGACAATTCTGGAAAAACATTACATTTGGATTGTGTGCGGTGATGCAGTATTAGAAATGTTTGTCGATAATAAATGCACACTTCCATAGTTAAACGGTCCAGTTTGAGTGGGTTCCAATAATTCCAAAATTATGTTTCGGAGCTGGGAACTGGTTTCTCAGCTTGAAGTGGGGTTTTCGAGCTCTGCTATAATTAAAGGGTTAAGAATGGGTCTCGGAACTAAAAAGGGCTTCTGTAGTGGTCAACTTTCTAAAATTGTTTAAAGGGCAGAAATAGATAATGCTAAACAACATGTCAGAATGATTAATTGTTACAAGCTGTGTAACCTGAGAATAATTACAAATAGCCAAACTGTTGAACCGCAGGAGGCCCACAGGGCAAGGGGTCAGAAGTGACACGTTGGAGAAACTTCATCTGGTATGAGACATAGGCGGATGATTGACCAATTCCCTTTCGCGTCACACAATCAGCAATTGTGCATGCGGGCTTTGGGCCAATTAAACGGCATTGGGGGGGGGGGGCCCATGCACGAGGCTGACATGCATCATTCAGTGTATAAAAGGTTGCTTGGAACTTTGCATCATTGGAGAGGCCTGGCTACAGACAACCAGCAGGCAGGCAGGCGCCCCACTGTGCCAAATAAAGGCTACTTGAATCTTCAAAACCAGACCTGGTGTTGAGTGTTTATTTTAAACACGCCACTACAACTGGCGCAGTTGGCAGGATCTCAAGCAGACGGCAGACACCGGCAGATGGAAGCCATGTCAAAGGCGTGAGTACAGTTAGGACAAGGGCAGAAATCGGTCTGGTGTCAGCTGCCTGAGAGATCCGAATCTGCAGGTCTAGCCGAGACTTCAAGTAGTCAGCGGAAGATCCCAGATGAAACAATTACAATCGGTTATATAGAAGTGTATCTGTGTAACGTTCCGATTGATAATTGGTATAGGTTGCAAGTAACAATCTCACTCGTGAGGAGTAAGTAAGGGACGTACCGCTGAAAACCAATGAGTTGCAAGTATTAGTCTCACTCAGGGCGTGTAAGTAAGGGATGTACCGCTGACAACAAATAGGTTGCAAGTATCGGTCTCACTCAGGAGGAGTAAGTAGGTAAGGGACGTACCGCTGACAACAAATAGGTTGTAAGTATTAGTCTCACTCAGGGCAAGTAGGTAAGAGATGAATCGCTGACAACTAATAGCCATGGGAAGTGAGAAACTCGAGTGGGGACCTCTGACACGGTTCCCGACAGACAAAAGTTGAAAACTAATTGGAAATAATGATTAAACAAAATTGGAAACCAGATGACCCACCCGCTGAACAAAGAAAATGATGGGAGTCGGAAAAGAAACAAAAGGAGGAGAAAGCCCTCGTTTTAGTCACTCGCGCGTATTATGAATTAAGTAGATGGACTAGACTATTGACTGAAAAATGACGAAATAGCTATAAACCGACAGTAGGTGTGATGGCGACAGCACCCGTCAGGACATATGAAAAGGACGATGATATAGACTGGGGGTTCTTAGGCAGAAAGCAGCTGAGTACAATCAAGACCACGAGTGGGTCGGACCACCCCCCTATGAGAAACAGCTGCCAGCAGCCCCCATTAATTAGAAACAGTGGGGGTGGCAGGAAAACCCGAAATCTGTTATAATTGCAACAAACTCGGACAAAAGTGATGTGTGGAATGTGGAGCGAGGGGGGCCCTTTGTGCTGCAAGAAATAAGGGTCAAAGTTAATTGCTACGGTGACCGTTTAAAAAAAGCAGGAAGGAATCTTAAAAAAAAAGATGTTTAATGGGAATTCAAACAATGAAATTGGAGGCATATAGCAGAGAAAAGTGCTAAAACCTATAGGGGTTATAGGTTTAAAGTAATTAACGGGAGGTTTAGAGAAGATTTCTTTGCCCAGAGAGTGGTGGGGGTCTGGAACTCATTGTCTGAAAGGGTGTATGGGGATCAGAAATGTAAACTGGTTCAAGGAATAATGGATAGTTATGACTCAATAAAAAGGAGAAAAGGGAAGATCATGTTTCTTTCTTACTGTTTCTGGTGTTTTTCTTCAGTGTTTAAGGTTTTTGGGAAGGCATGTACCTTTGTGTGGCAGTGACTCCTTCCCCTTTTCCAAGTGGCATTGGGAAGTTTAAGATAGGTTAATTAACTTCAGTAATTCCAATCAAAAATAAGACTTTTATTATGGTTATGATAAAATTCTGGTTGGTGTAAATTGTGTGGAGAGCCTTTAGTTCCAGACATAAGGCATTTCACATCAATAATTGGCATGGTTTAAAAAAAAAAATCTGACCAATGTGTAACTGAGGAGAAAAGGATGAAATGCTATTGTGTGCAAAGTTGTTTTTCTGAAAGTTTATTTTGAGATCAAAAGCACAGAGACTTTATAAAAGTAAGAGATTTTTAACTGGAGAGTTTAAACTGAAAAGGCTGCAGGCTGTGGGACTAAAGTTGACATTGATTGATGGTGTCTGTGTTTTGTCAGATTTTGAAACAAAGGGAGTTAACTCTTTCAGGCAGCTGTGAACTTTGTTTTAACTCAGTGGGCGATACCTTTTGAATATTGGAAATTTTCTTAATTTGAAGAGAATCACCAGAGATTCTCTGTTTCTTTTGTTTTAAGTAGGTGACCATCGGGACGAGGCGATGTTGTTTAAAGGGGTTAGTGGATTGTGCCTGAGGGATCAGGAGGGCACACCACCGTAACCAACCACATCTGGCCCCAAGTAAATCTTAGGTGTGGCAGGTAATGGAACAAAACTATGCCAGGGTGGAAGTTTTAAACTCTGGTACAAGGGAACATACATCATTGATAAAGCTAGTCCATGGTATATGCAGCCCGGTTACCTAGGAGAATTAAATGGTTTTATATTAACCAGATTAAGTTTTTTTCAGTTCACCAGCAGGTACTGAGACAAGAGGAAACGGTTACGAACATGGGGAGCTGGATTCGTCCTCTCCAGGGGGATGAGGAAGAAGGGGTGCCTAATGGGATACCCCCACCTAATCAGGTACAGTATGATCCAAAGGGAAGTGGACAGGACATAGGAGCTGGAAGAATCTCCTTGGGTCCCAGATCTGGAACCATCTCCTGTCCACAGACATGCCTCGCAAACCCCGCCAATCTCATGAAGTAGTAAGAGACATATCGTGAATGGTAGAAGTAGAGACTGTCGAGGGGTTTAGAATAGGGGTACATTTACAGTGGCAAGGTAATCATACCACTGTAACCGTCCATTATATCAAGGGGTGCAAGGACGGGAGCGCGGTTGTACAAGCAGTAGAGTTCAAAAAAGACTCATCCAAAGGCTCCTTCTCCAATGAATAAACAGATTTGTGGAAAAAGAGAATTGTTTGTCATAAACACATCCCAGGGCCAACAAATGGGCTAATGGTAATCTCAACTCAGATGATATTGTACCATGATGTGCATCATGAAGTGGTACCTGTAATATTGAATCTGACCAAAGCGGGACTTCCTGGGTGATACAAGCCTAAAACAGTGCGGCTACATGGGAGAATGATCAAGGGATTTTGGCAGAGGTCCAGTACAACCTGCACTGAATTCAGGGAGAGTGATGTGCTTGATCGTACCTTGACAAGAATGGTGCCGAAACTATTGGGGAGAATCATAACAGAAGGCGGTGAGGCCTGATTAATATGTTGCAACTGGTTTAATGCTAAAAAGGGGGCAAACCAGATTATAGGGCCCAAGTTTCCACATGATTTGCGCCTGATTTTTAGGAGCAACTGGTGGAGAACGGACTATCTTAGAAATCGCAATTCTCCACATTTTTTTTTCTGCAGTTCTAGTCAGGTAGAACAGTTCTAGTTTAGAACAGAATTTTTTCTTCAAAAGGGGGCGTGTCCGGCCACTGACGCCTGATTTGAAAGTTTCCACAGTGAAAACGTACTCCAAACTAACTTAGAATGGAGCAAGTGAAGATTTTTGTAGAACTGAAAAAAACAGTTCTACACATTAAAAAATCAGGCGCAGGTTACAAATTAGGCGTCCAGAACGAGGTGGGGGGGGGGGGGGGGGGGAACTCATTAAATTCTACAATAAATCCTTATTTATACTTCTACAAATATTATACAAATAAATCCAACCTGAATAAACATTTATAAGCCAAAAAAAGATTAAATAAACCATCTTCCTACCTGTGTGAAAGTGCTTCAGCCAGGGAGAATTCTGCAGGCGCGTGGGGGGGGGGGGGGGGGGGGGGGGGGGGGGAGAAGGAAACAGCCGTTCGTTCCCGTGGAGAGGGGGGGGGGGAATTAAACAGCCGCTTCGTTCCCGTGGAGGGGGGGGGGGGGGGGAATTAAACAGCCGCTTCGTTCCTGTGGAGAGGGGGGGGGGGGAATTAAACAGCCGCTTCGTTCCTGTGGAGAGGGGGGGGGGGGAATTAAACAGCCGTTCGTTCCCGTGGAGAGGGGGGGGGGGGAATTAAACAGCCGCTTCGTTCCCGCGGAGGGGGGGGGGGGGGGAATTAAACAGCCGCTTCGTTCCTGTGGAGAGGGGGGGGGGGGGAATTAAACAGCCGCTTCGTTCCTGTGGAGGGGAGGGGGGGAAGGGAACAGCCATTTTGTTCCCGCGGGGGAGGGGGGAAGGAGACAGTGAGAAGGCTGCAAGTGCTAATGTGCTTTTATTTTAAAAATTTTCAAAAATTAAACAGCTACAAAGAACTACAAAAATGGCTGAGTGCCAATGTTTTTTTCACACTGAGCATGCGTGAACGCTCTAACGCGCACGCGCAGCGTTGCCGGCAGGAAAAAAAATGAATTTAAATAGTACCCGCCCCCTCCCACTTATAAAATCGGCGCGAGTATAGGCTCCGCCCCCCCCCGGGCGCCACGCCAGACAAACAAGGCGCTGCAGAACGCTCCAGAATCGCAAGTTTTTTTTTAGGCGCCGTTTTAGCCGCAAAAAACGGGCGCCCAGCTCGGAGGGGCGCCCGTTTTTTATCGTGTGGAAACTTGGGCCCATAGAAGGGGAACAAATCGTCTTCAACGAAATGGCTCGAAGTAATATATGGATCTTGATTAGTGGAACAAGTCCAAGGAAACCTGCAGCTTATTGCAGAGGGAAAGCTTTCTTTCTGGGTAACTGATTGAGATCTAGGGCAATGTCCACTTATCAACTTACTCAGACTCTGCGCCAAGTCAGAAGGTTGGTACAGGTGTACCCGGTAGCACGAGTGTCATTTACAGGAACACACCCTGTTAGAGAGGGTATTACCCAATCATGCCCGAAAAAATTTAGTAGGATACAATGAACACTGGAAATGTAACCCGGGTGGATGGGATAACATGGAACTGCACCATGAAGGTAATTGCATTTTCCCTTATGATCTGTATAAAGACGGAAGGGTGAATATTGTGTCAGCACCATACACCGGGAATACCAGTACGGTGCCAACCTGACTTGTCCCATTGCGGCAGGAACTTTTTGTTTTACCCCAGTCAAAACTATGAGACTTGGGACACGGGTTTCATTAAGTATTTATTTGCATAGGCAAGTAAATATCACTGTAAGAAAGGAGTTAAAAGTGTAACTGCCAAAGGGAAGATATAATTTGGATAGCTAATTGAGCCAATTGAGGACCAAGTACAATAGGCATTAAGCGAAATGGGGAACAGAGGGTCACAATGGCTAGACGCTGAGGTGATACTTAAGGTACCATATGATCGAGATAGTCCAACAATGAACCACGAGACTATGAGTGGTTTTCATGTTATCTATTGTCTAACAACAACCGACACACACTATTGGTATGCGGCGAGGGTGGCAAATGTTAAGCATTTGATATAGTCAGTATAGACCAAGAAGTTCAAGACTTAGCCCAACGTTTGAGAACCCTTTTACTAACACAGTTTTCAGAAACAGGGGACGAGGTCGCCAGACAAATACTGCAAGTCAACGAAATCTGAGAGCCTCATGCCCAAACTATCAATAAGACAAGTGTGTGACTAAATGATCTAACCCAAGCAACACATAAAGAATTTGTATATGCAATGTACGGCACATGGTTACTAGGGAACATCCGATATAATATAAACCAGATGAAACAGGGAAAATACCCGATTGGATAAGTAATGAGCAGTTGTCCAAATGGACTAAGGACGGTATTACCCTCTGTGATATTCATAAGACAACACAAGTGTTCTTGTCCCCAAGGAATTGTATTACCAGAGAATTGAAATTGATAGGTATGGTTCTAGCTATCCCACAGATAGAGGGTACGGACGCCGAACCTCTATACAGAACACAGGCGAAATACAAGGTCAATCCCGGGTTCAGTTCCATATGCGGTAAAAATCAGTGGCACATTTCAAGGGGTGCATACCGATGGTTGCACTCAATATTTGGATGTGGTAGTGTGCGCACACCGCATGGAAGGAGGGCAATGCACAACGTGCGGGTTCACTCAGACGGTTAATTGCATGTTGGAGATTAGTCCCCTTAGTCATGGAGGGACTGAGGTGGCAGCCCGAGATGACGGGACGTACTGCATATCCACCAAAGAAACTAAGTACGAATATGGTAATGCTGAATGTGCGATCCCGCAACCTAATTTCTGTTTTATGCCTAAAGTTGTGGTCAAAATAGGCCACCGATACCTATTCCCACAAAGAGAGGAATATGTTCGGAACATCACTTTAAACAACCTGAGATGGGATGATGAAGTGGAACAATAGGAGATACCAAGTTGGCAAGACATTCCCCATCTCAAAGAACATTTCACGCAATTGAAAACGGACACAGAAAAGCATACTGGAAGATTCCATACAGCATTTAAAGGACATTGAAGAAACCATGGAAGACACTCAATGGTGGGATTGGGGAATGAATGTTAATATCCATCCGTGGATTGGTATAGCCTCTCTCGTAATGGTGGTCATACAGTTAGGGCTAGCTGTTGGATGGGGAATTGGGTTATGCATGGCATGCAGAAAGAGGAAACGGCAAAGGAAAGCAAAAGCTTTAATTATGGAACAGCGAAAATTGTTAGCGGAGTACCCTGCAATACTTTGAGATGTAGGTCATGTCCCAAGTCCCTCAAACCGTATGGCTGATCATCACAGAATGGAGCAGGGGACACAGGATGAAGTAGAATTAGGTTGGTAATCTTGGGCTGGGTAGCCAAGTACCAAAAAGGGGGGGGGGGGGCGGGCGGGGGTACTGAAGTGGGGCTTTTGAGGTCTGCTATAGTTAAAGGATTAAGAATGGGTCTCGGAACTAAAAAGGGCTTTTGTAGTGGTCAACTTTCTAAAGTTGTTTAAAAGGCAGACTAGATAACGCTAAATAACATGATTAATTGTTACAAGCTGTGTAACCTGAGGACAATTACAAGTACCAAACTGTTGAACCACAGGAGGCCCAGAGGGGCAGTTAAACAAGGCAAGGGGTCAAAAGTGACACGTTGGAAAAACTCCATCTGGTATGGAGACATAGGCGAATGATTGACTAATTCCCTTTCACGTCACACAATCAGCAATTGTGCACATGGGCTTTGGGTCAATTAAACGGCATTGGGGGGGCGGGGCGCATGCACGAGGCTGACATGCATCATTCGGTATATAAAAGGTTGCTTGGAACTTTGTATCATTGGAGAAACCTGGCTACAGGCAACCAGCAGGCAGGCGCCCCACCGTACCAAATAAAGGCTACTTGAATCTTCGAACCCAGACCTGGTGTTGAGTGGTTATTTTAAATACTCCACTACACAGCTGAAGATAGCTCTCAAAATTAATCTAAATATCTATTATAGATCTGTTGAAAAGCTTGATTGTAAGGCTGCTTCTTCTAAATGTGTATAGTTCAACTTACACACAACTTCTAACAGGAAAAATAGGGCACAAGATTCCCTAATAATCTCACTCAAAAAGCTTAAAGTCATACAAACATAGGGAAATAGGAATTGTAGATGAAAAATGACCAAGGTCTGACAGGTTCCCCTTCTAGTCGTCTCATGAAACAAATTAAATTGTTTAAAGTGTGCACAGCTGAAACTACACAGGCTTTTCTGAAGATAATCTGTGAAGTTTCAAATCAAGACTTTTTGGAGGTCCATTTGGAAAATGCTGAAACATCAGAAGAAAACAGTGTCATAAAGGGCCAAATGTTCACACTGCTTTTGTACGGTAAGATACATTCACCCTTTGTATCAATTTTGCCTAATCTTTCGTCATTGTTAGCATGTTCCAAATTTAGTGTCAGCTATATAAAAAAAGAATCTGAAGCCAATTAGAGGAAAACATCTGGAAACTTAAAATGAGTCTTTCATTTAATAATAGATAAATTACAGCATGACAAAATCTCCTACTCTTCACTCCAACATACATTTGTAGCAAGGATACGCGTACAAAAAGATTTAAAAATCTGGCTGAAGTAAAACAGTGCAGTACTTGTGCTACAACACATTGCAAATGAAAGTAGACATTGAAACAGATATATTTACAGCATCTTGCATTACTGTGCTAATCCTAACACATTTATTTTTACTTTTTAAACTAGATTGTTGATTAATCATCTACAAGAGCATTCCCCAGAATTAAGCATTAGCAGATGAAATAGGGAACATTTTGCAGTTCCAATCCCCTAGAGGAGAGAGATGTGCTAATCACTTGCAGAGTTGCTCGGAACTTTGGAAGGCTTGAGGCATCAGAATTTTTAAAAATTTATATATTTGTTATTCGAGATGAAAACATTAGGGCAAATAGATGATTTTGGTTTGCACTCTCGCGCGACCAACCAGTTCAAAGTTACCAGTTGGTGTCCATTTCTGGCGGGTCAGCAAAATAATTTGCATTACGTAGCTAGAAATCACACAGAAACATCTTAAATTTGATGCAATATTACACAGTTCTAAGATAATGGGCATCACAGTGTTGAATGTTCTTTCCCCCCCGACCTTCCTTTAGGTAACCCCTATGACATCCATCTGAATGGGTAGGCCAAGCAACTTACATTCTTCTGTACCATTCTTCAGATGATTTGGCAAGAGCCAGCAGGGTGATTTACCTGTAGGCTTTCTTAACTGCCACCTGATGGAGATTATGAACTCACTTTTCAGCACACAGTATTGGTACAGCATACAGGATTGATGTACCAAGTGCCTAGCACCCCATTCGTTAGTTTAATTGGGTTTTACTTATTTGCCAAGATGGAATCAAAGTTGCTACAAATTCAAACATGATTTCAGGAATTTTTTTTTAAAGTCTTTATTTGGAACAAGTTTGCTGATGATACAAGATGGGTGAGAAAGCAAATTGTGAAGAGGACACAAAAAATCTGCAAAGGGATATAGACAGGCTAATTGAGTGGGCAAACATTTGGCAGATGGAGTATAATGTGGGAAAATGTGAGATTATCCACTTTGGCAGAAAAATAAAAAAGCAAATTAGAATTTAAATGGAGAAAAATTGCAAAGTGCTGCAGTACAGTGACACCTGGGGGTCCTTGTGCATGAAACACAAAAAGTTAGTATGCAGATCCAGCAAGTAATTAGGAAGGCAAATTGAATGTTGGTCTTTATTGCAAGGGGGATAGAGTATAAAAGCAGAGAAGTCCTGCTACAACTGTACAGGGTATTGGTAAGACCACACCTGGAGTACTGCGTACAGTTTTGGTCTCTGTATTTAAGAAAGGATATACATGCATTCAGAGAAGGTTCACTAGGTTGATTCCGGAGATGAGGGGGTAGACTTATGAAGATAGGTTTGAAAGGTTGGGCCTATACACATTGGAGTTCAGAAGAATGAGAGGTGATCTTATTGAAACATAAGATGAGGAGGTTCAACAAGGTGGATCCAGAGAGGATATTTCCACTCATAAGGGAAACTAAAACTAGGGGACATAGTCTTAGAATTAAGGAGCCGCCCATTTAAAACTGAGATGAGGAGAAATTTCTTCTCTGAGGTTGTAAATCTGTGGAATTCTCTGTCCCAGAGAGCTGTGGAGGCTGGGTCATTGAATATATTTAAGGCGGAGATAGATTTTTAGGGAGTAAAGGGTTATGGGAAACAGGCAGGGAAGCAGAGCTGAGTCCATGATCAGATCAGCCATGATCTTATTGAATGGCGGAGCAGGCATGAGGAGCCAAATGGCCTACTCCTGCTCCTATTTCTTATGTTCTTAACAAACACAGCCAGACACATCAACAACACCTTTAACATTAAAAAAATCATATCCCAACGCGCTTAAACATGCTAGGGTTGGTAATTCTCACTTTATTATCCAAAACAGTCTTGGATTAAGAGGCATGATAGACTGTCATGCCATCAGGCAAGTGAGTTTTTAAAAATTCACATTATTCTGGTGCCCTAAACAATTGCCGTCAAGATATGGGTTTGTTGACCAAATTGATCAAAAATTGTATTTGATTCTGAATGTTTAATCAACTTTACTAATTACTCTTCCTAACAATATTTAATTAATACTAATTTACACAGGAAAACACTGAAAACTTAATTTGTAGAAAGTTGAAATCTTCCCATCTGGAGTGGCTTTAAAACAGTGGAGCTAGGTGGCATAGTGATTTAGCACACGGCCTTTTCACCTCTGGGACCTGGGTTAAAATCAGGCCAAAATAATAGAATGAAAGTCTCCTCTCTGCAGGCTCTTTAAAGAAAAATATTCAAAAAAAATTACAGAATATCAGCAGAAAAGGATGGTGGTGTGAATAAAGTTTTTTTTTAAATCGTATATTGTTCAAAAAGCTGAAACTTCAAGGAAGTGCAAGGAAGTTCAAGGCCACAATATCAAAGATAGAAATAACAATGAGTACTTGAGGGAATACTTCAAAAAAATGTAAAGTTGCTCTGAATTGAAGGCATCTGTAATTGGCTTCAAGTGAAGCACAAAGAATTAATCTTTCTACAATTTAGGACATTAGCTGGCTGCAAGAAGCTGCCTGAAAATTACATTTCCCATCGGCTGCTGTGGAATACACTGAAGGTGCTGTGAATGTGCAAGAGTAGTATTCAGCTATTGCTTAAAATACAAATTGCTGCTCACACACACACACACTCACTAAGAAATGTTACATAAATGAGCAAGAAATGCTTCATAAATATTTGAAGATTCGCTATTCCAGATTTCAACAACAACTTGTATTTATATAGCGCCTTTAATGTAGTGAAACGTCCCAAAGTGCTTCACAGGAGTATTATAGGAGTCTGTATGGCTCAAAGACATGGCCCATGTACAGTAGACACCTCAAGTCGCTGGAGAAATACCACCAACGATGCCTCCGCAAGATCCTACAAATCCTCTGGGAGGACAGATGCACCAACATTAGAAACATAGAAAATAGGAGCAGTAGTAGGCAATTCAGCCCTGCAAGTCTGCACCACCATTCAATATGATCATGGCTGATCCTCGATCTTAACACCATGTTCCCGCTTTTTCCCCATATCCCTTGATGCCTTTTGTTTCTTGAAATCTATCTATCTCCCTCTTAAATATATTTAGTGACTTGGCCTCCACAGCCTTCTGTGGTAGAGAATTCCACAGGTTCACCACCCTCTGAGTGAAAAAATTTCTCCTCATCTCAGTCCTATATTTCCTACCCCGTATCCTGAGACTGTGACTCCTTGTTCTAAACTTCCCAGCCAGGGGAAACATCCTCCCTGTATCCAGTCTATCCAACCTAGTCAGAGTTTTATACGTTTCAATGAAATCCCCTCTCATTCTTCTAAACTCTAGTGAATACAGGCCTAGTCAATCCAATCTCTCCTCATACGGTAGTCCTGTGATCCCAGGAATCAGTCTGGTGAACCTTCGCTGCACTCCCTCTATGGCAAATATATCCTTTCTTAGGTAAGGAGACCAAAACTGCACACAATACTCCAGGTGCAGTCTCACCAAGGCCCTGTATCACTGTATAAATTGGCCAGAAAAAGCAACAAACCTGAGGACTGGGAGAAATTTAGAATTCAGCAGAGGAGGACAAAGGGTTTAATTGGGAGAGGGAAATAGAGTATGAGAGATAGCTTGCCGGGAACATAAAAACTGACTGCAAAAGCTTCTATAGATATGTGAAGAAAAAAAGATTAGTGAAGACAAACTTAGGTCCCTTGCAATCAGATTCAGGTGAATTTATAATGGGGAACAAAGAAATGGCAGACCAGTTGAACAAATACTTTGGTTCTGTCTTCACGAAGGAAGACACAAATAACCTTCCGGAAGTACTAGAGGACCGAGGGACTAGTGAGAAGGAGGAAATGAAGGATATCCTTATTAGGCAGGAATTTGTGTTAGGGAAATTGATGGGATTGAAGGCCGATAAATCCCCGGGGCCTGATAGTCTGCATCCCAGAGTACTTAGGGAAGTGGCCCTAGGAATAGTGGATGCATTGGTGATCATTTTCCAACAGTCTATCGACTCTGGATCAGTTCCTATGGACTGGAGGGTAGCTAATGTAACACCACTTTTTAAAAAAGGAGGGAGAGAGAAAACGGGTAATTATAGACCGGTTAGCCTAACATCAATAGTGGGGAAAATGTTGGAATCAATTCTTAAAGATGAAATAACAGCACATTTGGAAAGCAGTGACAGGATCGGTCCAAGTCAGCATGGATTTATGAATGGGAAATCATGCTTGACAAATCTTCTGGAATTTTTTGAGGATGCAACTAGTAGAGTGATCAAGGGAGAAACAGTGATGTGGTGTATTTGGACTTTCAAAAGGCTTTTAACAAGGTTCCACACAAGAGATTGGTGTGCAAAATTGAAGCACATGGTATTGGGGGTAATGTACTGACGTGGATAGAGAACTGACTGGCAGACAGGAAGCAGAGAGTTGGGATAAACGGGTCCTTTTCAGAATGGCAGGCAGTGACTAGTGGGGTGCCGCAGGGCTCAGTGCTGGGACCCCAGCTATTTACAATATACATTAATGATTTAGATGAAGGAATTGAGTGTAATATCTCCAAGTTTGCACATGACACTAAACTGGGTGGCGGTGTGAGCTGTGAGGAGGATGCTAAAAGGCTGCAGAGTGACTTGAACAGTTTAGGCGAGTGGGCAAATGCATGGTAGATGCATTGTGTGGATAAATGTGAGGTTATCCACTTTGGGGGCAAAAACACGAAGGCAGAATATTATCTGAATGGCGGCAGATTAGGAAAAGGGGAGGTGCAACGAGACTTGGGTGTCATGGTACATCAGTCATTGAAAATTGGCATGCAGGTGCAGCAGGTGGTGAAGGCGCAAATGGTATGTTGGCCTTCATAGCGAGGGGATTTGAGTATAGGAGCAGGGCGTTTTACTGCAGTTGTACAGGGCCTTGGTGAGGCCTCATCTGGAATATTGTATTCAGTTTTGGTCTCCTAATCTGAGGAAGGACATTCTTGCTATTGAGGGAGTGCAGCGAAGGTTCAAACAGACTGATTCCCGGGATGGCTGGACTGACATATGAGGAGAGACTGGATCGACTGTGCCTTTACTCACTGGCATTTAGAAGGATGAGAGGGGATCTCCTAGAAACATATAAAATTCTGACGGGACTGGACAGGTTAGATGCAGGAAGAATGTTCCCGATGATGGGGAAGTCCAGAACCAGGGAACACAGTCTTAGGATAACCAGTAGGCCATTTAGGACTGAGATGAGGAGAAACTTCTTCACTCGAGAGTTGTTAACCTGTGGAATTCCCTACCGCAGAGAGTTGTTGATGCCAATTCATTGGATATATTCAAGAGGGAGTTAGATATGGCCTTTACGGCTAAAGGGATCAAGGGGTATGGAGAGAAAGCAGGAAAGGGGTACTGAGGGAATGATCAGCCATGATATTGAATGGTGGTGCAGGCACGAAGGGCCGAATGGCCTAATCCTGCACCTATTTTCTATGTTTCTATGTATAAGACATCCTTGCTCCAGTACTCAAATCCTCTTGCAATGAAGGCCAACATACCATTTGCCTTCCTAACTGCTTGCTGCACCTGCACGTTTGCTTTCAATGACTGGTGTACAAGGACACCCAGGTCCCTCTGTACATCGACATTTACCAAGCCTTCACCATTTAAATAATACTTTGTCCTTATGTTTTTCCTACCAAAGTGGATAACTTCACATTTATCCACGTTAAACTGCATCTGCCATGTGTTTGCCCACTCACTCAATCTATGTAAATCGCGTTGCAGCATCTTTGCATCCTCCTCCCAGCTCACAATCCCACCTAGTTTTGTGTCGTCAGCAAACTTGGAAATATTACAGTTGGTTCCCTCATCCAAATCATTTATATATATATTGTGAATAGCTGGGGCCCCAAGCACTGATCCCTGTGGTACCCCACTAATCATTGCCTGCCACCCCGAAAAAGATCTGTTTATTCCTTCTCTCGGTTTCCTGTCAGTTAACCAATTTTCAATCCATGCCAATACATTATCCCCAATACTATGTGCTTTAATTTTGCACACTAACCTCTTATGTGGGACTTTATCAAACGTCTTCTGAAAATCCAAATACACTACTTTTACTGGTTCTCCCTTATCTATTCTCAGCTACATCCTCAAAAAACTGCAGTAGGTTTGTCAAACATGATTTTCCTTTCATAAATCCATGTGACTTTGTTTAATCCCGTTGATATTATCTAAGTGTACCGTTATCACATCTTTTATAATAGACTCTAGCATTTCCCCTACTACTGATGTCAGGCTAACCAGTCTGTAGTTCCCTGTTTTCCTTCTCCCTCCTTTTTTAAATAGTGAGGTTACATTTGCCACCCTCCAATCTGCAGGAACTGTTCCATAATCTATAGAATTTTGGAAGATGACAACCAATGCATCTACCATTTCCATGGCTACCTCGTTTAGTACTCTGGGATGCAGATCATCAGGCCCTGCAGATCATCTGCCTTCAGTCCCATTAGTTTCTCCAGCACTATTTTCTTACTAATTATCATTTCCTTTAATTCCTCTTGCCCGCTAGACCCTTGGTTCCCTAGCATTTCTGGGATGTTATTTGTGTCCTCTTCCGTGAAGACAGAACCGAAGAATTTATTTAATTGTTCTGCCATTTTCTTATTCCCCATTACAAATTCTCCCGTTTCTGTCTGTAAAGGACCTAAATTTGTCCTCACTAATCGTTTTCTTTTTACATACCTGTAGAAACTTTTGCAGTCGGTTTTTATGTTCCTTGCAAGTTTACTCTCATACTCTATTTTTCCCCTCTTAATAAATTTCTTGGTCTTTTTTGCTGAATTCTAAATTGCTCCTAATCCTCAGGCTTGCTACTTTTTCTGGAAACTTTGTATAACTCCTCTTTGGATCGAATACTATCCTTAATTTCTTTTGTTAGCCATGGTTAGGCCACTTTTCCTTTTGTGTTTTTTACGCCATAAAGGAATATATAACTGTTGCAATTCATGCATTCGTTCCTTAAATATTAGCCATTGCCTATCCACCATCATGCCTTTTAATGAATCTTCCCAATCTATCATAGTCAATTCATTCCTCATACCTTCGTAGTTTCCTTTATTTAGATTTAGGACCCTAGTTTCGGATTGGACTACTTCACTTTCCAGCTTAATAAGAAATTCAATCATGTTATGGTCACTCTTCCCTAAAGGACCCCGCACAACAAGACAGGTAATTAACCCATTCTCATCACACAATACCCAATCTAGGATAGCCTGTTCCCTAGTAGGGTCCTCAACATACTGGTCTAAAAAACCATCTCGTACACACTCCAGGAATTCATCTGCCACAGTGTTATTACTAATTTGGTTTGGCCAGTCTATATGTAGATTAAAGTCACCTACGATTACTGTAGTACCCTTGCTACATGCATCTCTAATTTCCTGTTTGATGCCGTCATTACCACTACTGTTTGGAGGCCTATAGACAACTCCCACCAATGTTTTCTGTCCCTTGGTGCTCCTTAGCTCTACCCAGACTGATTCTACATCTTGATTTTCTGAGCCAATATCCTCTCTCACTATTGGTCTGATTTCATCCTTTACTAACAACACACCACCCCCTCTTCCTTTTTGTCTGTCCTTCCTAAATATCGAATATCCTTGGATATTCAGTTCCCAACCCTGGTCACCCTGCAACCATGTCTCTTTAATTGCAACTATATCGTATCCGTTTACATCCATTTGTGCTGTTAATTCGTCTACCTTATTACAGATGCTTCGTGCATTCAGATACAATGCTTTTAAATTTGTCTTTTTAACATTATTAGACATCTTAACATTATTTTGTACTATAGCCCTATTTGTCTTTTCGCTATTTTTTCACACCTGAACCCTATTTGTTAGTGCACTCTTTTGTTTGTATGCTTTGTTTCTTCCTGACATAATCTGGTTATCCTTACCACAATCACTTTCCTGCATTGCTTCGTTTTCTTTTCTTAGCATTCTGGATTACTCTCTACGGTGTCCTCGACCAGGCCAACATCCCCAGCATTGAAGCACTTGATCAGCTCCGCTGGGCAGGCCACATAGTTCGCATGCCAGACACGAGACCACGAGACTCCCAAAGCAAGCGCTCTACTCGGAACTCTTTCACGGCAAACGAGCCAAAGGTGGGCAGAGGAAACGTTACAGAGACACCCTCAAAGCCTCCCTGAAAAAGTGCAAAATCCCCACTGACACCTGGAAGTCCCTGGCCAAAGATCACCCTAAGTGGAGGAAGTGCATCCGGGAGGGCGCTGAGCACCTCAAGTCTCATCGCTGAGTGCATGCAGAAATCAAGCACAGACAGCGGAAACACCATGCAACAAACCTGTCCCACCCACCCTTTCCCTCAACGACTATCTGTCCCACCTGTGACAGGGACTGTGGCTCTCGTATTGGAATGTTCAGTCACCTAAGGACTCATTTTAAGAGTGGAAGCAAGTCTTCCTCGATTCCGAGGGTACTGCCTATGATGGTGATGATAAGACAAAAAATTTGACACCGAGCCACATAAGGAGAAATTAGGGCAGGTGAGAGTCAAAGAGGCAGGTTTTAAGGAGTATTGAAAAAGGGAAAGAGGGGTGGAGAGGTTTAGGGAGGGAATTCCAGAGCTTAGGGCCTCGGCAACAGAAGGCACAGCCACCAATGGTTGAGCAATTATAATCAGGGATGCTCAAGAGGGCAGAATTAGAGGACTGCAGATATCTCAGGGGGTTGTGGGGCTGGAGGAGATTACAGAGATAGGGAGGGGCATTTCCTTAACAGGATGGCAGAGATCTGCTACCATCTTTACTCACTAACAAGTGAGTTCCAGATTGCAATAGCTAAATCTGGCAGTAAACAACCTCGCTCTGAATACAGATATCCAATCAGATTTTTATTTGACTGCATATCAGATGGCCAGGCTTTCACTCACTTACTGTGAGGTTGTTAGGGTACAGCACTTAAGTGGATTTAATAATTTCTAAACAACTTTATCCGTAAAACTTTGCACCAACTACTGTATACATAAAGAATTTATTTGAACAATTCTCAAGTAAACTCTGAAACAAAGCTTCACATACATGCTAAGATATAATGTTAAACACACGTCCCTTAGCCAGCTAAACTAACAAACCAAGACAGTTAAGAAATATAGCTGGCTCATGCAAAGTTAACAAAAAGTGGCCCTGTTTAGTTTGCAAACATCTTTGTATGATCAAATGGCAGCAATCAAATGATTTGACAACCTGCTAGTTACGTATTTATCACACCATGACTGCTTGCGAGTTGGTGTTTGGGGTGAGGACTCCCTATTGGAACACAGTACTGGTGTAATGGTCTACACACTTGATGTCAACCTGCTTTCTTCTTTTACCAGGTTCCAGGGCTACACTGGATCTGCGCCACTGTGCCAGTTTTGTGTGCTTCCCTTTCTACCCGTCTATCCCCCATTCTTTTAGCTATTCACACACTCATATTAGGTATTTTATTTCTTTTATTTCTCTCGTTATGCCTTCTATTGTCTCATGCTTACATCACTGCTGCTAATGAACTATCTTCTGTTTTCCATTGAAGCACTATGCAGGTCATTCTATTTCTTTACTGGTATGTGTGTTTTTCCTCTCCCCTTGTCCTGTCCCTTTTTAAATGCTATTCTTCTCTGTAACATCTTCCTGTTCGGACGAGGCTTGAAACGTTAACTTGTTTGTTCTCTCCACAGATGCTGCCTGACCTGCTGACTCATTCCAGCATTCTCTGTTTTTGTTTCAGATTTCCAGCGTCTGCGGTAATGATTCATCACTGATCTACAGAAAATGGGCATGTTTTGTTCCATGGTTACCTGGGCTCCAAATCTTTTTTTTTAAAAAAGCATTTAGGTTTAATTGAGAATCTCAAAATTTGGTTGGCTTTCCCTTGAGGCAACAATTAAATTTAGGCATAAAGCCCAGAATGCACGGAGGATGATTAATGAACTGTAACATCAAGGTTGAGCCAATGTAATGGGAAACGGTTGAAGTCTAAAGCATAATTTGAAAGTTTACAATCAAAACCCATTCATTATCAATAGGAAACATCTCTCTAGATTAGGAAATTTTAAACTGGAATCATTTTACACACTCAAGACTATTTTATCTTCTCACCACGCATATTGTGACTGCTCTCACCGCACACTTTTTGACTGCTTTCCTTCAGAGAACCTACAAACCTTGTGATTGCGGAAGAATGATTCCACCTAAGCGCTGGAGAAGCCATTACGGGTTAGTACAACTTGTGTTAGAATCCCAATCTGTTTACACATTTGATAAAAAATCTTACTAGTAATGCTCCATAGTAGAGTTCTGCAAGCTCAGGTCAGGGAAGGCCAACATGCATCTGTACATCTATAGCAGACATGCCGTGGGAAGTACCATTACTAGTATTGTCAAAAACCTGTCATTAGTATATTTAACATTTAAACCAGCCAGAGAGTTAGAAATTATTTTCTAAAAAGTACGAAGCCCACCAAGTTTTTGATTATCTTTTCTTCTTTGGCTCGACGTTTGTTTTTGTCTGATTGTATCTGTGTGGAACACCTTGGGACGTTTTTCTATATTAAAGGCGCTATCTAAATGTAAGTTGTTGCTGACACCTTCCTTTCCTTTATCCTGGTTTTCTTCCAGACACCACCAACACCACTCATTGTTATCCATTCTCACCACTGTGGAAAATCCAGTCCAGCAGTTGGAAGTTAGCAGAGTGTGAGATTGAACCAAAATCCCAGTACTCTGTGATATCCCGTGTTAATGCTCCAAGAAGTGGTGCCACAGCACAACCTCAGAGCTGGAAATATAACCTAACTCCATGACTACCTACTGAATTATCTCCTATTAAATCAGTGGCTCTATATTAACAGAAACAAAAAACGATTATTTATTAAGTTATCTTCATAGGCGGTCCCTCGTATCGAGGATGACTTGTTTCCACGCCAAAAAGGGATGAGTTCACAGGTGTTTCAGTGAAGGACCGAATATTCCAGGTCCCGAACTACATCCTGAAGAGTGGAAGATGCCCGTGTGTGGATTTTTTTTAACGTGTGGTGACCGTTGCACACCAGCCACCACACGGACTTGACAGAGTTTTGGTCCAGTGGCAAGGATTAACCAGGACGACTGGAGACCAGCTCTGCTGCATGGACCTATTGCGCGCACATATCATTAAAGGTATTAAAGGTCATTAAAGGCAAGCAGTGAACGGCCTGGGAGCAGCATGGCGGCCCCGACCTACGAGGAAACACCAGTGGCAGGTTGGGGCCATAAAAGGCGAGCGGCCCCATAGACAGCGTGGCGGCCCCTGGACAGCGTGGGGGCGTACCACTTCAGGGAGCAGTGCGAGCTGGTGCAAGAGGGCGACAGCAGTGAAAAGGGCGACTGGATTGGACGTCATCAAGGTCCAGGTCGGTGATTGGAGCGTGGGCAGGTACAGCAGGAGCAGCGAGGTTGGGGCGCAGGAGTGGCGAGTGATTGTGGAGCGAAGTGATCGGGGCCCAGGAGAGGCGTGAGTTTAGGGCCCAGAGGAGGCGTGGGCCCAGGGGCAGCACGGGCCAGCCCACACTGCGATTTATTAAGTAATGCTGTAATGGAAAGCAGGAAGTTCATATTATAAATAGGTCTTTCACAAAGAAGAGCTATCCATGCAAGAGTTTTAAGTTTTGAATTTTTCCTTGTGCTTGAATGACTAATAATGTCTATCAGCTAAGAAATTGTCACAATTATAATAAGATTTCTTGTCCGCTACAGAAAGTATGGACGACAGGAACTTCTTGTCCTTAGCAGCACCGTCACTTCTTAACAAGTTACAATACTGGCAATAATGGATTTATTTGAACCTCATGCAATTTCCCACACCACTATAATTAATCAGTCAAAAAAAGACAGACGTTTAACACAAGATTTAGCAGTTCTTCTGCCCACACACATTTAAATTTAGAATTCAAATTCAGTTACATTTTTGTGTCATTAGGGTGTGGGATGTTAGTGTCAGGGATTAGAATGTTTCCCAATTCAGGCACCTGGGGAGGGGGGTGGGGGAGGAGAGTTTTAACTCCCAAAGCCCGGTGGAAACTGGTCACGGATCAGTTTAAATGGAGCAGGAGATTTGCACGCTGACCTCCTGCCCCGATCCAGCCGATTGCAATTTTAAATTGCAGGCACCAAGGTCACCCACCCGAAGTGGGCAAGGTCCTTCTTTAAGAGTGCCGATCGGGCTCAGACGATGTATTGGGGGCCCCAACCACAATCCTAAACCCAGGCCTGCGCAGAGAAACTGTGGTTGTTTCCCCACCAAGCCAAACCGTTCGAGAAGTGGATCCAGGGCCAAAAGGTAAGTCATTTTAATTTGTTGGTAGTTTTATAGCCGAAGCACAACGTTGTGATTGATCTGCTCTTCTCTTCAACTCTTAGATCTTGGTGGTGTCCTGCATTATGGGCCTCGGTCACATCAATTAAAGCAATGTATTTACATGTTTAAATATCATGTGGCTGTTCGTTCAGTGCTTGATACTGTTGCAGATATCACAGAAAACGCATGACTGTATTTGCAAAACTGCTTCACAAGAATAAATCATGCAACCTGAAGAAACGTAGCTGCTGTCGTATCCTGCATCCCGATACGATCTAAATTTACCACCAATAACATTTGATGTCACATACTGATACAGATCGTCTCATTGAGGAAATAGATTTGAATAATGACAACCAATTTCTGATTGGGTGACTTAAATTGTTCCCGGTATTAAAATAAGGTGATACACAGGAATTGCAGCCACATCACCTTAAGAAGTACTTGTAGTCAGTTATCAATAGGATTCCAGCTAAACGCCTTCATATTAAATCAGATTTATTTTGTTACATACTGTAATGTATGCACCTGTGAGTATGCTCACAGGTTGGTAGAGCTGTTGAGTTGGGAGTGGCTTAGCCAGTCACGTGACGTTCACAAGACTCAATAAAACCCCAGCCAGTTGGGTTCGGGGGATCCACAATGAGGCAGGTGGTTGTGAGCCTGGTGGATGAACTGGTAATGTGTAGTGTGACTGTTAAACCTTTTGCTAATAAGTCAACTAGTTCTTAATAGCAATATGTTGCTATGAATTCTTAAGCAAAGAACCCACAAAGCAAATACATTACACAAACAGAATAGTATGTCGCAACATTTCAGAATGCTTCAGTTCTCTCTGCATTGTGTGCTGCACTGTGTCAACATTTGCAACTGGTTCAATAGGATTCAGTTGGGAGGGTGTGCACAAGATGATTTTTTGGGCACACCCATCTTCTGGGAGTTCTGTTTGGCTTAAATTTATTTAGATGGTGTTTGTGTATCACAAGAATAACTGTGGCTTATGAAAAGAGGTTATTCTTCTTGGTGAGCTGTATACTCACGAGTAGTGTAGTGAGCAAGTAAAATTTTGTGCTACTGATGCTCCAGAACTCTTTGGAGCAGTCGGGCTGAGGAGGTTGCCATGGTTATAGCATGTTGCTGTTCGATCTTTAAACTGCTAGTGAGACTTATGGGAAAGTATTACTAGACAGGTGACCAGTCTATTATACATCAAGTGACTTGAGCAAACATTCCTCAGCTGGGCACATTTTACTGAAAAGTGTGAGTTTCATCATCATCATAGGCAGTCCCTTGGAATCGAGGAAGACCTGCTTCCACTCCCAAAGTGAGTTCTTTGGTGGCTGAACAGTCCAATACGAGAGCCACAGACTCTGTTACAGGTGGGACAGACATTCGTCGAGGGAAGGGGTGGATGGGGCTGGTTTGCCACGCATTCCTTCCGCTGCCTGTGCTTGACCTCTTCACGCTCTTTGCATTGAGACTTGAAGAGCTCAACGCCCTCCCGGATGCACTTTCTCCACCTTGGGCGGTCTTCGGCCAGGGTCTCCCAGGTGTCAGTGGTGATGTCGAACTTTACCAGGGAGGTTTTGAGGGTGTCCTTATAGCGTTTCCGCTGCCCACCTTTGGCTCGTTTACCATGAAGGAGCTTCGCATAAAGCATTTGCTTAGGGAGTCTCTTATCTGGCATGCGAACTATGTGGCCTGCCCAGCGAGGCTGATCAAGTGTGGTCAGTGCTTCAATACTGGGGATGTCAGCCTGGATGAGGACACTGATGTTGGTGCGCCTGTCCTCCCAGGGGATCTGCAGGATCTTGCAGTGACATTGTTGGTTACGGAGACAGCGCGAGTTTACCATGTTCCTAACAGCATCCTTCTGGTGTGTCTGAGACAGCCTGCTGAGTTATGTTCACAATGTGTGAATTATCCGGGCAATTTCATGCTGTAGATACATGTACATAAATATACAGACAATGCCCAATCCGAATGGGCTCTCAACCATCAGAATCAAGAAGCTTCCATATGTCTGAGAATAGCTATCAGTATTTCAGATGTGAAAGAATAATGTTCTAATCTGCAATTCAGACCATGTGATCCAAAGGCCCGTTTTCTCAATGAGTAATCCTAGTAACATTTTTGTCAGGAGCCATTTGCTCTCATCAATAGCTTGTTATCAGTACTTTTGGCATGTGCACTGTCAGACAAGACATGTCTCACTGATGTTTAACACAACAGCTGCAGCAATCTTATCGCATTGTTATCTTCAGAAAAGCACATTTTGAAACTGCAAAACACAATTTACGGAACAATTAAAGCATTAAAGAAAAAGCTACATGACCTCAATTATGGTTACTAAATCATTGGAAAGAATATTGCCAATCTTCTGCCAAAAGCAGACATCTATAATTTTATTTTCTCAGGCTTACGATCACCCAAATTTTAAGAAAATAAAAACTGGTTTTGCATTAAATGGCAAACATGTATTTTTTATATAATAATAGACTAGCAGATACCCTTTGGCATTGCTCATAGTGAGTCAGACGTTTTCAGGATGTTATGTCTAGTAGTATTACCAGGGACTCATTTATCACCATTGGCAGTGGTACTGGACTCTGGGAGCATTGCAAACGGAGCGCAGCAGGACTGGGAAGGGGGTTTGCTAGAAACACTGGCATAGGTCCTGGGATCCAAGATCATTGAGATGGTGGTCCCAGAGTCTCAAAGAATTGTGGGTGGTCCTGGGAAGCATGAAAATAAGTAAAAGTACTTTTTCCAAATCCCAACTTCAGGAAAAAATTATCAGAAACTGCATTTCTTTGCGCATTCTAGAAAACCAGTGCAGCTGTTGCTTGGATCACAGTTATACTGCTGCTTTAGCAGTTCCAAAACCAGTACTAGACACCAAGACATGTACATACCATCATGCATGTTGGCATGACGACATGCGCATGTTCATATGCACAGTTGAAGCATACACAAGTGCTGGTCGCAGGAAGTAATTTATTTGTTCTCGGATGTGACCAACGGTGGCAAGGCTGCATTTATTGCCCACCCCTAGTTATCTGGAGAAGGTGATGGTGAGCCATAGCGCTCCACAATGGTATTAGGTGTGTTATTCCAGGGTAATGACAATGAAGGAACGGCAATCTGTAACCCAAGTCAGGACAGTGGGTCACTTGGAGGGAACCTTGGAGGTAATGGTGTTCCCATGACAATGTTGCTCTTGTCCTTCGGGTGGTAGAGGTCACAGGAGAGGGAAGTGGTGTTGAAGTAAACGTGGTGAGTTGCTGCAGTGCATCCTACAGATTGCATCCTATAGATTACTCATACTGCAGCTACAGTGTACAGATGTTAGAGGGTGGATATCGAGTCCAGTGGCAGGAGCGACAATCAAGTAAACTTCTCGGTCCTGGATGGTGCCGAGCTTCTTGAGGGTTGGTGTTACTTTATATGGACATGAGTGGAGCATCAGGGGTCTAGCGAGAATGAGGAATTGAAAGAAATTAGTATTAGTAAAAAAAATAGTACTGGAGAAATTAATGGGACTGAAAGCCGATAAATCCCCTGGACCTGATGGCCTGCATCCTAGGGTTTTGAAAGTAGTGGCTATGGTGATAGTGGATGCCACCACTTTCAAAACCCTAGGATGGTTGTCATCTTCCAAAATTCAATAGATTCTAGAACGGTTCCCGCAGATTGGAAGGTAGAAAATGTAACCCCACGATTTAAGAAAGGAGGGAGAGAGAAAACGGGGAACTACAGACCAGATAGCCTGACATCAGAGGTAGGTTTTAAGGACGTGCTTAAAAGGAGAGGGAGGTGGAGGGGTTTTAGGGAGGGAATTCCAGAGTGTTGGGCCAAAGCAACTAAAGGCATGACCACCAATGGTGGGGCTAAGGGATGGGGCGATGGACAAAGAAACAAGAATTGGGGGAGCACAGTTCTTGAAGGGTTGTAGGTTGTTAGAGATAGGCCGCAAAAGGATTTAAACACAAGGAGGAACCTTTTAAATTGAGACGTCCCTGGGGACCAGAGGCCAATAAACTTCATAGAGATTAGAACAAATGATTTTGCACAGAACCACTGCAGCACCATCGCGGGCACGGGGCTTTGCTGCTGTGATTGGCGGGGGAAACAATAGGTCAGTATATGAGGAATATGAGGTTCGACAAAGATGGCGGAGGAGCAGCGAGAGATTGTGGCGGAGGTGCGGCGAATGAGGTACGGGATACAGAAGAGCCGAGGTCCTAGGGGCACGGGCCAGCCCACACTGCAATATGTGTGTGCACTAGGTCCGTGCAGCAGAGCAGGTTTCCAGTCGTCTTGGTTAACCCTTGCCACTGGATAAAGGCCTAGCTCTGTCAAGCCCGTGTGGTGGCTGATGTGCAACAGTCACCACACGTTAAAAAAAATTCACGCATAAGCATCTTTCACCCCTTCAACTGGAGTTCAGGACTGGAATATCGGGTCCTTCACTGAAACATCTGTGAATCCATGTGGAAGCAAGTCATCCTCGTTCGAGGGACTGCCTATGATGAGCCTGACATCAGTAGTAGGGAAAATGCTAGAATCTATTATTAAGGATATGGAATCAGAGCACCTAGAAAATAGGCAACACGAATTTATGAAAGGGAAATCATGTTTTTTGAGGTTGTAACTAGTAGAATAGATAAGGGGGGACAGTGGATGTGGTGCATTTGGACTTTCAGAAGGGATTTGATAAGGTGGCACACAAGAGGTTATTGAACAAAATTAGAGCTCGGGATTGGGGGTAATATACTAGCATGTATTGAGGATTGGTTAATGGACAGAGAGTGGGAATAAATGGGTCATTTTCAGGTTGGCAGGCTGTAACTCGTGGGGTGCCGCAAGAATCAGTGCTTGGGCCCCAGCTATTCACAATCTATATCAATGATTTGGATAAGGGGGCCAATTGTAATATATCCAAGTTTGCTGATGATACAAAGCTAGGTGGGAATGTAAGTTGTGAGGAGGATGCAAAGAAACTTCAAGGGGATATAAACAGGTGAAGTGAGTGGGCAAGAACATGGCAAATGGAATATAATGTGGAGAAATGTGAAGTTATCCACTTTGGTAGGAAAAATAGAAAAGCAGAGTATTTTTCAATTGGTGAGAGATTGGGAAGTGTTGGTGTTCAGAGGGACCTAGGTGTCCTTGTACACAAATCACTGAAAGTTAACATAGAAACATAGAAAATAGGAGCAGTAGTAGGCCATTCGGCCCTTCGAGTCTGCACCCCCATTCAATATGATCATGGCTGATCCTCTATCTGAACACCATATTCCCGCATTTTTCCCCATACCCCTTGATGCCTTTTGTTTCTAGAAATCTATCTATCTATCTCCCTCTTAAATATATTCAGTGACTTGGCCTCCACAGCCTTCTGTGGTAGACAATTACACAGATTCACCACCCTCTGAGTGAAAAAATTTCTCATCTCGGTCCTAAATTTCCTACTCTGTATCCTCAGTCTGCGACCCCTTATTCTAGACTTCCCAGCCAGGGGAAACATCCTCCCCGCATCCAATCTATCCAACCCAGTCAGAATTTTATACGTTTCAATGAGATCTCCACTCATTCTTCTAAACTCTAGTGAATACAGGCCTAGTCGACCCAATCTCTCTTCATACGACAGTCCTGCCATCCCAGGAATCAGTCTGGTGAACCTTCGCTGCACTCCCCCAATGGCAAGCATATCCTTTTTAGGTAAGGAGACAAAACTGCACACAATACTCCAGGCGCGGTCTCACCAAGGCCCTTAACATGCAGGTACAGCAAGCAATTAACATAGAAACATAGAAAATAGGTGCAGGAGTAGGCCATTCGGCCCTTCGAGCCTGCATCATCATTCAAAAAGATCATGGCTGATCATTCACCTCAGTATCCCTTTCCTGCTTTCTCTCCATACCTCTTGATCCCTTTAGCCATAAGGGCCATATCTAACTCCCTCTTGAATATATCCAATGAACTGGTATCAACAACTCTCTACGGCAGGGAATTCCACAGGTTAACAACTCGCTGAGTGAAGAAGTTTCTCCTCATCTCAGTCCTAAATGGCTTACCCCTTATCCTTAGACTGTGTCCCCTGGTTCTGGACTTCCCCAACATCGGGAACATTCTTCCTGCATCTAACCTGTCCAGTCCCGTCAGAATTCTATACGTTTCTATGAGGTCCCCTCTCATCCTTCTAAACTCCAGTGAATACAGGCCCAGTCGATTCAGTCTCTCCTCATATGTCAGTCCTGCCATCCCGGGAATCAGTCTGGTGAACCTTCGCTGCATTCCCTCAATAGCAAGAACGTCCTTCCTCAGATTACGAGACCAAAACTGAACACAATATTCCAGGTGAGGCCTCACCAAGGCCCTGTACAACTGCAGTAAGACTCCCTGCTCCTATACTCAAATCCCCTAGCTATGAAGGCCAACATACTATTTGCCTTCTTCACCTCCTGCTGTACCTGCATGTCAACTTTCAATGACTGATGTACCATGACACCCAGGTCTCGTTGCACCTCCCCTTTTCCTAATCTGATAATATTCTGCCTTCGTGTTTTTGTGCCCAAAGTGGATAACCTCACATTTATCCACATTAAACTGCATCTGCCATACATATGCCCACTCACCTAACCTGTCCACGTCACCCTGCAGCCTCTTAGCATCCTCCTCACAGCTCACACCACCACCCAGTTTAGTGTCATCTGCAAACTTGGATATTACACTCAATTCCTTCATCCAAATCATTAATGTATATTGTAAACAGCTGGGGTCCCAGCACTGAGCCCTGCGGCACCCCACTAGTCACTGCCTGCCATTCTGACCCTCTGTTTCCTGTCTGCCAACCAATTCTCTATCCACGTCAGTACATTATCCCCAATACCATGTGCTTTAATCTTGTGTGGGACCTTGTCAAAAGCCTTTTGAAAGTCCAAATACACCACATCCACTGGTTCTTCCTTGTCCATTCGACTAGTTACATCCTCAAAAAATTCCAGAAGATTTGTCAAGCATGATTTCCTTTCATAAATCCATGCTGACTTGGACCGATCTTGTCACTGCTTTCCAAATGCGCTGCTATTTCATCTTTAATAATTGAATCCAACATTTTCCCCACTGCTGATGTCAGTCTAACCGGTCTATAATTACCCACCTTCTCTTTCCCTCCTTTTTTAAAAAGTGGTGTTACATTAGCTACCCTCCAGACCATAGGAACTGATCCAGAGTCGATAGACTGTTGGAAAATGATCACCAATGCATCCATTATTTCTAGAGTACTTCCTTAAGTACTCTGGGATGCAGACTATCAGGCCCCGGGGATTTATCGGCCTTCAATGCCATCAATTTCCCTAACACAATTTCCCACCTAATAAGGATTTCCTTCAGTTCCTCCTTCTCACTAGGCCCTCGGTCCCCTAGTATTTCCGGAAGGTTATTTGTGTCTTCCTTCGTGAAGATAGAACCAAAGTATTTGTTCAACTGGTCTGCCATTTCTTTGTTCCCCATTATAAATTCACCTGAATCTGACTGCAAGGGACCTACATTTGTCTTCACTAATCTTTTTCTCTTCACATATCTATAAAAGCTTTTGCAGTCAGTTTTTATGTTCCCGGCAAGCTTCCTCTCGTACTCTATTTTCCCCCTCCTAATTAAACCCTTTGTCCTCCTCTGCTGAATTCTAAATTTCTCCCAGCCCTCAGGTTTTCTACTTTTTCTGGCCAATTTATATGCCTCTTCCTTGGATTTAACACTATCCTTAATTTCCTTTGTTAGCCACGGTTGAGCCACCTTCCCCGTTTTATTTTTACTCCAGACAGGGATGTACAATTGTTGAAGTTCATCCATGTGGTCTTTAAACGTTTGCCATTGCCTATCCACCATCAACCCTTTAAGTATCATTCGCCAGTCTATTCTAGCCAATTCACATCTCATACCATCGAAGTTACCTTTCCTTAAGTTCAGGACCCTAGTCATCTGAATTAACTGTGTCACTCTCCACTTAATAAAGAATTCTACCATATTATGGTCACTCTTCCCCAAGGGGCCTCGCACAAGATTGCTAATTAGTCCTTTCTCATTACACATCACATAGTCCAGGATGGCCAGCCCTCTATTTGGTTCCTCGACATATTGGTCTAGAAAACCATCCCTAATACACTCCAGGAAATCCTCCTCCACTGTATTGCCACCAGAAAGCAAATGGTATGTCGGCCTTTATTAGAATAGGATTTAAGAATAAAAGTAAAGACGTGTTACTGCAATTATACAGGGCCCTTGAGTATTGTGTACAGTTTTGGTCTCCTTACCTAAGGAAGGGTATACTTTCCATAGAGGGAGTGCAACGAAGATTTATCAGACAAATTCCTAGGATGGGGGATTGTCCTATGAGGAGAGATTGAGCAGACTAGGCCTATATTCTCTAGTTTAGAAGAATGAGGTGATCTCATTGAAACATATAAAATTATTACAGGGCTTGACTGGGTAGATGCAGGGAGGATGTTTCCTCTGGCTGGGGAGTCTAGAACCAGGGGGGTCACAGTCTGAGAATAAGGGGTTGGCCATTTAGGACTGAGATGAGGAGAAATTTCTTCACGGAGGGTAGTGAATCTTTGAAAGTCTCTACCCCAAAGGGCTGTGCAGGCTCAGTCTTTGAGTATATTCAAGACAGAGATCGATAGATTTTTGGATATTAAGGAAATCAAGGAACATGGGGACAGTGCGGGAAAGTGGAGCTGAAGTAGAAGATCAGCCATAATCTCATTAAATGGTGGAACAGGCTCGAAGGGCAGAATGGCCTATTCCTGCTCCTAATTCTTATGTTCTTATGTCATATAGTTACAACTTAATTTTCTCCTAAATTGTCGGTGTGCCCCCTTTAGTCTGTGATATATCATTGTTCTATTGTTCTGTATCTTGAATCATTGTTTGGGATCAATTTTAGGTCAACCTGCTGTGCAATGTGTAGCACAAACCAAACAGCTAGAAGAAATTTTCCTCTAATTAGGGGGAATAACAAATTGTGATGGATAGGAAATGTGCGAACATGCACTGTTTTATTATATAACTAGCAGATCTTTAATTGCATTGCTCACGGTGAATCAGTGGATATGCTGCTTTAGAGATGCTATACCTTAAAGGCATTCTATAATTTGCAGTAAGATGAGTACATTCTTGGGGAACAAGTTAATGTATTATATATGTTTAAGGAAAGTGGGTGATATTTAATTTCAAAATAGATGAAAAACCTCTGATAAACACTCACACGGGCTTTTTTCATTGGGGTAGAAATTGCGGTCAGAGGCTTCCCGACCTGCAAAAAATCTACGAATTTACCTGTTGGTCCGGGAGGTTCGTAGATTCACTGTCCTGGGCCTCTCTGGATACCCACGGGTAGAGGCCCACGTATCCCAGGAGTGCACGTGGTTTGCAAGAACCCCAGGGATCACAAGGGCTTGCCCAACCAATAAAAGGTAATCCGCATTTATACTTATGGGATAACTCCTATAAGTATGAATGGGGATCACTTAAGAAAATACACGAACACATGAAATATTTAAAATTAATTAAAATGGCATTTAATATTTGAAACAAAAATAAAACATTTTGAAAAAAAAATTATGGGGAAGAAATTTGCATAGTTTGCGTTTCCCGTTAGCCCTATTGACAAGTTGCATATTTACCTGCCGTATCTGTTAGTGGTGCTACGGCATGCCTTTACAATATCACACAGTGTAAATAGAAGTCAGCGTGTATCCCCACGCAAAAACCATCAAGTGCATGTTTATCAAAATGTTTTCTCTATACCCGAACTACTTAGAGAATTGTCATGTATTCAACTGTCATTGTAACCCATGTATAAGCTGACCTAAGTTGTACACCTTGAGAACATTGACCACAAGGGGTGAACTTGTGGGAGACACTCCTAACCTGGACTTTCAGGTATAAAAGGGGAAGCTCCACCCACCTTCATCACTTGAGGTCTTGGTAATAAAGGTAACTGGTCACAGAGTGACCTTCTTTTAAGTATGGGCCTCATGTGCATTTATACTATATAGTAAGGACATAGTATAGTAAGGAGAGAGCACAATCAACTAGCATTGAGGTGATGATCATGCGAGCCCAGTTCCGGTGGGCTGGACATGCCATCGGCATGGATGAGGCAAGGACCCCCCCGTCAGCTTCTTCACGGCGAGCTCTGTGAAGGCCGAAGACACCAGGGGCGCCCCCGCAAGCGCTTCAAAGATAGCATCAAGGCTAACCTCCAGTGGCATCCGACCAAAGGACCTTGAGAATACAGCATCTAATAAAATCCAGTGGCGAACACTCACGAGGACTGCCTGCCAGACCTTTGAAGAAAGCCGATGTCAATGCCTGCGGGACACTAGAGATAGACGACATCAGGGGGCAGTACTGTCAGCATCAGGCACATCGAACTTCCCTTGTCCGACGTGCAAGAGACTATGTGCATCCAGAATTGGCCTATACAGCCACATGAAGACACATGCCATTGATGATTAGCACATCAACGTCTTTGTTGGACACGACAGACTACCAATAATAATAAAGGACATATCAAGAATCAGTAGTAATTTGTTCATGAATAATAAGTGAAATGAAATGTAGATATTTTTCTATAGCAGCTAACCCTCCGCCTTCTCAAAATCTATATACGCGCACCACATTTCCCTTCAAGCCGCCATTATTTTCCCCACCTCCTGACTAATTCTTCAAAGTGCTGTAATAAACAAAAAAATCAAACTGATAAATTTTGGTTGAACAATTACCCAGCATGGCTGTGGTCAGTAGTCAACTGTAATGCACTGGCATTGTGTTCTATTTAGGCCCTTACAAAGAGCTTTCTAGGCTTCTGCCAAACTCTACCTCCCTGCCCACCCCTCCAAACTGGCTGACTATATTCGCCGGATTTGCCACTTAGATAGCTTGCTGTCCCTTTCCATAGAGATAGTTTCCCTATCTTTGCTCCCACATCCCACTCCTCTCACCGTCCTTGTCCCACCCTCAGTCCACTCTCCACCCTTCCCTTTTCTCCCCCTCCTCTTGCCTGGGTCCAATTATCCTCCCATGCTCCAACCCTGATTGACCTTATTACTACACTTGGTCTTGATCATGTTCAAAGCCAGGGATGTTACAATAAATGTTGCGCTACTGATGACAATTGCTGCTTTGAACAGAATCTTTCAATCTGGAGAAGTGTGAGATAATGCATTTGGGGAGGGCTAACAAGGCAAGGGAATGCACAATAAATGGTGGGATACTGAGAAGTGTAGAGGGGCACGGGGACCTTGGAATGCATGTCCACAGATCCCTGAAGGTAGCAGGACAGATAGAGAAGGTGGTTAAGGCGGCATACGGAATACTTTCCTTTGTTAGCTGAGGCACAGAATATAAGAGCAGGGAGGTTATGCTTAAACTGTATAAAACACTAGTTAGGCCACAGCTAGGGTATTACGTACAGTTCTGGTCACCACATTACAGGAAAGATGTGATTGCACTAGAGAGGGTACAGAGGAGATTTATGAGGTTGTTGCCAGGACTGGAGAATTTTAGCTATGAAGAATGATTGAATAAGTTGGTATTGTTTTCTTTGGAACAGAGGAGACAGAGAGGAGACTTGATTGAGGTGTATAAAATTATGAAGGTCTAGATATAGTGGATAATTCCCTTGACAGCGAGGTCAATAACTAGAGGGCATAGATTTAAAGTAATTGGTAGAAGGATTAGAGGGGAGTTGAGGAGAATTTTTTTCACCCAGAGGGTGGTGGGGGTCTGGAACTCACTGCCTGAAAGGGTGGTAGAGGCAGAAACCCTCATAGCATTTAAAAAGTACTTGGATATGCATTTGAAGTGCTGCAACCCACAAAGCTATGGACCAAGAGCTGGAAAGTGGGAATAGGCTGGATAGCTCTTTTTGGCCAGCACAGAGATGATAGACCAAATGGCCTCCTTCTGTGTCGTAAATGTCAATGATTCTATGACTAGCACA
The DNA here is from genome assembly GCF_044704955.1 of Pristiophorus japonicus. NCBI lineage: Eukaryota > Metazoa > Chordata > Chondrichthyes > Pristiophoridae > Pristiophorus > Pristiophorus japonicus. The sequence continues at coordinate 137,267,921 of NC_091991.1, read as the reverse complement.
GAAAAATAATTCACGTAGTATTTACAGCACAGACACTGTCCACACTTACATTCCACACGAGCCTCCTCCCACCCTTCTTCATCTAATCCCATCAACATATCCTATAAAATATTTATAGACAAAATTTAAAAAAAAAACAACAGGGGAAAAGCAAACAGAGTAAAACACATTGAGTATTTTCTTTTTCTTTTTTGGGGAGGGAAGTTGTTTTAGGAAAAGTAGTACTCCTTGTATTCATGCTGATGACTATGAACAGCTCCCATTAAAAGTTTCAGAACATGGATTGATCTTTGGAGCCAATTTATTTCCATGTGCTGGATCCAGGTGTCACCAGGTGAGGAATTCTTTCATTACTTACAGACTTACAGATAGAGAACACAACTGTGAAACTCACTGATTGCAACCCGTATTGGCATGTACCAGGATTCATTTGCAAGTTCCAAGTTATCCAGTTTGTTCACATTCTTATATATATCTAAGGCACTCACACAGCAATAGTTCAGCAACAGGCCCTGTACAATTGTGAACAACCTAATAAAGGCAATTGACTTAAAGGGTAAGGAAAGTCTCGTGGTAATACTCTGTTCAAAGTACTGGCCGGAATCTTACCGATGCTGCGAGTGCAGGTTTGGAGGTGGGCCTTATTGTGTTCCTAACACAGATGAGACTGCACACAGAGAGGTTAAAGTAACAGTGACCTCAGTCTTTATTAAAACACTTCAGAGTGAGGAGCAGGCCTTAGGGGCCGGCTTATATACAGTGCTCCCAAGGGATGCTAGGATCCCTTGGGACTTCAGGGAATGTGCTCCCTGATGGCGGAACATGGGAGTGCATGCTTTACAGATACACAATATCACTCCCCCGCAAAGTCAGTGAAAACTATTTACAATGTGAGGCGGTCGGGAGCCTTTCTTTCCCTGGTGGACCGTCTCGGTACAAATGTCTGTTCTGGTGTGTTGGTTGTGCCCTCGCTGGGCTGGCATGTTGTTGGCCCTGCAGGGCTGCTGGGTGAGCCTGGCCTTGCAGGGCTGTCGGGCGTGATGGGTTCGATTTCCTGGACCGGCATGGTGTCGTTGATCCTTTGGGTGTGTGTTGTGGCTCAAAAAAGGTGGTGTCTGCTGTGGGTTGTTCAGGGCAGTCTGTGAACTGCAGCCTTGTTTGATCCAGGTGCTTTCTGCAAATTTGTCCATTGTCTAGTTTGACTACAAACACCCTACTCCCTTCTTTAGCTATCACCGTGCCCGCGATCCACTTGATACCATGTCCATAGTTCAGCACATACACAGGGTCATTCAGATCAATTTCCCATGACACAGTGGCTCGACCATAGTTTACATTTTGTTGCTGCTGCCTGCTCTCTATCTGATCATGCAGGTTGGGGTGAACCAGCAAGAGTCTGGTTTTAAGTGTCCTTTTCATGAGTAGCTCAGCTGGGGGCACCCCTGTGAGCGAGTGGGGTCTCGTGCGGTAGCTGAGCAGTACTCGGGACAGGCGGGTTTGGAGTGAGCCTTCTGTGACTCGTTTAAGGCTCTGTTTGATTGTTTGTACTACCCGCTCTGCCTGCCCATTGGAGGCTGGTTTAAATGGGGCTGAGGTGACCTGTTTGATCCCATTGCGGGTCATGAATTCTTTAAATTTGGCACTGGTGAAACATGGCCCGTTGTCACTGACCAGTATGTCAGGCAGGCCGTGGGTGGCAAACTTGGCCCTCAGGCTTTCAATGGTGGCGGTGGCGGTGCTTCCTGACATTATTTCACATTCATCCATTTTGAAAAAGCATCCACCACCACCAGGAACATTTTACCGAGAAACGGGTCTGTATAGTCGACATGGATCCTCGACCATGGTCTGGAGGGCCAGGACCACAAACTTAGTGGTGCCTCTCTGGGCGCGTTGCTCAACTGGGCACACACGCTGCATTGCCGTACACAGGACTCGAAGTCAGAGTCGATACCGGGCCACCACGCGTGGAATCTAGCTATCGCTTTCATCATTACTGTACCCGGATGTGTGCTGTGGAGATCCGCGATGAATGTCTCCCTGCCCTTTTTGAGTAGCACTACGCGGTTACCCCACAACAGGCAGTCTGCCTGAATGGACAACTTATCCTTTCGCCGCTGGAACGGCTTGATTAGCTCTTGCATTTCAACGGGGATGCTGGCCCAGCTCCCATGCAGTACAGTTTTTTTTACAAGGGACAGCAGAGGATCTTGGCTGGTCCAAGTCCTAATTTGGTGGGCCGTGACAGGTGATTTATCATTTTCAAACGCTTCCATGACCATCAACAAGTCCACGGGCTGTGCCACCATCAACAAGTTTGCAGGCTGCGCTATTTCCACCCCCGTGGTGGGCAATGGTAGCTGACCGAGAGCATCCGCACAGTTCTCGGTGCCTGGCCTGTGGCGGATGGTATAGTTATACGCTGATAGCGCGAGAGCCCACCTTTGGATGCGGGCTGAGGTATTAGTATTTATCTCCTTGTTTTCAGCAAACAGGGATATGAGGAGCTTGTGATCGGTTTCCAGCTCAAATTTGAGGCCAAACAGGTACTGATGTATTTTCTTTACCCCGAACACACACGCTAATGCCTCTTTCTCAATCATGCTGTAGGCCCTCTCGGCCTTAGAGAAGCTCCTGGAGGAATCGGCGACAGGTTGCAACTTCCCCGCAACGTTAGCTTGTTGTAATACACACCCGACTCCGTACGACGATGCATCACATGTTAGCACAAGTTTTTTACACGTGTTATACAATACAAGCAGCTTGTTGTAGCATAAAATGTTTCTGGCTTTCTCAAAAGCAATTACTTGTTTTGTTCCTCATACCCAGTTCTCACCTTTATGCAATAACACATGTAGGGGCTTTAAGAGGGTGCTTAACCCCGGTAAGAAGTTACCAAAATATTTGAGGAGTCCCAGGAACAACCGCAGCTCTGTGACGTTCTGTGGCCTAGGCGCATTCCTGATAGCCTCTGTCTTGGCGTCTGTGGGCCGAATGCTGTCCGCCGCGATCTTTCTCTCCAAAAACTGCACTTGTTGCCATGAAGACGCATTTCGACCTCTTCAGCCGCAGCCCTACGCGATCCAGTCGCTGGAGGACCTCCTCCAGGTTTTGTAGGTGCTCGGCGGTGTCCCGACCTGTGACCACTATGTCATCCTGAAAAACCACCATGCGTGGTACCGACTTGAGTAGGCTCTCCATGTTTCTCTGGAAGATCGCTGCAGCCGACAGACTTCCAAACGGGCATCTGTTGTAGATGAACAGTCCCTTGTGCGTGTTGATGCAGGTGAGGCCCTTCGAAGACTCCTCCAGCTCCTGCGTCATGTAGGCCGAAGTCAGGTCGAGCTTGGTGAACGTCTTGCCTCCTGCCAGCGTCGCAAATAGGTTGCCTGCCTTAGGTAGCGGGTATTGGTCCTTTTGTGAGAAACGATTAATAGTTACTTTATAATCACCGCAAATCCTGACCGTACCATCACTTTTGAGTACTGGAACAATCGGGCTGGCCCACTCGCTGAATTTCACTGGGGAGATGATGCCCTCACGTTGCAGCCTGTCCAGCTTGATTTCCACTCTCTCCCTCATCATGTGAGATGCCGCTCGTGCCTTGTGGTGAATGGGTCGTGCCTCTGGGACCAAGTGGATCCGCACCTTCGCCCCGGAAAAGTTTCCGATGCCTGGCTCAAAAAGGGAAGGAAATTTGTTAAGAACCTGGGTACATGAGGCCTCATCGACATGTGATAGCGCTCGGATGTCATCCCAGTTCCAGCGGATTTTGCCCAGCCAGTTCCTTCTAAGCAGTGTAGGACCATTGCCCGGGACAATCCAGAGTGGCAGTTCGTGCACCGTGCCCTCTTAGGTGATCTTGACCATGGCACCGCCCAGAACAGTGTTGAGCTCTTTGGAGTACGTTCTCAGTTTCATGTGGATGGGGCTCAGGGCTGGTTTGAGTGCCTTGTTGCACCACAGTCTCTCAAACATCTTTTTACTCATGATGGATTGGCTAGCGCCAGTGTCCAGTTCCATGGCTATGGGTAAGCCATTCAATTTTACATTTAGCATTATATGTGGCCATATCGTCAAAAATATGTGCACCCAGTGTACTTCAGCATCTGCCTCCTCCCTCTGAGGCTTGAAATTACTTTGATCCACCATGGACCGATCTTCCTCTGCCACGTGGTGGTTAGCAGGTTTTGTAGAGCTTGCAGCTCGTCTGCAAGCTCGTTGGAGGTGCCCCATTATTCCACAGCTCTTGCAAACATACCCTTTGAAGCGGCATGAATAGGCTGAATGGAACCCTCCACAACACCAACAAGGTGTGAATTGCCTTGCATTCATCCTTTGTTGTGGACTCTGAGTCATCTGGGTCACCTGAGGCCTGCTGGCAGTTGCAGACTCGTGGTTTCTGCCCTGTACATTTCTGCTCGCAAACACAGTTCCAGTTAATTTATGAACATTGCTAGTACTTGTGTGCTGAGAGATTTGTTTGGTGACATAAACGCCTGTGCTATTGCAATGGCCTTACTGAGGGTCGGTGTCTCTACAGTCAAAAGTAGGATGGTCTCGTGGCCAATGCCCAGTATAAAAAAGTCTCTGAGCATCTGCTCCAGATAGCCATCAAACTCACATTGTCCTACAAGTCGCTTTAGCTCGGCGACGTAGCTCGCCACTTCCTGACCTTCAAATCGCTGGCACGTGTAGAACCGATACCTCACCATCAGCACGCTCGCCCTCGGGTTAAGATGCTCCCGAACCAGTGTACACAGCTCCTCATACGACATATCTGTGGGTTTCACCGGAGCCAGAAGATTTTTCATGAGGCTTTGGTCGGTGCCCCGCAGACCGTGAGGAGGACCGCTCTCCTTTTTGCAGCACTTCCTTCTCCGTCCAGCTTGTTGGCTACAAAGTACTGGTCTAGCCGTTCGACATAGGCTTCCCAGTCCTCACCCTCCGAGAACTTCTCCAGGATGCCCACAGTTTGCTGCATCTTTGCGTTGGATTCGTATACTCGTCGCCAGTTATTGTGTTCCTAACACAGATGAGACTGCACACAGGGAGGTTAAAGTAACAATGACCTCAGTCTTCATTAAGACAGTCCAGAATGAGGAGCAGGCCTTAAGGGCCGGCTTATATACAGTGCTCCCAAGGAATGCTGGGATCCCTTGGGACTTCAGGGGATGCGCTCCCTGGTGGCGGAACATGGGAGTGCATGCTTTACAGATACACAACAGGCCTGCTGTCAAAATAGCCGTGATTGACAGCGGGACGGAAGTCCATTCTGAATCCGCTCCTTGTAAATTTCCAAAGTGCTGGGTCCTGCTGCGGATTGCAGATCCGGCATTAAGCGGCGGGTCAGGCAATTGTGAGCGTTAACAAGCTGCTTAAACCTATTCATGCAGCATTTTATCAGCTCCAAAGGACTTTACCAAGTTTTTAACAAGCTTCCCGTCGCTCGGGCTTCACGTCAGCTAAGTGTGTCAGGTTCTCAATGACTCTCCATTGCTTTGACTAGTTGACAGCTGCAGAAGTGGTATAAAAGCTACCATTTCGCAGCTGTTCACGTTCCAATCTCAGAAGCCGAAGCCTTCAGGATTTGGAAGACACTTTTGACCTGTATGCAGTTTGGAAGTGTTTGCAGTGAACTCTCTTACCCACTGTCACCTCCTTGGAGCAACTGCTCTCACCACTGACAGATCACTTCTGTCATTTCAATTTCAGCTGCCATCAGCATCGGTGCCCTTGAAAAAAATCTTGTCTTGGTCTTCAGAATCCCACCACGATCAGCTCCAACATCAACATCACTAAACACACCAGCATCACCACCAACACCAAACTTCTCTGCAATCACCTGATACTGCACAGGACACAGGGCATCAACACCCGACTACATTGCTGCCAGGGATGGCCTCACTATGGCCAGATTTACTTCACTTGATGCTGTATATCCTGGCTACCACATGATGCGCCAGGTTGGCATCACCCCATCCCAACAGCATAAAGTATCCCTGCAATGCCCAAGCTATTCCTTTCACAATCATCACCATTGTGGGAGGTACCGTTATGTCTGACCATTCACTACAACTCACTAAGCCACTTCCAAAGGTGCACACAAATCTTTCCAAGAACAGTGTTCAAAATAAAGATTTCACTGTTTGACAACACATTAGCAGAAACGCTACATGAACATTAGCTAAAAACCCAAGTGCCGACCCTTGTGTGTTGGTAGTTGGTATGATTGGACAAGGGTGAGGTGTGGCTAGTGAGATGGGGATGTGATAATCTAGAGAGAGAGTGGGATGGGTGGAGGTGCAAGGTCAGTTGATTCGAGTAAGGATGTGCAGGAGTAGGGTATGGATGTACAGGAGTTGGGTAGGGAAGGCAGAGTGATGATGATGTCATGAGTGACACAGCAGTATGAGGTGAGTGTGGCTTTACAGTAGCGTTTCGTGATCTACTGAGATCATTGAAAGGTTTGTGCCACTGCAGCCAGGTCCTCCAGACGACATCCCTGCTTGTGCCCTCCTGTGCAACCAGGCTGTGTTGATGTCCTGGGGAGGTCTCTTCTGTCCATTGAAAGGGAAGAGAACCTCCCTGCATGCTGTGATTCCCTCCATAAGCATCTGGAGGGAGTCATGGGAGAGCATAGGTGCAGCCGTGCACCTCTGTTCAGTGCTCGTCAGGTGTTGTGCAGCATTGAGGTGCTGCACAACACCTATCAAAATCATTGTGGCCATGATCCCTTTAAGGAAGCTGGCTGATGACTCGTCATCAGATGATGTCATCAGACCCGCTTCCTTCAATTGGCCAGGAACCTCGCAGAGCGGGCTTAAAAACCCCAATCAACGGAAGATTCTTCACACAGTGCGGGCTGGAGCCAGGAGCAATTTTGCCACCCGCCACCGACCGCCCTGGACTCGCCACGGTTGGTGAGATCGCGGTCTAAGTGTCAGCTTGGCTCAATTGGTAGCATTCTTGCCTCAGAGTCAGAAGGTCATGGCTCCATGACCCGCTGCGGACTGGAGTGCGTAATCTAGGCTGACACTTCAATGCAGTATCGAGAGGGTGCTACATTGTTGGAGGTGCCTTTTTTCCAAATGAGGCATTAAACCAAGACTCTACGGGCTCAAGAAGATGTAAAAGATCCATGGCACTTTTCAAAGAAGAGCAGAGAGTTGTGGTGCTCTGGCAAAGATCCCAAGTTCAACCAACACCACCAAAAATACATAATTCATTCATTTTCCGTTTCTGAGACCTTGCTTTGCACAAATAGCTGTGGTGTCTATAGAACAGTGCCTGTACTTTCAAAGTAATCCATTGGTTGTAAAGTTCTTTCAGATGTAGGACATGGTAAGGCACTACACAAATGCAAGATTATGATGACGGAGCAAAAGGAGCAATTGCTGTCTTCTAATATTGTGTGTTCAAGTGGACTGGGAATCAGGAGCATGGATAAGCCAAAAGGATTCAATTAGCTTTGCTTCTCTTCCAGCAATGATAGGAATATCTTCCATTTTTAATCTGACTCAGTGTTTACATAAAATCGTCCCTTTTGTCTAGTGAATGCAAGAAATGTATATTTTCAGGCTACCGAGGCGACCATTTCAGAGATTAGATACTAAAACACTTTTTTCCTATGTGTGAATGATTAAACTGGCAATAGTATGAATTATTGTTCAAATTCACAGCTTTCAATTTTATCTGATTTGTCACGAAAGGTCTGTACCAGGACTTCAACAGATGTCAGATGAAAAAACACTTAACAGACAGAACTGGTAACAGGGAGATCAGAACCAGAGGGAGCCTCAGAAGTGGAAATGAACAAGACTAAGGTCATAAGATGGCACTGAAAAGATCTGTAACAACAAAGACAGCCTGCAGAAGTAACAAGAGGAGAAAAATTCCAATTAGATCGGAGAGCAAAAAACAGATTGGTTAAAATAAAATGTGAGTTGACATGAAGAAAAAGCAATTTGGGCAGAGAGGATATTCCAGTGGAAGTGAACTGGAGGACAGACTCTCTGAAGAACTGCAAGACTTACACTGAAAGCAAAATTGGTTTGGGGGAAAAAAAACAGCCCATAAGATCTATTGGACAATAAGCTAAGTAAACTAGTACGACCAACTCTGAAAAACAGCATGAATTTTTAACCCCAAGCTAATATCTACTTTTTGTCAACCTTATTCCCAATTGGTAAATGCTGTAGAACTACAATTCTGCCCACTATTATTTAACCTTGGTATTGGTCAGGGAAGGGTGGGTGGGCATTTAACTGGTATTGTGGTTGGTGCAGGAGGGCGACAGCAGCGAAGAGTGACGTCATCAAGGTCCAGGTCGGTGATTGGAGCGTGGGCAGATACAGCAGGAGCGGCGAGGTCGGGGCGAAGGAGCGGTGAGAGATTGTAGAGGGATGTGATCGGGGCCTAGGAGAGGCATGAGTTCGGGGCCAGGGGCCCAGGGGCAGCACGGGCCAGCCCACACTGCGATATGTGTGCGCACTAGGTCCGTGCAGCAGAGCAGGTCTCCAGTCGTCTTAGATAACTCTTGCCACTAGACCAAGACTAGCTCTGTCAAGCCCGTGTGGTGGCTGGTGTGCATCGGCAACCACAAATTTAAAAAAAATCCACGCACAGGCATCTTCCACCCTTCAGGGTGTAGTTCAGGTCCTTCATTGAAACATCTATGAACTCATCCTTTTTTGGTGAGGAAGCAAGTCATCCTCATTTCGAGGACTGCCTATGATGATATTGTTGTGTATGAAGAGTCAGACTGAACACCGAGAGCTCAAAGTAAAGTCTTTTATTTCAGGTCTCCAGAGTGCCTCTCCAACCTGTGAAACCTTCTTAAATGCCTGTGCTCCAAAGGGATTATGGGATCCCTTGGGACTCCGGGGGATGAGCCCTCCGGTGGCTGTACAGAGTAAATACAAGTCCACATATATAACAACATTCCCCCACCCCCAAAGTCAATAGTGTAACTATTTACAATGTGAGTCAATCTGGGGCCCTTCTTGCCCTGGTTGATTGTCTCGGTGTGAAAGCTGGTGTTGTTGAATCATTTGCTGGGCCCTCGCTGGGCTGCTGTGCAGCTGGCCTTGCTGGGCTGCCTGGTGTGTTGGGCCCTGCAGGGCTGCTGTGGATGATGGGTTCTGCTTCGTGGTCAACCGTGGTGTCGGTTGCCACTGGTGTGTATGTTGGGGGATCAAAAAAAGGTAGGGTCCAAGGTGGGTTGCTCAGGGTAGTCCGTGAATATGAGTTTGATTTGGTTCAAGTGTTTACGGTGAATGAGTCCATTTGAAAGTTTGATCCGAAACACCCTGCTCCCCTCTTTGGCCACGACAGTGCCAGGAAGCCACTTGGGACGTTGTCCATAATTTAATACAAATACAGGATCATTGATTTCAATCTCGCGTGACACATTTGCGTTATCATGGTATGCACTTTGTTGAAGCCGCCTGCTCTCTACCTGTTCATGAAGATAGGGTGAACTAACGAGAGCCTCGTCTTAAGTGCTCTTTTCATGAGCAGTTCAGCAGGTGGGATTCCAGTGAGTGAGTGGGGTCTCGTGCGGTAGCTAAGCAGGACTCGGGATAGGCGAGTCTGCAGTGAGCCTTCAGTTACCCTCTTCAAACCTTGCTTGATGGTTTGCACTGCTCTCTCTGCTTGACCATTGGACGCTGGTTTAAACGGGGCAGATGTGACATGTTTGATCCCGTTATGGGTCATGAATTCTTTGAATTCAGCACTGGTAAGACATGGCTGGTTGGCGCTCACCAGGTCATTGGGTAAGCCGTGAGTGGCAAACATGGCCCGCAGGCTTTCAGTAATGGCAGCGGACGTGCTAGCCGACATTATCTCACATTCAATCCACTTGGAGTACGCGTCTACAACCACAAGGAACATTTTATCCAAGAACGGGCCTGCATAGTCGACATGTACCCTAGACCACGGTTTGGAGGGCCAGGACCATCAACTTAGTGGTGCCTCCCTGGGTACATTGCTTAACTGCGAGAGCATGTATTACATCTGTAAACGCAGAACTCCAAGTCCGCATCGATACCGGGTCATCACACATGGGATCTGGCTATCACTTTCAACATTACAATGCCTGGGTGGATACTGCGGAGGTCATTGATGAAGGTGTCTCTGCCCTTCTTGGGGACCACTACTCGATTGCCCCACAGAAGGCAGTCTGCCTGTATAGACATTTCATCTTTGCGCCGCTGGAACGGCTTTATCTCTTCCTGCATTTCCACTGGGAAGCACACAGCTTTTGACTAGAGATCATAAGGGGTCCTGGCTTGTCCAGGTTTTGACCTGCCGGGCAGTGACGGGTGATTGCTCATTCCTAAATGCTTCCATAACCATGGTTACATCTGCGGGCTGCGCCATTTCCACCCCCGTGGTGGGCAATGGCAGCCTACTGAGAGCATCGGCGCAGTTTTCTGTGCCTGGCATGTGGCGGATGGCGTGGTTGTATGCGCACAAATTGAGCGCCCATCTCTGGATGCGGGCCGATGCGTTGGTATTCATCCCTTTACTCTCGGGAAAAAAATATGTAAGTTGCTTATGGTCAGTTTCCAATTCGAATTTAAGCCCAAACAGGTATTGATGCATTTTCTTTACCCCATAAAAACACGCTAGCGCTTCTTTTTCAATCATGCTGTAAGCTCTCTCGGCCTTAGACAGACTCCTGGATGCATAAGCAACCGGTTGCTGTTTCCCGAAATCATTAGCAAAACACACCCGACGCCATATGATGACGCATCACATGCTCGTACCAAACGCTTACATGGATCATACAACACAACCAATTTGTTTGAGCATAACAATTTTCTCGCTTTTACAAAGACATTTTCTTGGCTTTTGCCCCAAACCCATTCGCCCCCTTTTCGTAGTAAGAAATGTAGTGGTTCTAGCAGGGTGCTGAGACCCGGTAAGAAGTTACCAAAGTAGTTCAAGAATCCCAGAAACGACCGCAGCTCCGTCACGTTCTGTGGCTTCGGTGCATTATCGATTGCCTCAGTCTTGGTGTTGGTGGGTCTGATGCCGTCCGCCGCAATCCTCCTTCCCAAGAACTCCACTTCAGGCGCCAGGAAAACGCACTTCGAGCATTTTAACCTGAGCCCCACGCGGCTGAGTTGACTAAGAACCACCTCCAGGTTATACAGGTGCTCGACTGTGTTCCGACCTGTGACCAAGATGTTGTCCTGGAAGACCACGGTGTGCGGGACCGACTTCAGTAAACTTTCCATGTTTCTCTGGAATATCGCCGCCGCTGATTGGATTCCAAATGGGCATCTGTTATAAACAAAAAGACCTTTGTGCGTGTTGATGCAGGTGAGGGCCTTCGATGATTCCTCCAGTTCCTGCGTCATGTAGGCTGAAGTCTGATCCAGCTTTGTGAACGTCTTTCCTCCTGCCAGCGTTGCAAAGAGGTCGTCGCTTTTGGTAGTGGGTATTGGTCCTGCAGGGAGAAACGATTGATAGTTACTTTGTAATCGCCAGAGATTCTGACGGTGCCATCTCCCTTGAGGAGTGGGACAACAGGACTGGCCCACTCGCTGAACTCGATCGGTGAGATGATGCCCTCTCTTTGTAGCCGGTCTAGCTTGATCTCTACCCTTTCTTTCATCATGTACGGTACTGCTCTCGCCTTGTGATGGATGGGTCGCACCCCCGGAAGTAGGTGGATCTGCATTTTTGCTCCTTGGAATTTCCCGATGCCTGGTTCGAAAAGCGAAAGAAATTTGTTTAAGACCTGGGCACACGAAGTGTCATTCAGCGGGCGATGGCGCTTGGATGTTGTCCCAGTTCCAGCGTATCTTTCCCAGCCAGCTCCTGCCGAGCAGCGTGGGACCATCGCCCGGTACCACCCAGAGTGGTAGCTTGTGCACCGCTCCATCGTAGGAGACCTTTATGGTCGCACTGCCGATTACAGGAATCAGTTCTTTTGTGCAAGTTCTTAGTTTCGTACGAATTGGAGTTAAGACTGGCCTTGAGGCCTTGTTGCACCACAACCTTTCAAAAGTCTTTTTGCCCATGGTGGATTGGCTTGCGCCCGTGTCCAGCTGCATTGACACCGGGAGTCCATTTAGTTCAACATTCAGCATTATCGGGGGACAATTCGTGATGACTATGTGTACCCCATGTACCTCTACCTCCTCTATCTGAGGCTCTGTTTCGTCTTGATCCTCCTCTGCAACGTGGTGGTTTGCAGGTTTAATGGGCTTAGCAGCTTGCCTGCATACTCATTGGAGGTGTCCCATTGTTCCACAGCCCTTGCAAACGTATCCTTTGAATCGGCATGAATGGAAACGATGATCACCCCCGCAGCGCCAACAAGATATTAATGGCCTGCATTCATCCCAGCTGCGGACGTGCAGCTGCAGGCATGTGTGACCTGCCCTGTACGTTACGATTCGAAAACAACATCATTTTGTTCACAGTACTTGTAGCAACACTTGTGTGCTGAGATATTTGCTTCGTATTGTCACTGGTGGCTATGAACACCTGGGCTATCGCTATGGCCTTACTCAAGGTTGGGGTCTCTACAGTCAATAGTTTGCGAAGTATGGTTTCGTGGCCAATGCCAAGTATGAAAAAGTCTCTGAGCATGTGCTCCAAATGTCCTTCAAATTCGCAATATCCTGCAAGGCGTCTTAGCTCGGCGACATAACTCGCCACTTCCTGGCCTTCAGACCTTTTGTAGGTGTAGAACCGTACCTCGCCATCAGAATGCTTTCCTTCGGGTTCAAATGCTCTCGGATCAGTGTGCACAAATCGTCATACGATTTCTCCGTGGGTTTCGCTGGAGTAAGCAGATTCTTCATGAGGCCATACGTTGGTGCCCCACAGACGGTGAGGAGGATCGCCCTTCGTTTGGTAGCGCTCTCTTCCCCATCTAGCTCGTTGGCCATGAAGTATTGGTTGAGTCGCTCCACGAAGGTTTCCCAATCATCTCCCTCCGAAAATTTCTCCAGGATGCCCACTGTTCTCTGCATCTTTGGGTTCACTATCTGTATCTCGTCACCAGTTGTTGTGTGTGGAGAAAGAGTCAGACTGAACACTGTGAGCTCAAAGTTAAGTGTGACCGTAGTCTTTTATTGCAGGTCTCCAGAGTGCCTCTCCAACCTGTGAAGCCTTCTTAAATATCTGTGCTCCCAAGGGATTATGGGATCCCTTGGGACTCCGGGGGATGAGCCCTCTGGTGGCTGTAGAGAGTAAATACAAGTCCACATATATAACAGATATGATGATTGTGGTTTTCATATTTAAGCTTGCATTGGCCACAATTGTTCTCCACCACCAAACAGCATTTGTGACAAGGAAAAATTAGACTGCCAAACATTCAATAACATTGGTTAAAATGCAGTATTCTACTAAATTGCTGAGTTGACGTCATTTTGTTTGGACAAATGGGGCATGTACATGATTTTGCAAATCTCTATTTTCCAGTCACATTGAGAGCATATGGTAATGAAGTTGGATAAAAAAGGATCAGGTGAATTTACAAAAAAATCCCCTCTATTTTATGCACCACTCTTGACTTGCTGCAGGACACGTTGCCATAGAAATCTACAGTGCAACAGTAATGTCCTGATTGCATATGTGCAAAAAAATTCTCTAACTGATACACAAATGTCAACAGCAAAGGCTTGATGCAATTACCAAATAGCATTTTAACAGATGGAATTCATAATAAATAAGCCACACAATATGTGAATGGTTTAGATTAAGGAGAGAAAACTTGATTCAATTATAATACTGAAACGCTGTTTGATGTAGAGGAAATATTTTGGTTGATTTATGTATTTTACAAATCTTGTCTTTCAGTTTCTCTTCATGAGGAACTTGTGTCCATAAATAATGCGGAACATATTATGGAAATAGAGAAGCGAGGAGGGAGGTAGATCAAAGTGATGATTAATTATAGTTGTCAAGGCAACGAGCAGATGGAAAAATAATGCTGCTAGTACAAGAAACAAGTGGGTCCAATGATGTTCTTAACCTTCCTTTTCTGTGTATACTTTGAGTCTTAAGGCTGAGAAGCTATTACAACTAAAACAAATGTTTTATCATCTGCTGGCGCCCTTTCATTACTATGGAAGGCATTTTATTTAATGAATATTTTAAATCATTTTTAAAGGGACTATCCTGAAACCATCAGCCTTTGTTTAATTTAGATAGAGGCTATAGGAAGAAACAATACTGGGTTCACCTTTTTTTTTTTAAAAGTACCAAGTTCGGAGACAATAGACCAAAAGTGCAAGGGGCAGGTTTGCCATCTTGAAACTGAACCTGAGCAGGGAGCTGTTGTTACACATTTCCAATTTTCCACTGCCTCTTTTATCCAAACCCTGTTATTCTGAAGGTAAATTATACAGGTACAGACGCAACAGAATCACTAACCACTGTAAAGTCTGCATAATTTTATTTAAAAATATAGACATGCAAGTACTTACAAGAACCAAAGTGTGACTTTGTCAAATAAAACAAACAGCGTATTTAGACCATATTTCAGCAGGATGCCCCTGTTAATGCTCAGTTTTGTAGTGTGTACACAAGTTGCATATTTTTGCAGGATAACAACCTCAACTCACACCTCAAATATCTAATATATAAAGTTATAGATACAAAATTAATACATTAAAAATAGTATGTCTCTGTGCACAGATGAGGAGAGACTGGATCAACTGGGCCTTTATACATTGGAGTTTAGAAGGATGAGAGGGGAGCTCATAGAAACATATAAGATTCTGATGGGACTGGACAGGTTAGATGCGGGTAAAATGTTCCCGATGTTGGGGAAGTCCAGAACCAGGGGATACAGTCTTAGGATAAGGGGTAGGCCATTTAGAACTGAGGTGAGGAGAAACTTCTTCACTCAGAGAGTTGTTAACATGATGGAATTCCCTGCCGCAGAGAGTTGTTGATGCCAGTTCATTGGATATATTCAAGAGGGAGTTAGATATGGCCCTTACGGCTAAGGGGATCAAGGGGTATGGAAAGAAAGCAGGAAAGGAGTACCAAGTGAATGATCAGCCATGATCTTATTGAATGGAGGTGCAGGCTCGAAGGGCCGAATGGCCTATTCCTGCACCTATTTTCTATGTTTCTATGTTGCACTTTGTTACAATGCAAAACAATTTACACTGCAGCTCCCACTGTTTACATTGTTTGGCTCCTGCCTGGCTGGAATTTTAACTGTCCTGTTTCAGAGCGAGGTTCTGAGCAGGCCTGGACACTTGCAGTGGCAGAGCAAACTCCCCCAGCAATGCCACAGCAGATCTGTTAATATTTATTATTTAAAGTAGCATTTAAGGTTTGAGAGAATAAAGAAATACTCACCAGTGAATATCGAAAGTCAGATGCAACAGGGGTATAAATGCAAAGTACTGCGGATGCTGGAAATAAAAACAGAAATAAAAGAAATAAAATCATGTAGGACAGCTCTGATCCATCCCGATTCCTTGATTTCGCCAGGCATCCTCCTCCCTGCAGAAGAAATGTTAAATTAATCTATGATTAACTTAGCATTTCTTCCCAAAATGAGGAAGAACCTGTCCTCCACTCTGCCTCTCGCCATGGACAAAACCCAGATCACAAACTCACCAGGGCAAGAATCAGTTACTAATGCAATGTATCACCTGGTTAAACAACTGCTATGTGAGTTTTTCACTATCCCTACAATTCAGGTTAATGGCCCAGAATTTGCTGGATAAATAACAGCAGGTTCATAGTGCACGCGATTAGTGCGTAAAACATCCAGCAATTTGTGGCGAGGAAGAGATAGGGCGTGAGTTACAAATCGCCACAAATTGCTGGACGATTTGTGCCACTCCGCCGTTAGCCTCGCAAAACTGGAAGCTCGCCGTCAATCTCGCCACGAGTGTGAACACATTACTGGATTTGCGCCATGCATATAAACTTAACTTGCCACAGAATGGTAGGGCAGCTATTTCATGCTGTAAGGACCCTGTTAATGAGGTGATTTATGGTCCTGACATGAAACTCAACCTTGGAAGCCCAGAAAGGGTTCAATTGAAACTGTGGAGTCTCACTCCTGCAGGTACTAAATTGTCCCTCGAGGTCTTTAAAAAATTGTTTGATTTTTTTTTCTTAACATTTCATTTCGTCTTTTTTTCTCTCTCTTAATCCAATCCGTCTTTCCCTCTCTCGGTTTCTCTTTCTGTATCTAATTTGACTGTAATTCACACTATTTCCTTCTCTATCGTTAAATTTAACTGGTTAAGGAGATAGACTATTGGTCCTGTTGTTCACCGAGGTCCCAGATGCCCCATTAACCTCGCCACGCTGTTATCAGATAAAACTTCCAGCAGTTTGCGGCGCAAAAATAATTGGAGCTGAAGGACGAGGAAAAAATCCGACGTACAGCACGTGTCACGAGATGCCCCGCTCCAGCAAATTCGGGGCCATTAAGAACTTTTTTGTTTTCCACTGCTGTATTTATCCTGCACCTTTGCACTATGGTTTCAGCATGCTGATGCCGCTAAGGCAGCTGCCTCTATCTATACTCGTGAACTTCCTTCAGTCTGACACCTTGTGCACACAACCGTTGCTCTTCTTATGTACAGTGGTTGAATCGTTACATCTTGAATCTTCATGCCTTACAAAAAAGGACAATAAAATCTAATTGAGTTCGATTCTTCAAATGATGCAGTTTATTCAAGTCTCTTCCAAAATCAAACAGCAGCTACCAAGTTTTATTTTTCATGGCCCTACACGTACTCTTTCTTCGCCTGGTGACAGTCTTGGCCTCACTCTATATGATCTTTTGATTTCACATTGAACTTTCACATCTCTTCCAAAGACTACCTCCAGGAAGCTGCTTCTTCTTTTGCACCAAACACTTTTCCTATTCACTAACTGTCAATAAAGTCTAATAGTTGGAAATTCGTCTTTTGGTGATAGTGGTATTTTTTCGGCATTTTTCGCCAAAAATACTACCACTATTTTTTAAAGGCCTAAGTTTCATTAGAAAATTTGCCCAGCGGTAAAAATCGGCATTGCATGAGGATTCGCGGTGGAAACTGCGGTCCTCGCCAACTTTAATCCGAGGCCAATTACCGCTGTGAGAGAGGCCTTGGGAGGGGGGGGAAAACACCCCAAAAAATTGCAAAAAATTTAAAAAAAAAAATCACAACCAACATTCACAAGACACAACTATTGAATCACTGAAAAAAAATTTTAAAATAAAATCTTTAACTTACCTTTTTTACAGGTCTTCCTATCTACTGCTGTCCTTGGGGCTGCAACACAGGTTTTCCTCGCGCGTTTTTTTTCAGCCGGAATACGGGTGCGCCAAAAGACAAATTTAAAGCGATAGCAGTATTTCCAGTCTTGCATGCCGGCGGTCTGCTTTTCAGCAGTATTTAAAAACCGGCGGCGCAAGACTTCGGCAAAACTAGCGGATCACCGTTTTTCACCAAAAATGGCAAACTATCGCCAAAAAAATGGCCGCAAGGTTGGGGAATTTCCAGCCCTCTTGGGGTGGAAATTCAGTTGGAGGCAAATTAGGGCACTAATGGAGGCGGGGCGGTAAATTTTGCGCCGGGAAATGGTTTGCGTCTGCAGCCACAAAATTCATCAGCTGGGCCCAGAGTGTGGAACGGAGCGCTAAGGCAGGCGTTCCACACCTCTCGTAGGGCGCTAGGCCAGCTGTGCAACTGAAAATCCCGAGCTAAAGAGCTGGCCTCGGAGCGCCCCAAGAGAGGCTTCTCTGTGGGGAAAAAAAACAAATCGGCAAAAAAAACATTCCCAACACCTTGTTCACCTCACATAAACATAAATCGCAAAAACAAAACATTCACACTTACCTCAGGAATTCATTCCTTCCCTCACCGCAGCCACAACAGCTCGGACCGCCAGCTCTCCCAAGCGGTCCCAGTAGGGCGCGCTACGGGGCGCTATGGGTTCTGCTGCAGCCAAATTTCAGAACGGTGTTGCAACCAGGGGGTGTTGCACACCGGCTTAACTGCTCCGCGCCCCCTCAAAACCGGCACCAAATATTCCGGCGGGGCGCTGGAAGCTGGCCGCCCGCCTGGAAATCATTACCACCGCCATTACCGCCCCTCCAGGGCGTGAGCAGAACCGGCAACAGACCGAACACTGCTCTGACATCTGGATAGCCTCTTCCAACACATATCTTGCAATCCTGGCCAGGATAAAAACAAAACCTCATTGCTTGATTGGCAATCCTGGTCTCTGTTGTAACTATTCTTGTCACACTCTATTTTAAGAATATTCCGATGGTCACTGCTCTTCTAATCTTTGCTCTCTTTTTCTTACCAAGCTGCAAATATGTGCTCCTGTATGTCCTCTCCCTCCCTCCACCCTGACTACTGAAATTGGGACTCATCCAGCTGTTCCCCAACAGACCCATTATTGGGGCTTCATAACTATGGAACCCCTCAACCCCCTCAATATTCCTTTTCCTCCGACAAGCTACAGTTTAAAACCCATATCTTGTTTCATCTAGTTTGTATATATAAACAATTCCTACACTTAGAGTAATTGAGTGAAATGCTTCAAAATCTTTTAATGTGATCACAAGCAAGAAAAATAGTTGAAATTGTTTAATATTTCTTTATTCATCTTGGACTTCTATTGCCCGCTTTTCAATCTTGATTGTGTCATACACAGTAGGCCAAGGCTCTTCTCCTCGGTTTCTCAGATCACTTTGCTCTGTACCACTGCTAATGTCACTGCCCACATTGTAACTTGTTTTCCAAGAAAGTTTTCAAGTTACTTCAAATCATAAAGAATGAACTTTCCCCATTAGCAGGTCACAATCGGAGGAAGCTGACCGAGTATCTTCAACTATGCATCACGCACGTTCCGCCAATCGCAATCCTCTCCCCGTGATACTGCACAAAAATCGCTGCGTCTCATTACTTCAATGTTGGTCACTCTGACCTTCCAGATACCAGCCAATATTCTCCAGGCACATTCAGGGATACAAGAAGGAAACCACCCTGGAAAAAGGAGAGGTTTCTAAAATGACAGTAGTCCCCGACTTTTAACACTTTGCAATATTCCATGCAGGTACAGCAAGCAATTAAGAAAGTGTCATGTATGCACTTTTGGGATCACTAGCCACTAGATGGCGTCACTGTTGGAGGCCATTAGGCTGCACGCACATGTGTGCAGCCCAAGTATAAAAGGCCAGCCATTTTGTATATTAGTCACTTTGGACCTCTTGGAGTTAAACAGTACTCAGTCTAACAGTTATTGCATACACAACATTTGGCGACGAGGCAACAAGAACCTTTGCATGCAAAAATGAGCACAATTGGAATGTTGGAGCGATTTGTGGAAGGAGAAGATTAGGCAGACTGTGTGAGCTGTTTGAGCCAGTTCTTTGTGGCCAACAAAATGGAGGAGGTTGGCGACGCAGATCGGCACCGAGCAGTGTTCTTCATGGTTGGCGGTCCAAAAATTTATGGTCTGATAAAGAATCTACTCCTGCCTGAGAGTCCAACAGAGAAGATGTACGAAGAATTGAGTACACTGGTACAGGACCACCTTAAGCCAGACGAAGGCATCATCTCGAGATACAGATTTTACACACACGTTCGCTCTGAGGGCCAGAATGCG
Organism: Pristiophorus japonicus; assembly: GCF_044704955.1. Taxonomy (NCBI): domain Eukaryota; kingdom Metazoa; phylum Chordata; class Chondrichthyes; family Pristiophoridae; genus Pristiophorus; species Pristiophorus japonicus. The sequence continues at coordinate 137,248,307 of NC_091991.1, read as the reverse complement.
GTGGAATTCGTTGCCGACCTGAGACGTCTAGCAGGATCGTGCAAGTTCGGGGCTGTGTTGGCAGACATGCTGTGGGACTTCTTTGTAATCGGCATCAACCACGAGGTGATCCTGCATAAACTACAGACGGTGGAGACATTGGACTTGAACAGGACCATCACGATCGCTCAATCATTCATGATGACAGATAGAAGTCTAAAGCAGATATCAGTGAAAAATCAAAACTCAGCAAGTACTGTAAATATGATTGATTTGGCTTTCGGCAGAGCGGCACATGGCAGGGCCTACCCGACTGCATACACGAAACCTGTGGCTGCCCAAAGTCCGCCAGTGGGAATGCATCTGATTTCTCGGTGTTGGCGTTGTGGGGGAAATCATTGGCACCAGCAGTGCCGATTTAAGTAATAATAGTTGCAAAGGCTGTCTGAGAGTGGGGCATCTCCAGCGCAAATATCCGCAGATGAGCAAGCGTGCTGTGTCACACCACGTGGAGGACTAGCGAGGATCCGGATATGCAATCTGAGATATCAGAGGAGGAAGTGCATGGACTGTACTCGTTCCTAACTAAGAGCAAATCGATAATGATCAACGTGAAATTTAATGGGGTGCCAGTATCGATGGAACTGGACATGGGGGCGAGTCAATCGATAATGAGCCAGCTGTGGGATACTAAGGCTGTGAGGCCCTAGGCTGAGTCCAATCAATGCCAAGTTGTGCACGTACACCAAAGAACTCATAACGGTGACTGGCAGTGCCACAATTAAAGTGTCGTATGATGGCGTGGTTCACGAGTTACCGCTATGAATTGTCCCAGGCAATGGCACAACGCTGTTCGGCAGGAACTGGCTTGAAAAAAATCAGATGCGATTGGAATGACATCAAGGCATTGTCGTCAGAGAAAGATACATGTGCTCAAGTACTGAGCAAGTTCCCCTCGCTGTTCGAACCAGGCATCGGCAACTTCATGGAAGCCAAGGTGCAGATCCACATGGACTCGGATGCAAGACCCATCCACCACCAAGCTCGGGCAGTTCCGTATATGATGAGGGAGAAGGTTGAAATCGAACTGGACAGACTCCAGCGTGAAAGGTTCATATGAATTTAATGAATGGGCCAGCCCCATTGTTCCTGTGCTGAAAAGTGATGGCACAGTTAAAATCTGTGGAGACTACAAGGCTACGATCAACAGAGTTTCGAAACAGGATCAGTACCCGTTACTGAAGGCTGATGACTTGTTTGCAATGCTAGCCGGGGGGAAGTCGTTCATCAAACTGGACTTGACGTTGGCCTACATGACACAGGAGCTGGTCGAGACGTCTGAGAGACTTACGTGCATTAACACGCGTAAAGGACTGTTTATTTATCACAGGTGCCCTTTTGGAATTCGCTCGGCTCGGCTGCAGCAATATTTCAGAGGAACATGGAGAGTCTACTGAAGACCCAGAACCATCGTGTTCCAAGATGACATCCTGATCACAGGTCGTGACTCCAAGGAACATCTGAACAACCTGGAAGAGGTTCTACATTGTCTGGACAAAGTGGGACTCAGACTGAAACGCTCAAAGTGCATCTTCATGACACCAGAGGTCGAATTCCTGGAGAGGAAAATTGCTGCTGACGGCATCAGGCCCACGGACGTGAAAACCAAGGCCATCAAGAATGCACCCACGCCGCAGAATGTGATGGAGCTGCGTTCGTTCCTGGGTCTACTCAACTATTTCGGTAACTTCCTACCTAAATTGAGCACCTTATTAGAACCACTGCACATGCTGCTAAGAAAAGGCGACAACTGGGTGTGGGGTGCGTCTCAAGACAGAGCTTTTGAGAAAGCTGCTTTGCTCTAACAAGCTGCTGGTTGGTACATTATGACCCATGTAAATGTTTAGTATTGGCCTGTGATGCTTTGTCATATGGAATTGGTTGCGTACTCCAACAAGTTAATGAGTCGGGTAAACTTCAATCAGTCGCGTATGCTTCAAAAAGTTTGTCTAAAGCGGAAAGAGCCTACAGCATGATAGAAAAAGAAGCACTAGCCTTGTGTATGGGGTTTAAAAAGATGCATCTGTACCTATTTGGTCTTTGTTTTAAGAAAACAGTGAAAAGAGTGGCTTGTGCTCTGTCTCCAGTTCAAACCAAAGGTATCAATACCAATGCTTCACCCCGCATCCAGAAGTGGGCGCTGACATTATCCGCTTATGATTATGTCATTCGCCATAGACCTGGCACCGAGAATTGTGCCGATGCTTTGAGCCGTCTGCCATTGCCCACACTGGAAGTGGAAACGCCACAACCGGTGGACCTATTGTTAGTTATGGATGCTTTTGAGAGTGAAGGAACCCCTGTCACGGCTCAACAAGTTAAGACCTGGACCAGCCAGGACTCAATTTTATCTGTGGTAACAGTTGCATCCTCAAAGGTCTGCCATACCCAAGTAAATGTGCGAGGAGACCAAACCTTACATTCATCGCAAAGACGAACTGTCTATTCAGTCGGATTGTATACTGTGGGGCAATCGTGTTGTTATGCGCAAGGAAGGGAGAGAGAAATTTGTACGTGAGCTACCTAGCACACATCCCAGCATTGTAATGATGAAAGCCATCGCCAGGTCTTATGTATGGTGGCCGGAAATTGACTCTGAGCTGGAATCATGTGTGCATCAGTACAACACTTGCATGCAGCTCAGCAAAGCACCACCGGAATCACCGCGGAGTCTGTGGTTGTGGCCGTCCAAATCATGGTCCAGGATCCACATAGACTTTGCAGGTCCCTTCCTGGGGAAGATGTTTTTAGTTGTGGTGGATGCATAGTCGAAGTGGATAGAGTGTATAATCTTGTCATCCAGCTCATCCACAGCTACCATTGAGAATCTCAGTGTCATGTTCGCGACACATGGTCTGCCTGACATCGTTGTTAGCGACAACGGATCATGCTTCACCAGTCAGGAGTTTCAAGAGTTCATGAAACTCAATGGTATCAAACATGTAAGGTTAGCACCATTCAAACCTGCATCCAATGGGCAAGCAGAACGTGCTGTCTAAATCATAAAGCAGAGTATGAAGCGAGTAACCCAAGGGTCACTGCAGACCCGCCTGTCATTAGTTACAGGACAAGACCACACACTTATTGGGGTCTCGCCTGCTGAACTAATGATGAAGAGAGGTCTTAAGACCAAGCTATCTCTTGTATACCCTGACTTGAATAATCATGTTGAATATAGAAGACAAAGTCAGCAAGAGTATCACGATCACGCAGCTGTGTCACGTGATATTTCTGTAAATTATTCTGTATACGTTCTGAATTATGGTCAGGGTCCAAAGTGGATCGCTGGTACTGTCAAGGCCAAGAAGGGCAACAGAGTATTTATTGTCAAGCTCTAAAATGGGCAAACATGCAGGAAACATATGGATCAGACAAAGCTGCGGCACACAGATGAACCGGAACAGTCGGAGGAAGAGACAATCGACGATCAACCAATCTACCCTCAGTCATCAGAGGATTCAGTGGTCATCAGTGAATCGGTATTGTCAATCACTGACATGTTCAATGAAAATGGACTTTCAATCGCTAACATGGCCATTGCCACTCCCACCAGGTCAGCCACCCAGTCACCAGTCACAACAGACTCTGAACACTCACCCAAGGCTGGAACTGAGACGGTCAACCCAGGAGCGTAAAACACTGGACCGTCTCAATTTGTAAAAGACTGTGTTAATATATCAGAGTGGGATATTGTCATGTTTGCACTTTTGGGATCAGCAGCCACTAGATGGCGTCACTGTTGGAGGCCATTGGGCTGCACGCACGTGTGTGCAGCCCAAGTATAAAAGGCCAACCATTTTGTATATGAGTCACTTTGGGCCTTAATAAAGCAGAGCCGAGGTCAAAGCTCTTGAAGTTAAACAGTACTCAGTCTAACAGTTATTGCATACACAACAGAAATCAAATGGTATGTTGGCCTTTATTACAAGAGGATTTGAGTACAAAAGTAAAGATGTCTTACTGCAATTATATCATCATCATCATAGGCAGTCCCTCGGAATCGAGGAAGACTTGCTTCCACTCTTAACATGAGTTCTTAGGTGGCTGTACAGTCCAGTACGAGAACCAGGGTCTTTGTCACAGGTGGAACAGATAGTCGTTGAAGGACGGTTTGGGTGGGACTGGTTTGCCGCACGCTCTTTCCGCTGCCTGCACTTGTAGGGCCCTGGTGAGACCACACCTGGAGTATTGAGTACAGTTTTCGTCTCCTTACAGCAGGAAGGATATACTTACCATAGAGAGAGTGCAATGAAGGTTCACCAGACTGATGGGGAAGATTGTCCTATTGAGTAGTCTAGGCCTACATTCTCTAGAGTTTAGAAGAATGAGAGGTGATTTCATTGAAACATACAAAATTCTTACAGGGCTTGACAGGGTAGATGCAGGGAGGATGTTTCCCCTGACTGGGAGTCTAGAACCAGGGGTCACAGTCTCAGAATAAGGGGTCGGTCATTTAGGACTGAGATGAGGAGAAATTTGTTCACTCAGAGCGTGGTGAATCTTTGGAATTCTCTACCCCAGAGGGCTGTGAATGCTCAGTCAAGTATATTCAAGACAGAGATCGATAGATTTTTAAATATTAAGGGAATGAAGGGATATGGGGATAGTGCAGTAAAGTGGAGTGGAGGTAGAAGATCAGCCAAGATCTTATTGAATGGCTCAAAGGGGCGAATGGCCTACTCCTGCTCCTAATTCTTATCTTCTTATGCCTTTAACAAATTATGTTAAACACCCAAATGCATCATTATTTTCTAACTGCGAAACAATCCCTAGCAATGCCAGTAAATGTTTGGCAAGCCCCACAGTTTACTACAAACTGAGTGTTCAAAACCGGTATAATTAAAAATTGATCAATAGGGAACCAAAAGGGCAAATTTACCCAAAGAACCAACTGATTCAAAACTGTACATGACTTGGACACTGAATTCTCAAGTACACGTAGCTCAAAATGACACTCATCAATGAATTCTCTCATTTGGATTCTTTCCCCCAACAAGTAAAAATTAAACACAGGATTATAACATGCACACAATCTTTATCTGTTTCTTCACTGTTTTCCAAAGACAATAGCACCGATTAAATTCAACTGAACACATGGATAAGTAGGACCCATGTAGAACTGCGGTGAATGGCAGAAGCCTCCAGGCTAATGTATCTGTGTACAGATATTATCCAGCAAAATATGGAACAGATCCTGTTCAGCATTCTTCACCATCTGTAAGGGATTAGAACATAAGGCTGCACATATTATCTTTGCATAGCATACTGGATTTATTTTCAAGCAAATCATTGCATTCACTCACAATAGATGGTGTTTAAACACCTCCAGCAAGTCCCATTACACAGGGGCATTTTTATCACTTTGACTAGCTTTATTGGCCAGGATTTTACGGTGGGTAATGACGGTGGGTAAGGACCATGAACAATCGACGTTCGGTGCCATTACCCCTCTGAAACTGACCGCAACTTCAGGATTTAGCGCATGCACATCTAAACCTGGAAATCCTGTCATTCACTGCTCCGACACCCACCCCATAGCCGGAAATTAGTGAAACTGATGAGAACTTCTGCTTTTCCGCGCTATTAAATGTTAAGGTGTAACTGGGATTTTAACAGCATATTGACTATTAAACAAACATTCTAGCGCTGAAAAACTAAGTTTCATATTTCATAGAATCATAGAAATTTACAGCACGGAAGGAGGCCATTTGGCCCATCATGTCCGTGCCGGCCAACAAAGAGCTATCCAGCCTAATTCCACTTTCCAGCTCTTGGTCCGTAGCCTTGTAGGCTATGGCACTTCAAATGCAGATCCAAGTATTTTTAAATGTGGTGAGGGTGTCTGCCTCTACCACCCTTTCAGGCAATGAGTTCCGAACACCCATCACCCTCTGAGTGAAAACCTTTCCCCTCAAATCCCTTCTAAACCTCCTACAAATTACATGTTGAACCTCCCTTATTCGGCACCCTCGGGACCTGGCCTGTTCTGAATGAGGGATTTTGCCGGATGAGGAGAGGTCACGTGTTTGGGTGGACTGTGCCTTTAAGCGCTGTTGCTGGGCTGGGGTGCTGCTGCAGTCAGTGTGTGTGTGCACTGATTGGCCGGAAAAACTGTCAGCCAGTCAACATGCAGGGGATTGAGAAGAGTTGGCGGGCCAGCGGGCCCCGAAGCCAGCCCGACCCCCCAGAGGGAACGCTGTGGGGAAGAGTGGCCAGCCCGAGGTCTGTGGTTGCAGGAGTTCCAGCAGGGTGATGAGAAGGAGGCAGCCGATCGAGGAGAAAGATTATATTGGTGAGTAGGATTTTGACCGGCCGTGTTCTGCGCATACGCCACCCGGTGGCGGGGAATGGTGTCGGACGAGGGGTAGTGCTGGATAAGGGAGTCCCGGATAAGAGAGGTTCAATCTGTACTTTAAATCTATGCCCCCTGATTGTTGACCCCTCTGCTAAGGGAAATAGGTCCTTCCTATCCACTCTATCTAGGCTTCATAATTTTATACACCTCAATAAGGTCTCCCCTCAGCCTCCTCTGTTCCAAAGAAAACAACCCCAGCCTATCCAATCTTTCCTCATAGCTAAAATTCTTCAGTCCAGGCAACATCCTCGTAAATCTCCTATGTACCCTTTCTAGTGCATTTACATCTTTCCTGTAATGTGGTGACCAGAACTGCACACAGAACTGTACAGTTCAAGCATAACCTTCTATGCCTCGGCTAATAAAGGCAAGTATTCCGTATGCCTTCTTAACCACCTGGCCTGCTACCTTCAGGGATCTGCGGATATGCACTCCAAGGTGCCATATTTGTGGAGTGTCAAATTTCTCCATTATGATAAAAAAAATTAAAACTTTCTTTTTTTTAAAGTTTGTTCATTTCAGCTTCTACTTTATCCCCATGTGAAAGTCCTAATCTTTATTTCGCTCTAACATTTTTTTTTAAAGTCCGGATAAGAGCAGCTCTTCATTTCCTGCTTTGCTGTCAGTGAGAATTCTTCAATGTGATTGGCTGCTTAGACAACTTGCTGACATCACAGTTGTTCTTGGCTGGGAATCCCCATGACCGAGCGCTGCAATGAAATACATGTGGAAAACGGAAAACTTCTCGCCACAGGGATTTCTGTGGGCAGCACCTTTGCTTTGCCGCTGACCGCAAATTCCGAGCCAAAGTCTCAATTCCCTGGTTCCCATTGGGATGACTTCTCGTAAACACTTATTCCTAAATGGCACAACCATCAATAACAACTTCTGCACAGCACATGGAATTTAGTCTGCTCAACACCTGCTGACAAGACCTAATCCTTTTAATGAAACTGAAAAGAATGTGTAGAAGTTTTACAAAGTTACATAAGTCTACATAAACAGCATTACTTTTTTGCAGGAAGATGCACTGCTTTTAACTGATTTGAACAATACGTGTGCTGTCACTAAAGTGAATCCAGAGCACTGACATGAGCCAGCCTTCAGCCTTACTTTACAAAGAGAAAGGCAACAGTTCAACTTCAACAAACTCTTGAATTATAGTTTTTCCTCCGATCTCTTTTCTTTTTCTGCATATATAAAGCTAATTGACTCTTTCCACATTTTTGCCTTGGTATGGGATGAGAGAGAGTACAGAAAAAGAAACAAGATTTTATGTTGCACATCCAAAGATACACAACTTGTTCAAACTCAGGGAACAGAGTGTTTGTCTCGTTATCAAAAGGTTGAACTGAAGTGTTTTGCATTCAAATTCAATGTGGAGTGTGTCCAGAGAAAAGCAGCCATAATAAATCCACAATTTACAGCTCTAAAGCTACATGGAGAAGCTCACAGAATTAAACGCGTTACCACTGGGAGAAAACAAGAATGGGGTGGTGGTGGGGGGGGAAGATATGACACAGGTTTTCAAAATTCTGTAGAACTGGACAAATATCTTGTTAAGAATGAGCAGGGGGGTGGGGTTAATAATTTGTTGTGACTAAGCCACACACACACACACACACGCACACACACACGGAAAATCCCGTCCGAAGCCTGGTTTGTGCTGAGCAAACTGATCAGAGCTGAGGCAGGAGTCATCATCATCATAGGCAGTCCCTCGGAATCGAGGAAGACTTGCTTCCACTCTTAGCATGAGTTCTTAGGTGGCTGTACAGTCCAATACGAGAACCACAGTCTCTGTCACAGGTGGGACAGACAATGGTTGAAGGGAAGGGTGGGCGGGGAGCCTGGTTTGCCACACGCTCCTTCTGTAGCCTGCGCTTGATTTCTGCATGCTCTCGGCGACAATACTCGAGGAGCTTAGCGCCCTCATGGATGCACTTCCTCCACTTAGGGCGGTCTTTGGCCAAGGACTCCCAGGCGTCAGTGGGGATGTCGCACTTCATCAGGGAGGCTTTGAGGGTGTCCTTGTAACGTTTCCGCTGCCCACCTTTGGCTCGTTTGCTGTGGACGAGTTCTGAGTAGAGCGCTTGCTTTGGGAGTCTCGTGTGTGGCATGTGAACTATGTCGCCTGCCCAGCGGAGCTGATCAAGTGTGGTCAGTGCTTCAATGCTGGGGATGTTGGCCTGGACGAGGACGTTAATGTTGGTGCGTCTGTCCTCCCAGGGGATTTGTCGGATCTTGCGGAGACATCATTGGTAGTATTTCTCCAGCTGAGGCAGGAGCACAGATGTTACAATTGGCTTCAGTGCTCCAGGACAAGGGAAGGGAAAAACAGTAATGGTTCCAGCTCCTGATTTTAGCCCAATAACATCTACTGGAAAATATATGTTCATGGACAGCAAGTGGGGGAGGATTAGGTTTAATCTGGCTTTAATATTGACTTTACCAACTTCATTGACCTAATCGTAGCTCCCATTTTCCTTCAGGCAGCAGGCGCTGGTAATTTAGCATTGGTATACTAGTGCTTCTGGGAATGAGGGAAGTTGTGGGTTGGTGCTCGGGAATGAGGATCCCCTATTGGTGCACAGCCGGCAGGGTGGTCTGCACCCCTGGTGTCTATCTGCCTTTTCCTTCCCAGGCCACTGGAGCCTTCTCTGCTTTGACAGATTTTCCATGTTCCTGTGTTATCTACCACAATTTCCATGGGCAAAGCCTTGTGTGAGATATTGCCTCACTGCACAGTCCAGGAAACCAATCTCCTGTCTGACATGCCAGTGTCAGCATATAATATAACCCCTGAAAGTTACATTCAAAAAACAAAACACTGCAGATGTTGGAGATCTGAAAGAAAATGCTGAAATACTCAGCAGGTCAGGCAGTATCAGTGGAGAGAGGAGGGTAGGATTAATGTTACAGGTCTATGACCCTTTGTCAGAACTGGAAGATTTTCCATGTTTCCCTCCCCCTCTGTTACTCTGCTGTAACCATTCAGACATCCTCTGGGTCTTGTATATATCTTTTATTTCTCTAATTTCTTTCATTATCGCCTCCTTTTATCTTACACCATTATCACTGTCTACAAGATGGACTGCAGCAATTCACCAAGGCTTCTTCGGCAGCACCTCCCACCTTTGCCACCTAGAAGGACAAGGGCAACAGGCACATGGGAACACCACCACCTCCACGTTCCCCATCAAGTCACACACCATCTTGACTTGGAAGTATTTCGCCGTTCCTTCATCGTCGCTGGATCAAAATCCTGGAACTCATTGAAACATAGAAACATAGAAAATAGATGCAAGAGTAGGCCATTCGGCCCTTCGAGCCTGCACCTCCATTCAATAAGATCATGGCTGATCATTCCCTCAGTACCCCTTTCCTGCTTTTTCTCCATACCCCTTGATCCCTTTAGCCGTAAGGGCCATATCTAACTCCCTCTTGAATATATCCAATGAACTGGCATCAACAACTCTCTGCGGTAGGGAATTCCACAGGTTAACAACTCTCTGAGTGAAGAAGTTTCTCCTCATCTCAGTCCTAAATGGCTTACCCCTTATCCTTAGACTATGTCCCCTGGTTCTGGACTTCCCCAACATCGGGAACATTCTTCCTGCATCTAACCTGTCCAGTACCGTCAGAATTTTATATGTTTCTATGAGATCCCCTCTCATCCTTCTAAACTCCAGTGAATACAGGCCCAGTCGATCCAGTCTCTCCTCATATGTCAGTCCTGCCATCCCGGAAATCAGTCTGGTGAACCTTCGCTGCACTCCCTCAATTGCAAGAACATCCTTCCTCAGATTAGGAGACCAAAACTGAACACAATATTCCAGGTGAGGTCTCACTAAGGCTCTGTACAACTACAGTAAAACCTCCCTGCTCCTATACTCAAATCCTCTAGCTATGAAGGCCAACATACCATTTGCCTTCTTCACCGCCTGCTGTACTTTCATGCCAACTTTCAATGACTGATGTACCATGATACCCAGGTCTCGTTGCAGCTCCCCTTTTCCTAATCTGCCGCCATTCAGATACTATTCTGCCTTTGTGCTTTTGCTACCAAAGTGGATACACTCACATTTATCCACATTATACTGCATCTGCCATGCGTGTGCCCACTTACCCAACTTGTCCAAGTCACCCTGCAGCCTCCTCATACCGCCACCCAGCTTAGTGTCATCTGCAAACTTGGAGATATTACACTTAATTCCTTCATCTAAATCATTGATGTATATTGTAATAGCTGAGGTCCCAGCACTGAGCCCTGCGGTACCCCACTAGTCACTGCCTGCCATTCTGAAAAGGACCCGTTTATCCCGACTCTCTGCTTCCTGTCTGCCAACCAGTTCTCTATCCACATCAGTACATTGCCCCCAATACCATGTGCTTTAATTTTCCCACCAATCTCTTGTGTGGGACCTTGTCAAAAGCCTTTTGAAAGTCCAAATACACCACTCTCCCTGACAGCACTGTGGGAGCACCTTCACCGCATGGACTGCAGCGGTTCAAGAAGGCAGCTCACCATCACCTTCTCAAGGACAATTAGGGATGGGCAATAAATGCTGGCCTTGTCAGCGACACCCACATCCCATGAACAAATTTAAAAACATGTTTTATTCACCTTCTGTGTTCCAACGAATCACTTTATAGATTTTGATTTTTCTTCCCGCCCCCTTTTCCATGGCAGTATTATATCCTTAGAAGCTGTTCATCTACCTATAACATCTTCCAGCTCTGGCAAAGGGTCATAGACCTGTAACATTAATCCTACCCTCCTCTCTCCACAGATACTGCCTGACCTGCTGAGTATTTCAGCATTCTCTTTCAGATTTCCAACATCTGCACAAGTTTTGCTTTTTGAATGTAACTTTCTGGGGTTATATTATATGCTGACACTGGCATGTCAGACAGGACATTAGTTTTCCTGGCCTATGCAATGAGGCAATATCTCACATAAGGCTTTGCCCATGGAAATTGTGGTAGATAACAGAGGAAATGAACATTGGATGTTACTGTGTTCCTAACACAGATGAGACTGCACACAGGGAGGTTAAAGTAACAGTGACCTCAGTCTTTATTAAGACACTCCAGAGTGAGGAACAGGCCTTAGGGGCCGGCTTATATACAGTGCTCCCAAGGGATGCTGGGATTCCTTGGGACTTCAGGGGATGCGCCCCCTGGTTGCGGAATATGGGATTGCATGCTTTACAGATACACAACAGATGTTTACTATAGTCTTTCTGGTTTCTCTGTGAAATATTCTTTTAATATTACACTTAAAAATGTATTCTATTTGAAAGAATAACTGATCCCAGTTGAACCACAAGGTAATATCAGCCAACCTGAATAGTACTAGCCACATTCGAGTCACCATGACCTGTATGGATTTCTGGCTCTCTATTTTATAATGTTGCTGTCTACCAGTATTAGCATCTAGAGGTACACTGACTAAAAGATAGTCATCTACAGTCGGCAAACTTAAGTTCTATAAACTGAAAGAGGATCATTATTTCACTGTAATGAACCACCTTTGTTCAGTACAAACATTGTAAGAACATCCTCTCTTTGATGCTACTATAATTTTATTTATTTGCATATATATCACTTGATGGTGGCATAGCAACTGCAAGACCGAATATAACAAGTTAATATGCAAACAATAAAACACCAGGCAGTTAAACTGTGCACAAAGGAAGCATAATTTCACAGATCATGAAATATCAAAATGTTGACCCACCAAGCTAAAGATATTTTAATGTTAAAGGAGAAAATATTTATTAAAAATGATCAGTTTTCTGATTCCAGCTTAAGAATTACTACAAATAAATATGAAGTGAGATTTTCCCAAAATCTTGGGGTTACAGAAATTTATTTTTAACAGGAATTCATTTATCCATTGTTTTAATGGATCCAACATGTGTACATGGTGGTGAACAGTTCTTTCCCAATTGTGTTTAAGAGCAATAACTGGTGTCAACCATGGCTCAGTGCTGACATTCTCACCTCGGAACCAGAAGTAGGGGATCAAGCCTCACTCCAGAGACCTGAACATATAGGCCTTGAAATCCTAGCCTCCCCGGGTCCGTACGGAGTGAGTATGGACCCGGAAAGGCATCGCAAAAGCCGGTTTTTAGCACACAATGCGCATGCACCGAGGACCAGCTTTTCCGATCTGTCAAGGTTCTGGTTTGACAGATTTCCCACATCTCGGGGAGAAGGACATTCCCACGGCAGAGATTGTGCTATTTGCCCATCTCTTGCCCAGCGAATGTCCTTAAAGCTCATTACGCCTGGTAAAAGCAGGTGCACAGCCTACTTTTACCAGCGTAAGAGTTTTAAAACATATAAAAATAAAATTAAAAAAACATTTTAATGTTAAAAACCCTGCCCTCTAAGGTAAGCTTATTTTAAACCATAATTAAAACTTTTTTAAAAATCTGCAAATTTTTTTTTCAAAAACATTTCTATCAACTTTAATTTCTATAATGTATTTATGTAAGGTGTTTTAAAAATGTTTTGTGTAGTGTTTAGGTGTGTTTCTCAATAATAGTAATAGGAGTTTCGGACTTATGAAACTCCTATTATTATGAATGAGAAAATACTTTACCGTGATTGGGTGGCCAGGTCCACGTGACTCCTAAGGACATCCCAACGTGAACGCACTCCGTTGCGCAAGAAGAGGAGGCCTCGTGTCCAGGACCTCTGGTGGGCGCAGCAGGAAAAGGTAGGTGCGGATCTTTTTAGCCATTTTCTGGCGAGCGCCCGCAGGAAGCAGGGGACTGGGATTTCAGGGCCATAATTTCTGCTGACACTTTAGTGCAGTGCTAAGGGAATGCTGCACTGTCAGAGGTGCTTCTTTCCAATGAGACATTAAATGTAGGACCCGTCTGCTCTCTCAGATAAACATAAAAGATCCCGTAGCACTATTCGAAGAAGAGTAGGAAAATTTCAACAACTTTGCTTCCAATTTCCAACCTTACCTGGCCCTCAGATGGTCCATCTCTGACTCGTCCCTTCCTCGACTTCTCTATCTCCAATTCTGGCTGTTGACTAATAGCTACTATAAACCGACTCCCACAGTTACCTTGACTATGCTTTCTCCCACCCGCTTCCTGTAAGGACTCTATTCCATTCTCCCAGTTTCTCTGTCTCCGTTGCATCTGTTTGGAAGATGCCACCTTCCATACCAATGCTTCTGATCTATCTTGCTTCTTCCTCAACCGAGGATTCCCCTCTACCGTGGTGGACATTGCTCTCGATCATGTCGGTTCCATTTCCTGCACTTCTGCTCTCACCTCTTCTCCTCCCTCCCAGAACCACGATAGGTTTCCCCTTCTCCTCACCTTCCACCCGCATTGAACATAAAAGCAAGAATGTTTTCTAAATTTGTACAACACATTGACATTTCTGGATTGTACTCTAACTAAAATATTTAATTTATTGAATACATAGCCACAATATCTGTTAAACATGTTAGTTCGAGTCGTGGAAGTGCTGATATGGTAAAGAGCAGTATTAAAATTAACATTCCTAATTTGATTAGATTAACATGTTGAATTAGGCACCCGTGTAGACACTGTAAAGACCAAGATTCATATTAATATCAACGTTTTCAATGACTCCACTTCCAGGATCTCCCAACAAAATTTTTCTGCTGCAATCTGCCCGATTCTCAAATACTGTTAAAATGATGGTCTGCAGTATCATTCAGTGGGGTTACAAGAAATAAAATACTGGAAATTGCAACACTGTGCTATAATTAGAACCTATCATTTACTATATATCTTATTCCTGCAAATGTGTGTGCCAACATTCTCCCGTTACACCTCTCGAGAATGATAACTCATACTGGCAAATGGTTCCACACATGATGGCAATACTGCAGTACCTTGCCAAGCAGTGATCCTTCAGGAGAGCCTGGATAGTGAAAATTGATAGGCTATTCACCTAATCCAATTCTATCCTCAACCTACTTTAACACATGAACCTACTTTAACACATGCTATTTATCATTCAGGAAGTAGTGAAATATCAGGTCCTTCATTAAAACATCTGCAAACTCATTCCTTCTGATGTGGAAGCAAGTTATCCTCGTTCAAAGGACCACCTATGATGATGGATGATGAATTGTAATATTAAAAACAGAATGTGACTGACACAAAATCCTTTTTACCCCACAGCGTTGCACTCTGAATTGAAGGTAAACTCACCAGCAGATTAATGCTGCATTCATCTTATAGTGCTGCCACCAATGCCTGCCCCAATTTCAGTAATAGGTGCATGAGGCAGCACTACACCTGCTAAGCCCACCTAGAAAGATGATGATTTTCACTAAAACCCTTGAAATATAAAGATTTCCATTGGAGACAGATGGCGATCCCAGCAGTATAAACCAGCATCAGCTTATTTTGCATTAAAAAAATTATCTCGAACCATATTGGTTCAATGTTCATACCCTCAAAAATCGATATTGACATGCAATTGCCACTATCAAATCACAGGTGCATATACAAAATGATCAAACCAATAGCTGCTAGCACAGTTGTAGGTGAATTTCCATTAATCCAAAATGAACACAAGCCCCCAGCACATTTTTCAAATTCTTTGGGGGAGAAATTCGGTTGCGTCTCATTTGGGGCGGTAACCAAGGCGGAGCAGTAATTTTAATGTCTTGAAAAAGTTTGTGCCCTCCGCCCAGGAATTTGTCAGAATCGGACGAGGAGCTGTCAGGGGCGCTAAATCAGCCGTTGCACACCAGAGCTGGGAGGGGTGATACGGAAAGTTTGGGCGGTAAATTTGGCGGGCCAATTTGCGCATGCGTCGAACTCCGAGGCAGACCCCGGCAACAGCTGAGGCTTAAAGGCGCGGCATAGTAATGCACCCATTAAAGTTTTCAAAATCACTTGTTTTCAACCTGCACTGTTATGTCTGTCTGGCGCTGCAAACTCGGAGGCTCAAGCACCGTGCTCTGTATCAACGTTGCACTGACTGTGACCGCCGAGGAAAGTGCTTCCTCATCCCTTTATGGCTATCCATCAGTTACCGACTCTGCAAGCCTGGACCAACTGTTTTTCCAGACGTTGTTCTTGGCGGCTGCATCTAATTTTCCGACCGGGGCGCAAGCGTTGCATTAGGAATACGTCATGATCGGAGTGATCGTCAGCAGCCAGGCGCTACTCCAACCAGGCCTGGAATTTGCGGTCAGCAGCTAAGCAAAGGCGTTCACCGCTGGCCCGAAGAAAGCTGCCTACAGTAGCGAGAAGTTTGCCTTTTTCAACATGCAAGTGGTTTCTGCGCTCTATAGCGACAAGGATCGAAAGCGGAGAAGAGAGGACGGACGAGGCATCAAGGAATGGGAAGGTCGGAGCCCAGAGGTGGAGCAGCGTGGACAAGACCAAGGGAAGGCGCAGCATGGGCCAATAGTGAGGCTGTGAGGTCATGAAGCTCACATTGCATACTATGAATTCCACATAGAGAGAAGTCCTGTGGGAAGGAGGAAGGAAGGAAGACAGGAGGAGTATGTTTGAGCTTGTGTGTATGTATTGGCACATGCGGCGGAGCCTGATCTCCAGTTGTCTTGGATCCTCTTGCCACTGGATCAAGACCTTGCTCCATCAAGTCCGTGTGGTGGCTGGATGATGATGCTACAGTGGAGATTGCTGTGTCGTAAACAAGCTGTCTAAGCAGCCAATCACATTAAAGAATTCTCACAGACAGGGAACAAGGAAACGGGAAGCTGCTTTTATCCCGACTTATTAAAAATGTTAGAGAGCAAAACAAGGATTGGGGCTCTCACATGGGGATAAAGTAGAACCTGAAATATCATGACCAATAATTTGTTTTTAAAGTTTCTTAAAAATTGCAATTATCATCATAATGGAGAAACTGCCTCACCAAAAAATGTAAATTAGTTTCTCCGGCCATAATGTTTGTTTAGCAATCAATATGCTGTTAAAACACCAGTTACACCTAATCGAACAAGGCCTAACATTTAATGGAGTAATTAACAGTGATATTACCGCAGAAAAGCCCAAGTTTTTGCTGATTTCAGTGATTGCGGTCTAGTGCAGCCAGTGTTGGAACAGTGAATGACTGACCACAACTTCAGGATTTCCATGTTTAGATGTGCATGCGCTACATCCTGAAGTTGCGATCAGTTTCAAAGGGGTAATAACGACGAACGCTGTTAGTTTGCCATCATTGCCCAGCGCAAATTTCTGGTCATTATCTCGTCATTATCACATTGCTGTTAATGATACCTTGCTATGCCCAAATTGGCTGCCACGTTTCCTACATTACAACAGTGACTATAATTCAAACTTATTTCATTAGCTGTAAAGTGCTTTGGGACATCCTGAGGTTGTGAAAGGTGCTGTATAAATGCAAGTCTTTCTTTTGTGGTTTTCTTCAGTGTAAACCTAATTATACTCATAATAAAATCCTCACTACGTTTAGTTGCAAGTTACATTAGTTACAATGGCCCAGAAATTCTGGCCTCCCGGGTCTGTACAGAGTGTGTACGGACCCGGGAAGGCATTGCAAAAGCTGTTTTTCAGCACATAATGTGCATGCGCTGAAAACCGGCTTTTCCAATCTGTCAAGCTGGAGCGGGAGCTTAACAGATCTTCTGTATTTCCACATCCAGGACATTGGCATGGGCAAGATTGCGGGATTTACCCATATCTTGCCCAGCGGATGTCCTGAAAACTCCTGTGCCGCATAGCCTACTTTTACAGGCTTAAGAGTTTTAAAATACACAAAACCATAATAAAATAAAATTTTAAAAACACACTTTATTGTTAAAAATCCTCCCCACTACGGTAAGTTTATTTTAAACCATAATGAAAAAAACGTTTTTTTTTAAAATCGGAATATATATATATATATTTTTAATAATGCATAAATAACATTTAAATTAGTAAAAATATGTGGTGTATTTTTTCTTTTTTCTAAATTTGTGTTTTGGGTGTTTGGGGGGGGGTGGGGGTGGGGGTGTTCTCAATCATCATAATGGGATTCCAACGTACGGAGTTCCCATTATTATGAATGAGTATATACTTACCTGGATTGGTTGCCCAGAGCCATGTGACTGCAGCTCCAGCCCTATGTGCTGGACATCCTGACGTGCACGTGCTGTCAGTGGAGGCCTCAGGACTGGGATCGCTTGTGGGCGCAGCAAGTTCAGGCAAATGTGCATCTTTTTAAAAAACTATTTTTACCCGATCGTCCGTGGGAAGCAGCCGACCGAGATTCCGAGGCCATTATAAAAGTGCCTAACATTCCTGACAAATGCTAAAAACTTGATAAGGACAAACTATCACAAGCTGTGGCTCAGTGGTTGCATCCTTGCCAGAGTCAGAAGGTTGTGGGTTCAAGTCCCACTCCAGGGACTTGAGCACAAAATCTAGGCTGACACTCTAGTGCAGTACTGAGGGAGTGCTGCACTGTCAGAGGTGCTGTCTTTTGAATGAGATGTTAAACCAAGGCCCTGTCTGCCCTCTCAGGTGGATGTAAAAGATCCCATGGCACTATTGTGAAGAACAGGAGAGTTAATCCCAGAGCTAATATTTATCCCTCAATCAATCACTAAAACAGATTAACTGGTCATCATCACATTGCTGTTTGCGGGAGCTTGCTGTACACTAATTGGCTGCTGTGTTTCCTACATTACAACAGTGACTACACTTTAAAAAAGTACTTAATTGGCTGTAAAGCGCTTTGAGACTTCCAGTGGTCGTGAAAGGCACTATATAAATGTAAGGCTTTATTTTTAAACTATCTCAACGATAGGTTTCTAGTCTTGTATTATTAAGGCTTACATTTTATTTGAATCTCTGTGAATGCCATCAGGTTCCAGTACCACTCTTTGCTCCTTCCTTTCCACCCCCTTCCTAAATAATACACAGAAATCCTGCAAATTGTGGCTATTCCTGGCAAATAAATCAACATTTTCAGTCATTTAAAATTTTCAAATAATTTATGAATATTCCATTGAAGCAATCAATACCATATATTAAGAATAATGAGTTGCAGCCAGATAGTATTACTGTTGTAATCAGTTGTTGAAATTCAGAATCTTAAAAAAAAAATCAGTTACTTACAGAATTTACATAGTTCAATTACATCAACTAAATGACAAGGTAAAAACATGAATGTATTTGGAAACCTTGCATCTAAACTGCAACTAAACTATGATGACACAAAAATTGGCTACAGAATGAGTGCTTTCTATATTACTTGTTTCCTTTTCTAATTAGACTTGAACATTACATTTTAGGAAGGCATTATAGTATATGAGTACTGGGTGCCTTGACTATTCAATTAAACAATAGACAGATAAAGTTACAAAGACAGTTTTGCATCTGATGGAAACAAAACCACCTCAAGTCACCAGCTCAGTGCATCCGATACATAAATAAGTCTAAGAGTTTGAAACTCTGTGGAGTCCTTTTAACACCTCCCATCTATACCATTTCAGGAATCAAATTAAATCTTTGGGTCCACACTAATCGTAGACAATGCATCAACTACTGGCTTGATAGTGTTCAAGTTCGAGATAAAAACTTCTTTCTTGGTCTCGAGCAAATACAAAACTTCAACATTTCAAAAGTATGCCTGAACCGATCTGGCCCCTACCAATCTCAGCATTAAAAAGTCAATATTGATAAGAGAAATGTCATTTGGTCCCACAGAAAGTCACTGTGTTCTTTAGAAGACAGGTTTCAGCCTGTGTTATGAGAAGGATGCCAAAACCAGATTCCTGGAAACATGGTTTTGGTCCAGTGTAAGTAGGCATATTGCCACTGACATCCACTTTTTATTTATTAAAATCTTCTCCATTTGGATGCATACAGCAGTACATTATAAAACCTCCTCCACTGCCACTTCACAGAGCGGCATAAGGAAAATACATCTTATCCAAATTAGAGACAAGGATGAAATGGTTAATTTCTTAATTCAAAAAGTTATAGCCTCTAAATAAAACCTTTTTATATCACGGATCAAAATCCCTCGCTAGAAATAAACGTAAGGAGGAGGAACTGAGGGAAATCCTTATTAGTCGGGAAATTGTGTTGGGGAAATTAATGGGATTGAAGGCCGATAAATCCCCAGGGCCTGATGGACTGCATCCCAGAGTACTTAAGGAGGTGGCCTTGGAAATAGCGGATGCATTGACAGTCATTTTCCAACATTCCATTGACTCTGGATCAGTTCCTATCGAGTGGAGGGTAGCCAATGTAACCCCACTTTTTAAAAAAAGAGGGAGAGAAAACAGGGAATTATAGACCGGTAAGCCTGACATCGGTAGTGGGCAAGATGATGGAATCAATTATTAAGGATGTCATAGCAGCGCATTTGGAAAGAGGTGACATGATAGGACCAAGTCAACATGGATTTGTGAAAGGGAAATCATGCTTGACAAATCTTCTAGAATTTTTTGAGGATGTTTCCAGTAGAGTGGACAAGGGAGAACCAGTTGATGTGGTATATTTGGACT
This sequence comes from Pristiophorus japonicus, assembly GCF_044704955.1. Lineage (NCBI taxonomy): Eukaryota > Metazoa > Chordata > Chondrichthyes > Pristiophoridae > Pristiophorus > Pristiophorus japonicus. Next base: position 137,228,409 of record NC_091991.1, on the reverse strand, counting down.
TTCAGAAAGCTTTCGACAAGGTCCCACACAAAAGATTAATGTGCAAAGTTAAAGCACATGGGATTGGGGGTAGTGTGCTGACATGGATTGACAACTGGTTGTCAGACAGGAAGCAAAGAGTAGGAGTAAATGGGTACTTTTCAGAATGGCAGGCGGTGACTAGTGGGGTACCGCAAGGTTCTGTGCTGGGGCCCCAGCTGTTTACACTGTACATTAATGATTTGGACGAGGGGATTAAATGTAGTATCTCCAAATTTGCGGATGACACTAAGTTAGGTGGCAGTGTGAGCTGCGAGGAGGATGCTATGAGGCTGCAGAGCGACTTGGATAGGTTAGGTGAGTGGGCAAATGCATGGCAGATGAAGTATAATGTGGATAAATGTGAGGTTATCCACTTTGGTGGTAAAAACAGAGAGACAGACTATTATCTGAATGGTGACAGATTAGGAAAAGGGGAGGTGCAACGAGACCTGGGTGTCATGGTACATCAGTCATCGAAGGTTGGCATGCAGGTACAGCAGGCGGTTAAGAAAGCAAATGGCATGTTGGCCTTCATAGCGAGGGGATTTGAGTACAGGGGCAGGGAGGTGTTGCTACAGTTGTACAGGGCATTGGTGAGGCCACACCTGGAGTGTGTGTACAGTTTTGGTCTCCTAACCTGAGGAAGGACATTCTTGCTATTGAGGGAGTGCAGCGAAGGTTCACCAGACTGATTCCCGGGATGGCGGGACTGACCTATCAAGAAAGACTGGATCAACTGGGCTTGTATTCACTGGAGTTCAGAAGAATGAGAGGGGACCTCATAGAAACGTTTAAAATTCTGTTGAGTTTGGACAGGTTAGATGCAGGAAGAATGTTCCCAATATTGGGGAAGTCCAGAACCAGGGGTCACAGTCTAAGGATAAGGGGTAAGCCATTTAGGACCGAGATGAGGAGGAATTTCTTCACCCAGAGAGTGGTGAACCGGTGGAATTTTCTGCCACAGAGAGTTGTTGAGGCCAATTCACTAAATATATTCAAAAAAGAGTTAGATGTAGTCCTTACTACTAAGGGGATCAAGGGGTGTGGTGAGAAAGCAGGAATGGGGTACTGAAGTTGCATGTTCAGCCATGAACTCATTGAATGGCAGTGCAGGCTAGAAGGGCCGAATGGCCTACTCCTGCACCTATTTTCTATGTTTCTATGTTTCTAAACAAAATATGTAGGAGCAAGCAATTTTCTTATTGTACATTGTCTGATTTTGATGTCGTCACGAATGACAACCCACAGGAATTAAGATTGGCAATTGTGATATGAGCTGATAAAATTGTGGTTGTGTATCTGTGCATCTATTTCAGTAACATGCAAACCTGGCAAAATTCAAGACTGCTAATCCTACATCACAACAGTGACTACACTTCAAGCGTACTTCATTGGCTTTAGGATGTCTCAATGTCATGAAAAGGCGCTATATAAATGCAAGTCTTTCATTCTTGATCAGTTTCCAGTTCTTATTGCAGGATCAGTCAGTTTTTCAAACATTTAATTTCATTAATTGGTGTTAATCTCCCTTATGAGTGTTCTTCACATTGTTTTGAGATTTTAAAATTCTGGTTATTTACACTCGATCCAATCCTAAACAGCGTAGTAGAATTGTATTAGTTACCAGCCCCTCAAATGCAGGATGATGTACAGGGATATTAATGACCATCTTACAGGACTACCTTCACTACTGTGAAAGGCACATTACTTACAAGTGCCATTTACTGTAGCTATGATGCTGTCACAGGAGTGAAGAATGCCAGTGAGGCCTCATAGGACTGTGACATTTTGTTTATTCCAGGGGTTCTGGAACATCTCTTGTGGATTAGAATTGTTTCTTTGACATGGTCCTCACTGGATTGTGTTGCACACATTACAAAGTTTAGTGGTAACCACAGGTTTACATAAAACAGACAGTTGCTGGCCCATTTGTAACCAACTATATGGCAATCAAGAGAAGCCAGAAGATAACAGAATACTAGAAAATGTCCACTTCACATGTGGTTGGATGAAATCGTAATATCTTGGGACTCTACTGAAGAATAGTTCAAATGAGGAAACATACCAGACAATAAAATTGTGAAAAATAAAAGGGATGAGTACTTCTCTCTGCAGCAATATTCTGTTTTAACAACTAAACATATAATTTATTCTACTCCTTGACACATGCATGATCCCTAAAAGTATTGGTATGCAACTTGACTCATTCATTAATTTAACTATAAACAGGCGTCATGGCTCCATTATACGTTAGTTCACTGTTATCAGGTTTGTAGCATAAATATTGGTAAAACATTTTCTGAAATTGAGCAGATCCAGCAAACAGGGATGCACTCCTACACGAAATATGAGATTTCTTCTGCAACTTCATACAGCAATATCTGCTTTGCAAGCCCATATAATGTGTACATAAATAGCGGCCAATTACTAAATCTAATCATTGACGGTCTAACCAAATACATTGATGTATCTTCATAATTGAATTGTGCCATCTTTATTATATTGCAACAGACAGGAATCTGCATGGTGTTTGCTCTGAGATAACAGGCACATGCCTGTGAACATTGCTGAATCTGAGCCAATGTGAGCAGTCAGAATTCACGGTAGCTGCACGCTGAAGTGTTCGAGCAAAGTTCACTGGGGTTGAGAGTGGGAGAGGAAGGCTGAAAATCCTGTTGGCATCGCACCTGGGACCAGGGACAGGAGCCTGGGGAGAGAGAAGGCGGATAATCTCAGGAGGAGGGGGGGGGTTCAGATCCCGGGAATGGCCCGGCCTGAAGACCGGACACCACCAACCGTTAACCTCTTGATACAAATATCACCACAGCGGCTGGAGCCCCCTTTAGTGACAGCGCATTAGTCCTCCTCCCGCCGCCAGCTGTCTTGTCCTGTCACCATGGAAACGTTGATTGAGCCCCAGCGCTCCCCTCCCCTCCACACACGCACGCACGCGGGCGGGCGGGCACGCGCATCCAGCTAGCACCGCGAGCCCCCGCGCACCGACCGAACAAACAAACAAACAGTGAAACACGGCATCAACCCCCTCCCTTACCTGGGCGCTGAGGTGCCGCATCCAGAGCCGCCGCTGTCAGCTGGCGCCCGCTCCCACAAACCCTCGCGCTCGCGCGAAGCAAATGACCCGCCCGCTCGCCGGGTGACGTCACGCGCGCTGATACTGGTTGGATGGGTGGCGCTCGCTCGCTGTGAGCGCGCGTTGGGAACTGGGGAGCGCGCGCGCAGTGCGGCAGGGCCAGCGAACGCGCGCTGAGGAATGCAGCCATTGGACAGCGGGGTAAAACCTGCACCTTACCTATGGGCAACTTGGATTGTGCTGCTGCATCTGATGTGCGGGACTCGCAGCTCTTACTCGCTGCTTTTCCAAGCTGTTCAGAAAAGCATTGTCCAAATTTCAATATAATCTGAAATTTGGAAAAAACATTTGGAAAAAAAAAGTTCAATAACTTTATTATTCAATTGATTTATATTGAGGGGGAACACGTTTATATCATTGGTCCAATCTGTGAATATATGGATGTTTTCCTTCAACAAAGCAAATTTTAAGCATAGATTCTGTATACAGAGAAAATAATCTGCAATCCAGGCTGTTCACCTGAGGGTAAAATGGAAATTAGTAGCAGATGAAAGTGGAAAACAGGTAACAGACATACAGTACTCTATACATGGTGGCATTTATATTCTTCCACATAAGCCATCATCATCATAGGTGGTCCCGCGAATGAGGATGACTTGCTTCCACACCAAAAGGAATGAGTTTGCAGATGTTCAAATGAAGGACCTGATATTCCAGTCCTGAAATCGAGGGGTGGAAATGCCTGTGCGTGGATTTTCTTAATGTGTGATGACACCAGCCACCACACAGGCTTGACAGAGCTTGGCCTTTATCCAGTGGCAAGGGTTAACCAGGACGACTGGAGACTTGCTCTGCTGCACGGATCTAGTGCACACACATATCGCAGTGTGGGCTGGCCTGTGCTGCCCCTGGGCCCTCGGCTCTTCTGGGCCCAGTACGACATTTGCCACATCTCCGCCATGATCTCTCGCCGCTCCTCCACCACAAAATGCTAGAAAATTGGGAAAATGCTGGAGGCCATTATTAAGGAAGCGGTAGTAGGACATTTGCAAAAGCATGATTTAATCAAGCAGAGTCAGCATGGTTTTATGAAAGGGAAATCATGTTTGACAAATTTGCTGGAGTTCTTTGAGGATGTAATGAACAGGGTGGATAAGGGGGAATAGAAACATAGAAAATAGGTGCAGGAGCAGGTCATTCGGCCCTTCGAACCTGCACCGCCATTCAATAAGATCATGGCTGATCACTCCCTCAGCACCCCCCTCCCGCTTTCTCTCCATACCCCTTTATCCCCCCAACCGTAAGGGCCATATCTAACACCCTCTTGAACATATCCAATGAACTGGCATCTGCGGCAGGGAATTCCACAGGTTAACAACTCTCTGAGTGAAGAAGTTTCTCCTCATCTCAGTCCTAAATGGCCTACCCCTTATCCTAAGACTATGTCCCCTGGTTCTGGACTTCCCCAACATCGGGAACATTCTTCCCGCATCTAACCTGTCCAGTCCCGTCAGAATCTTATATGTTTCTATGAGATCCCCTCTCATCCTTCTAAACGCCAGTGTATAAAGGCCCAGTTGATCCAGTCTCTCCTCATATGACAACCCAGCCATTCCTGGAATCAGTCTGGTGAACCTTTGCTGCACTCCCTCAATTGCAAGAACATCCTTCCTCAGACTAGGAGACCAAAACTGAACACAATATTCCAGTGAGGCCTCACTAAGGCCCTGTACAGCTGCATTAAGACCACCCTGCTCCTATATTCAAATCCCCTAGCTATGAAGGTCAACATACCACTTGTCTTCTTTACCGCCTGCTGTACCTGCGTGCCCACTTTCAGTGACTGATGAACCATGACACCCAGGTCTCGTTGCACCTCCCCTTTTCCTAATCTGCCACCATTCAGATAATATTCTGCCTTCGTGTTTTTGCCCCCAAAATGGATAACCTCACATTTATCCACATTATACTGCATCTGCCATGCATTTGCCCATGCACTTAACCTGTCCGAGTCACCCTGCAGCCTCTTAACATCCTCCTCACAGCTCACACCGCCACCCAGTTTAGTGTCATCCGCAAACTTGGAGATATTACACTTTATTCCTTCATCCAAATCGTTAATGTATATTGTAAAGAGCTGGGGTCCCAGCACTGAGCACTGCGGCACCCCACTAGTCACTGCCTGCCATCCTGAAAAGGACTCATTTATCCCGACTCTCTGCTTCCTGTTTGCCAACCAGTTCTCTATCCACGCCAGTACATTACCCCCAATACCATGCGCTTTGATTTTGCACACCAATCTCTTGTGCGGGACCTTGTCAAAAGCCTTTTGAAAGTCCAAATACACCACATCCACTGGTTCTCCCTTGTCCACTCTGCTAGTTACATCCTCAAAAAATTCCAGAAGATTCGTCAAGCATGATTTCCCTTTCATAAATCCATGCCGACTTGGTCTGATCCTGTCACTGCTTTCCAAATGCGCTGCTATTTCATCCTTAATGATTGATTCCAACATTTTCCCCACTATTGATGTTCGGCTAACTGGTCTATAATTACCCGTTTTCTCTCTCCCTCCTTTTTTAAAAAGTGGTGTTACATTAGTTACCCTCCAGTCCATAGGAACTGATCCAGAGCCAATAGACTGTTGGAAAATGATCACCAATGCATCCACTATTTCTAGGGTCACTTCCTTAAGTACTCTGGGATGCAGACTATCAGGCCCCGGGGATTTATCGGCCTTCAATCCCATCAATTTCCCTAACACAATTTCCCATCTAATAAGGATATCTTTCAGTTCCTCCTTCTCACTAGACCCACTGTCCCCTAGTACATTCGGAAGGTTATTTGTATCTTCCTTTGTGAAGACAGAACCGAAGTATTGGTTCAATTGGTCTGCCATTTCTTTGTTCCCCATTATAAATTCACCTGAATCCGACTGTAAGGGACCTACGTTTGTCTTTACTAATCTCTTTCTCTTCACACATTTATAGAAGCTTTTGCAGTCAGTTTTTATGTTCCCTGCAAGCTTCCTCTCGTACTCTATTTTTCCCCTCTTAATTAAACCCTTAGTCTTCCTCTGTTGAATTCTAAATTTCTCCCAGTCCTCAAGTTTGTTGCTTGTTCTAGCCAATTTATATGCCTCTTCCTTGGTTTTAACACTATCCTTAATTTCCCTTCTTAGCCATGGTTGAGCCACCTTCCCCGTTTTATTTATACTCCAGACAGGGATGTACAATTGCTGAAGTTCATCCATATGATCTTTAAATGTTTGCCATTGCTTATCCACCGTCAACCCTTTAAGTATCCTCTGCCAGTCTATTCTAGCCAATTCACGCCTCATACCGTGAAGTTATCTTTCCTTAAATTCAGGACCCTAGTTTCCGAATTAACTTTGTCACACTCCATTTTAATAAGGAATTCTACCATATTATGGTCACTTTTCCCCAAGGGGGCTCGCACAACAAGATTGCCAATTAGTCCCTTCTCATTACACATCACCCAGTCCAGGATGGCCAGCTCCCTGGTTGGTTCCTCGACATATTGGTCTAGAAAACCATCCCTAATATACTCCAGGAAATCCTCCTCCACCGCATTGCTACCAGTTAGGTTAGCCCAATCAATATGTAGATTAAAGTCGCCCATGATTACTGCTGTACCTTTATTGCACACATCCCTTATTTCTTGTTTGATGCTGTCCCCAACCTCACTACTACTATTTGGTGGTCTATACACAACTCCCACTAGTGTTTTCTGCCCTTTGGAATTCCGCAGCTCCACCCATACCGATTCCACATCATCCAGGCTAATGTCCTTCCTTACAATTGCATTGATTTCCTCTTTAACCAGCAACGCCACCCAACCTCCTTTTCCTTTCTGTCTATCCTTCCTAAATGCTGAATACCCTTGGATGTTGAGTTCCCAGCCTTGGTCACCCTGGAGCCATGTCTCCGTGATGCCAATCACATCGTATCTGTTAACTGCTATCTGCACAGTTAATTCATCCACCTTATTCCGAATACTCCTTGCATTGAGGCACAGAGCCTTCAGGCTTGTCTTTTTTGCCCCTTTGCTCCTTTTGAATCTTGATGTAATGTGGCCATTTTTGCTTTTTGCTTTTTGCCTTGGGTTTCTCTGCCCTGCACTTTTACTATTCTCCTTTCGGTCTTTTGCTTCTGCCCCCCTTCTATTTCCCTCTGTCTCCCTGCATAGGTTCCCATCCCCCTGCCATATTAGTTTAACTCCTCCCCAACAGCACTAGCAAACACTCCCTCTAGGACATTGGTTCCGATCCTGCCCAGGTGCAGACCATCCGGTTTGTACTGGTCCCACCTCCCCCAGAACTGGTTCCAATGTCCCTGGAATTTGAATCCCTCCCTTCTGCACCACTCCTCAAGACACGTATTCATCTGAGCTATCCTGCGATTCCTACTCTGACTAGCACGTGGCACTGGTAGCAATCCTGAGATTACTACTTTTGAGGTCCTATTTTTTAACTTAACTCCTAGCTCCCTAAATTCATCTCATAGGACCTCATGCTGTTTTTTACCTATGTCGTTGGTACCTATGTGCATCACGACAACTGGCTGTTCACCCTTCCTTTTCAGAGTGTCCTGCACCCGCTCCGAGACATCCTTGACCCTTGCACTAGGGAGGCAACATACCATCCTGGAGTCTCGGTTGCGGCCGCAGAAACGCCTATCTATTCCCCTTACAATTGAATCCCCTATCACTATCGCTCTCCCACTCTTTTTCCTGCCCTTCTGTGCAGCAGAGCCAGCCACGGTGACATGAACTTGGCTGCTGCTGATCTCCCCTGATGAGTCATCCCCCTCAACAGTACCCAAAGCTGTGTATCTGTTTTGCAGGTGGATGACCGCAGGGGATCCCTGCACTACCTTCCTTGCACTGCTCTTCCTGCTGGTCTTCCATTCTGTATCTGGCTGTGGACCCTTTACCTGCGGTAAGACCAACTCACTAAACATGCTATTCACGTCATTATCAGCATCATGCATGCCCCAGAGTGAATCCACCCGCAGCTCCAGCTCCGCAACGCTGTCCGTCAGGAATTGGAGGCGGACATACTTCACACACACGTAGTCGTCAGGGACACCGGAAGCATCCCTGACTTTCCACATAGTATAAGAGGATGTGGTGTATTTGGATTTCCAGACAAGGTGTCACATAAAAGGTTACTGCACAAGATAAAAGCTCACGGGGTTGGGAGTAATATATTAACCTGGATAGAGGATTGGCTAACTAACAGAAAACAGAGAGTCAGGATAAATGGATCATTTTCCGGTTGGCAAACAGTGACTAGTCACATGCCGCAGGGATCGATGCTGGGTCTTCAACTATTTACAATCTATATTAATGACTTGGATGAAGGGACCGAGTGCAATGTAGCCAAGTTTGCTGATGATACAAAGATGGGTGGAAAGCAAATTGTGAAGAGGACACAAAAAATCTGCAAAGGGATATAGACAGGCTAAGTGAGTGGGCAAAAATTTGGCAGATGGAGTTTAATGTGGGAAAATGTGAGGTTATCCACTTTAGCAGAAATAATAGAAAAGCAAATTATAGTTTAAATGGAGAAAAATTGCAAAGTGCTGCAGTACAGAGACACCTGGGGGGTCCTTGTGCATGAAACACAAAAAGTTAGTATGCAGGTACAGCAAGTGATCAGGAAGGCAAATTGGTCTTTATTGCAAGAGGGATAGATTATAAAAGCAGAGAAGTCCTGCTACAACTGTACAGGGTATTGGTGAGGCCACACCTGAAGTACTGCGTACAGTTTTGTTTTCCGTATTTAAGGAAGGATATACTTGCATTGGAGGCTGTTCAGAGAAGGTTCACTAGGCTGATTCTGGAGATGAGGAGCTTGACTTATGAGGATAGATTGAGTAGGTTGGGCCTATACACATTGGAGTTCAGAAGAATGAGAGGTGATCTTTTTGAAACTTATAAGATAATGAGAGGGCTCGACAAGGTGGATGCAGAGAGGGTATTTCCACTCATAGGGGAAACTAAAACTAGGAGACATAGTCTTAGAATAAGGGGCCACCCATTTAAAACTGAGATGAGGAGAAATTTTTTATCTGAGGGTTGTAAATCTATGGAATTCTCTTCCCCAGAGAGCTGTGAAGGCTGGGTCATTGAATATATTTAAGGCGGAGATGGACAGATTTTTGAGCGATAAAGGAGTAAAGAGTTATGGGGAGAGGGCAGGGAAGTGGAGTTGAGTCCATGATCAGATCAGCCATGATCTTATTGAATGGTGGAGCAGGCTCGAGGGGCCAAATGGCCTACTCCTATTTCTTATGTTTTTATGTTCTTAAGCATTCGCCGCACCTCCGCCACAATCTCTCACCGCACTTCCGCACCAAACATTTGCCACACCTCCGCTGTGATCATTCGGCGAATCTCAGCCATGATCCCTCACTGCTCCTCTGCCCCAATCATCCGCCGCATTTCTGCCTCGATCTCTCACTGCTTCTCCGCCTCAATCATTCGTCACACCTCCACCACGATCTCTCGCTGTTCATCTGCCCTGACCTTCCCGCTGCTCTGCTGTACCTGGGCCCTGCCAATGTTCCTGCCTACGCTCCAAACGGCAACCTGGGCTTTGATGACATCACTTAGTCGCCCACCTCGAAGGCGTCGCACACTTGGAGCAGCTCGCACTGGAAGTTGTAGTGGCACGCTCCAGCTCTTTTATCCTCCCGACCTACAATGATGACCTCTCGCAGGTCGGGGTGGCTCACGATGTTGCAGGGGCCCGTGCTCCAGCTTTTTTATCCTCCTGACCTGCAGTGGTGTCCTCTCACAGGTCGGGATGGCCCACGTAAGTACTTAGCAAAACACAGCTGATCTTGTTTCACTTTAACAGGTATGTTCCAGATACTTCCTAAAACAATCTTAATATGCTTCCAATGTTTTAAAAACATTTAGATAAGTATATATAAATTAAAAATAGTACTTGTCTCATGTCATAGAATGATGAATAATAATGAATCTTGCTATTCTGTAAGGAACCATGTAAGAAATTCCTTGAAAATACAGTAGTTTTGAATATCAGAAGAACCCTTAACATTTCACAAGATTACACTCATCAACTATTGCTTTATAAAATAGATCGCAATATAATTTCAGATGAGGAAGACCATTTGGTCGATCTTGGTTCAGTTATCCAGGAGTATCCTAATATTGCCAGCATGCAATTAGTCCTTACATGATTTCAGGGTTTCTGCCTTCTCTGCCGTATCTGGAAGTGCATTCCATATATTGGGTAAAGATGACTTTCTGATATCAGTCCCAATTTGCCTTTGACTAATTTGAATATGTGTCCTCTTTTTCATGCAATTTACATCAAAGTAATTTTCGTATTTACTTTTTTCCATACTATTAATCTTGTATACTTCTATAAAAAATCACCTCTTAGACATCTCCTTTCAAGTTTCTTCAACCTTCCCTCATAACTCAAGACATCTGACACTATGATCAACCTTGTGGCTTCTGTCTGCAATAGCTCCAATGTAATGGTGCAGCCTATTGATGTCCGAACACACACTGCCAAGGAGTTCTTCATTTCTAATCTGTTGGTAAAGGCCAACAGGATGCATATGCACAGAATACACCCCCAGAATGCTTTGAAGTTTCTTTATTGATAATACAAAGGCTTAGGAAGCCAGATGTCTGAATCTTACTGAATCTCATACCCAAACATCACTCAACCCGTACCTTGTGAAAAAAAAAATAACGGAAGTATTATGGAAACCAATGGAACATGTTATTTAAAAATAAAACATTCAATCTGGTTATTTTCTCCAAACATCTTACATTGCACTTCTGACCTTATCCATATGCTTTCCCTACCTCATCTATAAATCACAGTAGGCCTAGCTTATGCACACACTTGCTTTTTTTGCATGCATGGCTCAAACTGCTATGTTTGTGTCACTAACCTATTCACTCAAACTTAAGTTCAACCATATTTCTCTTAAAATGTATAAAAAGCTATATCACGGTCTGTATAAAGGTCACACTGCACAAAGCATTGTAATGTTATAATTGGTTATTCTATTGGGAAAATGTCCCTGCATAACTAAATTTGTGTTTGTGCTGAGTTTTTATGTGACTGTTGTATGAGCTTATTGGAAATTGCTCGCAAGTGTGACTGAAAATGCAATAGAACATTCTGATTATTATTAGATGGTATATATTGTGTTCCTAACACAGATGAGACTGCACACAGGGAAGTTAAAGTAACAGTGACCTCAGTCTTTATTAAGACACTCCAGAGTGAGGAACAGGCCTTAGGGGCCGGCTTATATACAGTGCTCCCAAGGGATGCTGGGATCCCTTGGGACTTCAGGGGATGCGCTCCCTGGTGGCGGAACATGGGAGTGCATGCTTTACAGATACACAACATCACTCAGCCCACAAAGTCAAAGTGAAAACTATTTACAAGGTAAGGCGGTTGGGAGCCTTTCTTTCCCTGGTGGACCGCCTCGGTACAAATGTCTGTCCTGGTGTGTTGGCTGTGCCCTCGCTGGGTTGGCGTGTTGTTGGCCCTGCAGGGTTGCTGGGTGAGCCTGGCCTTGCTGGGCTGTTGAGCGTGATGGGTTCAATTTCCTGGTCCGGGGTGGTGTCGTTGATCCTTTGGGTGTGTGTTGTGGGCTCGAAAAAGGTGGTGTCTGCTGTGGGTTGTTCAGGGCAGTCTGTGAACCGCAGCCTCGTTTGGTCCACGTGCTTTCTGCAAATGTGTCCATTGTCTAGTTTGACTACAAACACGCTACTCCCTTCTTTAGCTTTCACCGTGCCCGCGATCCACTTGGGACCATGTCCATAGTTTAGCACATACACAGGGTCATTCAGATCAATTTCCCGTGACACAGTGGCGCGACCATCGCTTACATTTTGTTGCTGCCGCCTGCTCTCTACCTGATCATGCAGGTTGGGGTGAACCAGCGAGAGTCTGGTTTTAAGTGTCCTTTTCATGGGTAGTTCAGCCGGTGGCACCCCTGTGAGCGAGTGGGGTCTCGTGCGGTTGCTGAGCAGTACTCGGGACAGGTGGGTTTGGAGTGAGCTTTCTGTGACTCGTTTAAGGCTCTGTTTGAGTGTTTGTACTGCCCGTTCTGCCTGCCCATTGGAGGCAGGTTAAAAGGCGGCCGAGGTGACATGTTTGATCCCATTGCGGGTCCTGAATTCTTTAAATTCGGCACTGGTGAAACATGGCCCGTTGTCACTGACCAGTATGTCAGGCAGGCCCTGGATGGCAAACATGGCCCTCAGGCTTTCAATGGTGGCGGTGCAGTGCTTCCCGACATTATTTCACATTCAATCCATTTTGAAAAAGCATCCACCACCACCAGGAATATTTTACCGAGAAACGGGCCCGCATAGTCGACATGGATCCTCGATCATGGTCTGGAGGGCCAGGATCACAAACTTAGTGGTGCCTCTCTGGGCACGTTGCTCAACTGAGCACACACGCTGCATTGCAGTACACAGGATTCTAAGTCAGAGTCGATACCGGGACACCACACATGGGATCTGACTATCGCTTTCATCATTACTATACCCGGGTGTATGCTGTGGAGATCCGAGATGAACGTCTCCCTGCCCTTTTTGGGTAGCACTACGTGGTTACCCCACAACAGGCAATCTGCCTGAATGGACAGCTCATCCTTTCGCCGCTGGAACGGCTTGATTAGCTCTTGCATTTCAATGGGGATGCTGGCCCAGCTCCCATGAAGTACACAGTTTATTACTAGGGACAGCAGAGGATCTTGGCTGGTCCAAGTCCTAATCTGGTGGGCTGTGACAAGTGATTTATCATTTTCAAACGCTTCCATGACCATCAATAAGTCTGCGGGCTGCGCCACCATCAACAAGTTTGCAGGCTGCGCCATTTCCACCCCCGTGGTGGGCAATGATAGCCGACTGAGAGCATCCGCACAGTTCTCTGTGCCTGGCCTGTGGCGGATGGCATAGTTATACGCTGATAGTGCAAGTGCCCACTTTTGTATGCGGGCTGAGGCATTAGTATTTATCACCTTGTTTTCAGTGAACAGGGATATGAGGGGCTTGTGATCGGTTTCCAGCTCAAATTTGAGGCCAAACAGGCACTGATGCATTTTCTTTACCCTGAACACACACGCTAATGCCTCTTTCTCAATCATGCTGTCGGCCCTCTCGGTCTTAGACAATCTCCTGGAGGTATAGGTGATAGGTTGCAACTTCCCCGCAACGTTAGCTTGTTGTAATATACAACCGACTCCGTACGACGATGCATCACATGCTAGCACGAATCGTTTACACGGGTTATACAATACAAGCAGCTTGTTGGAACATAAAATGTTTCTGGCTTTTTCAAAAGCAATTATTTGTTTTTTTTCCCCCATACCCAGTTCTCACCTTTACGCAATAACACACGTAGGGGCTCTAAGAGGGTGCTTAACCCCGGTAGGAAGTTACCAAAATAGTTGAGGAGTCCTAGGAATGACCACAGCTCCGTGACTTTCTGTGGCCTGGATGCGTTCCTGATAGCCTCTGTCTTGGCGTCTGTGGGCCGAATGCTGTCTGCCGTGATCTTTCTTCCCAAAAACTCCATTTCGACCTTTTCAGTCACAAGCCTATGCGATCCAGTTGCTGGAGGACCTCCTCCAGGTTGTGTAGACGCTCGACGGTGTCCCGACTCGTGACCAATATGTCGTCCTGAAAAACCACCGACTTGAGTAGGCTCTCCATGTTTCTCTGGAGGATCGCTGCAGCCGACCGAATTCCAAACGGGCATCTGTTGTAGATGAACAGTCCCTTGTGTGTGTTAATGCAGGTGAGGCCCTTCAAAGACTCCTCCAGCTCCTGCATCATGTAGGCCGAAGTCAGGTCGAGCTTGGTAAACGTCTTGCCTCCTGCCAGCGTCGCAAATAGGTCGTCTGCTTTAGGTAGCGGATATTGGTCCTGTAGCGAGAAACGATTAATAGTTACTTTATAATCGCCGCAAATCCTGACCGTGCCATCACTTTTGAGTACTGGAACAATTGGGCTGGCCCACTTGCTGAATTCCACTGGGGAGATGTGCCCTCGCGTTGCAGCCTGTCCAGCTCGATTTCCACTCTCTCCCTCATCATGTGAGGTACCGCTCGTGCCTTGTGGTGAATGGATCGTGCCTCTGGGACCAAGTGGAGCTGCATGTTCGCCCCGGAAAAGTTTCCAATGCCTGGCTCAAAAAGGGAAGGAAATTTGTTGAGAACCTGCGTACATGAGGCCTCATCGACATGTGATAGCGCTCGGATGTCATCCCAATTCCAGCGGATTTTGCCCAGCCAGCTCCTTCCAAGCAGTGTGGGGCCATCGCCCGGGACAATCCAGAGTGGCAGTTCATCGCACCGTGCCCTGTGGGTGAACTTGACCATGGCGCTGCCCAGGACAGTGGTGAGCTCTTTGGTGTACGTTCTCAGTTTCGTGTGGATGGGGCTCAGGGCTAGTCTGAGTGCCTTGTTGCATCACAGTCTCTCAAACATCTTTTTACTCATGATGGATTGGCTAGCGCCAGTGTCCAGTTCCATGGCTATGGGTAAGCCATTCAATTTTAACATTTAGCATTATATGTGGACATTTCGTCGAAAATGTGTGCACCCTGTGTACTTCAGCATCTGCCTCCTCTCTCTGAGGCTCGAAATTGCTTTGATCCACCATGGACCGATCTTCCTCTGCCACGTGACGGTTATCAGGTTTTGCAGAGCTTGCAACTCGTCTGCAAGCTCGTCGGAGGTGCCCCATTGTTCCACAGCTCTTGCAAACATACCCTTTGAATTGGCTTGCATTCATCCTTTGTTGCGGACTCTGAGCCATCTGGGTCACCTGAGGCCTGCTGGCAGTTGGAGACTCATGGGTTCTGCCCTTAACATTTCTGCTCGCAAACACAGTTCCAGTTAATTTATGAACATTGCTAGCACTTGTGTGCTGAGAGATTTGTTTGGTGTTATCACTGGTGGACATAAACGCCTGTGCTATCGCAATGGCCTTACTGAGGGTCCGTGTCTCTACAGGCAAAAGTTTTCGTAGGATGGTCTCATGGCCAATGCCCAGTACAAAAAAGTCTCTGAGCATCTGCTCCAGGTAGCCATCAAACTCACATTATCCTGCAAGTCGCCTTAGCTCAGCGACATAGCTCGTCACTTCCTGACCTTCAGATCGCTGACACGTGTAGAACCGATACCTCGCCATCAACACGCTCTCCCTCGGGCTAAGATGCTCCTGAACCAATGTACACAGCTCCTCATATGACTTATCCGTGGGTTTCACCGGAGTCAGACGATTTATTTGAGGCTGTAGGTCGGTGCCCCGCAGACGGTGAGGAGGACCTTTTTGTAGCGCTTCCTTCTCCGTCCAGCTTATTGGCTACAAAGTACTGGTGTAGCCATTCGACATAGGCTTCCCAGTCCTCACCCTCCGAGAACTTCTCCAGGATACCCACAGTTTGCTACATCTTTGCGTTGGATTCGTATACTCGTCGCCAGTTATTGTGTTCCTAACACAGATGAGACGGCACACAGGGAGGTTAAAGTAACAGTGACCTCAGTCTTTATTAAGACACTGCAGAGTGAGGAACAGGCCTTAGGGGCCGGTTCATATACAGTGCTCCCAAGGGATGCTGGGATCCCTTGGGACGTCAGGGGATGTGCTCCCTGGTGGCGGAATATGGGAGTGCATGCTTTATAGATACACAACAGTATACAATTAATAGGGACACAGGAATTTGTGCATCTAATAGCAATCTAACAACAGCAACATCTTGTATTTATATAGCACCTTTAATGTCCCAAGGCTAGAGCATTATTAAATAAAATTTGACACTGAGCCACGTAAGGAGATATTAGGACAGATGGGATAGGTTTTAAGGAGCATCTTAAAGAAGGAGAAATAGGTGAAGAGGTATAGGAAGAGAATTCCAGAGCTTAGTGCCAGGCAGTTGAAAGCACGGCTGCCAGTGGTGGAGCGATTAAAATAAGGGATGTGCAAGAGGCCAGAATTGGAGGAGTGCAGATATCTTGGAGGGTTGTAGGGCTGGAGACGATTCCAGAGATAGGGGGAAAGTCATGGAGGGATTTGAAAGCAAGGATGAGCATTGAGGCATTGTCGGACTGGGAGCTAGTGTAGGTCAGTGAGCACAGGAGTGATGGGCAAGCCGGCAGGCAGCAGCAGCAGAGCACTGTCACTGCGACTCACGGAGATTTACCTGTTTATTTAACTGCGGGCTTTTATTTTCTTCTCTTTAAAAAAAATAAACGACAACTTTGAAAAGTAAAATGGGAGAAAGAATTGAAAATCCAACTGGAGCAGGACCCGGGCAGAAGGGGGGAAATCCTGACTGACCTGAACTCCCCCCCCCCAACCCGGACTGAGAGAAAGTGATGACAGAGGGAAGCGAAGGGACGAAGCTCTCAGTGCATTTCAAACGGTCACGACCGATATAAATTGTAAATGCTTTATATTTATGAGAACTAAAAATTACTGACAGCGGGGAAGCTGAAACCTGTGTTCTTTTTTCTCTCACACACACAACAGCGCCAATGAAAAAAAGATTTGTAATGAACCTCTCGTGTGTTTAGGCAGAAAAGCAGAAGGAAGCGGTTGGAGTTGTTTTAAGATCTGTTGGTCGGAGCAGCGTCTCTTCTCTAGTGCTTGGAAAAAAATAAAGCTACAAAACATCCCATCCAACCTCGATCTTATCGCTCCTGATTAGTGAAAGCTGAGGAGTCTCATCATCATCATCATCATCATGCTGCTGTCGCTGCTGTAGGGGCTCATTCGGTTTCGATACGTTTTCCCTGTGGGCTTTTTGTCTCCTCTTTTAAGTTTTAAAGATAATGAAACAAAAAGGTCTTTCAATCGCGTGAGGAAAGCTAATGGACTTTTATTAGAGATGATCCCGTGAAGACGCATGGCGAAAACCAAGTAAAAATATGTTTGGAAGGAAATGTATGCCAATTTTCGTTTGGTGCCTGGAGAATGTATCAGCAGTGAGGAGGATCGCGACAAGCCCAAGTTAGAGGACTCAGACATTGGCAGAGGAAGACCCAGAGTTTTAACGTGATCTATTATGTCTGTAATGCACATATGAATGACTCCACGAGGCAACGTGTTGTACTCAAACTGTGGTGACCTTGGTACTTTATTCGTAACTCCAGAGTGAGGCACAAGCATGGTGGGCAGCCTTTTATACTGGGCCCTGCACACCTATGCAGGTGACCCTCAGGTCTCCCACCGCAGTACCCTCTGGTGGACAGCCTTTACCACAGGAGCAGGAAACCCCGGTCTCCACCAGTTGCCCCCTCTAGTGGTGCCGGCATAGTATATACACAGTATAAACCTTATTGATAGTACATCATGTAAACAAGTCTCCATCTTATGCAACTATATAGTGACTACACAGATTATATCTATAGTCTGCATATATAACATCACTCTCCCCCAAGTTTTTTGTGCCGATTATCTTTGCACTATGTGCTCTGGCTTAGCACTCTCCAGATTTAAGTGCCAATAGCCCTTGCACCTTGGCTGTGCTTTGGCTTGGCTCTCTCCCTGTTAACCCCCAAGTCCTTTTGTCACAATGTTGGGTAGTGGTTACAAGTTTGGATAGTTCGATAATGCAGTGGAGGTTCCAGTGGGTTCTGGGTGTGATCCATGTGTGTGTCCATGGCTACATACATCCATTCTCCCCCCCCGCCTCACAGCGAGATTGTGCAGCAGGCCCATTACATTAACATACAGGATCAGACACAGTGCAAGTACATAGAAAGGAAGTTACAGTTTGTATCATGACACCTTGGTTCAGTGACTTACATTTGTTATGTTTTGCAGTTGTGCGCCAGGATTGGGTAGATTGCATTCATGGTTCAATCATGGTAAGCACTGAGGTAGCAGTACAGGTATAGAAACATAGAAACATAGAAAATATGTGCAGGGGTAGGCCATTCGGCCCTTCGAGCCTGCACCACCATCCAATGAGTTCATGGCTGAACATGCAACTTCAGTACCCCCATTCCTGCTTTCTCGCCATACCCCTTGATCCCCCTAGTAGTAAGGACCTCATCTAACTCCTTTTTGAATATATTTAGTGAATTGGCCTCAACAACTTTCTGTGGTAGAGAATTCCACAGGTTCACCACTCTCTGGGTGAAGAAGTTTCTCCTCATCCCGGTCCTAAATGGCTTACCCCTTATCTTTAGACTGTGACCCCTGGTTCTGGACTTCCCCAACATTGGGAACATTCTTCCTGCATCTAACCTGTGTAAACCCGTCAGAATTTTAAACGTTTCTATGAGATCCCCTCTCATTCTTCTGAACTCCAGTGAATACAAGCCCAGTTGATCCAGTCTTTCTTGATATGTCAGTCCCCCCATCCCGGGAATCAGTCTGGTGAATCTTCGTTGCACTCCCTCAATAGCAAGAATGTCCTTCCTCAAGTTAGGAGACCAAAACTGTACACAATACTCCAGGTGTGGCCTCACCAAGGCCCTGTACAACTGTAGTAACACCTCCCTGCCCCTGTACTCAAATCCCCTCGCTATGAAGGCCAAAATGCCATTTGCTTTCTTAACTGCCTGCTGTACCTGCATGCCAACCTTCAATGACTGATTGTCCATGACACCCAGGTCTCGTTGCACCTTCCCTTTTCCTAATCTGTCACCATTCAGGTAATAGTCTGTCTCTCAGTTTTTACCACCAAAGTGGATAACCTCACATTTATCCACATTTACCACATATGCGAGGAAGCAGGTTCCAGAGCAACTGGACGGGGTCCTAGTTGTCTGTTAGCAGCACTGCGCCCCCTGCTAGCGGGGTGGGCTTGGTTCGCTCACCTAGCCAGGACTTAGGGCCTTTGCTGTTACCTAGTGGTGGGCCAAGCCACAGATGTGTGTGGCCTCCCCGTCTTCCTTTGAGGGCTGCAGAATCATCTGACTGCTCTCTAACGGTGCTGGGAACCTGGCTGTTCCAGGTCCCATTTGGAAAACTCATTGGTTCTGACCTTTTGCTCCCGGACATGGCCGAGGTAGCAACTGGGTCTGGGGGCTGCGCCGTTTCTACCCGGGTGGTGGACAACGGTGGCCGACTGCGCGTATTGGCACCGTTTTCATTTCCAGGTCCGTGCCATCAGGTGCTTGCAGTGTGGGATAGACCTGGGACAGGGTACCAGGATCAGTGCCTTCACCCACCTGAGGTTGCTGGCCTATAACTTGTGGGGACACCTGAGGCAGGGCATCAGGATCAGCACCTTTATCCTCCTGAATTCGCTCGCTTGCTACTTTTGGGGACACTCTATTCCCGACATCTCGCAACAATATTTTGTTCTTTACATTAGGAATAGTACTGACATCTCGCAACAACATTTTGTTCACAATCTTAATCAGTTCGTTACATTGATTGCCATGCCTCTTTAAGTTCAGTTGGTTGCAGGTCTCCTTTAAGAGAACCCTGCTGGCTTTACCCCAATCAAATCCTTTGTTAGACACCACGTGTTGGTCCCTCAGCGTTGCACCTCGTGGTATTGCCACGGCCATCTTTTTTTTCAGCCATGCTGCACCTTGCTGCAGCAGGGATGCCAACTTGCCTCTGTCCTTGAGGCCGACTGCCTTGATCCTTCTCTCCCACGATTCTGCCACAAAAGCTGGAAGAGTGCCTGTGAATTCGATCATCCTCCCCAGGAGTCCTGCCACTAGAGCCGGGAAGGTACTTTTAGGTCGTTCAGGTCGGATCATTGCCATGCAGTCGTGATGGATGGTCTGTGCCTCAGGTGCTGCGCTGGTCTGTTCTCTGGTGCCTGACCCAAGTGAAGGTGAGGTTTTGCTCTGCCTCTGAGCACAGGGGACATCGATTGCTGGAGTGAAGAGGTCTTCCCATTTCCACTGGATCTTCCCCATCCACCTTCTTTCGAGTAGCGTTGGACCATCACCTGCAACAATCCACAGGGGTAACTTGTGCACCACGCCATTATGGATTACACTTACATCCGCACTACCAAGGACTGGGATCAGCTCCTTGGTGTAGGTACGCAACTTTTCCTGTACTGGAACTAGCTTGGGTCGTTTTTCATTCCATAGGCTCTCAAAAGGCATCCTGGCTCATCACTGACTGGCTCGCTTCTGTGTCCACTTCCATGAAGACTGGAACGCCGTTTATCTCAACTTCCATCTTCACTGGAGGACAATTGGTAGTGCAGGTATACACTCCGTACACTTCTTCTTGGGACTGAGCTGCCTCTCTCGCCAAATCATCATACTCTCCACTGGATTCAAAGTCATCTGCTAGATGGTGAGTCGTATTTCTTTTACACATACGCTGGAGGTGGCCCTTCGTGTTACAGGCTTTGCATACGTACTCAGCAAATCAACACTTGTGAACCCCTATAGTTTCCTCCGCAATGCCAGCATGGTGCTACTTGATTAGCACCCCTCGGTGGACTCTGAGTTCTGGAACCCTGAGGTCTGTGCTCTCTGCCCTGGGCAGAGCCACGTTCTACAGTCTTGCCTGTGAAATGCACCATTCTGTGTACAGTACTTGCCAGGTTTGAGTCGACAGGATGAATAATTTGCTTGATGCTGCAGGTTGAGATCATGAACGCCTGACTGATGCTGATGGCCTTCTGCAGGTTGACTGTGGTGTCGGCAGATAATAGCTTGTGAAGGAGGCCCTTGTGGCCAATTCCCATAACGAAGATGTCTTGCAATGCTTTGTTGAGGTACATGCCGAAATCACACGGTGCCGCAAGTCTCCTGAGGTCGGCAGCATATTTTGTAATCTCCTGGCCCTCAGGTCTGCGGTGAGTGTAGAATCTGTGCCTGGCCATGAGGATGCTCTGTTTTGGTTTTAGTTGGTCGCGAATTAGTTCAGTCAGCTCATCGTATATCTTATCCTTGGCCTTTGTGGGTGCCAGCAAGTCCCTGATGAGACGGTAGACCTCGGGCCACAACTGGTCAGCAGTATAGCCTTGTGCTTCTCCGCCAATGTGTCTATATCCCCTGCTAGTTTATTGGCCACAAAATATTGCTCGAGCCTTTCCGTAAAGGCATCCCAATCATCACCCTCTGCGAAGTCTTTTAGTGTGCCAAAGGTAGCCATAATCGCATCAAAGTCTGTATTCTCGTCATCAGTTGTTATGTCTGTAATGCACTTATGAATGACTCCAGGAGGCAATGTGTTGTACTCAAACTGTAGTGACCTTGGTCCGTTATTCGTAACTCCAGAGTGAGGCACAAGCATTGTCATGTATTCAACCAGCATTGTAACCCATGTATAAACTGACCTAAGTTGTACACTGACCATGAGGTGGGAGACACTCCTAACCTGGACCTTCAGGTATAAAAGGGGAAGCTCCACCCACCTTCATCACTTGAGTGCTAAGGAATAAAGGACAGGTCACACACTGATCTTCTTTCAAGCATGGGCCTCATGTGCATTTATATTGTGTAGTAAGGACGTATCAATGGCGACAAGAAAATGGGATTTAAACCACGCGAGCATGGCCACTAGCAGAACAGACGAGAGGTACTGTGTTAAGGAATGGTTGGGACAGAGATTCAACATTGTTAAAGCAGCACACAGTTCTCCAGGCAGACAAGGGCAGTCAGGCATGCCCCAACATGTAGTCGAACCCAGAGGGGGAGTTCGACAGAGACGATGGCAAGCTGAACAGCGATTCACGCCATTGCAAGGGACAATGCGGCCAGTAATGGGGCCATCAACACCTGTTAATGGTGCACTCAAGGACAATAACAGGGGCAGTCAGGGACGATCGACTGGCAAGGGACCTTTTGTTTCAAACCGCAACTCATGCTGGAGGCGTGGAGGCATACATTCAGCCGGAGTTTGCAGAGATGAGCAAAATACCTGCAGAAATTGCAGAAATGGACACTGGGGGAAATCGCTGGAAGGTGAAGTTCAGCGAGTTCATGTGGAGCACGTATACAGTTCATACACCAGGACGCCACCGATAATGATGAAAGTGCTCCTCAATGGCATCCCAGTACCAATGGAGTTAGACACGGGTGCCAGCCAGTCCCTGATGGGTATCAAACAGTTCGAAAAGTTGTGGGCATCCAAGGCTAGGAGGCCAAAATTATCGCCGATTGACACACAGCTACGGACTTACACAAAGCAGATCATTCCGGTGCTAGGCAGCGCCACGGTAGTCGTGACCCACAAAGATTCGGAGAACAGGTTGCCACTCTGGATTGTCCCAGGGGACGGTCCCGCAGTACTGGGGAGGAGTTGGCTTGCTGTCATGAACTGGAAATGGGGCGATGTCAATGCAATTTCCTCTGTGGAGCGAGTATCATGCTCACAGGTCCTGGACAAATTTGACTCATTATTTCAACCCGGCATTGGCACTTTCATGGGGGCCAAGGTAGTGATTCACATAAACGCGGACGCCAGACCAGTACACCACAAGGCCAGAGTGGTGCCGTACGTGATGCGGGAAAAGATAGAAGGCGAATTGGACCGCCTGTTGAGGGAAGGCATCATCTCGCCAGTCGAATTCAGTGACTGGGCGAGCCCGATTGTGCCGGTGCTCAAGGCGGATGGGTCGGTCAGGATATGTGGCGATTACAAGGACACCATCAATCGGGTGTCACTCCAAGACCAGTACCCGCTACCAAGAGCGGAGGACCTCTTTGCGACGCTATCCGGTGGCAAACTTTTTTCAAAATTGCACCTGACCTCAGCTTACATGGCCCAGGAG
Source organism: Pristiophorus japonicus (assembly GCF_044704955.1). Taxonomy (NCBI): domain Eukaryota; kingdom Metazoa; phylum Chordata; class Chondrichthyes; family Pristiophoridae; genus Pristiophorus; species Pristiophorus japonicus. The sequence continues at coordinate 137,205,550 of NC_091991.1, read as the reverse complement.
CTGGCGAGTGAGTCGAAGAAGCTGACCACCATCACGACACACAAGGGGTTGTTTGAGTACAACAGATGTCCGTTCGGGATTCGCTCGGCTGCCGCGATCTTCCAACGAAATATAGAAAGCCTCCTCAAGTCGATTCCATGGACGGTGGTTTTTCAGGACGACATCCTCATTACGGGTTATGATACTGAAGAACACCTCCACAACCTGGAGGAGCTGCTACGCAGACTGGACCGGGTAGGTCTGCGACTGAAAAAGGCGAAGTGCGTCTTCCTAGCTCCAGAGGTAGAATTCCTGGGGATGAGGGTAGCAGCAGACGGGATTTTGGTAACTTTCTTCCCAAATTGAGCACGCTGCTAGAGCCGCTACACGTGCTCCTACGCAAAGGTCACAAATGGGTCTGGGGGGACAGCCAGGAAAGGGCTTTTAATAGAGCACGCAATTTGTTATGTTCCAACAATCTGTTAACGCGATATGACCCATGTAAGAAACTTGTGTTAACGTGCGATGCGTTGTCCTATGGTGTCGGGTGTGTGTTGCAGCATGTCAATGCCAAGGGTCAGTTACAGCCGGTAGCTTATGCCTCCAGGAGTCTGTCCCAGGCAGAAAGGGGCTACGGGATGGTAGAAAAGGAGGCGCTCGCATGTGTATATGCGGTAAAGAAAATGCACCAGTATCTGTTTGGCAGGAAATTTGAGCTGGAGACAGATCACAAACCCCTAACGTCCCTTTTGGCTGACAACAAGGCCATAAATGCAAACGCATCAGCCCGCATACAGAGGTGGGCACTCACGTTAGCTGCCTATGACTACACAATTCGGCACAGACCGGGCACCGAAAACTGCGCCGATGCACTCAGCAGGCTCCCACTAGCCACCACTGAGTGGGCTACTGAGCATGGTGCTGAGATGGTCATGGCTGTTGAAGCTTTTGGAAGCGAAGGCTCACCCGTGACAGCCCGTCAGATTAAAGTCTGGACAAATAGAGACCCGCTATTGTCTCTAGTCAAGAAATGTGTCCTGAATGGGGACTGGACAGCCACGTACAGGGCATGCCCTGAGAAATTTAAACCATTTCACAGGCGCAAGGATGAACTCTCGATTCAGGCCGATTGCCTACTGTGGGGAAACCGCGTAGTCATGCCCCAGATGGGCAGAGAGGTGTTCATCAGAGAACGCCACAATGGGCACCCAGGCATTGTCACGATGAAGGCAATTGCCAGGTCACACGTTTGGTGGCCAGGGATAGATGCAGATCTGGAACTTTGTGTTCGCAGGTGCAACATGTGTGCCCAAATGGGCCATGCGCCCAGGGAAGCCCCCCATTGCCCCTGGCCATGGCCCGCCAAGCCTTGGTCACGCATCGATGTGGACTACGCAGGTCCTTTCATGGGGAAAATGTTTTTAGTTGTAGTAGACGCCTACTCCAAATGGATCGAGTGTGACATTTTAAATTCAAGCACATCCTCTGCCACGGTAGAAAGTCTACGGGCAATGTTCGCCGCCCACGGTCTACCGGACATCTTGGTCAGCGACAATGGCCCGTGCTTCACAAGCACTGAATTCCAGGACTTCATGGCAGGTAATGGAATTAACCATGTTAGAACGGCACCGTTCAAGCCGGCCTCAAACGGCCAGGCAGAACGAGCAGTGCAGATAATCAAACAGGGGATGCTCAGATTCCAAGGGGGTTCCCTACAAATCCGCTTATCACGCCTCCTGTTGGCCTATAGATCCCGACCACACTCGCTCACAGGGGTTCCACCCGCAGAGCTACTAATGAAAAGGACGCTCAAAACCCGATTATCCCTTATACACCCCACCATGAAAGAAATTGTCGAGCGCAGGCGCCAGTCACAATATCACTACCATGACAGGAATGCGAGGGCGCGATGTATTGATGTAAATGATCCTGTTTTTGTCCTCAACTACGCTGCAGGGCCCAAATGGCTCGCAGGCACTGTGGTTGCCAAAGAGGGAAATAGGATTCTGGTAGTTAAACTTACCAATGGACAAATCTGCCGCAAACATGTGGATCAAACAAAAAGGAGGTTCAGCAACCCCATAGAAGAAGCAAAGGAAGAACACGATATAGAGTTCACTCCACCACAGGTGACCGAACACCGGAACCAAAGGGAAGAGAGCCCAGTCACTGTGGGCAGTCCGGACAGGCCTGAGGCACTGCAAACAGCAGACACTCAGGCCAGCGCCCAACAACCGGAGCCCCAACTCAGGCGCTCTACAAGGGAGCGTAAACCACCAGAGAGACTCAACCTGTGATCCCAATAAGACTTTGGGGGGGAGGTGATGTCATGTATTCAACCAGCATTGTAACCCATGTATAAACTGACCTAAGTTGTACACCGTGAGAACACTGACCACTAGGTGGGAGACACTCCTAACCTGGACCTTCAGGTATAAAAGGGGAAGCTCCACCCACCTTCATCACTTGAGTGCTAAGGAATAAAGGACAGGTCACACACTGACCTTCTCTCAAGCATGGGCCTCGTGTGCATTTATATTGTGTAGTAAGGACGTATCAAGCATGATGGGCAGCCTTTCATACTGGGCCCTGCACACCTATGCAGTTGACCCTCACGTTTCCCACCGCTGTGCCCTCTGGTGGATAGCCTCTGCTACAGGGGCAGAAAACCCCGGTCTCAGTAAATTGTAACATTGTTATTACCAATTTAAGGGTATCTAAGGGTTAAGGCATGGCAGGAGAGCTCGGTCACGTGATATGATCCTCCTGTGCCATGTGGGAACTCAGGGATGCTTCCGGTGTCCCTGACGACTACGTGTCTAAGAAGTGTATCCGCCTCCATCTCCTGATGGACCGCGTTGCGGAATTGGAGCTGAGGGTGGATTCACTCTGGAGCATCCACGATGCTGAGAATGACATAAGTGGCACGTGTAGTGAGTTGGTCTTACCGCATGAGAAGGATCCACAGCCAGCTAGGGAATGGAAGACCAGCAGGAAGAGTAGTACAAAGAAGGTAGTGCAGGGGTCCCATCTGGTCATCCCCCTGCAAAACAGATACACTGTTTTGAGTGCTGTTGAGGGAGATGACTCATTAGGGGAGAGCAACAGCAGCCAAGTTCATGGCACCGTGGCTGGCTCTGTTGTACAGGAGGACATAAAAAAGAGTGGGAGAGCAATAGTGATAGGGGATTCAATCATAAGGGGAATAGATAGGCGTTTCTGCGGCCGCAATCGAGACTCCAGGATGGTATGTTGCCTCCCTGGTGCAAGGGTCAAGGGTGTCTCCGAGCGAGTGCAGGACATTCTGAAAAGGGAGGGAGAACAGTCAGTTGTCGTGGTGCACATTGGTACCAACGTCATAGGTAAAAAAAAAAAGGGATAAGGTCCTACGAGACGAATTTAAGGAGCTAGGAGTTAAATTAAAAAGTAGGACCTCAAAAGTAGTAATCTCGGGATTGCTACCAGTGCCACGTGCTAGTCAGAGTAGGAATTGCAGAATAGCACAGATGAATACGTGGCTTGAGCAGTGGTGCAGCAGGGAGAGATTCAAATTCGTGGGGCATTGGAACAGGTTCTGGGGAGGTGGGACCAGTACAAACCGGACGGTCTGCACTTGGGCAGGAACGGAACCAATGTCCTAGGGGGAGTGTTTGCTAGTGCTGTTGGTGAGGAGTTAAACTAATATGGCAGGGGGATGGGAACCAATACAGGGAGACAGAGGAAAACAAAAAGGAGACAAAAACAAAAGACAGAAAAGTGATGAGTAAAAGTGGAGGGCAGAGAAACCAAAGGCAAGAAACAAAAAGGGCCACTGAATATAAAAGGGCTGCAGGAGGGGTAAAAACTAAAAATCATGGTTTAAAAACTAGGATAAAAACACTCTATTTCTAATGCTGCGTGCATTTAGGTAAAGTAAATGAATTGACGGCACAAATCATTACAAATGGGTATGATTTGGTGGCCATTACAGAAACATGGTTGCAAGGTGGCCAAGACTGGGAATTAAACATACAGGGGGTATCTGACGATTCAGAAAGACAGGCAAGAAGGGAAAGGAGGTGGGGTAGCTCTGTTAATAAAGGATGATATCAGGGCAGTTGTGAGGGATGATATTGACTCCAATGAACAAAATGTTGAATCATTGTGGGTGGAGATTAGAGATAGTAAGGGGAAAAAGTCACTGGTGGGCGTAGTTTATAGGCCCCCAAATAATAACTTCATGGTGGGGCGGGCAATAATCAAGGGAATAATGGAGGCATGTGAAAAAGGAACGGCAGTAGTTATGGGGGATTTTAACCTACATATTGATTGGTCAAATCAAATCGCAGGGGGAGGAATTCATAGAATGCATACGGGATTGTTTCTTAGAACAGTATGTAACAGAGCCTACAAGGGAGCAAGCCATTTTGGATCTGGTCCTGTGCAACGAGACAGGAAAAATAAACTATCTCCTCGTAAAAGATCCTCTCGGAATGAGTGATCACAATATGGTTGAATTTGTAATACAGATTGAGGATGAGGAAGTTGTGTCAGAAGCGAGAGTACTATGCTTAAACAAAGGGGACTACAGTGGGATGAGGGCAGAGTTGGCTAAAGTAGACTGGAAACAAGGACTAAACGGTGGCACAATTGAGGAACAGTGGAGGACTTTTTAGGAGCTCTTTCATAATGCACAACAAAAATATATTCCAGTGAAAAAGAAGGGCGGCAAGAGAAGAGATAACCAGCCGTGGATAACCAAGGAAATAAAGGAAAGTATCAAATCAAAGACCAATGCGTATAAGGTGGCCAAGGTTAGTGGGAAACTAGAGGATTGGGAACATTTTAAGTAACAGCAAAGAATGACTAAAAAAGCAATAAAGAAAGGGAAGATAGATTACAAAGGTAAACTTGCGCAAAACATAAAAACAGATAGTAAAAGCTTTTACAGATATATAAAACGGAAAAGAGTGACTAAAGTAAATGTTGGTCCCTTAGAAGATGAAAAGGGGGATTTAATAATGGGAAATGTGGAAATGGCTGAGACCTTAAACAATTATTTTGCTTCCGTCTTCACAGTGGAAGACACAAAAACCATGCCAAAAATTGCTGGTCATAGGAACGTGGGAAGGGAGGATCTTGAGATGATCACTATCACTAGGGAGGTAGTGCTGGACAGACTAATGGGACTCAAGGTAGACAAGTCCCCTGGTCCTGATGAAATGCATCCCAGGGTATTAAAAGAAATGGCGGAAGTTATAGCAGATGCATTCGTTATAATCTACCAAAATTCTCTGGACTCTGGGGAGGTACCAGTGGATTGGAGAGCAGCTAATGTAACGCCTCTGTTTAAAAAAGGGGGCAGGTATCTATAGGCCGGTTAGTTTAACATCTGTAATGGGGAAAATGCTTGAAACTATCATTAAGGAAGAAATAGCGGGACATCTGGATAGGAATAGTGCAATCAAGCAGACGCAGCATGGATTCATGAAAGGGAAATCATGTTTAACTAACTTACTGGAATTTTTTGAGGATATAACGAGCATGGTGGATAGAGGTGTACTGATGGATGTGGTGTATTTAGATTTCCAAAAGGCATTCGATAAGGTGCCACACAAAAGGTTACTGCAGAAGATAAAGGTACGCGGAGTCAGAGGAAATGTATTAGCATGGATAGAGAATTGGCTGGCGAACAGAAAGCAGAGAGTCGGGATAAATGGGTCCTTTTCCGGTTGGAAATCAGTGGTTAGTGGTGTGCCACAGGGATCGGTACTGGGACCACAACTGTTTACAATATACATAGATGACCTGGAAGAGGGGACAGAGTGTAGTGCAACAAAATTTGCAGATGACACTAAGATTAGTGGGAAAGCAGGTTGTGTAGAGGACTCAGAGAGGCTGCAAGGAGATTTGGATAGGTTAAGCGAATGGGCTAAGGTTTGGCAGATGGAATACAATGTCGGAAAGTGTGAGGTCATCCACCTTGGGAAAAAAAACAGTAAAAGGGAATATTATTTGAATGGGGAGAAATTACAACATGCTGTGGTGCAGAGGGACCTGGGGGTCCTTGTGCATGAAACTCTTTTGAGTTTACCTGAAAAAAAACATAAACATTAAACCGTGCCACCCGCCTGGGTGACACAGTAGACATTTTCAAGGCCCCTTTTTTTTTCTCCTTTTTTTGTGGTTTTTTTCTTTCTTTTTTTTTTGGTTTTTTTTTTGGGCGCTAAAATCACATTTTTCCAAGTGCCCCCTATAAAAGGGGAGGGAGACACTAAAAGCACCGGCAATTAAAACAAATTAAACTTTAAAACGTAAAATCAAATTAAAATTTGGTTGCCGGGCGTGATGATGCACTCCAGTCCCTCCGGTGCCCACCTCTCGCGGAAGGCCGCGAGCGTTCCTTGTGCATGAATCCCAAAAGGTTAGTTTGCAGGTGCAGCAGGTAATCAGGAAGGCAAATGGAATGTTGGCCTTCATTGCGAAAGGGATGGAGTACAAAAGCAGGGAGGTCTTGCTGCAACTGTATAAGGTATTGGTAAGGCCGCACCTGGAGTACTGCGTGCAGTTTTGGTCACCTTACTTAAGGAAGGATATACTAGCTTTGGAAAGGGTACAGAGACGATTCACTAGGCTGATTCGAGAAATGAGGGGGTTACCTTATGATGATAGATTGAGTAGACTGGGTCTTTACTCCTTGGAGTTCAGAAGGATGAGGGGTGATCTTATAGAAACATTTAAAATCATGAAAGGGATAGACAAGATAGAGGCAGAGAGGTTGTTTCCATTGGTGGGGGAGACTAGAACTAGGGGGCACAGCCTCAAAATATGGAGGAGCCAATTTAAAACCGAGTTGAGAAAGAATTTCTTCTCCCAGAGGGTTGTGAATCTGTGGAATTATCTGCCCAAGGAAGCAGTTGAGGCTGGCTCATTGAATGTTTTCAAGTCAAAGATAGATAGATTTTTAAGCAATAAGGGAATTAAGGGTTACGGGGAGAGGGCGGGTAAGTGGAGCTGAGTCCACGACCAGATCAGCCATGATCTTATTGAATGGCGGAGCAGGCTCGAGGGGCTAGATGGCCTACTCCTGTTCCTAATTCTTATGTTCTTATGTTCTTATGTTCCAACCTTCAAGATGTAGTTCAGGATCTGGAATATTAGGCCCTTCATTGAAACACCTGTGAACTCATCCCTTTTTGGCATGGAAGCAAGTCATCCTCGCTTCGAGGAACTGCCTATGATGCTGATGATGAGGATGATGATGATGATGATGGGGCAGCAGAGTTTTGAATGAACTCAGATTTATGGAAATAATAGACAAAATGGAGTGGAAGGGAGAATGTATAATCACAAATCCAGCAACCATTTATATTGTACACTTCCAAACAGGTCCTGAAATTAAAATATTGCACACAAATAGATTATATCGTGAGTGACTTGGAGCCTAGGATTTGTTATGCTCATAATAAATGGTCAGATCAAGTACTGTGTGTAATGAGCAAGTGTGACCTTAGCTCGTGGGTGGCCTGCTTATATACTGTGCTCCCAAGGGATGCTGGGATCCCTTGGGACTCCATAGGTAGGCCCTCTGGTGGACAGGTGTGATGCAGGTTACAAGGGGTTAAATACATAACATCACTCCCCCGTGAACCGTGAAGTCAACAATACACATATTTACAAGGTGAGACGATCTGGGCGTTTGCGCACCCTTGTCGATTGTCTCAGTACAAATGCTGGTGTGGTTGGGTTGGTCGGTTCTTCATTGGGCTGTTGGGCAGCCGGCCTTGCCGGGCTGCTGGGGATGATGAGTTCTGTTTCGTGGTCAACTGTGATGTCAGTTGCCACTTGTGTGTGTGTTGGAAGCTCAAAATTGGTGATGTCCTCTTCAGATTGTTCGTAGCTGTTGGTGAACCGCAGTTTAATTTGGTCCAAGTGTTTTCCGTGTGTTTGTCCATTGGTCAGTTTGACTTGAAATACCCTACCCCCACTCTTTGGCTGTGACCGTGCCAGCGAGCCATTTGGGACCATGTCCATAATTGACCACAAACACAGGATCATTGATCTCAATATCACGTGACAAGTTTGCGTGGTCATGGTACACACTTTGTTGATACCATTTGTCCTCCATGTGATCATGTAGATCATGGTGGACCAGAGAAAGCCTTGTTTTAAGTGCCCTTTTCATGAGCAGCTCGGCTGGGGGAATCCCGGTGAGTGAGCGGGGTCTGATGCGGTCGCTGAGCAGTACTCGGGACAACCGGGTCTGCAGGGAGACTTCCGACACGTGTTTCAAGCTTTGCTTGATGGTTTGAACTGCCCGTTCTGCCTGGCCATTGGATGCGGGCTTGAATGGCGCAGATGTGACATGTTTGATCCCGTTGCAGGTCATGAATTCTTTGAATTCCGCACTGGCGAAGCACGGCCCATTGTCGCTCACTAGGACATCAGGCAGGCCATGCATGGCAAACATGGTAGCCATGGACATGTGTACAAACATTATTGCACATTCAATCCACTTTGAGTAAGCATCCACGACAACCAAATACATTTTTCCTAGGAATGGGCCCGCATAGTCGACGTGGATCCTCGACCACAGTGTGGATGGCCAGGATCACAAACATAACGGTGCCTCTCTGGGTGCATTGATCAACTGAGAGCAAGTGTTGCACTGGTGCACACATGACTCTAAATCTGAGTCGATGCCCAGCCACCACACATGGGATCTGGCCATGGCTTTCATCATCACGATGCCTGGGTGCGTGCTGTGCAGTTTGCAAATGAATGTGTCTCTGTCTTTCTTGGGCAAGACTACGCCCCATAAAAGACAGTCCGCCTGCAGAGACAGCTCATCTTTGCGTCTGTGGAATGGCTTAATCGTTTCCTGCATCTCCACTGGGATACTGGACCAGCTCCCATGGAGGACACAGTTTTTTTACCAGGGACAGTAACGGATCCTGGCTGGTCCAGGTCCTGATCTGGTGGGCCGTAACGGGGGATTTCTCGTTCTCAAATGCCTCCATGACCATGAGCAAGTCCGCTGGCTGTGCCATTTCCACCCCGGTGGTGGGCAATGGCCGACTGAGAGCATCTACGCAGTTTTCTGTGCCCGGTCTGTGGTGAATTACATAGTTGTATGCCGACAGTGTGAGCGCCCATCTTTGGATGCGGGCAGAGGCATTGGTATTAATCCACTTGCTCTCCGAGAATAGCGATATGAGCGGCTTGTGGTCAGTTTCAAGCTTGAACTTGAGGCCAAATAAGTACTGGTGCATTTTTTTTACCCCGTAAACGCACGCCAGAGCCTCTTTTTCAACCATGCTGTCGGCCTTTTCGGCCTTGGACAAACTTTTGGATGCATATGCAACTGGTTGCAAAATTCCCAATTCATTAGCCTGTTTTAACACACACTCGACCCCATATGATGACGCATCGCAAGCTAACACTAATCGTTACATGGGTTATACAGAACAAGCAGTTTGTTAGAACACAGTAAATTTCTGGCTTTCTTAAAGACAGCCTCTAGTGAATTCCCCCATACCCAATCGTCTCCCTTGCGCAGTAGCGCATGCAGGGGTTCTAGCAGGGTGCTTAACCCAGGTAGGAAATTACCAAAGTAGTTAAGGAGTCCCAGGAACGACCGGAGCTCCGTCACGTTCCGTGGTCGCGGTGCGGTTTTGATGGCCTCCGTCTTGGCTTCGGTGGGTCTGATGCTGTCTGCTGCGATTCTCCTTCCTAAGAATTCGATGTCCTGTGCCAGGAAAACACACTTTGAACGTTTCAACCTGAGCCCCACGCAATCCAACCGACTAAGAACCTCCTCTAAGTTCTTCACGTGCTCCATGGTGTCCCGACCTGTAACCAATATGTTGTCCTGGAAGACCACCATGCAAGGAACCGACTTTAGCAGGCTTTCCATGTTCCGCTGGAATATCGCTGCGGCCGTCGGAATCCCGAACAGGCACCGGTTGTAACTGAACAGACCTTTGTGCGTGTTGATGCAGATGAGGCCTTTCGAAGACTCCTCCAGCTCCTGCGTCATGTAGGCCGAGGTCAGTTCCAGCTTGGTGAACATCTTCCCTCCAGCCAGGGTCGCGAATAGGTCGTCTGCTTTGGGTAGCGGGTACTGGTCCTGCAGCGAAAAACGGTTAATCGTTACTTTATCGTCCCCACAAATTCTAACCGTACCGTCCTCCTTGAGTACCGGAACAATCGGGCTGGCCCAGTCGTTGAATTCCACCGGCGCGATGATGCCTTCACGTTGCAGCCTGTCCAGCTCGATTTCCACTTTTTCACGCATCATGTACGGTATCGCCCGAGCCTTGTGGTGGATGGGTTGAATACCGGGAACCAAATGGATCTGCACTTTCGCCCCCGAGAAGCTTCCAATGCCTGGCTCAAATAACGAAGGGAATTTGCTTAGAACCTGGGTACATGCGGTGTCGTCAACTGACAAGAGCGCTCGGATGTTGTCCCAGTTCCAGCGGACTTTCCCCAGCCAGCTTCTGCCAAACAACATGGGGCCATCCCTGACACAATCCACAGTGTGAGTTCGTGTACTGCTCCATCATAGGAGTCTTTGACTTCAGCACTGCCAGTTACAGGGATTAGTTCCTTTGTATAAGTCCTTAGTTTGGTGTGAATGGGGCTGAGCTTGGGCCTGTGCGCCTTCTTCCCCCACAGCCTGTCGAAGGCCATTTTACTCATTATGGACTGACTTGCCCCCGTGTCCAGCTCCATAGACACTGCAATACCGTTCAGTTCAACTTTCAACATTATTGATGGGCATTTCGTCATTAACGTGTGTACCCCGTACACCTCTACCTCCTCTGTACGAGTCTCCAATTCTGTCTGATCCACTGTGGATCGATCTTCCTCTGCAATGTGGTGGTTTGCAGGGATTGCAGGGTTTGCAGCTCGCCTGCACATTTGTTAGAGGTGTTCCATTGTTCTGCAGCCATTACACGCATAGTGCTTAAAGCGGCATTGATGGGGCTGATGATCACCCCCGTAGCGCCAACAGGGTGTTAACAGCCTCGCATTAACAGATGATGGCAGACTCCGGGTCAATTGAGATCGGGCCACAGCAGCCGGCGTGTACGTTTTGCCCTGTATATTTCTGCTCAAAACCGACGTTACTTTTTGCACAGTACTGACTGAAATATCCTTGTTCTGCGAAATCTGCTTGGTGTTGTCGCTGGTGGACATAAATGCCTGGGCTATCGTTATGGCCTTACTCAGATTCGGAGTTTCTACAGTCAACAGTTTGCAAAGGATTGTCTCATGTCCGATGCCCAATACAAAGAAGTCTCTGATCATTTATTCTAGAAATCCCTCAAACTCACAATGTCCTGCAAGGCACCTTAGTTCGGCGACGTAGCTCGCCACTTCCTGGCCCTCCGATCGTTGATACATGTAGAACCAATATCTTACCATCAAAATACTTTCCTTAGGAGTTAGGTGCTCCCGGACTAGCGTACAATATTCTTCGTAGGATTTCTCTGTTGGTTTAGCCGGGACCAGGAGATTCTTCATGAGGTCATAGGTTGTTGCCCCATAGACAGTTAGGAGGATTGCCCTTCTTTTGGCCACGTTCTCATCCTCTTCCAGCTCGTTAACTACGAAGTATCGGTTGAGTCTCTCCACGATGGCCTCCCAATCGTCCCTTTCTGAGAACTTCTCCAGGATGCCGACCGTTCTTTGCATTTTCGCGCGGTTGTTCGTTACCTCATCGCCAATTGTTATGCTCATAATAAATGGTCAGACCAAGTACTGTGTGTAATGAGCAACTGTCACCTTAGCTCCTTTATTGTAGTTCCAGAGTGCAGGTACCTCATGGGTGACCTGCTTATATACTATGCTCCCAAGGGATGCTGGGATCCCTTGGGACTCCAACAGGTAGGCCCTCTGGTGGTCAGGTGTGATGCAGGTTACAAGGGGTTAAATACATAACAGGATTTATTACATATAGACTGCCAGAGCTGGTATAAATGGGATATAACCCTGCTCAATGGATGACATTGTGACATAGAAACATAGAAACATAGAAAATAGGTGCAGGAGTAGGCCATTCGGCCCTTCTAGCCTGCACCGCCATTCAATGAGTTCATGGCTGAACATTCAACTTCAGTACCCCATTCCTGCTTTCTCGCCATACCCCTTGATCCCCCTAGCAGTAAGGACCTCATCTAACTCCTTTTTGAATATATTTAGTGAATTGGCCTCAACAACTTTCTGTGGTAGAGAATTCCACAGGTTCACCACTCTCTGGGTGAAGAAGTTCCTCCGCATCTCGGTCCTAAATGGCTTACCCCTTATCCTTAGACTGTGACCCCTGGTTCTGGACTTCCCCAACATTGGGAACATTCTTCCTGCATCTAACCTGTCTAACCCCGTCAGAATTTTATATGTTTCTATGAGGTCCCCTCTCATTCTTCTGAACTCCAGTGAATACAAGCCCAGTTGATCCAGTCTTTCTTGATAGGTCAGTCCCGCCATCCCGGGAATCAGTCTGGTGAACCTTCGCTGCACTCCCTCAATAGCAAGAATGTCCTTCCTCAGGTTAGGAGACCAAAACTGTACACAATACTCCAGGTGTGGCCTCACCAATGCCCTGTACAACTGTAGCAACACCTCCCTGCCCCTGTACTCAAATCCCCTTGCTATGAAGGCCAACATGCCATTTGCTTTCTTAACCGCCTGCTGCACCTGCATGCCAACCTTCAATGACTGATGTACCATGACACCCAGGTCTCTTTGCACCTCCCCTTTTCCTAATCTGTCACCATTCAGATAATAGTCTGTCTCTCTGTTTTTACCACCAAAGTGGATAACCTCACATTTATCCACATTATACTTCATCTGCCATGCATTTGCCCACTCACCTAACCTATCCAAGTCGCTCTGCAGCCTCACAGCATCCTCCTCGCAGCTCACACTGCCACCCAACTTAGTGTCATCCGCAAACTTGGAGATACTACACTCAATCCCCTCATCTAAATCATTAATGTACAGTGTAAACAGCTGGGGCCCCAGCACAGAACCCTGCGGTACCCCACTAGTCACTGCCTGCCATTCTGAAAAGTACCCATTTACTCCTACTCTTTGCTTCCTGTCTGACAACCAGTTCTCAATCCATGTCAGTACACTACCCCCAATCCCATGTGCTCTAACTTTGCACATCAATCTCTTGTGTGGGACCTTGTCGAACGCCTTCTGAAAGTCCAAATATACCACATCAACTGGTTCTCCCTTATCCACTCTACTGGAAACATCCTCAAAAAATTCCAGAAGATTTGTCAAGCATGATTTCCCTTTCACAAATCCATGCTGACTTGGACCTATCATGTCACCTCTTTCCAAATGCACTGCTATGACATCCTTAATAATTGATTCCATCATTTTACCCACTACCGATGTCAGGCTGACCGGTCTATAATTCCCTGTTTTCTCTCTCCCTCCTTTTTTAAAAAGTGGGGTTACATTGGCTACCCTCCACTCCATAGGAACTGATCCAGAGTCAATGGAATGTTGGAAAATGACTGTCAACGCATCCACTATTTCCAAGGCCACCTCCTTAAGTACTCTGGGATGCAGTCCATCAGGCCCTGGGGATTTATCGGCCTTCAATCCCATCAATTTCCCCAACACAATTTCCCGGCTAATAAGGATTTCCCTCAGTTCCTCCTCCTTACTAGACCCCCCGACCCCTTTTATAACCGGAAGGTTGTTCGTGTCCTCCTTCGTGAATACCGAACCAAAGTACTTGTTTAATTGGTCCGCCATTTCTTTGTTCCCCGTTATGACTTCCCCTGATTCTGACTGCAGGGGACCTACGTTTGTCTTTACTAACCTTTTTCTCTTTACATATCTATAGAAACTTTTGCAATCCGTCTTAATGTTCCCTGCAAGCTTCTTCTCATACTCCATTTTCCCTGCCCTAATCAAACCCTTTGTCCTCCTCTGCTGAGTTCTAAATTTCTCCCAGTCCCCAGGTTCGCTGCTATTTCTGGCCAATTTGTATGCCACTTCCTTGGCTTTAATACTATCCCTGATTTCCCTTGATAGCCACGGTTGAGCCACCTTCCCTTTTTTATTTCTATGCCAGACAGGAATGTACAATTGTTGTAGTTCATCCATGCGGTCTCTAAATGTCTGCCATTGCCCATCCACAGTCAACCCCTTAAGTATCATTCGCCAATCCATCTCAGCCAATTCACGCCTCATACCTTCAAAGTTAGCCTTCTTTAAGTTCTGGACCATGGTCTCTGAATTAACTGTTTCATTCTCCATCCTAATGCAGAATTCCACCATATTATGGTCACTCTTCCCCAAGGGGCCTCGCACAACGAGATTGCTAATTAATCCTTTCTCATTACATAACACCCAGTCTAAGATGGCCTCCCCCCTAGTTGGTTCCTCGACATATTGGTCTAAAAAACCATCCCTTATGCACTCCAGAAAATCCTCCTCCACCGTATTGCTTCCAGTTTGGTTAGCCCAATCTATGTGCATATTAAAGTCACCCATTATAACTGCTGCACCTTTATTGCACGCACCCCTAATTTCCTGTTTGATGCCCTCCCCAACATCACTACTACTGTTTGGAGGTCTGTACACAACTCCCACTAACGTTTTTTGCCCTTTGGTGTTCTGCAGCTCTACCCATATAGATTCCACATCATCCAAGCTAATGTCCTTCCTAACTATTGCCTTAATCTCCTCCTTAACCAGCAATGCTACCCCACCTCCTTTTCCTTTTATTCTATCCTTCCTGAATGTTGAATACCCCTGGATGTTGAGTTCCCAGCCCTGCTCATCCTGGAGCCACGTCTCCGTAATCCCAATCACATCATATTTGTTAACATCTATTTGCACAGTTAATTCATCCACCTTATTGCGGATACTCCTTGCATTAAGACACAAAGCCTTTAGGCTTGTTTTTTTAACACCCTCTGTCCTTTTAGAATTTTGCTGTACAATGGCCCTTTTTGTTCTTTGCCTTGGGTTTCTCTGCCCTCCACTTTTCCTCATCTCCTTTCTGTCTTTTGTTTTTGCCTCCTTTTTGTTTCCCTCTATCTCCCTGCATTGGTTCCCATCCCCCTGCCATATTAGTTTAACTCCTCCCCAACAGCACTAGCAAACACTCCCCCGAAGAAGGTGGAGACAGTTAACGTTTAGGGTGGTGGATGGGGTGCCAATCAAGCGGGCTGCTTTGTTCTGGATGGTGTCGAGCTTCTTGAGTGTTATTGGAGCTGTACTCATCCAAGCAAGTGGAGATTATTCCATCACACTCTTGACTTGTGCCTTGTAGATGGTGGAAAGACTTTGGGGAGTCAGGAGGTGAGACACTCGCCGCAGAATACCCAGCCTCTGACTTGCTCTTGTTGCCACAGTATTTATGTGGCTGGTCCAGTTAAGTTTCTGGTCAATGGTGACCCCGGGATGTTGATGGTGGGGGATTCAGTGATGGTAATGCCAAAGAATGTCAAGTTTATGGAGATAATAGACAAAACAGAGTGGAAGGGAGCAGCAACAGGAGTCAGCAGAGGAACAAGGACCAGATAGCATGAAGAGCAGCAGGCAGTGCAAAAATGAAAATAGCATCGGGACCTAATAGACATGGGAGTCATGGCTGGGAGTACCTTGTCATGTGATCATCTCCAGCCAATTAGAGGTAAGTATTTTCACAGTAGAGTACTTTCACAGTGATACCGAGCATGGAGGTTCAGCTATGAGGCTGATTCAATACTGCATTAAAATTATAGGAAAATTATAGGAAAACCAAAGTGTGACAGCAATAGTGTGATGGAAATATTGTGACAACAATAGTGGAGGTGCTATGGTTGGTCACAAGTCACAATACAGTAACTCCTGCTAAATGTGTGCATGCATGGATGCATACCAAATGATAAGAGGAACAAGTTTAGCTATAATACGAACATACGAATACTAACGGACAGGTAAAACCCTCTGGTCCATTGTGCCTGTCCCACACAAATGTGATACCTTGCGTATCACAATATATACACTCTACTCCACCCAAAACTATGTGATCTCCTGGGAGAGGCAAAAAAACAGATAAAAAAACCCAGGCCAATTTGGTGGGAAAAATGTGGGAAATTCCTTTCTGACCCATCTAGGCCACTACCCACACAATGGCAGCCTGCTGGCAATCACTGTCCAACTCCCATATGAAGAAAAGAATGGCAGGCTGGCACCGTTCCTGGGACCATATCCCACTATGTACCACTACTTTCAAGATAAGAAAGGTAACAGAGGAAAAGAAGATGAAAAAATTGATGGAGAAATAAGTTTCATATTGATTAAACAATTGCATTTTTGTACATAGTTCTATACTGGACTAGCTATGAGATTGCTTTTGCAACGTAAATATTATCCTGTGCTACATGACATTTGAGGTTAACACAGTATGTTCACTAATAGTCTCAGCACTAAACGTCCCACCCACCCTTTATACTAGAATCAAAAATGTGTGTGTTTATATTTCCGATGACAATTTTTTGTATCTAAATGTGTTAATTCATATATAATAATACAGCCACTACTGAAGTCATCATTCTTGAGCTTGTGAGTCATGAGAGACAAGTATTGGGTAATCCTCTTCCCCCCACCCCCCCCCCCCCCCCCATCCCCCATCTTGCATTCTCTATTTTTTTAAAGTTTGGAAGGGGCATTTGATTTTTGCTCTATTGGCAACCAGGGTCTTTTGTTAGTTGCTTTCAGACAATGATTAAAATAATAAACATGCGTGGAAGTAACATTCTCAATACACAGTGTTCAAAAATAGAAAGTACAGTTCACGGTGCAAAATAGATCTTTTGTATTGCTCTTTCTCATTTATGTTAAAAGATCTTATAATAACATAGCTCCTGTTCTTGCATAATAAAAGCCATTCAGAGAACCAGAGGCAGTCACTTCATTAAGAAAAATGAGTTCACTCATTTAATTTACAAATTTAGATGGAATCATAATTTGAGGACCGATGTTCATTTATTCAATAATCTGCTGACAGTACAGTCCAGTTGTTCCAGATCAGGATTAGGTTTTACAAACCAAATTAGAAGGCTTCCCCGTCCCCACTTGACCCAAGACCACTATGCTCAAGTATTGTTGCAATGGCTTGAAAACACGCATTTCCCTCTGGGAAATGATTTATCTCATGATTATTTTTTTAGCACAAATCACTAACAGAAGCAATTTCTCTAAATGTAGACAGGGGTACAATATCATGCAGACATTATGTTTTCTCAGAGATAACAGAGTTATGTACCTTGGGGGCTCAGATTACAGAATTAGAAGGTCTAAAGACATTCCTACATGTGCTGAAAATAGAGCCACAGGGTAATATAGATTCATTTCTTAATATTTCTGATTTCCACCCAATATGCTGTGGATAGTTCTATGTTGCTACATTACTCATGATACAAACTCCCAGTTTCATTTATTACCACTAATGTTGAAGAATGGGATTTAAGGTTATTTTGACGATAACTTCATGTCCATTGGCAATTATCTTGAAACAAAATCGCATTATGCAAGATCTTGAAAATTAGGGTCAACGTGTTAATTCAATTTTCAAGATAATTGATGGTGGACAGGAAGTTGTTGAAAAGCTATGATAGTTTCCAAGAAATGTAGAATATAAGTATCGCAAAAACTGACCCCGAGTGCTGAATTCCTCTTTGTTGCGCAAATACTGCCTGTCTGCATTCTTGGAATACCAACTCCTTTCAATGCAATATAACAATATATGATCAACAGAACATTCTGGTCTCATTTACATTTACTCTTTCTACACCCCCCACAACTGCCAGGGTCAAATTCATGACATCTGTCTTCAGTACAATTGCCTCCAGCTGTTGCGGTCTCTTGTGTCATATAATATACAAGGGAACAAAATCGTTGTGTATTCCTTTCAGTGCATACCCGTGCACTAACGAATGGCACTTTGAAAGAATCCTGGGAACAATTCAACTGAATCTTACACATCACAGCAGTCTCAATGTAGCATCAGGGTGGAAAATGGTTCTTCAAAGCTACACTTCTTTATGCACTTAATGAAAACAAAAAAGTTCCTCATGGGTGACTGAGAATTTCGTGTCAAGAAGTGAGTACAGACTGCCACATAACTAGGATAATTGACCAGCTTGGAGAATGAGCTGTAAATATAGGTTTGGACCAACACAAGGATGTTATCATATTTCAGTAGTCATGATATGATTTTACAGGTCAGAGGCAGAATGCTGTTGCAAACCCAATTGTGTTCATTTGTTGATAACTTGCCAGCTTAAATATATATATATAGTTTACCTGCAGCACAAATAAAGAATCTGATTGTTGTACACCAACAAAGACTGCAAATTTTCCAAATAAAAGAAAGTCAAACTCACTATCAGATCCACTTGTAGCTTCTAATCATTGATCATTACAGCCCATATCTGTGTATATATTATGTATATAATGCACATATACAATAATGTTTAATGGCTAGAATGAGATTACTATGGATTTCTTTGTACATTAAAACAGTTTTAAATGATACAGTGTAAGATTTCTAAATCTCTGGCATTAAATTGACAGCGAGCCGATTCTTTTAAAACAATTTGGAACAGTTTATTAAACACACACACATGCACATTTATCATCAGGCATCGGTTATCCTACAGTCTACCTAGTTACAACAGAGATACAATGAGGTTATAATAAAAACGGTATACTTTACTTGCTTCTGGCACAGCACACGGCCTACTTCTTGGTCTATAGAGGAAGGTCTGCTTGGCTGTGTGCTTAAGAAAAAGGAGAGAGAGCAAACTGTGGCTTGAGATTTTATAACCCTTAAGTCCATTGTTCCTCCGAAAGCCTCAGGATTGGACCTTGGTTCCAGGGCAGTTCCTTATTGGCTCTCCTCACTCATGTGTCTGTTGGACTGGCCCAGCCATCCCTTGATTAGGTTAATGGTTTTCCAATTAACACAATACACAAACACCATGCTGGAGGTCTGTGAGCTTCCATTTTGAATCTTTCAAAACTATCTTTTCGTATAGTCTACACTTTCTATATTTATACATACGTAGAATCAATTTTATAACTGAACACTTTTATTCGTACCACCTTGAGGGGGAAATATCCTTATTGGCCCCTCATTTGGTTTATCTCTTCAGGGCTCACATATCATAAACATTGAGAGGGTTCTGATAGCTCTGCTGTTTATGGATTTTAAACTTAGAGAGAGAGAGAAAAGTGGTTTGATGATTGATGATGTTCGTGAGTCTTGCTGCAGCTCCCGCTTCTCCATCTTCCCTCGGCTTTGGTCATGACCGGTATCGTCCTGACCATCGTGAGGATCCGTAACATGGCCTGTGGGAAACATGATCAGTGCAGTATTTACTCTTTGGCAGTTTTAACTGATTAATGTGAAACCATTTCTTGTACTTAACACCCTTTTTCCCCGGTAACTGAATCAAATAAACCGCGGGGTTCAATCAGTCTATAATTTTATGCGGTCCCCACCACCTGGGCTCAAAGGCAGTTTCTTTTTCCCGTAATTTGGAATCATTACTGAGTCTCCCACCTGGTATTCACAGGGACGTACTTTCTGGTCAAAGTACTTTCTAATTTGTCTTTTTGACTTCTCCAATTTGGTGGCCACAAATCGATTGATCTGATCGGTGTGATCTACCACTTGTTCCAGCCACTGAAACTACATGTTTTCATTGTCAGGGCACTCATCCCTGTTAGTGTTAGCTGGCCTGGTGTTCTCATGAGCCTCCCCGTCATGGCCTGATATGGGGAGGCCCCTGTTGTTCTATGAGGTTTGGACCTCAGTGCCATTAAGCACATTGGCAGCATGTTAGCCCATTGAGCGGGGTGGTCTGCGCATAATTTCTTTAACATTAACTTGAGGGTCCTGTTCCCCCTTTCGACCCCTCCGGATGAGCAATATGTAATTTATTCCCAACATTTCCTGCAGGTGGGTAAACATTTTACCGGTAAAGTGTGAACCTTGATCGCTGTCCACTTGTACTGGTACTCCCCACCTACAAAACACATGATTCAATAGTGTTTTGGCTGCTGTGATTGCGGTATTGGAGCGGCAGGGGAATGCTTTGATCCATTTAGTGAATTGATCCACCACCACTAGGGCATGCTGAAAATTTCCTTGCGCCTGTGGAAGTGGCCCAATGAAGTCTATCTGGAGGTGAGTCCATGGCCCTTGAGGTGGGGGTGCGCTTTGAAGCAAGGCTCGGTTAGTGCATGCGGGAGGATTGTGTTACAGGCACGGTAGGCATCGTGCCCCATATTGGTTGATTGTTTCCCTCATGGAAGGCCACCAAGCTACCTTATAGAAGGTTACCAGGGTTAAATAGTGCCCTGCTGTGGGGTGTGAGTGAAAGAGGGAGAGCAGTTCCTGACCCACCTCAGGTGGAACACACACCACCGGGCAGGCATTTGGCTTTCTTTTGAACATCAGCAGCTGCTCATCTGAGTCAGGGGCAGTGGCCAGTATGGTATTGGGAGCCCAGGCTGTTGGTTGAGGAAGGGGTTTGCGTTCCTCGTGCCAGGCGCTTACAACAGCATATAACCAGCATTGCTGCTGCAGGAATTTTAAATCTAGGTGATCTGTTGGGGAGGCCTTGCTAACAGCATTGCAGGGCTCAACAACTATATCCTTTATCTCCCCATCAATTGCAGCGTCCTTGGCTGCTCTGGAATTTCCTTCACTATGTGGACCCCTTTTTCTATGGGCTGCTGCCTTTTCTATGAAGCAGGGCTGGGATCGCTGTTTAAGG
Organism: Pristiophorus japonicus; assembly: GCF_044704955.1. NCBI lineage: Eukaryota > Metazoa > Chordata > Chondrichthyes > Pristiophoridae > Pristiophorus > Pristiophorus japonicus. Next base: position 137,184,782 of record NC_091991.1, on the reverse strand, counting down.
TGTGACCAGAGCAGGTGTAACCAGGACCCATGGACCAGGGCCTTACCGTCTATCGTACAATAGTCAATTTTGTGGTATAGGGGCAGGGAGAGCATGGTGTTTATAGCATAGGCACTATCGGACCAAATATTCACCGGTCTATCTGAGGCTTCCTTCACAGCAGTTAGAAGTGCGGCGATTTCTACATATTGTGAAGACTGTTTGTTGCATCTTCACTGGATGGTTCTTTCTGGCAATACCACAGCATACCCAGTGTGAGGGAATCCTTCAATGTGATATGAGGACCCATCGATATAGACATCTGGGGCACCCTGTATGGGCTCTTTCTGCACAGGATGGGTCTCAAAGTTAATCAGGGGTAATGGACATTCATGCAGGTCCCCTTCATAGATCAGAAATTGTGGTAGCCAGGTGGTGGGTTTGGAAATGGTATCAATGTCTCTTTCCATAAATTCCAATGTCCATTTGCTGAGGCACTGCGAGGAAACTAGCGAATCTCCAGGTTTCATCAGTAGTTTCAGAGGTGTATGTCTGATGTGCAGGATTGTAGCCTGTAACCCAGTAATAAAGGTAAAGTGATGTATCAACCAGAAGACGGCCAGTAGGTGGCGCTCGCATGCGGTATACATCTTTTCTGCCCTCTGCAGGATTTGAGACGCATATGCAATGGGCTGTAGTCGATCAGCTCGCATTTGGCACAGAACTGCAGTGAAGCTTTGCTCTGTGGCCCCAACCTCCAAATGGGAGAGCTGCGTGGGATCAGACATGCGGCCTGTACCACTGCAATTTTTAATTTAGCCACGAACTAGGTGTGGGCATCAGTCCATGCCAGGCATATGTCATCACCCTGCAGTTTTATTAAATCATACAGGGGCTTTTCACACTCTGCAAAGCCTGGGATAAATTTCCTTTGGTATCCCAATAAACTCAAGAATGATCGTAGGGCTGTTTTGGAAGTGGGTAATGGCAGTCGCTGTATTATCTTCACCTTGTGAGAGTCGGGGAATGATCCCTCTGGAGAAATGGACACTCCTAGAAAGGTGACCCGTTCTTTTAATAATTGAGTCTTACGGAGATTCACTTTTAGTCCTGCCTGAGCCAACAATATTAAACGTTTGTGCAAAAGGGACAGATACTCCTCCATGCTGTCGGTTGCCAGCAGTAGGTCATCTACGTACTGCAGCAAGCAGGTAGGGCGAAAAAAGTCTTTTAAAATTGCAGCCATTCTTTTGTGGAATATCGTGGGGGCATTGTGGAACCCCTGAGGCAGGCATGTCCAGGTGTAGCTCTGGTCCTCAAATGTGAACGCAAATTTGTACTGGTCTTTCCTCTTAACAGGGATACTCCAGAATCCATTGGCGATGTCAAGAGTTGAGAAGTACTTGGAACCAGCAGGAATTTGAGATAATATGGTGGGAGTTTCTCTTACTACCAGTGAGCAAGCTGGTGTTACAGAATTTAACTTTCTGTAATCAATAGTCAGTCGTCAGCTGCTATCAGGCTTTTTAACCGGCCATGTGGGCGAATTAGTCGTGAAAGTGCCTGTCCTAACACCCTGCTCGACTAGGGATTTTATGGTGTCTCGGATGTAAGGGTGACTCTCTCTTGGGGTGGGGTACTGTTTAGTGAATGAGTGGGGGTGGGGGGGAGGGTCCCTCAATAGATTCCTCGCCTGCCATTTTTCCACAGTCATGCTTGCAAGTGGCAAACACCGCTAGATGTTTCTGAATTAGTTTTGCCACAGCTTCATTTTCGCTCTCCGGAGCGTCACACTCAGATGGCTTTTTAATAGCAAAAACCGAGTGAGCATCTGAAATTTCTATCACTCCTGTCTTATCTCTCAAACCCATCCAAACACAGTCCTGATTATAATCTATCACCGTGCCATACTGATCCAACACATCAGTCCCTAAAATTTCCCTTCCATCGGGGGTGGTCATCAGCATCGGCGCTGGGACCTTACAGGTGAGGCCTCCCAACTGAAGTTCAGTGGCCTTCCCTGTATACGCGGTGGTTGTATCACCGCTAAACCCTTTAAGGGTAATGCAACCCTTGCCCGCCGCTGCATGGCGTTCAGGGTATGGGGTGTGGATGATGGTAACAGCTGAGCCAGTATCAATAAGCATAATTTACTGCCTGCCCCCTTTTAAGACAACAAGGACTACTGGTCTCCCACTACCATCACGTCGGAACCTCACTTCCGACCAATCTTTGGGGGCTGAACCCTGTCATAGGGTCGATTGGGTTGAATGGGTCTCTCTAATGAGTGTACATCGACGATTTTGCATCCTCCCCGTGGCAATTTGGGTTTGTATGAGGGTTATCAATTGATCCAATCGTTGATCTGTCCCAGAGGGCTTGGATTCGTCCCTCGGGAGGTATCTATGCATTGCATCATGGTTCGATGCTGGTCTGGGTCTGCTGCAGTCTTTTGCTAGGTAGCCTACCTTCTTACAATTAAAGCACTGTCCCTTAAAGGCTTAGTTTCAAGATCCCTCCACCATTGACACTGGTTTATTTGCAATGGGTGGTGACTTCATCTTTAACTGGTCTTTTACCATCTCCCAGGCCTCTATATGGTCTCTATATCGGTCCACTGATTGGTGGGCCTCATGGCTATGCCCAAGGTGGTTTTAACTAAAGGGTGGAGTTGGGTCAGGAACATTGATTTAAATTGTTCCTGATTCTTTCCTACTGTAGCATTTGTGGGTGCCTGGTTCTGCATACATTGATAGATATCGTACAGGTGATTAATGAAGGCTCTCAGGGTCTCTTCTCGGTGCTGCTTGGTCTGATTAAGCAGAGCCACTAAGTTCAAGTTTTGGATCCCTAAATGGCTTAGGATCTCGGTCATGAGTGCGTCAGCCGCTACGCCAGGCTGGAGGACTGCGTCTGGCAGATTATCTTTTAGGGAAGTGGAACAGGCCAAGAAGAGGACTCGTGTTAAGCCCCTCTCTTCTAACTCGGGGTGACCCCTTCCTGAAATTTGCCCACCTCCTGTTAACTTCCAGTGGGCCGTCCTCATCATTAATGGGCCCCAACTCGTGGCTACACGCCGTGGCGTCAGCACCAGATATGGTTACTGATGATGTGACCGTGCACATTACGTCGTGAAGAAGTGGTTACTATGGCTACGATTGGCTCTTGTGTCTCCAAGGTATCCCATCCTACACCACCCTCCTGGGGATTATATTGACTGCCTTCCTCTTCCCAATCTCTCTCCCTCTTGTCCCCTTCTGCTGTCTCTGTTATGGCTCCCTGTTACTGCGGATTTCAGGGCCTCCTGCTCCCCTAACTTTCCTTTTAGCTTCGCTATTTCTAGTTGGACCTGGGAGTGATCTGCTTCCCTATGTGGCTTCTTAATTACTTCCCTTAATGCCCTCCTAGCATTTTCTATCTCTTGCTGGAGCTTCAAGTTTTCCAATTTATATTTTTTTAGCTCTAATTTGTTTTCATTTGCTTCAACAATGGCTGCTGTGGCATTTAAATTTGAAATGCTTTGTTGTTGTAGCAATGAAGCTGCCTGTTCGGCCCCTCTTTCTAATTGCTTAATACTGTGGTTTAATTGACCAATTTCTTGTCTTAAATGCTGCATTTCTCCCTCTTTGAACTGCTTCACAAGTTGGACGTCTTCTTCCTTTTGTTGTTTTATACCTTCACTCTCTCTTTCTTTTAGTTGAATCTCTTTTACTTGCAATTCTTTCAAATCTTGTATCACTTTGATGGCCTGTCTCATTAATTCCTCATCTTTCTGGGCACAATAACATGCGCTGAATGCCACAAGACTGTTTGCCCGTTTTGGCCTTAGCTCTCCTTTATTTACTTTCTCCATCAACTCCCCAAATGATGCAGGTTGACCCTTGCGGAGGTACCGTGCCTGTGCCTTTAACTCTTCTATGTCTTGTATTGCGAACATTTTGGACAACTTCTCCTGAAACTAGCTCAGCATTTCTTTTTATTGTTGGCTTTCTGTTCATGACCGATCCCTTCATCCTGTGTCTTTTGAATATAACTACTAGTGGGTCCCCACATAAACAGTTACAACTATCGAGACGAATGCCCAAGACGCAATTTTTCCTGATCCATTTAACCATTTATAATTATACTTCGCAACATAGGTTAGAATCGCAACTCTCGAAATTTCCAATTGTTCAAAAGAATCATCAAAAAGCTGTCTCGCCAGATGCCCGCATTCTCCACCAATTTGTAAGATTTCTAAATCTCTGGCATTAAATTGACAGCGAGACGATTCTTTTAAAACAATTCTGAACAATTAAACACACACACATGCACATTTATCAGCAGTCATCAGTTATCCTACGGATCTACCTAGTTACAACAGAGATACAATGAGGTTATAATAAAAACGATATAGTTTACTTGCCTCTGGTACAGCACACGGCCTACTTCTTGGTCTGTAGAGGAAGGTCTGCTTTGCCGTGTGCTTAAGAAAAAGGAGAGAGAGCAAACTTTGGCTTGAGTTTTTATATCCCTTAAGTCCATTGTTCCTCCGAAAGCCTCAGGATTGGACCTTGGTTCCAGGGCAGTTCCTTATTGGTTCTCCTCACTCATGTGTCTGCTGGACTGGCCCAGCCATCCCTTGATTAGGTTAATGGCTTTCCAATTAACACAATACACAAACACCATGCTGGAGGTCTGTGAGCTTCCATTTTGAATCTTTCAAAACTGTCTTTTCGTATAGTCTGCACTTTCTACATTTATACATACACAGAATCAATGTTATTACTGAACACTTTTATTCTTACAACAGGGACAAAAATAGATCTAATAAACCTTGTTTACTGATCATTAAGTGCAACACAACGTATTCAGACTGAATATACTTTAGAGACATGAGCAACATTCCATGCTTCCACTTTTTAAAACATTTTCCAGAGTGTTTTTTTAAAACAAGTGCAAGAGTTAGGTTTCCTGACTGCAGCTTGCTCTGCTTGAATAGTTTTCAAATGAACATTAAACTCCCATATTGAATTTTGAAATATTCTTACAATGATTAGGTTTGAAAAATGACTCTGTGGTAGGAAACAAAAAGTGGTGATTAATAGAAAATGCTCTTTGTGGGAGGAAGCACAAATGGAATTCTGGAAAGGTCCAGTCTAGGTCTTCTGTTGCTCACAGTATTCATAAAGATTTGAGGAAAGTACTTCTTGTATTGAAAAAATTGCAAATGATAGCAAGCAAGGTGACCAGGTGACAAATATTGGGAGATAAAAACCATTCAGAGAGGCCTATACTCATTAAACAGAAGAAAGGGCCGATGTGGACACAATGATCCGAAATGGCCTTGTTGCGTGCTGTAAATTTGTATAATTCTATGATTGATTTTAAAGAACTAGTTTTGGTCAGAGCAGTAATTTGTGGGATTGTTGCTGGCTCTTTCCTCCCACTTGGAGGGAGCGGTGGAAGAAATAAGAGAGCAGAGTAGGGACGTAAGCAGGGTGTCTTTGGGGCTCAGTTGGATCGAAGATGACACACACCTGATGATGGACGATTGGAACCAAGTCAACCCTCTGTGGCAGACTCAGCAATATGAGACCTGAGCCAGAAAACCTGCAATACTCCCAGGGCACTGTTGATGACGGACCACTCATTCTGGCTCATTAATGGGCCATTACTTGGGGGATGGGACTCTTCCCTTATGTCTTTGGATAATCCCATTAACCAGTACCCTAGTGAGTAGGATATTAGTTAGATAAGCAGTAAGAAACTTAACTGTGCTTTGCGCTGGTAGGCTCTGCAGTTTTAGCTGGTCAAACTCCAGCAGTAGCCTTGCACACTTTGGAGTGCCCCAAAGACTTAGATCTTGCCAACCTGTATCCATGCTCTCTAAATGGGCATGTCCTTTCAGAGAAATTGTACACACTCCATATTGGGCAAACAGAACTTAGAGATTCCAGTGCGGCACCCTCCTCAGGAGATCTGTGGTGTGTGTGAGCAGGAAAAGCAATAACGTATCTCTTCAGCCAATTAAATTGAAGAATCATACTGAGCCATGCAGAGTCTAAACCAGGAAGTATAAATTAGAATACTGAATTCAGTGTAAAATCGTGTACAGAAAGCAAAATAAAGAGAGGGAAATCTCCATCAATAATTACATTCTGAAGGAATGAGACTCTTTTAAAATTAGTTTTAGTGCCAGAATGATTGTTTGGCAGTGATTAAGACATATCATGCCATTAAAAATTCACTTACACCTGAATGCACCAGCCCTAACATTTTCTGGAGTATTCAGTGGGTATCTAATGGGGAAGTACCCCAACTTTATGCCTTTCATGTATTTTAATGCCGAGTTTCTCAGAAAGTTACTGGAGTAGCGAAGCTTCTGGAGGAACTGGGCAAGTCGGACAGCAAGGTCCTGATTTCCACGTTTAATTGCGCATTTGCGGTTGCTGGAAGTTGCTGTCCGATTTACTCCATAATAACAGAGAGCGCTAATAGCCTCACCATTATTCCTATTGCAAAACCTGGGCAGGGTGTTGCTGCAAGCTACATGCACAAAGCCAGGTTTTAGTGCGTGAAATCCAGAATCGGTCTCAAAACATCCAGGACTGTTTTGTTTTAGCCAGTACTGCTCTGTAACCTGTCAGTCGATGTGTCAAAGAATATATTGGAGTGTCTCTATTTTGGATTTTCCAACATAAAGCTTTTTCTTTCTGTACAGCCGAACAGTATTACCGAGACCAGGAGCTCATTTGTTTGCAAGACCCTGTTGTAGCACCAGCACACCACCTGAAGTGCAACAGTTTCAAATACTGAATCATGCAACAAAATTACTAAATATAAAAATAAATTAAATACATAGTAGCACATTTCAGAAAAAAAAATCAAAGGTTTAGGTTGTCAAGTTGTAAAGAAGCCAGTACATATTTGATCCACTTCCTTGGTTTGAATTGTACTGCAGTATATGCCTTTTAACATATAGTGTCTTGTTAAAGAAAAAGCAGTAAGTTACTTTATGTACTACCTCTGGCTGATTAGCTAGTTTTGTAAAGTTACTTTATAAAACTATCTAAACAACCATAAGTAGTACCATTCTGCAATTCAGAATTGAACAGTGCCCTCTAGAGTTAAAAAATGTAAGAACAAAATGCAAAAGAAACAAATCATCCATCATCATAGGCGTTCCCTCGAAACGAGGATGACTTGCTTCCACGTCAAAAAAAGTTCGGAGCGGATGGGGCGAGCTCCAAAAACTGGAAGGAGCGTATCGCTAAAGCAAACATAAATTGGGATGGTGGAAGCTGCGCTCCATCTCCATTGCAGGTGTTGTACGTGGTGCAGGTCTGGCCCATACCCCGCTCCTGTGCCGTGGCAGTCACCCATTTCGTCTGGAGATGGAAAATGGACCGTGTCCGCAGAGACACGATGTACAAATCTCTGGACAAGGGAGGAAAGCACATTCCGAACGTGGCCCTCATCCTGATGGCCACTTTTGTGTGCGGCTGCATCAAGCTGTGCACAGACCCTTCGTACGCAAACACCAAGTGTCAGTAGGTGCTGAGATTCTCTCTGTCCCCGGTGTTACGAAGGATGGGTCTGGCCAGGCTGCCGCGGAACACTCCAACCAGTTGGACCATGCCTGACCACCTGTGCTTTGTGGAAAAGTTTTTCAAGAAAACCACCTTTGACCCACAAAGCCATAAAGCAGTGGCCGGCACGTAGGGTCCTGGATGCCCTGCGGAAGTGGGGGGGATGATAGATCCTGTCGGGCGGTTCTCCGAGCGGACTGTCGAGCTCGTTTGGCGTGTCTCGTCACCGGAGCTTTCGCACGGGCGCCAGGACGTGGCTTGGTGGGAGGGGCCCTGCCCGTCGGATTCTTCGTGCACGGCTGGGGTTTTGGAGGCACAGCGCTCTGCCCCCGGGTCGGCTGTGGTGCATAGAAACATAGAAACATAGAAAATAGGTGCAGGAGCAGGCCATTCAGCCCTTCTAGCCTGCACCGCCATTCAATGAGTTCATGGCTGAACATGAAACTTCAGTACCCCCTTCCTGCTTTCTCGCCATAACCCTTGATCCCCCGAGTAGTAAGGACTTCATCTAACTCCCTTTTGAATATATTTAGTGAATTGGCCTCAACTACTTTCTGTGGTAGAGAATTCCACAGGTTCACCACTCTCTGGGTGAAGAAGTTTCTCCTCATCTCGGTCCTAAATGGCTTACCCCTTATCCTCAGACTGTGACCCCTGGTTCTGGACTTCCCCAACATTGGGAACATTCTTTCTGCATCTAACCTGTCTAAACCCGTCAGAATTTTAAACGTTTCTATGAGGTCCCCTCTCATTCTTCTGAACTCCAGTGAATACAAGCCCAATTGATCCAATCTTTCTTGATAGGTCAGTCCCGCCATCCCGGGAATCAGTCTGGTGAACCTTCGCTGCACTCCCTCAATAGCAAGAATGTCCTTCCTCAAGTTAGGAGACCAAAACTGTACACAATACTCCAGGTGTGGCCTCACCAAGGCCCTGTACAACTGTAGCAACACCTCCCTGCCCCTGTATTCAAATCCCCTCGCTATGAAGGCCAACATGCCATTTGCTTTCTTAACCGCCTGCTGTACCTGCATGCCAACCTTCAATGACTGATGTACCATGACACCCAGGTCTCGTTGCACCTTCCCTTTTCCTAATCTGTCACCATTCAGATAATAGTCTGTCTCTCTGTTTTTACCACCAAAGTGGATAACCTCACATTTATCCACATTATACTTCATCTGCCATGCATTTGCCCACTCACCTAACCTATCCAAGTCACTCTGCAGCCTAATAGCATCCTCCTCGCAGCTCACACTGCCACCCAACTTAGTATCATCCGCAAATTTGGAGATACTGCATTTAATCCCCTCGTCTAAATCATTAATGTACAATGTAAACAGCTGGGGCCCCAGCACAGAACCTTGCGGCACTCCACTAGTCACTGCCTGCCATTCTGAAAAGTACCCGTTTACTCCTACTCTTTGCTTCCTGTCTGACAACCAGTTCTCAATCCACGTCAGCACACTACCCCCAATCCCATGTGCTTTAACTTTGCACATTAATCTCTTGTGTGGGACCTTGTCGAAAGCCTTCTGAAAGTCCAAATATACCACATCAACTGGTTCTCCTTTGTCCACTTTACTGGAAACATCCTCAAAAAATTCCAGAAGATTTGTCAAGCATGATTTCCCTTTCACAAATCCATGCTGACTTGGACCTATCATGTCACCATTTTCCAGATGCACTGCTATGACATCCTTAATAATTGATTCCATCATTTTACCCACTACTGAGGTCAGGCTGACCGGTCTATAATTCCCTGTTTTCTCTCTCCCTCCTTTTTTAAAAAGTGGGGTTACATTGGCTACCCTCCACTCCATAGGAACTGATCCAGAGTCAATGGAATGTTGGAAAATGATTGTCAATGCATCCGCTATTTCCAAGGCCACCTCCTTAAGTACTCTAGGATGCAGGCCATCAGGCCCTGGGGATTTATCTGCCTTCAATCCCATCAATTTCCCCAACACAATTTCCCGACTAATAAAGATTTCCCTCAGTTCCTCTTCCTTACTAGACCCTCTGACCCCTTTTATATCCGGAAGGTTGTTTGTATCCTCCTTAGTGAATACCGAACCAAAGTACTTGTTCAATTGATCCGCCATTTCTTTGTTCCCCGTTATGACTTCCCCTGATTCTGACTGCAGGGGACCTACGTTTGTCTTCACCAACCTTTTTCTCTTTACATACCTATAGAAACTTTTGCAATCCGCCTTAATGTTCCCTGCAAGCTTCTTCTCGTACTCCATTTTCCCTGTCCTAATCAAACCCTTTGTCCTCCTCTGCTGAGTTCTAAATTTCTCCCAGTCCCCAGGTTCGCTGCTATTTCTGGCCAATTTGTATGCCACTTCCTTGGCTTTAATACTATCCCTGATTTCCCTTGATAGCCACGGTTGAGCCACCTTCCCCTTTTTATTTTTACGCCAGACAGGAATGTACAATTGTTGTACTTCATCCATGCGGTCTCTAAATGTCTGCCATTGCCCATCCACAGTCAACCCCCTAAGTATCATTCGCCTATCTATCCTAGCCAATTCTCGCCTCATACCTTCAAAGTTACCCTTCTTTAAGTTCTGGACCATGGTCTCTGAATTTACTGTTTCATTCTCCATCCTAATGCAGAATTCCACCATATTATGGTCACTCTTCCCCAAGGGGCCTCGCACAATGAGATTGCTAATTAATCCTCTCTCATTACACAACACCCAGTCTAAGATGGCCTCCCCCCTAGTTGGTTCCTCAACATATTGGTCTAGAAAACCATCCCTTATGCACTCCAGGAAATCCTCCTCCACCGTATTGCTTCCACTTTGGCTAGCCCAATCTATGTGCATATTAAAGTCACCCATTATAACTGCTACACCTTTATTGCATGCACCCCTAATTTCCTGTTTGATGCCCTCCCCAACATCCCTATTACTGTTTGGAGGTCTGTACACAACTCCTACTAACGTTTTTTGCCCTTTGGTGTTCTGCAGCTCTACCCATATAGATTCCACATCATCCAAGCTAATGTCTTTCCTAACTATTGCATTAATCTCCTCTTTAACCAGCAATGCTACCCCACCTCCTTTTCCTTTTATTCTATCCTTCCTGAATGTTGAATACCCCTGAATGTTGAGTTCCCAGCCCTGATCATCCTGGAGCCACGTCTCCGTAATCCCAATCACATCATATTTGTTAACATCTATTTGCACAATTAATTCATCCACCTTATTGCGGATACTCCTTGCATTAAGACACAAAGCCTTCAGGCTTGTTTTATTAACACCCTTTGTCCTTTTAGAATTTTGCTGTACAGTGGCCCTTTTTGTTCTTTGCCTTGGGTTTCTCTGCCCTACACTTTTCCTCATCTCCTTTCTGTCTTTTGCTTTTGGCTCCTTTTTGTTTCCCTCTGTCTCCCTGCATTGGTTCCCATCCCCCTGCCATATTAGTTTAAATCCTCCCCAACAGCACTAGCAAACACTCCCCCGAGGACATTGGTTCCAGTCCTGCCCAGGTGCAGACCGTCCGGTTTGTACTGGTCCCATCTCCCCCAGACGAGACTGTCATCCATCTCCTTCAGGATTGCCCCTTTGCAGGGCGGGTCTGGAGGGGGATGCAGTGATTGCTGCCGGGGTTCGTCCTGGGCGGCTCTGTGGCGCGGGGCTCTGTGCCCTGCGGACTGTTCCCGAGGACGCGCACCGAGACGGACGTTGTTTGCTGTTGGAGAGCCGTCGGCTCGGTGGGGGACGCACTTTGGTCTTCCCGGGGCTTGCTGATCTACCGGGGTGGGGGGGATGTCCGCGGCCGGGTGTTGCAGACTAGGGTCCGGGAGTGCGTGCTGGGGGGCGCACTGGGAGTTGATGCAGTCGCCACGGGGGCGCGGTGGGGGGGGGGGGGGAAACCACGGTTTGGGGCCCTTCCGCCGCGGTGGGCCCAGGGGGTGAAGTCGGACCCCCTCAGGCTGTGCTTGTTGATCTGCTTGTGTGCTTGGAGCACCGTGTACTGAGGGGCACCTATGTTGTGCCATGTGTGGTGGAAGTCTCTGCACTGTTTGGCAGCTTGTGGAAAGGTGTGGGTGTGTCCCCAGCCGTTCCGTGTGCTGCTTTCATCTGCGTGTGGCGTGGTTCGTGATCGGTGTTGGGGTGTATTCTGGGATGTGGGGTGGACCTGTTCTTATCTGCTCCATGTGGTGCCCTTATTTACACAGTGCTGTATGTGGTGTGATTTGCGGATTGTGCTGGACTGTGCCGTGGGGTGGGGTGGGGTGTGCGCTGGTGCGTTGTGTGGGGCTGCTGGTAAAAGTCAAAAGCAAAATGCTGCGGATGCTGGAATCTGAAATAAAAACAGAGAATGCTGGAAATCTCAGCAGGTCAGACAGCATCCGTGGAGAGAAAAACAGAGTTAAAGTTTCGGGTCGATATCCCTTCGTCAGAACTGACGAATGTTCAAAAAGAACAGAAGGAGCACTGGAAGGGGGAGGGGAAGAAAGAATAAAAGGGAACGTCTGTGATAGGATGGAAGGCAGGAGAGATTAGAGAGACAAAAGGGATGATGGGCCGACTTGAAATGGTAATAGCAGGTGAGAAAAAGGTTAGTCTAGATAGGGTGTGAATGGCGGAATAATTACCCGCTGCCATGGGAGAGAGAAAAAAATTACATTAGATGTGTGTGGGGAGGGAGCCAAATATGGGCAGTGGTTCTGGTCTGAAATTGTTGAACTCGATGTTGAGTCCAGAAGGCTGTAAAGTGACTAAACGAAAGATGAGGTGCTGTTCCTCGAGCTTGTGTTGCGCTTCATTGGAACAGTGTAGGAGGCCAAGGATGGAGATATCGGAGTGGAGCGGGGAATTAAAGTGACAGGCGACCAGAAGCTCAGGGTTATCTTTACGGACTGAATGGAGGTGTTCTGCAAAGTGGTCACCCAATCTGCGTTTTCTCTCCCCAATGTAGAGGAGACCACATTGTGAGCAGTGAATACAGTATACTAAATTGAAAGAAGTACAAGTAAAAGTCCACTGATTAAATCCCAAATCCATGCCTGTCTTTCCCACAACAAATTTCTGCCCGCAGCGGCACTAATCAAAATGATTTATGACTGTGGTGCATCATCTTCCCCACCTTCTCTACAGCCTTTGCATGGTCAGCCACACCACCCTCCTTGTAGTGCAGCTCAGTGGGACTTTGCTAGTTTCCACTTTATCTATACAATTGTAGCCAGAGCACCTCCAGCAATGGTTTCTCTTCCCACCCCCACACCGTTGCTTCTGGAATCCTCCAAGGATCTATCCTTGGCCCCTCTTCTTCCTTATCTACATGTTGTCCTTTGGCGATATCAGCTGAAGACATGTGATGAACTTCCACTTGTATGTTTGCAACACCCAGTCCTATCTCTCCACCATGTCTCTCAGCCCCTCCACTGCATCTGTGTTGCCAGGATGCTTGGCCAACGTTCAGTCTTGGATAAGCTGTAATTTCCTTCAGTCAAACATTGGTAAGACTAAAAATATTGCCTTTGGCCACCACCACAAACTCCACAACCTTGGCACCAATTCCATCCCGCTCTCCAGCCATTATCTCAGGCTTAACCAGATTATTCAAAACTTAGATGTCCTATTTGACTCGTTGAGCTTCCAACCTCTTATCCTCTCCATCACAAAGACTGCCTGCTTCCACCTTTGTATCACTTGTCTTTGCCCTTACCTCAGCCCATTCGCCATCCTCATCCATGTTTATGTTACCTGAAAACTCAACTATTCCAATGCTTTCCTGGCTGGTTTCCACCCTCAATAAACTTCAGCTCATCCAAAACTCTGCTGCCCATATTCTTTCCCACATCAAGTCCCACATGCCCAACATCCCTCTCCTTGCCGTTCTCATACTTGTGTTTAAATCCCTTCATCGTTTTGTCCCACTCTATCTCTGTAACCTTCTCCAGCCCTATAACTCCACGCTCTCTGTTTCTCTGACTCTGGCTTCTTATGCTTTTCCATTTGTTTCTGCCCCACCATTGGCGACCGTAAATTCAATTACCTAAGCCCCTTGCTTGGGAGTTCCCTACCTAAACACTTCCTACTCACCACCGCCCTCTCCTCCTTTAAGACCCTTCTTAAAACCCACCTCTTTGATCAAGTTTTTGGTCACCCTTCCTAATATCTCCTTTGATTCAGCATCCATTTTTTCCTTACATCTTTGCAAATTGTCTTGGGATTTCTTTTCTGCATTAAAGGCAATAATAAATGCATGTTGTAGTTAATAGAAAAAACCTTAAACAATAAAGAAAACATGTACAGGAGGCAAATATCCAAAAAGGAAAGTTAGGTTAATGTTTTAGTTACAATGCTACATCAGAACCCGTTACCTGAAATATTAACCGATCTTTCTCTCTCAGTTGCTAAATAATGTCAATTTTTATTACAGAAGGAACAATATCCCTTTTGATAACATGGAACTGGTTAACATTGAGTTTCACAAGATTCTATTATAGTTAATAATGACCTGAACAATAGCTTCTTGTTTCTTTATAGCAAGAATTTAGTACTTTTAGAGGAAGTGACCTTTTCTGAATTAAGAAACCACTTCTGAGGAGAACAGAGTTACGAACAGCTGGAACATGGGCAGAAAAGCTAGTGGAGCCACAGCAAAGGATATCATGAGATCCCAAAACATTGAGTAATTCAAATATTTCATGTTGGTCCATTAAGAATGTGTACTGTGCTCAGAGCCACAAACATGTAATATAGTTTCAAGTAGAAATCAACACCACACTTGCATTGGAGACCTTAAATATTACAACAATATGATCTGGTGGTCTAGCTCATTGGTGTGTCAACAAGCGAGTTGCAAGATGTGAGTTTGTACCCACAGTTCCCAACATTAGCTTAACTGGGGAGGCCATTATAGTCAATCACCGACAAAGAGCGACCCGTTGCCAAATACTGTAAATCTAGAAGTTTGCATTGTCAAATACATTTTGCTATATTTGCACATTTAAATTTATTTCAAATCATTTCAGAAAAAAAGAACTTGCATTTATATGGCACTTTATCACATCCTCAGAATGTCCCAAAATGTTTTGCAACTGAAATGCAGTCACTGTAATTATTCAGGCAACCCTGGCAACCAAGTTGCACACAGCAAAGTCCCACAAAGAGCAAATGAATGCATCACCACTTAGTCTGTTTTTAGTGGTGTTGGCGGAGGGATAAATGTTTGCCATGACACTGGGAAAACTACTCTTCGTCAAATAGTGCCATAGGATCTTTTGCACCCACCTGAGCTGGCAGACATGGCCTTGGTTTAACATCTTTTCCAAAAGAAAATACCTCCAACAATGCAGCACTCCCTCCGTACAGCACTGAAGTGTCAGCCTAGATTATGTGCCCACATCCATACTGGGCTTGAAGACACAAAGATAATTTTGTGCACATGAGCTGGAATTCTCAGATTGCACTATATATTCTATGGGCTAATATTTTGTAATATACAGCAGCAACAGATAGCTGCCAGTAGGTAGTTTGTCTATTCCCATGACTGAGTAACATGACTGCATTTTTAAAAGGCTATTGTCACTGTTGTGTCCTTAGATGCTCTAACAATGACTCCACAAGGCAGTGTGTTGTACTTGAACTGTAGTGACCTTAGTCCTTTATTAGTTAACTCCAGAGTGAGGATCACGCCTGGTGGCCTGCCTTTTATACTAGGCCAGGCACACCTGTACAGGTAAGCTACAAGTCTCCCACTGCTGTGCCCTCTGGTGGCACACCTTGATATGGTACCAACAGGGGCCATGCAAGATACATGACATCACTCCCCCTGAACCCTCAGTGCACATAGTCTCTGCATTGCTTATGCTCTAGGTTTAGCTCTATGTGGGTTCTGTCTAGTAGACCTCTAACGGGCCGGCTCAACCTTGGGTGAGTAGTTGGTGCAGTAGCGTGCTGGTGGTGTGTGTGTGTGTGTGTGTGTGTGTGTGTGTGTGTGTGTGTGTGTGTGTGTGTGTGTGTGTGTTCCTGACCACTCCATTCTCCGCCCCCCCCTCCCACATTGGTGTACTGTAAGCAATGAGTAAGTGTGACCTTAGCTCCTTTAATTAGTCTCCAGGATACAGGTACTATGTGGGTGGCCTGCTTATATACAGTGCTCCCAAGGGATGCTGGGATCTTTTGGGACTCCAACAGGCAGGCCCTCTGGTGGTGGTTTGATACAGATTGCCAAGGGTTAAATACATAACATCACTCCCTTGTAAAGTCAATAGTACACTTATTTAAAGGGTGAGACGATCTGGGGCTTTTTGCTCCCTTGTCGATCATCTTGGTACAAGTGTGGGTGCAGGTGTGGGTGAGTTGATTGGTTCTTCACTGGGCAGCTGGGCAGCCGGCCTTGCCAGGCTGCTGGGGATGGTGAGTTTGGCTTCGTGGTCAACCATGATGTCAGTTGCCACTTGCGTGTGTGTTGGAGGGTCGAAGTTGGTGGTGTGTTCTTTGGCTTATTCCTAGCTGTTTGTGAACCGCAATTTGATTTGGTCCAAATGCTTTCTGCATGTTAGTCCATTGGCCAATTTGATCTGAAACACCCTACTCCCTTCTTTGGCTATGACCGTGCCAGCGAGCCATTTGGGACCATGTCCATAATTGAGTACAAACACAGGATCATTGATCTCAATATCGCGTGACAAATTTGCGCGATCATGGTACATATTTTGTTGATGCCGCCTGCCCTCGACGTGATCATGGAGATCAGGGTGGCCAAGAGAGAGCTTGGTTTTGAGCGCCCTTTTCATGAGCAGCTCGGCTGGGGGAACCCTGGTGAGCGAGTGGGGTCTGGTGCAGTAGCTGAGCAGAACTCGGGACAGTCGGGTCTGCAGGGAGCCTTCCGACACGTGTTTCAAGCTTTGCTTGATGGTCTGAACTGCCCGTTCTGCCTGGCCGTTAGATGCGGGTTTGAACGGGGCAGATGTGACGTGCTTGATCCCATTGTGGGTCATGAATTCCTTGAATTCATCACTGATGAAACACGGCCCATTGTCGCTGACTAGGACATCAGGCAGTCTAGGTGGCAAACATGGCTCGTAGGCTTTCGATGGTGGTGGTGGACGTGCTTACAGACATTATTACACCTTCAATCCATTTTGAATAAGCATCCACGACAACCAAGAACATTTGGCCTAGAAATGGGCCCGCAAAGTCAACGTGGATCCTCGACCACGGTTTGGAGGGCTACGACCACAAACTTAGCGGTGCCTCTCTTGGTGCATTAGCTCAGTTGAGAGCAAGTGTTGCACTGGCGCACGCATGACTCTAAATCTGAGTCGATTCCAGACCACCACACATGGGATCTGGCTATGGCTTTCATCATTACAATGCCTGGGTGGGTGATGTGTAGGTCACATATAAACGTTTCTCTGCCTTTCTTGGGCAAGACCACGCGATTACCCCACAACAGACAGTCTGCCTGCAAGGACATTTCGTCTTTGCGCCTGTGGAACGGCTTAATCTCTTCCTGCATCTCCATGGAGGACACAGTTTTTTTTAATCAGGACAGTAAAAGAGCCTGGCTGGTCCAGGTCCTGATCTGGCAGGCTGTAACGAGTGATTTTTCGCTTTCGAATGCATCCATCACCATGAGCAAGTTGCAGGCTGTGCCATTTCCACCCCGGTGGTGGGCAATGGTAGCTGACTGAGAGCATCAGCGCAGTTCTCTGTGCCCGGTCTGTGGCGGATTACATAGTTGTATGCCGACAGCGTGAGCGCCCATCTTTGGATGCGGGCAGAGGCATTGGTGTTAATTCCTTTGCTCTCTGAGAATAGCGATATAGGCGGCTTATGGTCAGTTTCAAGCTCAAACTTGAGATCAAACAAATACTGGTGCATTTTTTTCACCCCGTAAACGCACGCCAGAGCTTCTTTTTCAATCATGCTGTAGGCCCTTTCGGCCTTGGACAGACGCCTGGACGCATAAGCGACCGGTTGCAAAATTCCTGATTCGTTAGCCTGTTGTAACACACACCCGACCCTGTATGACGGCGCATTGCAAGCTGGCACTAATCATTTACATGGGTTATACAGAACAAGCAGTTTGTTTGAACATAACAGATTTCTGGCTTTCTCAAAGGCAACCTCTTGTGAATTCCCCCATACCCAGTCGCCTCCCTTGTGCAGTAGAACATGTAGGGGTTCTCGCAAGGTGCTTAACCCGGGTAGGAAATTACCGAAATAGTTGAGGGGTCCCAGGAACGACCGCAGCTCCGTCACGTTCTGTGGTCTTGGCGCGTTCTTGATGGCCTCCGTCTTGGCGTCGGTGGGTCTGATGCTGTCTGCTGCGATTCTTCTTCCCAAGAACTCGACCTCTGGCGCCAGGAAAACACACTTCGAGCGTTTCAACCCGAGTCCCACACAATCTAGCCGACTTAGAATCTCTTTCAGATTCTTCAAGTGTTTGATGGTGTCCCGACCTGTGACCAGTATGCCATCCTGGAAAACCACGGTGCGAGGAACTGACTTTAGTAGGCTTTCCATGTTCTGTTGGAAAATTGCTGCGGCCAACCGAATCCCGAATGGGTATCTGTTATAGATGAACAGACCATTGTGCGTGTTGATGCAGGTGAGGCCTTTCGAAGATTCCTCCAGCTCCTGAGTCATGTAGGCCGAGGTCGGGTCCAACTTGGTGAAAGTCTTTCCTCCAGCCAGGGTCATAAATAGGTCGTCTGCCTTGGGTAGCGGGTATTGGTCCTGGAGCGAAAAACGGTTAATCGTTACTTTATAGTCCCCACAAAATCTGACCGCGCCGTCACCTTTGAGTACCGGGACAATCGAACTCACCCACTCATTGAATTCCACCGACGCGATGATGCTTCTTGCTGCAGCCTGTCCAGCTCAATTTCCACTTTCTCTCGCATCATATACGGTACCGCTCGTGCCTTGTGGTGGTGTACCGGGAATCAAATGGATCTGTATTTTTGCCCCCAAGAAACTTCCAATGCCTGGTTCGAACAACGATGGAAATCTACTCAGAACCTGGGCACATGAGGCGTCGTCGACAGATGAAAGCGCTCGGATGTCGTCCCAGTTCCAGCGGATTTTTCCCAGACAGCTTCTGCCGAAAATTGTGGGGCCATCCCCTGACACGATCCATAATGGGAGTTCGTGCACTGCTCCATCATAGGAGACTTTGACTTCTGCAATTACAGGGATCAGTTCTTTGGTGCAAGTTCTTAGCTTGGTGTGAATGGGCCTGAGCTTGGGCCTGTGTGCCTTGTTGCACCACAGCCCGAAGGCCTTTTTGCTCATTATAGACTGACTCGCACCCGTATCCAGTTCCATAGATACTGGAATTCCATTCAGTTCAACTTTTAACATTATTGGTGGACAGTTCATGGTGAAGATGTGTACCCCGTACACTTCAGCCTCCTTGGTTCGAGTCTCTAGTTCAGCCTGATCCACTGTGGATCGATCTTCCTCTGCAACTGGTGGTTTGCAGGGTTTGCAGCTCACCTGCACATTCGCTGGAGGTGTCCCATTGTTCTGCAACCGTTGCACGCATAGTGCTTGAAGCGGCATTGATGGGCCTGATGATCACCTCCACAATGCCAACAAGGTGTTAACTGCCTCACATTAATGATTGATGACGGACTCTGGGTCATCTGAGGTCATGCAGCAGCCGGCGTGTACGTTCTGCCATGTACATTCCTGCTCGAAAACGACGTTACTTTGTACACAGTACTGGCTGAAACCTCTTTATGCTGCGAAATTTGTTTGGTGTTATCGCTGGTGGACATAAATGCCTAGGCTATCGTTATGGCTTTGCAGATTCGGTGTTTCAACAGTCAATAGTTTGCGAAGGATTACCTCATGGCCAATGCCTAGCACAAAAAAGTCTCTCAGCATTTGTTTAAGGAATCCATCAAATTCGCAATGTCCTGCGAGGCGCCTTGGTTCGGCGACGTAGCTCGCCACTTCCTGGCCCTCCGACCGTTGACACGTGTAGAACCGATACCTCACCATCAAAACGCTTTCCTTAGGATTTAGGTGCTCCCAGACCAGCGTACACAATTCTTCAGATTTGGTTGTTGGTTCTACCGGAGCTAGAAGATTTTTCATGAGGCCATAGGTTGTTGCCCCACAGATGGTAAGGAGGATCGCCCTTCGTTTGGCAGCATTCTCGTCCCCTTCCAGCTCGTTGGCCACGAAGTATTGGTCGAGTCTCTCCACAAAGGCCTCCCAATCGTCCCCCTCTGAGAACTTCTCCAG
Source organism: Pristiophorus japonicus (assembly GCF_044704955.1). Classification (NCBI taxonomy): domain Eukaryota; kingdom Metazoa; phylum Chordata; class Chondrichthyes; family Pristiophoridae; genus Pristiophorus; species Pristiophorus japonicus. The sequence continues at coordinate 137,165,002 of NC_091991.1, read as the reverse complement.
GATACCAACTGTTCTTTGCATTTTCACGTGGTTGTTCATTATCTTGTCGCCAATTGTTACGCTCATAATAAAGGATGAAACTGAGTACTGTAAGCAATGAGTAAGTGTGACCGTAGCTCCTTTAATTAGACTCCAGAGTGCAGGTACTGCATGGGTGGCCTGCTTATATACAGTGCTCCCAAGGGATGCTGGGATCCCTTGGGACTCCAACAGGTAGGCCCTCTGGTGGTGATGTGATGCAGGTTGCCAAAGGTTAAATACATAACAGGTGTGGCGAGGGCTCCTGGCATTCATGTACAAGTTCAGGTAAGTGGGTTTTGCATGCTTTTTTTTTGTTGAGTGTTTCAGTGGTGCGACAAGAGCGTTGGGTGCCTTGTCGATGCGGTGACCAGTGCGTAAAGACAAGCAAGTTCCGGAGCTGCTGGGGCGTCCCTGCAGTCCTGTGGCGGTTCAGTGCCCGGTGCTGGCAGTGGGAGGCCAGTTAGCTCGGGTAGCCTGCTCTCGGGGCTGTCGCTGTGGTTCCTAGCGTCAGACAGGTTCACAGATATCTGTGACCCTCCCGTCCTTTCTTTACGCCCTGGGTTCCAGCTGCTCCCTGAGGAGCTGTCGTCTAGCTGTGCAAAGGGAACCACTGACTCGCTGGCCTGAGCGTCGCTTCGTTTGAGATCCTGACTGGTGCATGTTGCCTCTGGGGAGACAATGGCGGGTGACCCGACATCTAGGGGTATGGCCTTAGTGCCGTTTGCTCCTTCAGGCTCCTGCCCATTAGTGCCTTTGGTTGCCTGAGAGGTGGAGCCAACCCAGGGCATGGTATCACCACCGGTGTCTTTGCCCTGCGGAGGTCACTTGCTTAGCAGCTCGTGTGTGTTGGCTGCTTGTGGCCACACTTCATGGTGCCTGACTCTGGTCCCCGGGACGCAGGCTACAGCATTGGGTAGCCTGCTGGACCTGTGTGCACACAATGGGTGTCTGCCCCCTGCATTGGCTACGTGCAATGGGAATCCTGCATCGCACAGCTTTTACTTACTTTTAATGGACACTCTAGGGATCCGATCGCGATCCCGTGACTTTTCCTCGCTGGTTGCATATGCACAGTTCAAATCATCAATTACACGTTGTACTTAATCACACGACTTTTCCTCGCTGGTTGCATGTATACAATTCCGATTATCGGTTACACATTTAACATGGTCAGTTACACACTTTACTTAATCCATTACACTTTTAGTCTCTAGCGTACAATTCTTGTTACATTGCTTAATTGTGTGGAACTGTCCCTTTAATTGTAGTGGGTTGCAGGCCTCCTTTAAGAGAGCCTTGCTTGCTTTACCCCAATCCGCTTCTCAATTTGGTGCCACGTGTTGCTCCATCAGCGCTGCACCCTCGTGGTCTGGCCGCAGCCATCTTTGTCTACAGCGCATTGCCTCGTGGTGCGGGCACCATCTTTGCTTCATCCATGATGTCGACTGCGGTGATCCTCTTCTCCCCGGGTTCTGCCTCCGCAGTAGGGAGGTCGCTGCTGGATCCGATTTTCTCCCGCCTGAGTCCTGCCACTGGAGCCTGGAAGATGTGTTCGGGTCGTCTCAGCTGGATCATCTCCACGCAGTCGTGCTGAGCGGTCTGTGTCTCGGGTGCCGTGCTGGTCAGCTCATCGATGCTGGGTCCACTCTCAGATAAGGGCTTGCTTTGCCTCTGAGCGCAGAGGGCTTCGATCGCTGGAGGGGTGAAATCTTCCCACTTCCACTGGATCTTCTCCATCCACCTTCTGCCGAGCAGCATTGGTCCATCACCTGCAACAATCCACAGCGCCATAATGCGGTACCTTTACATTCACACCACCAACGACTGGGTTGATTTAATTGGTGTAGGTGTGCAGCTTTGCCTGAACCGGGGCCAACTCGGGTCGTTCAGCCGGATTATCCCATAGCCTCTGAAAGGCTCCTTGATTCATCACTGACTGGCTCGCCCCTGTGTCCACTTCCATGAAGACTGGACTTCCCTCTATCTCGACTTCCATCTTCAGCGGGGAGCACTCGTTGGTGCAGGTAAACATACCGTGTACCTCCCTGTGGGACTGGGCTGCCTCTTTGCCTATGGATTTATAATCCACACTGGATTCATGGCCATCTGTGGACTCCTCATCTACACAGCGAGTCCTATTTCTCTTACACATTCGCTGGAAGTGGCCTTTTGTGCCGCAGCCTGTACACATAGTCTTTAAAATGGCACTGGTGAGCCCTGTGATTCCCTCCGCAACGCCAGCATGGTGCTACTCGATTAGCCCCCCTCGGCGGACTCTGAGTTAAGGGACTCAGGGGCCTGTTCTCTCTTCCGAGAGGATTTGCGCTCTACAGTCAAGCTCCTGAACGGCGCCACTCAGGACTCAAACTCGGCAGGTACTGTGCACAGGTGGTGAGACATCTGTCTAGAGCCGCAGGTCGAGGTCATGAAAGACTGGCTCACAGATGGCCTTCTGCAGTGTGACTGTAGAATCCGCCGACAGTAGCTTGTGAAGAAGGCCCACATGGCCAATTCCAATGACGAAAATGTCCTGCAGCACTTCGTTAAGGTGGGTGCCAAACCCGCACGGTGCCTCCAGCCTTCTGAGGTTTGCGGCGTACTTCGCGACTTCCTGGCCTTCGGGCTGTTGGTGGGTATAGAACTGGTGTCTGGTTATGAGGATGCGCTCCTTGGGCTTGAGTTGCTCCTGGATCAGGGTTACGAGCTCCTTGTACGACTTGGCCGTTGTCTTCGCTGGTGCCAGCAAGTCCCTGATGAGGCCATAGACATTGGGCCCACAACTGGTTAGCAGGATAGCGCGTCGCTTATCAGCCAATGTGGCCGGGTCGTCTCATGCCAGGCCATTTGCTGTGAAAAAGTATTCTAGCCTCTCCACAAAGGCGCCCCAATCATCACCATCGGCGAACTGCTGCAACGCACCAAGCGTAGCCGGAAGTTCATAATCTCGTCACCAGTTGTTGTGTCCTTAGATGCTCTAACAATGACGCCACGAGGCAGTGTGTTGTACTTGAACTGTGATGACCGTAGTCCTTTATTAGTTAACTCCAGAGTGAGGAGCACACCTGGTGGCCTGCCTTTTATATTAGGTCAGGCACACCTGTACAGGTAAGCTACAAGTCTCCCACTGCTGTGCCCTCTGGTGGCACACCTTAATATGGTGCCAACAGGGACCATGTAAGATACATGACTATCACATTTTTGGGTAGACTCAACTCATAAAACAGTCAGGAGGCATGAACTCAGGTGTCACTCTGCCAGATTACTGGCTGCAACAGGTTTGTGATGAAGATAATCTGCTACAATGCAAATTTGTACAAAGCAATTTACTTATTTTAGATTTTACTAAAACTAAGGCAGAAATAAGTAACAGCCACACAATCAGTGGTGAAGTGCCCATTTTAGAAGTGGGTATTATTGTATAGGCAACCTCTCCAGGAAATGTTGATGGTTAACTTTGGTGCATTTTTCAACATTTTGAAGTAGACTTTATGGCCCTGAAATTCCATGGGGTTCTCCTGGTCTCCTGCTGTGACTTCACTGGTGGATTGACGAAACCCCCAGCAATCCCAAAGAGTTTATTCTGTTTCCCTGTTTCTGTTGGTCCACCACTGAAGTTATAGTGGGAGACTGGGAGAACCCGTGCGGAATTTCAAGGCCAATACATTTATCTATAATGCACTTCCTGTCTACGAAACCTTACCTTCTGTTTTCACATTTTGTTACACTTTTGTGTCAACTCTCTAAATTGCTTGGAATGAAAGCTGCCTATATAAAGTTGTTATGCTGCTTTCTGTCTTTCGTGGCGCTATACCACTAAGTTTTGCATCTTCCAGCTCCTCAGCGTGTACTTCAGAGACATGCATAAATTCCAACCAACCTCCACTTCTTTGCTTCCCAAATAGCTGTACATGTTGCTATTTAACTATATATCTATTATATTCCGTCACAAAACATTCCATCACAAAATAAATTGAAAACTCCTGTTGGGTTCCTCAAAGAGAAACCAATTTAAAAACTGTTGACATTTACCTGTGGTGTCTGTGCTTGCTTTGGGAGTCTCATGTGGGGCATGCGGACACTGTGGCCCGCCCAACGGAGCTAGTCGAGTGTGGTCAGTGCTTTGATGCTGGGGATGTTGGTCTGTTCGAGAACACTGACGTTGGTGCGTCTGTCCTCCCAGTGGATTTGCAGGATCTTGCGGAGGCAGCGCTGGTGGTACTTCTCCAGCGCTTTGAGGTGTCCACTGTATATGGTCCACGTCTCAGCTATATAGGAGGGCGGGTATCACTACTGCCCTGTAGACCATAAGCTACATGGCAAACGAGTCCCAGGTGGGCAGAGGAAACGTTTCAAGGACACCCTCAAAGCCTCCTTGATAAGTGCAACATCCCCACCGGTACCTGGGAATCCCTGGTCCAAGAGCGCCCTAAGTGGAGAAAGAGCACCTGGGAGGGCGCTGAGCACCTCAAGTCTCATCGGCGAGAGTATGCAGAAACCAAACGCAGACAGTGGAAGGAGCGTACGGAAAACCAGACTACCCACCTGCCCTTTCCTTCAACCTGTCTGTCCCACCTGTGACAGAGACTGTAATTCCCGTATTGGATTATACAATCACCTGTAAACTCACTTTTAGAGTGGAAGCAAGTCGTCCGCGATTTCGAGGGACTGCCTATGATGATGATGATGATGGTGACTGCAATTGGCCGATTGTCATGTTAAATGTGTCACAGTGATAGTCATGAAAAGCAAGAGATTTTATCAAGAATGAACGGTGTTAATTTTCCAGCAGTCCTGCACTGGGCAATTGTTCAAAACAACAGGCAATGTAATAAAGCTTAAATACCTTCTTTCTAACCTCACAAAGTTTAGATGGACATTTAGGTAAATGCATAAGCATAGTCTCACGATGTTCGGTCTTCTCCCCCCTCCCAACAGCTCTTGTAGACAGTCCTCAGACTGGGTTTTGGTATTCTTAACGTGTACCATCCCTTAGGGATGGTAGTCCTGCTAGCCAATTAATGCAGAGAAATATGGTCTACCATGCAAAAATAGCCACACCAATGGTTTCAATTATTGTGAATGCTTATTGCTTAATCAAACCAATATCTGTATATCTAAGTCAGGTTTTATTAGTACAAGTAGGGTGATATTCTTACTAATGTAATGCAGTAAAATGTTCTCTGCAGCTTTTTTATACACTTTTTCTCCCTAATTGTTTTGGCAATGCACTGCTTATAGTTCCACTTGGCTGATCACTGCGAGATGGCACAATTCGAACTGTAAGCAGTGCAGGTTATCCAGCCCATGGCGCTAACTAAGACAGGAGGGAGAAGGCTATGTGGGTGTATAGTGCTAACTTTCTGGGAATCAGAGGTCAGAATTCATTACCAGCACACCTGCAGTCATCTGTTCAATAAAGAACATGCTCTTTAACTCCAATATGTTATGTTGCTAAGTTAATTTCTTGTCCCCCATCTGCAAAAAGTGCTGGTGAAGGTGTTTGGTGCAGCTGACAACTCCCTTCTGCAAGAATCGCTACTGGCTCCAAATTCACAACTGTAACACGTCAAAATTATTACACATGGCCTTTGAAGAAACAAAATAGAAACTATTATACCTACTAAATACGTAATAATGTTTGCTAATGAAGGAAATAGGGGTTATGTTATTGAAGAGCTTCTTTGCCATTATGAATATGGACAATCCCAAATATTGGCCCTGAAATTCCGGTTTGGCCTTCCTGCGGGCATTTTAGAGAAAAAATATGCACCTACCTTAAGCTAGTGCCCACGTTGGACCTTCCGACGCTGTGACCTCCTTCGACTGCGATTCGCAGCGCGTGCACGTCGACGCGTGCGCAGGCCTCGAGCTGGAGTCACATGACTCGGTGCAGCCAATCAGGTAAAGTATCATAGTAATAGAAGTTCCGCAGGGTCCTAAACTCCTATTACTATGATTGTGAAAGAGCCCAAAACACAGCCCCACTCAACACACTAATAAAAAATAGAAAATAATTACACTACATTCATTTAAATTAAAGTTATTAATGTCTTTTTAAAAAAAAAATCAGGAAATTATTTTTTTAAAGTTTTTTAAAATAAACTTACCATTGTGGGGAGGGTTTTAATGATATAAAAATAAAGTTATTAAAATATATTTTATGCTTGTGTTTTTTTCGCGCCTGTAAAAGTAGACTATGCGCCTGCTTTTTCAGGTGCATTGCGCGCTGGAAACCGGCATTTCCGATGCCTTCCTGGGTCTGTAGGAATTCCGTACAGACCTGGGGAGGCTGGAATTTCAGGGCCAATAGTATTTTACAGGAGTCACTGTGCAAGTCCCACCACTAGATGGCACTCAGTGATTGCAGTACAAGTAAAGCAAACTGGAGTCAATCTCAGGTTTAATAATAAATCCATGAATCCATCTACCAGTTTGAATAATATTATTTTTCATGTAAAAAGGAGCAATAGAGATTAGATAGAAGTTAACTGAAAACTGTATTCTGTTCTTTATTATACATGTATAATAAACTAGTTTGTTGGTTTACAATTTACCTCAATGAACTAGTATACTCATTAAGACCATCTTCCTGATGATAGGAGAAATGCATGTCAGGCACGTGCGAAGTCACAGTACCCAATATGTACATCATTACAACCCCCCAGATCTATTAGGGAGCAAAGGTAAACTGCTTATTGTAAAGGGCAAGGGGTCCCCTTACAGGAGAAGCCACGGTCACTGAATCCAAGTGACCATCGCAGACCCAAAACTCGATGGGGAATGGTGTGTCCGTGCTGTGGTCAGGGCATTAGTGGCAGTGCATTCATTCACACATTTTCTGGTGAGTTGCATTGATCACCATGGTGAAGAGCTTCTGGTATCTGCTGACCATAAGGCAAGGGGTTTAAAACCCATGCTCATCAGTTGTCTAATGATTAAAAAGTGGTTATCCTACTGGCGGGGGCAAAGGAGGTAAGCAAACGTCTTTTTGTGGTCAAGTTGTGGCTCCGAAATGGTGCCCGCTGATGGATGCGTGGAACCAAGTGAACCCTTTGCAGCAGAATTGGTAATCAAGGGCGCTTGTGAGGATTGATCAGCCAGCGTGGTTTAATAATAGAACCTGGAGACCTGTCACTAGGGTCTGAAATGCTTCAGATTACCCTTCAAGCCTAGTGAGTAGGGTGGTCCAGACTGGACAAGCAGCAAGATTACCAGTGCTTTCTGATGTTGGCTATGTGGCTTTTAGTGGTTAAGCTCCAGCAGTACCCTTGTGCAAATGTAGAAATCTTTAAGCCTTTAGAAGTCTCTGCCAAACTTGTGCCTAAAGTCTCTAGACTTGGAGTGTATCTAGACAGGGATAGAAGTGATACTCTATCACTAAACAAACAAAAACTACCTGTGTGGATTTCTTAGTAACTTAGTTTGTAGATTTAAACTTGGAAATGGGATTCCACGTGTATTAGACACCCAGCAGATGGGGGAAAAAATCAAGTGCTTTATTTCCTCAGTTACTGGTTTGGATTAGAAATAGGACATCATTCCAGTCTTGGCTAGTTACTGCTTCATAAGCGGGATCTGTAAGCAGGCAGGTCACTTTCAATTCCATGGAAGTGGCAGGTTATTTGAGTTGCTTTGTTGGGAGGATTGACTACATTTTTCACATCTAAAGTATAGCAGCATTAATGTTGAAGCAGAGTTTGCACCACTTACTGATCTTTCTGTAGTCATAGCAGTCTTGTGGAGCACTCTGGCTGCTTCCAGGACCTGCGCTAGGCCTCCTTAGTTGCAAAATTCATACAGATCAGCTACTTAGCAAGTGAACACCTCACACGCAGCACTGATAAGCTGCACATGGGCCTGGCGGTGCTCCAGTGAGGCCGAGGCCTTCTGCAGGGACGGTGTGGCTTCCTTTAAAGGGGAGGACCCAGTGCCGCCATGTTTTTTTTAAAAAATCAGCCGAATCCCATGTTGGCCCAACAATATGCCACTTACAGACAGCCTGGCACCCCCTCTTCAGTGCCAGGCCGCTGGCCCGGCTGAAACCCTCCCTGGTAGCCCAGTGGGCTGAAGATTTTAAATCGCAAAGTGAAGGGGAGAGCCGTGGTGACGTGACACCGTGACGACCTCATCGCGATGGTCACTCCGCTCCGTACCCACCGTCCGCCCCTCAGTTGCTGCCACTGCCGGAGTTGCCGCCCCTCAAGTGTTGTCACCGCCCCCATTAAGACCGATGTCCGGATCTAAACAAAAAAAAACAAAGAGTGGAACTTTGCTCAAGAGGCGACCTGAGCCAGAGTTGCGGTAAAAACCATTCAAATGCGGTGTGTGCGCGCCCCGTTTCGGGCTGAGGGCAATTTCGACCCCTTCAGGCTGGGAGATGGGGGGGGCAGGGGGGGGGCTCCACAGCACTGCACCTGTAAGGGGTCCAAACTGTTTGTACACAATATTATAAACTGGTGCAAACTGTAAAAGGTCTGATTCAGAACAAAAAAGGAACACAGACCATGGGGGTCAAACTTTGGAGGCGGTAACTGAGGTGAGGCGGGAGTCCCTGTGCCCGGCGTGGAAGAGACGAAATTGGGGTTACCACCCCGAGAGGAAGTGGGGTGCAATGTCGGGAGCTCCGCCTCCTCTCGGGTGCGGGACTGGGGCGATAAGCGTGCAAATTTTCCAGCGATGCACGGCATCTCCGTGTGGTGCAGGGCCCTCTCCTCCTGTTAAAGGGGGGGGGGGGGGCAGCTGCGAGCTTTGCAGTGGGGCGAGGGGCCTCCACTAGGCCACCAGGGATGCTGGATGCTGTGGCCGCAGCCTGGCACAGAAACGGACCCCGCGAAATAGACAACGAAAGGCTGGACTGGTGAAGCCAGGAAAAAAAAAAATGGCACCTTGTATCTCGCCTTTCTTTTTCGCCCCCCTGAGCAGAGTGCGGCCTGGGTCGTGCCCTGTGAGGTTGGCGCTGACATCGCCCGCGGTGGCCTTATGGAGCGCGACCCAATTTATGCCGCGGGGCGAAAATGGGTCGCTGTGCACGGCGATGACATCATCATCGCTGGTGCTGCGGCCCAGGGCACAACCTGCAGGGGCGGGGCACTGCTGGTTTGCGTCTCCGCTAACTCCCACACAATTTCGCAGGAGGCGGTAGCATCCCCACCCCCACGAAATTGTTTGCGCCCCGGCGGCACTAACGGGAGACGAAAACAATGCAAATTTCCCTCCCCACCCCCAATTATTTTCCTTCAAAGTACTGACATTTTTTCTAGTGAGATATTGATTTCACTTCATTGAAAATCTTTATTATCAACCAGAATGTTTACAAAACAAATACATACACAGGATATCAAAATACACAAGTACAACACACATCGACTGCATATTCTAGCCCCTCCCCTACTTTAACTGACACTGCCCTAAAGGTAAATGACATTCCCCATTCACTTTGCGTTTAGTTATATTTTTAAAAAGCTTTCCTGAGGAGGCTACGTGTGTTATCACTTTCTTGCCCCCAAATATTTAATCCCAAAATCAGTTTAACAAAATCTAAATTGTTTTAGCATTTCAACATTGACCACCCAGGGAATGTTTCTCCATGAGGGTACAATCAGGTGAGGTGGTGTTTCAACTGATGAACCAAATAACATTTCCTGCAGTCCAGAAGATCAAAGCCCACAGAATCCAGAGGGATAATCAGGCTGCTCCACCATATATTTAGCTTTATTGTACCCCATATTATAAAAATCCGATCTATCCTGTATAACTGTATAAAACACTAGTTAGGCCACAGCTAAAGTACTGCATGCAGTTCTGGTCACCACATTACAGGAAAGATGTGTTTGCACTAGAGAGATTTAGAGCGGAGATTTACAAGGATGTTGCCTGGACTGGAGAATATTAGCTATGGGGAAAGATTGGATAGACTGGGTTTGTTTTCTTTGGAACTGAGGAGGCTGTGGGGAGACCTTATTGAGGTGTATAAAATTATGAAGGGCCTAGATAGAGTGGATAGGAAGGACCTATTTCCCTTAGCAGAAGGGTCAACAAACAGGGGGCATAGATTTAAAGTAATTGATTGGAGGTTTGGAGGGGATTTGAGAGGAAATTTCTTCACCCACAGGAACTCACTGCGTGAAAAGGTGGTAGAGGGAGAAACCCTCATCATATATAAAAAGTACTTGGATGTGCACTTAAAGTTCTGTAACCTACAGGGCTACAGACCAAGAGCTGGAAAGTGAGATTAGGCTGGATAGCTTTTTAAATCGGCCGGTGCAGGCACAATGGGCCGAAATGGCCTCCTTCCGTGCTGTAAATTTCTATGATTCTATCCATTTGAAACAGCTTTCAGAGTGTAAGAGGAAACAAGTCCAAGATACTCATTTTAAGCCTCACCCACATAGGAGGCTGCAGAAAAGTCCTCAATCCTGCTGGAAAAGTCAATTATATTAAATCTCATTGCTTAACGCCATAGCAGAATCAACTTCTGATCCAAATTTCATATAATCAAGCATTGAATTGGGAGGTTACTCCAGTTACCCAGGACTCCAACCCCACAGTGACCTGGCACTGGAGTGGTCTAGCAAGCAAAAGAGAGCGTCTGCAGATATTTTACGATAGAAAGAAATATCAAAGGGATATTTCATGGAGTTAAACCTTAGGAAGATTCACATTACCTTTTATAAAGAACTTATGTAAAAGTTGCTAATAGTTCCAATAACAGCATAAAAACCACAGGTAGAGAGATGAATCCAATTGATAAAACACCTTCCTGAAGCCCAGCCTCCTTGGGGTACAATGTCAATAAACAAAGTCTATCCAGTCACAGGCAAAGCTCCAAAAACCTACAGCTCATTAACACACGCAGACCCATAAAATAACACCTTGCCTAATCATACTTAGCTACTGAAATATATTAGTTTGGTTTATAGTCTTTATCCACACATAAACATAGCCTTTAAAAGGTTGTCTTCCTGATGAAAATAACAAGGTGAAAGAACAATCTCTGCAGCAATATGCGAGTTCTGGACAGTCCCCTTTGTTTAACATTTTTTTGTCCTTCTCTAATGAATCAGAAACATTTGAAAAAATTAGGCACTAGTTGCAGTCAAACTTCATTACAGCAAACTAGTAAGGACTAGCAAAGCTGGAGCCCTCTCTGGGATAAATACATAAAGCGTTCCTGCTGATAGTAACAAAAGAATTACAAACCTCTTGTAACAGATTTTTTTAAAATAAAGCTCTGCTATTTTTTTTTAACAATTGTACAAGCTTTAATGTAATTAAATATGTTGACAGCTCAGCTTTAAAACAATGTCTGCATTGGGCGCAGGATTTCTGCATTTACCAGCTGCTGGTAATGAAAGCACAGACGAGACCATTAAAATCCACTCTGAATGTCACCTTCTAGTTTTCCTCTGTGCTGCATTATCCATATACGAAGAGTGAATGAACTCCCAGAGCTGTTTGGCATTGTTGGCATTCCCTACAATTTCCGCTAATTGTTCCTGGGAGACTGTCACGAGTTCAGCAATGCTTTTCACGTGGTTCATCAATGCCCGGCAGTTTTTAGCATTCACTCCAGGCATTTTCAGCAAGAAGTCCTGTGGACCTGGATTGTATCTGTCCGACTCAGAAACCATTTCAGAATCGGCCGTGACAGCCATGGCAGTAGATGCATCAGGTTCGGGACGGTTTTGTTTCAGCTCCTCAAACAATTCAGCAGAGACATGTGGGGAGGGGCACCAGAGAATACGCAGCTTGGGAAAGTGAAGAGTCAACAGGGTGAGTTTAGATGTAACGTCATTAATGGAAATCTCTTGGTATACAGATCCTTTGGAATTCAGGGAAAAGGGCTTGTTGGGGTCAAATTCAATCAAAAGAACTGGCCGCTTATAGTACCGTGACATGGAGATGCACTGAGTGTACAGACGACCATTGTTCAAAGAGCCAATCAGATCACTTACACTCTTGCGTTCAACACAGATATCAGGAGTCAGAATGTAGTCGCCAACCTCCAAGGTGACTGGCTCAATGTCGATGCCACGCCGATGTATCAGGGAAGGAAGCGCACTGCGGAACTCCCGTATATCCACTATAATGCGATGCTGCTCTTTCTTCTGACCCTGGCCACCTACACAAAGAAAGAGGAGAGAATCCAGCAATTTTGACTTCCATGATTTAAAAAAAAATCTTTAATTGTCACTGTACATATGCCTAAATTTGCTTCTGTGTAGTTCCGTCAAATTTAATTTAATTTAAAAAAAAAACAATTTCCCCCTCTTACAATACACACCATTTCCTTGGCTGGGCAAGATAGCAGGAAGAGACCAGGCAATGTGCTCTCAGATTTCTGCTAGTATAATTCTTGTCTAGCCGATAAGGTGGTACAGCCCTCCATTTTTCTCTCCTACTTTGCATAGAAGCCTTTGGCATCTCTTCCAGTAGCATTATTAAGATTAGGAATTTGCCATTTGACAACAAACCTGCCCCTAACAACTGTACGGCACAACACAACACACTGGGGTATGTGTGCCCTGTGCCACTGGGACCTCCTAGCGCAATCATACAATGCCACATGGAACTCGGGGCCACATGGACTACAAAAGGCCAATAAGAGGGGCAGAGTCCTACTTATGAAAGAATTAGATTGGTTTTCTTTTAACAGCACAATGTTCGAATAACTGCTCATGTTATCTGGCAAGGCACTAAACTGCCACCAGGTTGTGACATTAGAAAAAATGTCAGGAACGGGCGAGAAGCACATTCCATTACTGATTATAAAAGAATGAATAGTTTAAAAAAATTATTTCTCAATATATGGGCATCACTGGCAAGGCTGGCATTTATTGCTCATCTCTAGTTGCCTTTGATAAAGTGGCGGTGGACATTCTTCTTGAACTGTTGTAGTCTGCCTGGTGATGTTATTCACGCAATGTTGTTAGGTAGGGAGTTCCAGGATTTTAACCCAGCAACAATGAAGAAACAGCGATATATGTCCAAGTCAGGATGGTATGCGACTTGGAGGTAGTGGTGTTCCCAGGCACCTGCTGCCTTGGTCCTTCTGGGTGGTGGAGATAGTGGGTTTGGGAGGCACTACCGAAGAAACCTTGGCATGTTGCATCTTGTAGATCATATAGACTCGTCTCAGGTGACCACCCAGGATGTTGATAGTGGGAGTTTCAGCGATGGTAATGCCATTGGTGGTTATACTCTCTCTTGTCGGAAATGTTCATTGGCTGACACTTGTGTGGGAGATGTTCATTGGCTGACTTGTGTGGTATGAATGTTACTTGCCACTTAACAGCCTAAGCCTGGATGTTATTCGGGTCTTGCTGCATATGGGCATGGACTGCTTCATTATCTGAGGAATTGCGAATAGAGCTGAACACTGAGATTATCAGTGAACAGCCCCACTTCTGACCTTATGATGGAGGAAATGATCCTGATTACTACCCTTTCTGAACATCTTCAAAAAAGAAAATAAAGAGCTCACTGAGTTTACACAAACCTGCTTTCCGCGTATCTGTAGCAGCAGTCGGTGGGGCAATATCTCGTGCAAGATCTAGGTTCGAGTCATCTCTTCCCTCTCTCTCCTCAGGAATAACCATTACTGCCTTCTCCCTAAAAGATTTCACGGTAGAAATTTGTAATAATTAGAATAATTCTCATCAAGTAAAAAAAAAAGTGTCTTTACTCATTATTGTAAAGACATTTTTTTTAAATCAACTGCATTCGTCAGTTAAGACCGGGGCAGATTCAACAAATCGCATTTACTTGAAGCCAACAGCAGAACAGTAAAGAATCTAAGGTTCCATTGAGGGGCTTTAAAAAAAAGCAAAAATTCTAGATACAGTATGTGTAAATCATAGAGACAAATAAATATGATAAAAAGGAATTTCACATAAAGACTTATTTATAGTTTCCAATAAAGGCTCATCGAAAGCCTGCAAGAAAATGCATTGAGGATTTGCCTGCATAAGCTGAGAAATCTACAGGAAAACCCAGAAAGCTGAAAGTAGACAAGATCCAGCCTTCCTTCTGGTTGTAGGGAGTGAAGTTGTAGGAAACGGAAATAGCTTTCAGATTTTTATTAGAAAATCATTCAAGCTGATGCAATTTTCCCAATGGTAATGTTGCTGAATTTGACTATTCACTTCCACCTGGAGCTGTTCATGAGGGATGCTGATATTTTTACCAAATTAACTGTGAGGTTTTCTCTGTCAATCTTTTATTTTTGTTGAGTTTTTTGGCAATTAAATGAAATGGATTAAATAGTTTAATGAAAGCTACATCGGAGTCATTCTCGCAAAAATCAGGAGCAAATCAGTCATCGGCCCCTTTTTATTTAATTTAATTTTATAAAGTGTTTTGTTCACACCAGCGACTCTATTGAAGCTGCATTTCTGTTCATTTACCTTATCAAATTCTCAAAGGCAGTCTTCTCCTTTCTCAGATTGGTCAGGTATCGCTGCTCTTCTGTCGAGCCTCCATATATTAGGAAATAAACCCTGAAAGAAAGAAATTAAATGGAGCATTAGCCCTTCAGGCACCACATATGCTTAATGATTCATGTTCAAACATGTACACAACTGCTGCTTAGGTTATGTAAAAGGCGGAATATTTAAGTTAAATTGGCTTGTCACTCCCTTTGACTCAGCTGTGTTACTCCCACTGTAAGTGTTCGCATTGCCTCATTAACTTTGTGCAAAATTGAAATGATGATACTGATGGAAATAAAATTGATCACCAGGCTGCTGGAAAGAAAAACATTTTCCAATTTATTCACATGAATGAGAGTGGGAGAGAAGGAAGCCGCACACAAACAGATATTCCAAAAAGCCCAACAATTTCATAGAATTTGCAGCACAGAAACAGGCCATTCGGCCCATCTAGTCTATGCTGTTGCTTATGCTCCACACGAGCCTCCTCCCACCTTACCTCATCTACATATCCTCCTATTCCTTTCTCCCTCATGTGTTTATCTAGCTTCCTCTTAAAGGCATCTATGCTACTCCCTGTGGTAGCAAGTTCTACATTCTATTCACGCTCTGGGTAAAAAAATGTTCAGCATTAGGAACAGAAGATGGTACAGAAAGTACAGAACAATGAAAACTGTCCACAAAACACTGAATAAGATGACAGCAGGTCAAGGGTAGGGGCGGGTGGGGAGTGAGGGGTGGTGGTAGATGCCAAATAGTTTCAAGTTGGACAATTTAAAAAAAAATTATATAACCCTATATAATTCACTTTCACCCCCCCCCCCATGCTGGACCATTTCAGCACGAATCATAAACCAATGGGAAGAGTCAGAACTATAGAAATTAATAAATCAATCTGGATCAATGGGATCCACTGAGATTGGAGCACTGAATTAGATACAGGTGGAGAACAGTTGGAAGGAATTTTGAATTGCAGTTACAAATGACATGCATAATCTATGGAACTAGTCCTGTGGCACCAAGTAATTTATGCCCCTTATTAAAGCTTTAAATTTTCCATGTATATTGAATGAATGCAGTGAGCTGCTACAGTAGTACGGTCCCAATTATTTATTGCTGGGCTGCATTACCACTAGCACAATTTAGCTATAAAAACCCCATCTCAGACTCAGTGTTTGCTGACAATTACAAGTGAACATGGGACTGCTGTAGAGCAAATAATGCCCAAGTCAAGCTTCCTGGTAATTGGACTCCCACATTTATTTTGCTGCAAGATAACAAACACGTTGAAGAGTTGTGCGGCAATGAAGATAACAGGTGTGTGATGCTCCTAGTCATTTCTGGAGTCCCAGGAGAAAATTCATTCTAGTGATGGTGAATGATCATTGATGGTTGTGAAAGTGTAAAGTTGGCTGCACAATGGCATTCTGGTGGCACTGTTCTGATGTCCCGACATATTGCTGGACGGATGTGAAGTACATACACATGGCAGTGGTTTGGCAGGGGAGGGGTGTGTGTGTGGAAAAAATAATGATTAAAAATAGAATGGGAAGGTGATTGGAGTCACTCTCCTAAAGCTCATCACCAACTACCATACAATGGGAGCAGGCTCTTGCCTGTTTTCTCAATCAGCGAACAGAGATATGGACCACATCCGTCAACCTCTAGATCATTTAATTTAAAAACACTGTATAGTAATTTTGCACAATATATAAAATATGGTGTGAGAAAGTAGTGTTTTCTCTTTACACTATCATACCATAAGAAAACCGTACATTTTTCACCGCACCCATTTATTCCAATGAGACAAATAACAATTCAACTGAAAGCAGATGCAGAACTAATGAGTAAACTGAATAAAAAAAGATTCAAAATTACTTAGGACTCCAGTGGATTTCAAGATATGGTACAATATGGTTCAAATCACAACATGGCAAGTTGTGAACCTGAATTCAAGAACCCACTACCCTTACCCGGCATGGTTTAGATGTGACCTTAAGAATGCATTTGATTCTTAATGGTCTTTGAAGTGGCCAAGCAAGCCACTCAGCTGTAAAACAAAATTGCTTCGAAAAGGCGGCTGCAATTAGGGATAGGCAATAAACCTTGCCAGTGTCGCCCATTCTCAGAACAAATAAAAAAGATAAACACCGTGCTTAAAAAGCCTGAAAATTAGACCTGAATTACCTAAGAGGCTTGCCAGGCCTGCTTGCCCTGTAAATCTCAAGCTGGCGAACGAACGTCAGTTCTGCATCGTACAATACAACATAACGGGGCTCGATTTCATGTAGCACACGTGACAGACTATATGGATCACTGCAGCCCTGCAATGGATGGATGATAATCAGTGGCTCTTTTAGGATTCCATAGCAGGCATCTGTTGGCAGATTCAGTATCATACCCTCAGATTCAATTTCTTCAGTGCTGGCTTCCAGGCTAACACTTCCTTCAAAGTCCTCTTCCTCTATCTTCTTAGCACCTTCAACATTTTCTCTTCCTACCATTTGAGTCAATGTCAGTTCTGGTTTCTTCCTGTTTTTACCATTTTTATCAGCCTCTGTTTTTGCTTTCTTCAGTTTGGGCCCATTACCAGATTTCAGTCTCGCCTTTGATTTGCTAGGCTGCCTGTCTTTTATGCAGGTTGTCCTCACATCCTCTGCCCTTTCGTTCTTCTCAAAGGTTTTATTATACAGCCTCATTAACAAGTCTTCCGCTCCAACGGTGATGTATTCTTTCAGCTGAGCACAGGTTCTATCATCACTGGCACAGATCAGCACATGACCTACAGGCAGCAAGAGAAAAAGCTTCTGTAATCACTCATCTCATCCACTGTGAAATACTTACACACAATATCATGCCAATTATGTGGTGTATGTGTATCTATTTCAGAGGGAAGTATTTGGAGATGGTTTGTAGTGCAGAAATTCCTATTCCAAAGCTATTCACCAACATTGGACAAACTATCAGTGAGATTACTGACGCCGTTAAAACAATAAAACTCAATTACCAGATCAAAATTTCCCGTGTTTCAGCCTAGCGATGCAAATAATACCTATAAATTTAGTTGTTATATATTAAGAACATTAACAAGTTATGGATGAGAAAATGCTATTTGGTCCATTAAAGTTTGTCCTTTAATGCATTAACTTGATCATCGCGGAATCTAATCGAATTTAAAATAATCTCAACATTTTTGCTTCTGTTACCTTGCTTTCTAGATAATTCCAAATATTTACCATTACACGTTTTCTTTATATCTGTTCTAATTTCACATTCCATTAATTTTCTGTGTGTCCAGTTCTACTGTTTTGCTGTTTTTGAACTACATCTGGGTTTCCATTATCTAGGCTATTTAATATTTTACATACTCTGACGATGAGATATCCCCTTAGCTGCCTTAATTCTTAACTGTAAAGCTTAAGCTGTTCCAAGCAGTTAAAAGACACTATGGTAGAGGGGATTGTAAATTTTTAATGGAAGAATGAAGCAGATGAACCATTGGCCATCCCTAATTTGTTTTTTTATTCTTCTTACCAAAGTGGATAACCTCACGTTTTCTCACATTATACTCGATCTGCCAATTTTTTGCCCACTCACTTGACCCATCTGTATCCCTTTTAGATTCTGTGTCCGCTTCACACCTTGCTTACATTTTATCAGCTTTTTAATTGCTTTGCCACATTATTGAGAGATTTGTAAATGGAAATAATACTTGTTTTCACATTAAGCTATACCACTCCTACTAACATGGATTGTCCAGATCATAATATAATGGCTTTAGCTAATTTGACCCAATTCGACCCACCTCATTGGGGGAAGTGTGGAGTGTGCACGTTTATGCAGCAAATGTCATTGGTATCATTTATATTCTATCAGCAGGTTCTAAAAACAATGCACAAATCTCATGTGCAATAAAATGAAATGTATTTTACACAAACATGTACCTGACTCATTAATCATTTAATTCTTTTGAACAAATCCAATCTTCTTTCAAATTTCAAGTACAATTTCTCTGCTCATCCTAGTCCCACCTGTCCCACAAAACCTTTCAAAAGTCTTAAAAACATTTGATGTAGAAGTTTGTACCATCTGGAGTTGTCATTCTCACAGGATTCCTACAATCACTGTCAATACATGCATTTTGGAGTTAGGCAAATAAAAAGGTGTTCAATTCTCCCAGCTGTTCAAGCAGCTCACCTGAGTCAGTCAGTGCTTCCTTGGGCTCATTTTCCCTTTTGATCTCTGTTAGCACTTCACTCAATGCTTTCCACTTTGGATTCGTCTCCAGGACAAGCTCCTTCTTTCTCTCTAAACAAAGTAAAACACAAACATAATGGTTCACTCATGTCAGCAACAACTTCAACTAGTGTTCCAGTCATTCGGTGTTTAACACTCTAAGGTATTAATTGTTATTGGAAGATAAGAAGTTCCCCCCCTTTCATTGCCTGCTGAGCTATACACCTACAGCAGCCAAGGCAACAGGTGGGTGACCCACTTCTGGTTTTATTTTGACAATGTTGATCTTTATTTGACCGCTGGGAGTCATGTAACAGTGTTCGTTTGGTGGCTCATGTTCTAATCTCCCCTCCTCCTCTGGCCTTCACTTGGCATCACCTCATTGCAGCACTGGCGGGTAGGAAAATGCAACCTGTAACCCTGTGCACCAACTAACATATGCTGCTGCTTCCAGCACATCACACACTGCAGTGCTCTCTGCCATTTATTATTTCAAAACTGCTGAAGGAATAATCCAGGATAAAATCCTACTTGTGCTCTTGAATTCTCCTTGTAAAACTGAATCCAGGCATTTTTAAATCACTTCTTTGAAAGTGAAAAAGATTTGCTTGTTTTTTTGCTATGGTCTTCCTCAAACTTTGAATGAATAACAAATGCAGAACAATGTCCGCTGGAAAAAAAATCACTAGAACTCTCTTCAGATGTGTTTATGGGGCTGGATTCTCTTGTGCTGTCTGACAAAAATCAGGCAGATAGTGGTGCAGGATGACGGAAAGGTGGACAGCGAGGTCTAGTATTGTGTCTCACCATCTGATCTCTGCCAGCTCCTGCCCTGCCCACTGCCTGCACATTGTGGGTGCCGGGTCTCCAGCTACTTTCCCTCCTGTTTGCTCGTGTCACCACTACATCCCCAGGGGAAAATGATGTCGGTTCCAGAAGTAGCCATAATGGCCCCAAGGTCTCCCTATGGAAGGAGAGGGCCTTGTAGCGGCCTGCACTCCTTCCATTCTGGCCCCCCACTTATCTTGTTTGTTCCGTATGGAATGCATACACTCTCCACGGAAAGGCATCCCACCTACCTAAAGTCCAGGGAGCGTTGGTACAACTTCGCAGAGCATAGGGCAACTGAACTTTAGCCAGCTAAATGTGCAGTCTACCATCATAGTAGTGGTCAGCTTCCCACTGCTTGTCCAGTCAGGTACAGCTAATGGCTAAGGTGGGCTAGGTTAACTGGAGCAGAGTGGGAAAGAATTCCAAACCTAACCTTCCAGATTCTGTAAGTGAGCCAGGCTGGCTGGTCAATCATCAAAGATACTGCACACCTGCCTAGCTTGGGTATCAAATTATCAAGTCTGCCAAACTTTCATTGCTAGGTGCATCATCTTGAAGCCACCTTGACCCCAAAGAGGTCTCAAGGATAGGCACGAGTCAATCACTAAGCATAGGTTTGAGCCTTTGCTAGATTGCAGGCACAAGAAGCTCCTCATGAGCAGAATGGTGGCCGGCACAACCAACCATAAAACGTGTTAGTGTACTGTCACCATTCCCTTGACCACAGCACGATGAAGTGTGTCCACGGAACACAAAATGAAGAAACCACTGGGAATCAGGATTTGTCACTCTCTGCAAGTCAAAGTTTTACTTTTTCCTGTAATCAAAAAGTAATCCTGGAAACAGACAAAGGTTTTCCACAGCAAGCAGCCAAAAGAGCCCCAACTCATTTGAAGCCATCGAGGCAGAAGTGATGTCAATTATATACACACCTGTCTTGTCCGTTTCCTTTGGTTCAGTTATTACCACATTACTTGCGTTTTTAAGCTTCACCGCAGGACGCTTGTAAACTCTGGCTCGAGCATTCACAAACATCGTATTACTGGCATCCAGGAATAACCATCCTGTCAACACAAAACAATAGAAAGTGAATATTCACTAATTACCACAGCTTTATGGCATCAAACAAGTCAATGTTTCATGAATCAGTCAAGGACATAATATTAAGGAAGCGCTGGATGAACGATGTCACCTTTTGTACAATGATCTGCAGTGGCCGTCAAAGTCAACACAGCTCTCAATTTTTATGCCACTGGCTCCTTCCAAGCTGCAACTGGAGACTTCTACAACAGCAGCCAGGGTGCCAGGATATATACCATCATAGCTAAAGCAGTGCCAATTCAGATAAAGCCATGTGTTTCTTGAGGGAACATTTTATTTTGCCAAGATCAGCTTTCTGATCTCTTTTTCATAGTACTCAATGCTTTTATTAAATAAATTTAAAAATGCTGATGTCTACAAAGCTGCCGCAAAACATTTGACAAGACTCTAAAATATCACTTAACAAAAAGCGAGTAGATCAATCTACCAGCACCATGGTAATATCCATCCCTACTGCTGCTAATTCCCTTCACAACTGCAGCAGCTGGGAGGGGGAGGGGAATATGAAGAATTTTCTGATCGGATTTTTCAGATGTCTCCCATCATCCATCCTCCACAAACTAACTTGTTCGAAATGCATTAGTGAACCAATTGGGTTTTTACGACAAAACGCGATGGCCACTTTTGCCGACAGCGGTGTTTTATTTAAACTGAATTCCAATTCTCAAAGTGCCATGGTGGGATTTGAACTCTCATTCTGGATTTCTGGCCCAGTAACATCATTACTACACTACTGTACTTGATCCAAAGTATTATCCAAGAATTATTCTGCTGTCTTTTAAAGTCAAAGAAAATTGCATGAGGACACATCATAAAGCTAGTAAGCTGAAACAAAGCGAAGGTAGTTTCACGTTCGATCCTGGGAATGCTAGATATCTGGCCAAGTGAAAGCATTGTTTGGTACATATAGGGCCAAAAATCACCTACAGAAGCAGTCAATGACGCTGAACCACCCACCCTCCCTCAAAAAATGGAGTAAATCAGCAACTTGGAATGCCTTTAATGTAGAAAAACATTACGGTGCAATCAAAATATAGTTTAAAAAACCCTGCAAACGTTGGTGATCTCCTCAGCCTACTGCCACACTGACAGAATTAACTGAATCACCAATACCCTGGTGAAATTGCAAAGGGAACAGATTTGTCCTGATTAGCCAATTGTCCCAATTCTGTGCTGCTTTTGATCTCCTCAGTCTATCAAGATTTCGCCCTGCTGTGAGATTCAATTCTTGGCAAAATGGGATGACTGGATGATTGAATCTCATAGCTGACTAGAATCCCAGTCGATTGCAGAGATCATCAAATCAAGGAAGTGCACAAACAGAACAGTCAACTGTGAAACTATAGCTGTAAAACTTACATCGACCTGACACTCTATTTCTCTCTCCACAGATGCTGCCTGGCCTGCTGAGTATTTCCAGCATTTTCTGTTTTTATTTCCGATTTCCAGCATCCATGGCATTTTACTTTTGCTCTAAAACTATAGCTATTCTCCCACACCTGCAAAGAGCAGCCAGTGATCTCAAACATTGGGTACCAAGGGCTAACATGTTATCTGCTAGGCTTGCCCGTTGAAATTGAAATGAAATTTGTAGAAAAATGTAATATAATTCAATTTACAGACGTTGATTTTATATTATTTTTGTGCTATCAATGGTAACCATAAGCTAAATGTGCTGGTTTTGAAATCAGTAGACCAGAAACAAGCTGTTCAAATAGCAATGGCAAAATCCCAGTAGTGACATCATGATACCATCAATCACTTATATGCATGGGTCAATCCACTGTAATGGCACCAGAACATCCAGTGCTGCTAACAGCATGATACTAGTACTTTGTACACTGGCCAAGCCAGTCTGCACTTAGGTCACTTTCCTGAGACTTGGCTCAAAATCATTCAACAGAGAGAAGTTAAGAGAATTGAGAGGTTTGTTGGGATGTGGATTGCCCTACAAGAAACAGTGGTGGGACAGAATCCATAACAGCTTTCAGAAGTGGTTAAGAATGTGAATAAGAAAAATGTTATATGGTATGGAGAAAGAGCAAGGGAATGGAACCATGTGCATAGCTCCTTCAGAGAGCTGGCACAGTGAGATGGGGACAATGGTGTCCTTTGGTGCTTCAAACTTCTATGGCCCCGAACTTGGTGGAAGCTAAGTCCCGCCCAAAAGGACCACTGATACCTGACGGTACTTTGGGTGGAACTTCCATGAAAAAAGTCCTGGAAAGACCACCTGTCAGCAAAAAAAGGACTTGCGCCATGAATCTGGGCAGCAGCGGGCGGGAGATTCCAATCTCAGCGGCAAATGTAATCCTCGGCAAAGTACCGCCGAGGATTGAGTCGGGCCCAGGGAGGGGGAACAGATAAAAATAAAAATTTCCAAAAAATAAGAAAAAACCACTGGAGAACTTTCAGGGGACCCCATCCACCTGAAGCGCCAGAAAAAATAAAGAAAACAAGTTTACTAGCTCTTTTTTTTTGCAGGTCTTCATACTTACCGTTGAGGTTAGGCCTGTCTCCACGCAGCGGTCCTTTCCCTTGCTGCAGTGGACCGCTGCCCGGACCAAACTCGCAGTTCGACGGGCGGGAGGACACTTACTTACGTGCATTGCGCGCCAACGGGCGGTCCCCCCACCCCACCAGCGGGAGGCCTCCACCAAACTCGCTCGGAGGGGAGGCCGCCCAGAAAACTCGACAACAGCGGGCGGCGAGTCCACCAAGTTCGGCCCCTATGATTCTACGATACAGAAAGCTGAGGTGTAGCCACAGCAATTATGCTTCCGTCATAAACATGGAGAGCTGTCATAAATGTGGACATCTCTTATGGCGCTGACCTGATCCAGTTATAATCTTGTAAAGGCTAAGAGCCCACCAAGACCCATCCTATGCTGCAGAAGGAAAAATGAAATAACATACAGAACATCAAGCTAGCTAGCACACTGCAAGCTGTCTTGCAAATGTCCCTCCACAGCACTGAAGGGAGATATACTTCATATAGTGTTCACCACTCAGAATTCTTGGACTGCTCATTATATCTGACTAGCACCTTTAGAGTGCCTGTGTCTAATGAGTTGATCTGAATGTACAGGTCTTCATTTGTCAGACATGAACATAAGCATCTTCCTAGCTCCTTCAAAACATACTAGAAAAGTATTTCATTGGTTGTATAGCATTTTGGGAAGCACTGAGGTTGTGAAAGACGTTATATAAATGCAAACCTTTCTTTTCTCCTTCCTCTATCAATATTGACTGTACTAGGATGCAGCCTTTGTTCATTGGCTGCCTGTTTATCTTTCAAAGATGATAACTTTTATTTATATAGCGCCTTTAATGTAGTAAAAGGCGCTTCACAGCAGTGTTACACGACAAAACAGATAAATTTGACACCGAGCCACAAAAGAAGAAATTAAGGCAGATGACTAAAAGTTTGGTTAAAGAGGTAGGTTTTAAGGAGCGTCTTAAAGGAGGAGAGAGGTAGGGAGGCGGAGAGGTTTAAGCAGGGAGTTCCAGAGCCTAGGGCCCAAACAGCTGAAGGCACGGCCACCGATGGCTGAGCAGTTATAATGAGGAATATTCAAGAGGGCAGAATTTGAGGAGCACAGACATCTTGTGGGATTGTGAGGCTGAAAATGATTGCAGAGATAGGGAGAGGCAAGGCCATGGAGTGATTTGTAAACCAGGATGAAAATTTTGAAATCCTAACAGAAGAATATCCCTTTGTGGACAGTCTGAGTGGGGATTGATGAGTGCTCTTCCTACAATATGCATTTCATTTTTATACAACACTTCCAGTTTTTCCAATAAATAATAACAGAAGAAAAGAACATTTCTCTCAAGATCATGTATTCAATACTATTAGATTGATCTTATTTGTTGTTAAGAAACTAATGTTGGATTGGAAGAATGACCCCGGAAATTGTAACCCTTCTCCTGCCCCACATATTTTAGCACCATTGCCATCTAATGTACCAAGTGCTAAGCAGTGCTAAAGCAGTACAAGGCAGGATTCACCATGTGGAGGCTTCATAAGCTGAACATTTTCCCAAAATCTGCAACAAACATTTCTCTGAGAAATGACCAGTGACAGCTATTTGTAGAAGCATAGATGGTCAATTCTCTGGTTACTCATGATATCTTTTCTGGATAATGAACACTCTATCAGCAGAATTTTCAAGACTTTATGTCAGAATTACCTGAATTCTGTCCAAAATCTTTTTCAGTTGCCCGAAGGGACTCTAGTAGATTGAGGAAGGTAACACAGTCATACTGGGTCAGATACTGTAACAGGGTGCGAAGAATCTTCAAATCCTGCACGAGAGACTTGGTTTTTACACCAAGTTGGTGCCAGACTGGATCCAAATAGTAACACAACGCCTGTAAAATAAGAAAATAGGGCCCATTAAACAAGTAAAAGTATTCATTGGTGAGGCAACATAAAGGCTACGGAAGCCAAGATTGAGAAACTAATGACCACAGGTCTCGGAGCCTTGTATATAGTTTGCTGCGTGCTTTGTCAGCCAGTTGACATACATACAAGTATTGGGGTACATGTGCAAGATCGTTCCTACTTTAACTAGGTCTTAGAAAACGTGTTCCTGCTTTGTTGACGATCAACTTGCTAGATTCAGCTGAGTACTTAACTTGATACTGACTCTTCAGATTATCTACAGTATCATAAAGCTCATGAATGAAAGGAAACTCAAAATTAAATAGCTATTTCCAAAGGTTTGCTCCCTCCATTTAAAAGGTAATTAGTAGTGGATGCACACTGTGATCAGCTATTCACAAAAGAAAATCCTTTTATGGACAGCCTGGGTGTGGATTGATGAATGCTCTTTCTATACCACTGTTTCATTTTTGTACAATACTTCAGTTTTTCCAATCAAATGTTGATGCACATTACAGGTATAGACTTTGAGGCAACTTTGATTGTCACATTATAAAATGGATGTGTTTATTTGTACTGCCAAAATGGCCACCATGCCCCATCCTTTGTCCCCTTGGAGGATAAGCCACACCCTGAAGTTTTGCAGAATGTGTCACTGGAACCGCCCATCCCATGGTCTCACTGACTTTGCAAATTGTAACTCAATCCATTTTGAGTTCCTGAAGCAACAGAGGTCCCCAGAAGACAGCAAAGGCCAGCCAAAGTGCTTTACCCTAGTCCAATTACATCCCTCCCCAGCGCAAGTGCATCCTCCGCCGCGCTCCCTGCACCTCCACCATAGATGGGGCATTGTGTACGGATTGTTAACAGGTTTATTGGGTGTGAAGTGAATAGTGACAGTGTCGTGACTTCTAGATATCATCCAATCCAATGATGTCCCTTGTAGGGTTGGAAGAACATGATCCGCCTTCTCCGAGATCCCTCTCTCCCCTCCAACCCCCCACTCCCACCCACCCGTGTCTCTCTCTCCCCTCCCCCCCAGCCTCTCTCCCCACACCCCCCAGCTGCTCTCTCTCTCTCTCTCCCTGCCCCCCCCCCAGCCTCTCTCTCTCTCTCTCTCTCTCTGTTCCCCCCAGCCTCTCTCTCCCCCCCCCACCCCCAGCCTCTCTCTCTCTCTCCCCCCCCATCCCCCCAGCCTCTCTCTCTCTCTCGCCCCCCCACCTCTCTCTTTCCCCCCCTCCCCAGTCTCTCTCTCTTCCCCCCCCTCCCCAGTCTCTCTTCCCCCCCCTCCCCAGTCTCTCTTCCCCCCCCTCCCCAGTCTGTCTCTTCCCCCATCCCCCCCCCACTCCAACCTATCTCTCCCCATTCCCCCAGCCCCCCTCTCTCCCCTGCTCTCTCTCTCTCTCTCCCCCCCATAGCCTCTCTCTCCCTCCCCCCCAGCGCCTCTCCCCCCTCCCCCAGTGCCTCTCTCCCCCTCCCATGCCTCTCTCTCCCCCATCTTCCTCCTCCCCCCCCCCAACGCCTCTCTCTCTCTCTTCCCCTCCTCCTCCCCCCCCCTCAGCGCCTCTCTCTCTTCCCCCAGCCTGTCACTCTCTCCCCCTGCCCCCAGCCTCATTCACTCTCTCTCACCCCAGCCTCTCTCTCTCTCCCCCAACTTCTCCCCCCAGCCCCTTTCTCTTCCCCACCCCCCGCCTCTCACTCTCTCTTCCCCACCCCCCGCCTCTCACACTCTCTTCCCCACCCCCCGCCTCTCACACTCTCTTCCCCACCCCCCCGCCACTCCCCCTCACACTCCCCCTCCCTCCCCCTCTTCCCCTCTCACTCTTTCCTTCCCCCCCCCCCACCGGCCATCGGGTCCAGGACCGCCGCTATGGGCTGTCTGTCAAAAAAAAGTGCAGTACAAATAGTTGCTCCTCACTAGAGAACTCTCTGGTGTACTATAACCTTCAGTATAGCATGGATCATATATTGCTGTTTCATGACTTTGGATTTCTGAATATTTTTGCCATGAAAGGATCTTGGTATGACTTATATTGAAATGTTACATATTTTAGGTTAAATTTTACTTTTGAGAGATTAAATTTTCTGAATGGAAGGGCAGAACAAGTGTACTCAAGCCAGATGAACCAGTTTGCAGAATGTTGCTCATCCATCTGGTCCGGGACCTGATCCATCATTCCCAGGAGGCTGGTCTGTTGGTCGCCTTCCTTTCCCTCGACCAGGAGAAGGCTTTAGACAGGGTGGATCACGAGTATCTGTTCGGAACTGTGCGCGCTTTCGGGTTCGGGATACATTTCGTCGCTCGGATCCGATTTTCTTACGCCGCCGCGGTGTGTCTGATTAAGGTTAATGGGTCTTTGACGGCGCCCCTTCGTTTTGAGAGAGGGGTGCGCCAGAAATGCCCCATGTCCGGCCAGTTATATGCCATACGCGTGGAGCCTTTCCTGCGCCTCTTACGGAAGAGGTTGACGGGACTGGTCCCCGTCCGGACGGAATTCCTCCCGTCTGGACGGAATTCCTCATCGGCGCCAAGCCCCGAAACCTCCCTCGGGAGCCGTGCCTCAAAACTTGAGCCTCCTCTGGGAAATCCCCTCCGTGCCTTTCAGTTCTGCGTGGAGGGGATTCCTGTACAGACTGTTCTTGCACACTCTCCACATTTGGCTTTGTCTCATTAAAGTGTTGATCAGTCTGCCTTTTGGAAAGTTGGAGAAGTGCATGTGGATACAAGGGTAACATTATAACATCTGGTTCATATAACAAGAGGTTTAATTGTTATAACCCCCCAGGTCACGCTATCATATGGCTAGGCATTGGGTGGTAGAAGTAAACTCTGAATCATAGGGGGTGTGTTATCCACTTATGGAGACACTGGTGAAGGTAAACCTGAGAAAGTATATAGATTAGAGACCAAATGTATAAGAGAGAAATTATACCAAACTCTTTCCCAAGTACACTATTACAGATACTTTACAGGTGACTTTATCCCCTATCAAGGCTGTGTCTTTATGCTTGCATTCATAAGTTAGATTTTGTAAATTCGCACTCACAGCACAGACTGGAAGTGCACCATGAGAATTTGGGCATGAAGGTCAACATATCCTGCAGGGATTTTCTGCCAATTAATTTTATTGGATGGAAAATTCCATAAATTTCCAAGATGTGCAAATTATGAAAATCTACCTTTATACAGTCTCTAAATAGAAGTGGTGGTATATTCGGGTCAGAACCTGGTTGGTACAGTATGCAAATCTCTACAAAACTCACAACAGTTTGGTTGAGGGGCAGATGCAGGATCCAAGCACCAGTGACGAGGCACAATGAACGGGTCTTATTACTCAGCTTCAATCACTAGAGGCTGTTTCAAGCTATAGAAAAAACTCAGCTTCTATTTGTTGAACTGCATTTCAATTTTTTTGTGAGCTCAGAGGACAATTTTAGCAGGTATTTTACCCTATACAAGCAGATTTATAAGCCTGTTTGTATTTTGTAGAATTAGGAATTCTATCATTCCAAAAGTGCCTACCAATTACTCAGACTCAACAACACCATCTACAGGTTAAAAAATAACAGAGAATGATTCTCCACATGGCAAGTTCCAGTTCTCAACTGTGCTGCCCTAGTAATGCACCAAATGGAAGCAAGATCCTTCACAGAGGGAACAAGGAATGAACTAAAGGAATGAGGAAAATTGGAAAATGGAGGTAATATCACCCCAAGCTACTCCGAGGTCATCCACCAGCTGTGGGCTCAGGAGCGCTACTTGCTGAGTCCTGGCAACATTCCCTTCAGTCAGGGAACTGGATGTGGAGACCAAAGTTCATTTTTCTTTAAAAAATTCCGAATCACAAACCTTTTCAAACGACCTCCCAACAGCATTCTCAAGAGACAGATCCTCAACATCCAAAGATGGGTTGTAGCGTTTAAGTTCTTTCAAGCAGGCATTCATTATGTCCATTATAGCAGTCTGGACAGCCAGCATGGCAGGCGTCAGAGATACGTGCAGCTCTATTACTTCAGGTTTGTGCCTCTCTAGGAAGGAGCTGACCGCTATATGGAACCTAACAGGAGAGATAAACATACCAGTGAAAGATAGCAAGGGAGATGCCGAGCACAGACTTCCATTCCAGTAAACAATCTGTCCTTCAACAGTAGTTCTATCAGAAAATACTTCTATTTCTACATGTGGCCAAAACTATTCAATACTGCAACAGTATTCCAAGTTTATAACTTTCATTTGATATCTAACCAGGATTAACTCATTTCAACAAGGTGCTTATCTCCTGAATTGGCAATCCCTAATCGGGTATTTTGGTTGGAAAATGTAATGTAACCAATTACAGATCCAAGTAAAGCACATTCAAAACTGGTCACGATGCCAGATAAAATAGTGACCGAATTGCAGGCCTAATATTTCAATCATATTGTTTAAAAACAGTTCCGCATTTGAGGCACTGAAAGTCAGCATGATTTTTGGTACCAGCACTTATTACTAAATTATTATGGACATTTTAAAATAAGATACCTGAAACATTGTGGGGTACCGCAAGGTTCTGTGCTGGGGCCCCAGCTGTATACATTGTACATTAATGATTTAGATGAGGGGAATAAATGTAATATCTCCAAATTTGCGGATGACACTAAGTTGGGTGGCAGTGTGAGCTGCGAGGAGGATGCTATGAGGCTGCAGAGTGACTTGGATAGGTTAGGTGAGTGGGCAAATGCATGGCAGATGAAATATAATGTGGATAAATGTGAGGTTATCCACTTTGGTGGTAAAAACAGAGAGACAGACTATTATCTAAATGGTGACAGATTAGGAAAAGGGGAGGTGCAACGAGACCTGGGTGTCATGGTACATCAGTCATTGAAGGTTGGCATGCAGGTATAGCAGGCGGTTAAGAAAGCAAATGGCATGTTGGCCTTCATAGCGAGGGGATTTGAGTAGAGAGGCAGGGAGATGTTACTATAGTTGTACAGGGCCTTGGTGAGGCCACACCTGGAGTATTGTGTACAGTTTTGGTCTCCTAACTTGAGGAAGGACATTCTTGCTATTGAGGGAGTGCAGCGAAGGTTCACCAGACTGATTCCCGGGATGGCAGGACTGACATATCAAGAAAGACTGGATCAACTGGGCCTGTATTCACTGGAGTTCAGAAGAATGAGAGGGGATCTCATAGAAACGTTTAAAATTCTGATGGGTTTAGACAGGTTAGATGCAGGAAGAATGTTCCCAATGTTGGGGAAGTCCAGAACCAGGGGTCACAGTCTAAGGATAAGGGGTAAGCCATTTAGGACTGAGATGAGGAAAAACTTCTTCACCCAGAGAGTGGTGAACCTGTGGAATTCTCTACCACAGAAAGCTGTTGAGGCCAATTCACTAAATATATTCAAAAAGGAGTTAGATGTAGTCCTTACTACTAGGGGGATCAAGGGGTATGGCGAGAAAGCAGGAATGGGGTACTGAAGTTGCATGTTCAGCCATGAACTCATTGAATTGCGATGCAGGCTCGAAGGGCCGAATGGCCTACTCCTGCACCTATTTTCTATGTTTCTATTGCTTCACCCTATTAAGATCTGGACATCTGCTATTGCCAACTGTTACAAGTTGAATTTCATAGAATCATAGAAACAACACAGGAGTCCATTCGGCCTGTCGTGCCTGTGCTGGCTCTTTTGAAAGGGCAATTGTGTTTAGTTCCACATCCCTGCTTTTTGTCTGTGACTCTAAGTCTCTAAGTTCCTCATCCTCAAGTATCCAACTCCCTTTTAAAACGATTTATGGAATCAGCTTCCACCACCTGTTCAGGTAGAATGTTCCAAACCCCAACAACTCAGTGAAAACATTTCTCCTCATCTTTCCCTCTAGATTTTTTTCCAATGACCTTGCGTTATTGACCCACTCGCCAGAGGGAATATTTGTTCCATATTTACTCTATCAAAACCTCTCATCATCTGAAAACCGCTATTAGGTCACCTCTTCACCTTCTCTGTTTCAAGGAGGAGAACAGTCCTAACTTTTCCAACCTCCTCAGAACTGAAGTCCCTCATCCCTGGTAAACTTCCTCTGTACCCTCTCTAAGGCCTTTACATCTTTCCTGAAATGTGGTACCCAGAATTGTCCACAATACTCCAGCTGAGGCCTAATCAATGATTTATAAAGTTCTTTTATATTCTATTCCTCTATTTATAAATTCAATATTTTTCCATATGTTTTTTTTAAAAACTACCTTATCAACTGGCCCTGCCACCCTAAAGGATTTGTGTATATGGACATCAAGGTCTCTCTACTCATCTACACTCAATTTGAGCTTGAAGGGAATGTTTGAAGAGTTTGGATAGCTCTCTTTACTCTGGATGTTGGATCAGAATGGTGGTAAGATTAGATTTTGGGAGGAAAACCCAAGGAGCAAAGTGCAGATCATTTAGACTAACATTTTATGTGGCAATGCTCTCTAGTACACCTGCTCTTGTAAGAAGGCCCAGCACTCTCGGATAGAATCCTACTTTTATACTGCGTTAATGTGATGGTCATTGTAACAAGCACTTACTGCACGACTCTTAAAAACAATGTGCATGTTATGTGTACAAACTGCTCACTAAATAATGGAGCATAACATTTATAAGACAAGTAAACAGTTTCAAGGACAAATTACAGACTGCAAACATCCTATTTAATACACAGGACACACCTTCAATACCAAGCAGCAATTCATCATCTTCATTCCAGCTGTACAAGTTTCAAGGTGGATTTTTTTGGCTAACTGTAGAAGGAGACTTTTGTCAACAGATCAAGATATTAAAAGATCAAAATGTCCTTCTGGCGGCTGAAATATTAAATTGTGAGTTTGGTGTTTTATTTTCATCTGTTTCTGGTGTGCAAGCTGGAAGTTAAATATGCAAAGTACACCTCTTCTGTCTAATCACACTGAAAACCTTGGGGTCGAAATTCACCATCCCCAAAAGGACGGTTACCGTGGGGTTTGGGCGGTCGACCGAAAAATATCGATGGGCCGCCGCGGTCAGATGATTTTCCCTCCCCGAGCCATATTTAGCTCGGGGGGGGGGGATTTGAGCTGTGTGCACTACCGCTGGAAACAGCGCGGTGAAGCCGCTGTAAAGGTGACATTCCAGCGGAGAGCTCTGCCCCGGCGGGGCGCTGAAAAGCGGCAAGGACAGGGATTTTCAGCTGCAAAAAGGTAGGACTTTTCCCAGCAGTGTCCCCGCGAGGTATTCGAGTCGGTGCTCGAACGGGACACCGCTGGAGTGTTGCCGCAATCGGGGCCCTTTGGTAGGGAAATAGTTTTAATAATTTTAGGATTTTTATTTAAGATTACAGCATCCACTGTATTTATCTTTTAATTGTTTTATTAATTATGTGTTTTTATTTACGATTACAGCATCCACTGTATTTATCTTTTAATAGTTTTATTAATTGTTTTGGCTCCATTCAACTTGCTGAGTGCTGCTCAGAGGTTTGCACAGACTTTTGTACAACTTTCAGGTCTGACTCTTTAGTGGAGACCTGTGGACTGCAGAGACCTGCTTGGCAGGGTTGACCCTGAGGATGGGAGGAGTGTTGGGAGGGCGACACCTGGTACACCTGGTCAGAAGCAGGGCGGCACGCAGGAGAAGGCATCGCCGTCAGCACCATGCAGAGAGGCACCGAGCTAGGGAGATAGCAGCCATGATTCGTTCATTCTGCGCCAGACCAGCGTGCCCACCGTCTTCACTGGCCCGAATCAGGATTGTGGTTGGCTGCTTGGGGACAAGGGATATCAGGAAGGCCAATGGAATCTTGGCCTTTATTGCAAAGGGGATGGAGTATAAAAGCAAGTCTTGCTACAGTTGTACAGAATATTGGTGAGGCCACACCTGGAATACTGGGTGCAGTTTTGGTTTCCATATTTACGAAAGGATATACTTGCTTTGAAGGCAGTTCAGAGAAGGTTCACAAGGTTGATTCCAGAGATGAGGGGATTGACTTATGAGGAAAGGTTGAGTAGGTTGGGCCTCTACTCATTGGAATTCAGAAGAATGAGAGGTGATTTTATCGAAACGTATAAGATTATGAGGGGGCTTGACAAGGTGGATGCAGAGGTGTTGCTTCCACTGATAGGGGAAACTAGAACTGGCATAATAGAATAAAGGGCCGCCCATTTAAAACTGAGATGAGGAGAAATTTCTTCTCTCAGAGGGTTGTGGATCTGTGGAATTTGCTGCCTCAGAGAGCTGTGGAAACTGGGACTTGAATAAATTTAAGACAGAAATAGAGAGTTTCTTAAATGATAAGGGAATAAGGGGTTATGGAGAGCAGGCAGGGAAGTGGACCTGAGTCCATGATCGGATCAGCCATGATCGTATTAAATGGCGGAGCAGGCTCGAGGGGCTGTATGGCCTTCTCCTGCTCCTATTTCTTATGTTCTTATGTTATCACGCCCACTTGGCTGCTCACTCCACTGCAGAACCCCAGGACAGTGCCAGAGCATGCATACAATGACGCTCATTGTGCCACCAGGTGCATTATTGTGCAGTGCATAGGCATTCTTAAGCAGAAGTTCCGGTGCCTGGCCCGCTCTGGTGGCACCTTGCAGTACTCTTCCCAATGGGTCTCCACCATCGTCGTGGTCTGCTGGATGCTGCACAACCTGGCCATCATGAGGGGACAGCTGCTGGAGGTCGAGCCAGCAGCACCACCGGAGGAGGAGGAGGAGAGGCACAGGACAAAGAGGAGGATCCTCGTCGCCCCAGAGCTAGGAGACTTCGACCCATCGCTACCCTGGAAGGGCCGGGTGCAGACTGGCCAGCACCCTCCTAGAAGGGCGCGTCCTCACGTTTATGGAGGTGCCTGACATCTCCTCTGCAATCTCCCTCCATGTATAATATACTGGCGGTTTGCCAGGTCTCCCCATGTCAGGAAACATTCTTCTTCTGTTCTCCACACCGTCCACCAGTGCCTCTAGCTCCATATCAGTGAACTTGTTGGCTCTCCTTGCACCTCTTACACCAGCCATACTTCCAAACTTCTTCCCCCCTCAGGGCCTTGCTGCAAACACTAGTCTTTAAAAAAGGCCACGGAGCAGCTGGCTCATTAGAAACCCTTACCTGCAGTTGAAGTTCTCAATGGTGATAACACTCAAATTAAAACAGCCACACCGCTGAAAAATCCACTTTGGAAGGGTTCATTAGCTCTGGAACCCATTTGTTCACATTTGGTGCTGAATATGGGGTGGCCCAACCACGAAAAGAATTTCACTGATGGCCACAAAAAGGTGGGGGTGAGCACCAGCTTTCCAGCAGTACTGAATTTCGGGCCCCTTGTCTCAATTAACTATAATTAAAGAGTCTTGCCTTGACATAGGATCCTTGTGCCGTTTGTGTTAAAAAAGCACCCGGCCAGAGTGAAGTAGGTTAAAGAATAGAACTTCAGATAGATCAGCCAGGTTATAATGACTTCACAAAACTCTTGAGCTTCCTTTGAAACTATGAACACTGTGGTGATTCCTTTGAAACGAAGTACACATCTGTGTGTACTAGCAGTAATGGGCTTGGAAGAAACCAAGTATCTGGTCCATATATACTTACCCGGTGCTGTACTATCTACTGTTCGTTGAGGCAGACCCATGCTGTTTAGTCAGTATAGGATTATTCTGATACACGTCTTGGCAGTGCTTTAGACTCCTGGGTATTGTTTCGGCTCCTGGCAGAATCACATCCAATATTGGAACACTGCCATGGGTGGGTTTTATGAAGTTGACACAACTGCATTTGCTTTGGATTCAGTGACTTCACACTGGAACTTTTGCAGCACATTATATGTAAATATGGTACAAAGATCCCAGTGTAACACTGGCATTAGGCAGCTGTATGAAATGGTGAGACTTCATCTGTTAATCTCCTACAACAGTAAATGGATGCACTCAATAGATAAAATAAAAATCCCACTAAACTTGTTTTTCCCATTTGGATGGAATGACCAAAATGAGTTAATGCTAAAATCAAAAGAGGAGCAGTGTTCTGTGCATTGAATAGAAGGTTTGTGGAGCCTTTGAATTGACAAATTAGCAACTTTTAGAGGATTGTGAGAGATGAACTCTATTCTCTTAACTGGCAATGCAGGTTAAGACTTTTCTCCATACTGTGCTTACCTGGGCCAGAGGTACAGCTTTCGAACAAATAAGTTTCGCATCACTCGTTCCACCCGGCAGAATCCAAGACTAAAGGCCACTGCATCGTCTGCAAAAGCTTTGATAAAACCCTGTTTGTTCCTCTGCCGATAAAGCCGAAGAATAAATGCTTCCTGACACGATTCAATGATTTTGTGAGCTTTGTATACCAAAATACCTGCAAATATATAAAGTATTGCAGCACTCACTGTGTCACAGAAGACATTAATGCAACTAGGTTACGTCCAGGCAATCCAGGAGTGTCAATATTATAAATTTTTCTAAAACAGAGACCCAACTCTATACATCAGACAGTAAAGTTATCTAAAAGGTAATAAATGCTCTATCTGGGATCACACAGATCTATATTCTCAGTTATGAAAGCTGACACCATCAACACCTTTGGAGGAGGGTATCAGAGTATTAGTTCTCTTTCTTGTGAATGCTCATGCAGAATGATTAATCCTTTCTGAAGAGTGGCCGACAGCCATAGACTGTATCCATCCCTCCATGCACTCACCACAGGACAGGCTGGGAGCCACCCACAGCACCAATCCCGCCATTTTACTGATTAGTTCGAACAGAGAGTTTGAATATATTATTGAATGGCAGAGCAGGCTCGAGGGGCCGTGTGGCCTACTCCTGTTCCTATTTCTTATGTTCTACTATGGTCACCCACTTCTCTACCTGCACGCCTTTAAGCTGCAGGGTGACCACCTCCTTAAACATTCTATCCACATAGCTCTCAGCCTCGCAGATGCACCGTATTGACTCCACCTGCTGCTCAAGCTCCGAAAAGCAGTTGAAGCTGGAGACACCTCCTGCACACATGGTTGTTTAGGCTGCGCGAAGCATCCAGGATTTCCCACATGCCACAGGATGTGCACTCCATGGGACTGAGTTGTCTTGACTTCAAATGCTTTATAGACAAAGTTTATTTAAAAGAATAGAGTGAATGGGCCGGGAGTGGTTCGGCAAGTAGAGCCGGGAGCGGTTCGGCGAGTGAGTAGGCCCTGAGGTCGGGAGGCCCCGAGGCCGGGAGCTCGGAGGCCACAGAGGTCGGTGAGGTGAGTTGGTAAATATCTCTCTTTTCTCTATTTCTTTTTATGTAGATTTTAAACTAGACAAGTCTAACTAGAGGGATAGCAGTGCAACTCAGTCCCATGGAGTGCACATCCTGTGGCATGTGGGAAATCCTGGATGCTTCGCGCAGCCTAAACAACCATGTGTGCAGGAGGTGTCTTCAGCTTCAACTGCTTTTCGGAGCTTGAGCAGCAGGTGGAGTCAATACGGTGCATCTGCGAGGCTGAGAGCTATGTGGATAGAATGTTTAAGGAGGTGGTCACCCTGCAGCTTAAAGGCGTGCAGGTAGAGAAGTGGGTGACCATAGTAGAACATAAGAAATAGGAACAGGAGTAGGCCACACGGCCCCTCGAGCCTGCTCTGCCATTCAATAAGATCACGGCTGATCTGATCATGGACTCAGGTCCATTTCCCCGCCCGCTCCCCATAACCCCTTATCGTTTAAGAAACTGTCTATTTCTGCCTTAAATTTATTCAATGTCTCGGCTTCCACAGCTCTCTGAGGCAGCAAATTCCACAGATTTACAACCCTCAGAAGAAATTTTTCCTCATCTTTGTTTTAAATGGGCAGCCCCTTATTCTAAGACCATGCCCGCTAGTTCTAGTCTCCATCAGTGGAAGCATCCTCTCTGCATCCACTTTGTCAAGCCCCCTCATAATCTTATAGTTTTCGATAAGATCACCTCTCATTCTTCTGCATTCCAATGAGTAGAGGCCCAACCTACTCAACCTTTCCTCATAAGTCAACCCCCTCATCCCCGGAATCAACCTAGTGAACCTTCTCTGAACTGCTTCCAAAGCAAGTATATCCTTTCACGCAGTATTCCAGGTGTGCTAGGCAGGTAGCGCAGGAGTCCCCCCGTGAGTCCATCTCGTTTTCAAACCGATATTCACTTCTGAGTATCGGTAAGGACGATGGTGCTTCTGGGGAGTGCAGCCAGAGTCAATTTCAAGGCACCATGGGTGGCACAGCTGCACAGGAGGGAGGGACGAAGAATAAAAGAGCCCTGGTGATAGGGGATTCTATAGTTAGGGGAACAGACAGGCGTTTCTGCGGCCGTAGATATGACTCCCGAATGGTTTTGTGCCTCCCTGGTGCCAGGGTCAAGGATGTCACAGAGCAGACGCAGGGCATCCTGGAGGGGGAGGGTAAACAGCTAGTGGTCGTGGTCCATATGGGACCAACGACATAGGTAAAAT
The DNA here is from genome assembly GCF_044704955.1 of Pristiophorus japonicus. Taxonomy (NCBI): domain Eukaryota; kingdom Metazoa; phylum Chordata; class Chondrichthyes; family Pristiophoridae; genus Pristiophorus; species Pristiophorus japonicus. The sequence goes on along the minus strand of NC_091991.1, from coordinate 137,127,551 downwards.
GAGGGATGAAGTCCTACAGGAAGAATGCAGGGAGCTAGGAAGAAAATTAAAGGGTAGGACCTCAAAGGTGGTAATTTCTGCGTTACTACCATGCAATGTGCTAATGAATATAAAAATAGAAGGATAGAGAGGATGAACACGTGGCTGGAAAGTTGGTGTAGGAGGGAGGGCTTTAAATTCTTGAGGCATTGGGACTGCTTCTGGGGGAGATGAGACCTGTACAAACCAGACGGGTTGCATCTCAACAGTGCCGGGACCAATATCCTCACGGGGAGTTTTGCTAGTGTTGTTGGGAAGAGTTTAAACTAGCTTGGCAGGGGATGGGAACCTGAGAACAAATTCAAAAGGGAAGGAAGTAAAGCAGAAATTAGACAGCAAGAATCTAGAAAGCAAATCTGTAAGATAGAGGAAACAGGGCTTTGTAAGTAGTAAGCAAGGAGGTCTTCCTGTGCTGAATGGTATATACTTCAATGCAAGGAGTATGGCGAATAAGACGGATGAGCTAAGAGCCCAGGTAGACACTTGGGAGTATGACATTATAGCCATTACAGAAACATGCTGAAAGAGGAGCAGGTTTGGCAGATCAATATTCCTGGCTACAGGATTTTTAGACTAGAGAGGGGGGCAAAAAAAGGGGGGGGGGCGGTGTCGCGGTACTGATTAAAGAAACTATTACAGCGGTGAGGAGGAATGATATGTTAGAGGGATCAAATGAGGCCATATGGGTCGAACTGAAAAATAAAAGAAGGGCGATCACACTGCTGGGCATGTATTATAGACCCCAAAACAGTGGGAGGGAGATAGAGGAGCAAATATGTAGGCAAATTGCTGTGAAGTCCAAAAACCATAAGGCAGTAATAGTAGTGGATTTTAACTATCCAAATATTGATTGGGACAAATTTAGTGTGAAGGGTACAGAGGGTGCGGAATTCTTGAAATGCATTCAAGAGAACTTTTTTAGTCAGCATGTAGCAAGCCCAACACGAGAGGAAACGGTCTTGGATTTAGTTTTGGGGAATGAAGCTGGGCACGTTGAAGGGATATTAGTGGGAGAGTACTTGGATGCCAGTAACCATAATTCAGTCAGATTGAAGTTGGTTATGGACAAGGACAAGGATAGGCCTGGAATAAAAGTTCTGAATTGGGGAAAAGCTAATTTTGCTAAGTTAAGGAGCAATTTGGTCATAGTGGACTGGAAAGAGCTACTTGTGGGTAAATCAGTGTCGGAACAGTGGGAGGCATTCAAGGAGATCCAGAAGGTTCAGGCCAAACATGTGCCTTTAAAGAAAATGGCCAGGAAAAATAATTCTAGAGCCCCCTAGATGTCTAATGACTTACAGGGGAGGATAACACTTATGCCATATACCAACAGCTAAATACTATAGAATCTTTAGAGGAATATAGAAAGTTAAGAGGCAAAATTAAAAAGGATATTAGGAATGCGAAGAGAAAGCACGAGAAATTCTTGGCCAGCAAAATTAAGGAAAACCCCAAGATTTTCTATAAATATATTAAGAGTAAGAGGGTAACTAAAGAAAGGGTAGGGCCTATTCGAGACCATGAGGGTAATTTTTGTGTGGAGGCGGAAGATGTTGGTAGGGTTCTTAACAAATACTTTGCATCTGTTTTCACAAAGGAAAGGGGCAATGCAGATACTGCTATCGAGGAGGAGTGTGATATTTCTGGATGAAATAAATATAGAGAGAGAGAAAGTATTAAGGGGTTTAGCAGCTTTGAAAGTCCCCAGGCCCAGATGAAATGCATCACAGGCTGTTGAGCGAAGTAAAAAAGAGGAAATAGCAGAGACCTTGACCATCAATTTCCAGTCCTCTTTGGATCTGGGCATGGTGCCGGAGGATTGGAGGACTGCTAATGTAGTACCCTTGCTTAAGAAGGGAGAAAGGGATAGGCCGAGTAATTACAGGCCTGTCAGCCTAACCTCAGTGGTGGGAAAATTATTGTTAAAAAAATCCTGAAAGACAGGATAAATCTACATTTGGAAAGGCAAGGATTAATTAGGGACAGTCAGCATAGATTTGTTAAGGGAAGATTGTGTTTAACTAACTTGATTGAATTTTTTGAGGTGGTAACCAAGAGGGTCGATGAGAGTATTGCGTACGATGTAGTATATATGGACTTTAGCAAGGCTTTGATAAGGTCCCACATGATGGGATTTAACCTTCATGACCAGTCTATGGGATACAGGGCAAAGTGGCAAGTTGGATCCAAAATTGGCTTGGAGATAGGAAGCAAAGGGTAATGATTGATGGATGTTTGTGTGACTGGAAGGATGTTTCCAGTGGGGTTCCGCAATGCTCAATATTGGGTCCCTTGCTTTTTGTGGTATATATCAACGATTTAGATTTGAATATATGGAGTATGATTAAGAAGTTTGCAGACAACACTAAAATTGGCTGTGTGGTTGATAATGAAGAGGAAAGTCATGGGCTGCAGGAGGATATCAATCTACTGGTCAGGTGGGCAGAGCAGTGGCAAATGGAATTTAATTCAGAAAAGTGAGAGGTGATACACTTTGGGAGAGCTAATAAGGAAAGGGTATACACATTAAGCGGTAGGCCGCTTAATAGTGTAGATGAACAAAGGGACCTTGGAGTGCTTGTCCACAGATCCCTGAAAGAAGCAGGCCAGGTGGATAAGGTGGGTAAGAAGGCATACGGAATGCTTGCCTTTATTGGCTGAAGCATAGAATACAAGAGCAGGGAGGTTATGCTTAAATTGTATAATACTTTGGTTAGGCCACAGCTGGAATACTGCGTGCAGTTCTGGTCGCCGAATTATAGGAAGGACGTGATTGCACTAGAGAGGGTGCAGAGGAGATTTACTAGGATGCTGCCTGGAATGGAGAATCTTAGTTATGAGGACAGATTGGATAGGCTGAGTTTGTTCTCATTGGAACAGAGGAGGTTGAGGTGTACAAAATATTGAGGGGCCTGGACATAGTGGATAGTAAGGGCCTATTTCCTTTGGTGGAGGGGTCTAGTACAAGGGGGCATAGTTTTAAGGTGGCTGGTGGAAGGTTTTTGAGGGCGGGGGGGGGGCTTCTTTACGCAGAGGATTGTGGGGATCTGGAATTCGCTGCCTGGAAGAGTGGTGGATGCAGAAACCCTCACCACTTTTAAGAGATGGTTGGATGGGCACTTAAAGTGCAGTAACCTACAGGGTTACGGACCTAGAGCTGGTAATTGGGATTTGATTGGATGACCTTTTGTTGAACGGCGTAGATATAATAGTAAATACTGCAGGGAATAGAATACGACCAGGGTGATCTCCTGGGCTAGTTCTGATCACCTGGATGGGTCGGAGAGGAATTTTCCCAGATTTTTTCTCCCTAAATTGGCCTGGATTTTTAATCTGGTTTTTGCTTCTCCCAGGAAATCACATGGCTTCGGTTGGGGTGGAGTGTAGAATGTTTCAGTATAGGGGTGTCACAGTTGTCACAGAGGCGGACTGGTTTGGGCTGAATGCTCTTTGCCTTTCCGTCATTGTTCATAGGTTTGTGTGTAACATTTAGGGCTGCTGATCAAGGGCCGTGTGGTTCTTTGTCAGCCGGCGTGGACACGATGGGCCGAAATGGCCTCCTTCTGCGCTATAAATTTCTATGTTTCTATAAAAAGAACTTTGATAAGGCTGACAGAGAGGACAACAGGCAATATTTCTCAAAGCTCATGTGGAATTAAACTTATGAGGTAACTTTACTGCAGGAAGAAGAGGTTGCAATACCTAACATTTTCTAGTGAATGCATTTCATTTCAAAGCAGACTGAACACAAGCTAAAACATTTCCAATAATGATCGTCTCAGAGGACTGCAGAGGAAATTTGTATTTTATTTTTATCCCCTGGGATTCCACAAAAAGGAAAGCAAATATTAGCTAAAACACGTACTGGGTCTGACAAATGAGACTCTGATCTACACCATTCATCTTTCTCCGTGATAAGGACTGGTAGTTTATCTCATCTTGTTCTAGCTCCGACATCAGGGCAAGTTAAGAGTGGTGAAAGGATTTTATTTTTAATCAACCAATGGACCACTTACCTGTAATAAGATTTGCAGGAATACGATCCGTTAAGAAGTCGACAACTAGAATCCGGCTAGTCACAAAGAAGACCCCACCTTCAGTGTACACCGTATAACGCTCATTGCCTGGAATTTCGTTGGTAATAATACGAGGAAGATGAGACACTCCTTCAGACCGTAACTGCTCAATAAAATATTGCTGAAACAGAGAAAAGCAATCATTTAACATTTCACTCTCTTTCCTGTGTCTCGTAGGTGCCAATATGTAGTGAACACTGCAAATGTCTCTCTACTTCAGCTAATGGCAGGGGTGCTATTGCATGGAGTTCCCATGGTAGCAAAAGCAACCCTCAAAGTGGTGACCAATAGTGTCTGAAAACTGGCAACCAAAAATAAAACTAGTTTTAAAAATCTATTGTCTGGGTTTTTGACAGATCAGGATTCCTTTTGAGGTTTAAAATAGAGAACAAATGATATGGGGGTAGGGCAGCTGAAATGGGATTGCAGCAGATAACTCCAGTTGAAGATCTAGCACAGGCATAGGTGCGATGGGCAGAATGGCCTCCTTCAGGGTTGTAATCTTTGATTCTATACAGCATCCCACAAATCCATGGCAGACAAATTCCATGAACAGTGCAGAGTAAATCCTTAAGAGAATTTGTACACAAGGTGCTCCCTTCTTCCCCCCAGACCTTTCAACAATGTCTCGAGAAATACATATATATATATATATATCACCAGTATCAATTCCTAGATGAAACAAGTTGGCCCAGAGTTTCCATTTTTGGTGTAATTGGCGATCGGGGTGCAAATTGCACCCAAAATTGCTCTACTTTTAAAAAGTATTTTTCTTTGCTCAAGTTTCTGCTCAGATTTATTCGCATATCATCGCACATAAAATCTTCCATGAACCAGCGTTTTAGAACGCAATTTAAAAAAAATGTCTGCAATAATAAATATTTGACATTTTTAAGATTGGCAACCTGGTGCTGTTTTATTCCTTCAGCTGAAAATGGGTTGAGTAACTTGATTTTAAATAACTGAAAATAACTTTAAAAGTCAGTTTCTTACCAAATTAAAAATATTTGAAAGCTTTTAAAACATGTCTATAACTGTCCTTCTGCCTAAAAAATATTAATTTTAAGAGCCTCCTCAAAGGCCCACAAATGGGTGCAATTAGTGGAAACTCGCAATGGTGATTAATTCGATCGGGCCATGGCCAGTTCTGGGGACCAGCTTCTGCCGTGATGTTTTTTAAACTAGTGCAAAAGATTGTGGAAATTCCTCAATCATTTGCGCTGGTTTGGCTGATTTTGGGCGGATTGCACACCAAACGGATACTCCAGATCAATATACCGAAGATACATTACAAGTATATATTTTCTTTTCAGCATGACTTATGTCTTAGAGGTTTGTTGCTCTCAAAATGCTCTGATGCGCAGTAGACATTAATCTTGGGGAGAATTGAGGTTGTAATGAAGTCCCAAAGGGTGATATTTGAGATTGAGTTGCTCCATGAGTCTTCAGGCGATTCTGAACACCAAAAGCTGCTGCACTTCATCTAGTACACAGGCAAGGGTAATCCATCAGCTATTCTAGAGAATAGTGAGTGAGACCTGTGCAAAACTCTCAAGTGACGACTCCATTATAGTCGATTAGATGACAAGACAATGCAGGCTGAAGCCCAACCATCTCCACTCACCAGCCTCCAAGTTAAATTCAAGATAATTTTTCTTACCATGTTGAGCATTTTCTATATTCATTGAAATATAAGCATGACAGATCATAGAATGATACAGCACAAGAGGCCATTCAGCCCATTGTGCCTGTGACAGCTCTCTGAAAGAGCTATTCAATTAGTCCCAATCCCCTGCCCTCTCCCCATAGCCCTGTAAATTTTTCCCTTCCAAGAATTTATCCCATTTCCCTTTGAAAGTTATTATTGAATCTGCTTCCACCATCCTTTCAGACAGTGCATTCCAGACCATAACAACTCGCTGCATTAAAAAAATCTCCTCATCTTGCCTCTGGTTCCTTTACCAATTATCTTAAATCTCTGTCTTCTGGTTACCAACCCTTCTACCAAAACCCTTCATGATTTTGAACACCTCTATTAAATCTCCCATTAACCCTCTGTGCTCCAAGGAGAACAACCCTAGCCTCTCCAAGGTACCCTGATACCATGCTAGTAAATCTCCTCTGCACCCTCTCTAAAGCCTTGACACATCCTTCTTAAAATGCGGTGCCCAGAATTGGACACAATACTCCAGCTGGGACCTAACTAATGATTTACAAAGGTTTCACATAATGTCTTTGCTTTTCTACTCTATGCCTCTATTTATAAAGTCAAGGAATGGATGCCTTTTTTAAAACAGCCTTTTCAACTTGTCCTGACACTTTCAAAGATTTGTGTACGTACACCCCCAGCTATCAATTCCTGCACCCTCGCTAAAATTGTACCGTTTAGTTTATATTGCCTCTCTTCAATTTTCCGACCAAAATGCATCACTTCACAGATTTCTGCATTAAATTACATCTGCCATGTGTCTGTCCATTTCACCAGTCGGTCTACATCCTCCTGAAGTCTGTTAAAATCCTCCTCACTATTTACTAGGGGCCGAAGTTTCGGGCCGCGCAGCCCCTAGCTGGACGCCTGTTCTTCGCGCCCAAAAGTGTGCAGGAAAAAAACTGCGAGATTCTCCGGCTCCTCGGAACTCTAACTCAGCTTGGCGCGGCGCGCAGATCACAGCGGGGGGCGGAGCCAGACACTTGCGCCGATTCTGTAAGCAGTGGGGGGGCGAGTCTAATTCAAATGAGGCAACGTCGTGCTGGCAACCCTGCGCGAGCGCGTTGGAGTGTGCGCGCACGCGCAGTGTGATACAAACATTGGCACTCGGCCATTTTTAAAGGGACTGGAGGAAAAGTGAAGATTTGTCTCTTGGACCCCTGGAAAGGCTTGTGATTTAATTTTAGTGATATTTTTGTGTGTGAGGGAGTGCTTTTAGCAGCACTGTTGAATAAATCACCTGCTGAAATCAGTGAGTTCAGCTTTTCACTGCTAAACTTGCAGAACCAGTGCTGCATTGGTCCATGCAAATTAAGGACTGTGTGTATTGAGAAATAAGAGTGCCAATTCAACTTTGCAATGGATCAACATCCACCAAGAACAAAGAATTTCTTGCATGAGGAAGTGGAGATATTAGTCAAGGTAATTGAGCAGAGGTGGCAGGAGCTAGATACCAGCAACAGAGGTCGCATAAAAGTGTCACCAAAAGAAGAAACGGTGGAACCAAGTTGCAGAAGATTACTGCGCAGTGGTGCATACCATGAGATCTGGAAGCCAGTATAAAAAGAAATGGCACGACCTTGGTCAAGTAGTTAGTGTAAGTAATATTTCCCATTTTTAATTTAATCGTAATTGTAACCTGGCTATCTGTATGTCCACCTTACAGACTGACACACTCTGTAAAAAGTTATATTTTACTCTTTGCAGAAGAAATTGGCCCACAACAAAAGGGAGGCAACTCGAACAGGAGGAGGCGTGCCCAATCTGCATCCACTGACACCCTTGGAACAGAGGGTAGCTGCTATGATGAGTCGTACATGGAGAAAAGCAATCAGTACAGCACAAGCTGGGCCCGCACGCGAGGAAGAGGGCAAGTCCTGAAAATGCATCGTGGCCTTTTAAATCAACCTGCTGCCTAACCTGCTATGTGTGAGTACTCATGCCACCCATCCGGCCCCCTCCCTTGCTGTTAAACATTTGACTGTTCTGATGTATTTTGCAAAACATGATGATGATGATGATGATGACTATGCTGCTGCCGCCAACCCTGAGGATCCTGAGGGTACAGAACAAGAACCAGTACAACCAGATGCGGACGAACCAGACTGGATGATGGCAGCGATGACTGAAATGTCTGCAGGGGAGAGCTTCCAAATTAATGTTTATGAGCCCCCATCAAGGGGCATCAGAGTTTCAACCCCTAGCATAGCTCTTGGTTCCACCTTCCATGGTTTTGCTTCTGATGTTGCGGGTCCCAGTGGTGCTACTGGTATAATGCAGCATTCTACAGTCAGTGCACTACTGTCCGAGCTTGCGCCTCCCTCTTGCATAGGTTCTGGTTCCACTTGCATGGTTTTGATTCCGATGCTGCGGGTCCCAGTGCTGCTGCTGATATCATGGAGCAGTTTACACCCATTCGTCCTACCGTTCCAGCCCGAGCCTCTCCCTCTAGTTCTGCCGTCTGGAACACAGAGTCCCACAGTCCCAGCCCACGCCTCCCTGTGTAGTGGTGCCACGAGGCAGACACAGGCAGAGGAGGAGGAGATTGGAGACACGCTCTCCTGAGATGCAGCGTGCAACAGATGTGAATCAGGTTGTGGCATTGGGTATGGAGACCAATGAGCTTACCCGATCACTCATCGGTGGCGTCAGTGCAGTGGGTGAAGAGTTGACGGTCCTGACGGGAGAAATAGCAGTAATGACACGGGAACTTAGGGAGTGAATATCCGAGGGAGTGCAATCGACGGCACAGGCCGTCAGGGAGGGCATGCAAGTGCCGGCACATGCCGTCAGGGAGGGCCTGGTTGAGGTAGCTGCTGCAAGGGCACGCAGCCCGGCCATTCAAATGACACCCCCATGAAGAAGTAAACATTCACTGAGATATGGATGAGAGATGGTTGCAGCCTTTCTTTGCTGCATTTGTTCTTGTTCTTGATGCAGTTGTAGTAGCGTTTTTCAAATTGAAATTGTTTTGTAAGTTTTGTAACTTTACAACTTATAAGTGATCTCAGGGTTTTCAAGTGATCTTATAGTTTAAATGCTCTCACATTCTGTAACTTATTTAATTTTGCATCTAAAAAGTGATCTTGAAGTTTAAGTGATCTTGAGTGTAAGATTTTTCACATTGCGATTGTTTTGTAACTTTACAAGTTTTTAAGTGATCTTCAAGAGTCATATTAAAAAGTATAGTTTGATACAACAAATATTTTATTACAGTGACATTAACTTTTCAATAAAATATTTTTTCATTAAAACTGTTTCATGTTCCATTAACACAACACAACGTAGGAACAACTGCAAAGAATAAACATGTCCATGCACAAAAGTGGTCGCAGAGCCCTCAGGCATCAACAGTTGAAGCGTTTACGGATGAGCTGCTGGCGCAAGGCTCGAGCAATCATGAAAGGGGCACGATGGACGGCCCTCCTCCGACCTCGTGCTCCGGCATCAGGCACTTGCATGCTTTCCTGATCGTCGTCATCATCCACATCCTGCTGTTCCGTAATATTATCATGCACTGGACCCTCACGTAGGTCTTCTGGTTCCACTACCAGCTCCTGCTGCCTCATGATGGCTAAGTTATGAAGCATGCAGCACACAACAGTGAAGTGACCGACAATCTGAGGAGAGTATAGCAACTGTCCTCCAGAATGGTCCAGGCATCGGAATCGCTGTTTCAATATGCCAATGGTCCTCTCAATGATGCTGCACGTCGCAATGTGTGGCATGTTGTATTGACGGTCAGCTTCTGTCCGTGTCACGCGTAGGTGCGTCATGAGCCAGGTGGTCAGGGCGTACCCTTTGTCTCCCAGTAGCCAACTCTGCCCTTCTGGCTGCTGCTCAAACGTGTCAGATATAACGCTGTCATGTAGAATGTACGCATCGTGGGTGCTGCCAGGGTATCTCGCATCGACTGACATGATGTGCTGCTTGTCGTCACACACGAGCTGCACATTGATAGAGTGGAAACCTTTCCTATTTCGGTACTGCTCAGAATCCTCCACAGGTGCTCGCAAGGCTATGTGGGTACAATCAATGCAGCCCTGTACCTTTGGGAAGCTGGCAATCCTGAAGAAGCCCACAGCCCTCTCATGGATCACTTGTGCGGCCATTGGGACATTGATGAAGTCATTCCTTCGCACATACAGTGCAGCCGTGACCTGGTAAATGCAGGCATGTATTGCACGTTGAGAGATGGCACACACATCTCCAGTTGTAGCCTGAAACGATCCCAAGGCATAGAAAGAAAGTGCAGCTGTTACTTCACTGCAACAGACAAGGCAGTTGGTGTTCTGCTTCTGGGCTGCAAATCTGCTCTCACCATATCACAGATCTCGGTGACAACTTCTCTGCGAAAACGCAGCCTTTTCACACAATCAGCCTCGCTCATGTCCAGGTACAAGCGCCTGGCTCGATATTGTCGACGTGGGTAAGGTCTCCTGCCCATCAACCTACGGGCTATGACGTTCCTGGTATGGTGAGCTCTAATCAATTCTCTCCTATGCAGTGAATTGATGGCGAACCATTGTATAATATGTGGTGTTGACAATGCAGCACCCATTCTGCAAATTTAAGTATAAAACTGTCTATTTAGCTGCCTCTCCCTGTCCCTGGCCAAATGGCCTCAGTCCCCCTCACAGTTCGAAGGCTGCTTGATTGCTGTGTCTTTGCCTGCCGTCCAGTCACTGACGATGCCCTATCCCGTGGCCAAATAGCCTCAGTCCCCTCACAGCTCGAAGGCTGCCGTCGAGCCGCTGACGCCGCCCCTATCGCATGGCCGAATGGCCTCAACTCCCTTCGAAAGCTGCGTGCGTGTTTCTTCCTCGGCTGCCGGCCAGCCACTGACGGAAGGAAGGCCTGCCTCAAGCACCGCCGCTGTTGGGGCTGCCGTCGAGACACTGACGCCACCCCTGCCTGTCTCCAACATGAAAGGCCTGCCTGAAGCACAGCAGCTCGAAGGCTGCTGCTGTTTCACACAGGTAGGAACATGGATTATTTAATCTTTTCTTTGCTTATAAATTTTTATTTAGGTTGGATTTATTTGTATAATATTTGTATAAGTATGACTGTTGAATGATTGTAGAATTTAATGACTTCCCTTCCCCCCCACCCCCTCTCCCCTACGCCTAATTTGTAACCTACGCCTGATTTTCTAAAGTGTAGACAAGGTTTTTTCGAGCGTACAAAAATCTTCACTTACTCCATTCTAAGTTAGTTTGGAGTAAGTTTTCACTACCTAAACTTTGAAAACAGGTGTAAGTGGCCAGACACACCCCTTTTGAAAAAAAAATTCTGTTCCAAAGTGAAACTGTTCTAACTGACTAGAACTGGAGCAAACTAAATGCCTAGAATTCAAATTTCTAAGATACTCCATTCTAAACCAGTTGCTCCAAAAAAACAGGAACAACTCAGGCTGAAACTTGGCCCTTATATTTCTGATTTTCGTGTATTCTGCAAACTTTGAAATTATGCCCCGTATATCCAAGCCCAGGTCATTAATATATATCAAAAGAAACCGTGGTCTCATCACCGACCCCTGGGGGTCACCACTGTATACTTCTCGCCAGTCAGAAAAATAACCGTTCACCACTACTCTGCTTTCTGTCTCTTAGCCAATTTCATATCCATGCTGCCACTGCCCCTTCTATCCCATGGACTTCAATTTTGCTAACAAGTATATTACTTGGTACTTTATCAAACTCCTTTTGAAAGTCCATATACACAACATGAACCCTCTCTGTTACATCATCAAATAATTCAATCATGTTAGTCAAACACGATTTTCTTTTAACAAATCCACGCTGGCTGTCATTTATTAACTTACATGTTTCCAAGTGACAATTAATTTTGTTTGGGATTATGGTTTCTAAAAGTTCCCCCCACCACCGATGTTAGGCTGACTGGTCTGGAATTAACAGGTTTATCCTTCTCCCCGCCTTTGAACAGGGGTGTAACATTTGCAATCCTCCTGTCCTTTGGCACCACCCCCATATCTAAGGAGGATTGGAAGATTTTGGCCAGAACCGTTGCTATCTCCATCCTTACCTGGAGTAATGCGAGTAGTTCCAGACACCACATCTTAGGAAGGATATATTGGCCTTGGAGAGTGCAGCGCCGGTTTACTAGAATAATACCCGAACTTCAAGGTTTAAGTTACGAGGAAAGATTACTCAAATTAGGGTTGTATTCCCCAGAATTTAGAAGGTTAAGGGGTGATCCGATCAAAGTTTTCATGATATTAAGGGGAACACATAGGGCAGAGAGAGATAAACAATTTCCGCTGGTTGGGGATTCTAGATGTAGGGGGCTTAGAGCCGGATCTTTCAGGAGTGACATTAGGAAACACTTCTGCACACAATGGGCTAGAAATTCCATTTTTGGTCATAGCGGGAATTTTTTCGCCAAAAATCCCACTATGACACCGCTAGCGCGACTAGGCCTAAAATGTGCCCAGTGGTAAAAATTGGCGTTGCACGAGGATTTGCGACGCAACCCACAAATTTTCTGCAACTTTTCTCCGAGGCCGACAACACTGCAAGTTGGGCATCATCATCATAGGTAGTTCCTCGGAATCGAGGAAGACTTGCTTCTACTCCTGAAGTGTTCTTTGGTGGCTGAACAGTCCAATACGAGAGCCACAGACTATCACAGGTGGGACAGATAGTCGTGGAGGAAAGGGGTGGGCGGGACTGGTTTGCCACATGCTCTTTCTGCTGCCTGCGCTTGATTTCTGCATGCTCTCGGCGTTGAGACTCTAGGTGCTCAGCGCCCTTTCGGATGCACTTTCTCCACTTAGGGCAGTCTTTGGCCAGGGACTCCCAGGTGTCAGTGGGGATGTCGCATTTTATCAGGGAGGCTTTGAGGGTGTCCTTGCAATGCTTCCGCTGCCCACCTTTGGCTCGTTTGTCGTGAAGGAGCTCCGCATAGAGCACTTGCTTTGGGAGTCTCGTGTCTGGCATGAGAATTATGTGGCCTGCCCAGCGGAGCTGATCGAGTGTGGTCAGTGCTTCAATGCTGGCCTGAACGAGGACGCTGATGTTGGTGTGCCAGTGATGTATCTCCAGCTACTTGAGGTGTCTATTGTACATGGTCCATGCCTCTGAGCCATACAGGAGGGTGGTATTACTACAGCCCTGTAGACCATGAGCTTGATGGTAGATTTGAGGGCCTGGTCTTCGAACATTTTTCCTCAGGCAGCCAAAGGCTGCACTGGCGCACTGGAGGTGATGTTGAATCTCATCAATGTCTGTTTTTGTTGATAAGAGGCTCACGAGGTATGGGAAATGGTCCACGTTGTCAAAGGCCGCGCCGTGGATTTTGATGACTGGGGAGCAGTGCTGTGTGGCGAGGACAGGCTGGTGGAGGACCTTCGTCTTACGGATGTTTAGCGTAAGGCCCATGCTTTCGTATGCCTCAGTAAATACGTCGACTATATCCTAGAGTTCAGCCTCAGAATGTGTGCAGATGTTGTCGCCGCGTACTGCAGCTCAACGACAGAGGTTGGGGTGATCTTGGACCTGGCCTGGAGGCGGCGAAGGTTAAACAGTTTCCCACTGGTTCTGTAGTTTAGTTCCACTCCAGCGGGGAGCTTGTTGACTGTGAGGTGGAGCATGGCAGCGAGGAAGATTGAGAAGAGGGTTGGAGCGATGACACAGCCCTGTTTGACCCCGGTGGATTGGGTCTGTAATGGATCCGTTGATCACGGCCTGCATGTCGTTGTGGAGCAGGCGAAGGATGTTGACAAACTTTTGAGGGCATCTGAAACGGAGGAGGACGCTCCATAGACCCTCGTGGTTGACAGTGTCAAAGGCCTTTGTAAGGTTGAAAAAGGCCATGTATAAGGGCTGGTGCTGCTCCCTGCAAAGATCATGTCTGTTGTGCCTCGTAGGGGCGAAATCCGCATTGTGATTCCGGGAGGAGCTCCTCGGCCACAGGAAGAAGACTGTTGAGGTGGACTCTAGTGACAGCTTTCCCAGTGGCTGATAGCCGGGAGATTCCCCTGTAATTGCTGCAGTCGGGCTTGTCCCTTTTTAAAGATGCGAGTTGGGCCTAGGGAGGGGGGAAAGCACCTCTCAAAAATTGCAAAAAACAAAAAATATCACAAAACATTCACAAGACACTTAATTAACTAATCACTGCAAAAGAATTAAAAAATGAAAACTTGAACTTACCTTTTTTGCAGGTCTTCATACTCATCACTGTTCCAAGGGCTGCAACGCAGGTTTTTCCCTGGCCTTTTTTTTCATCCTAACTACTGGTGCGCTGTGAGCCAAATTTTTGTCTAAATTGCTATTTCGAGTCTTGCACGCCAGCAGTCCCCTCCCCAGCAGTACTTAAAAATCACCGGTGCAAGACTTCTCGAATTTCTCAGTTCGCCGTTTTTCGCCAAAAACGGTGAAATAGCGCCGAAAAACCGGCCGCAAGGTAGGCGAATTTCCAGCCCAAAGGGTGGTAGAAGTTTGGAACTTTCTTCTGCAAACAGCAATTGATGCTAGATCAATTATTAAATCTAAATCGGAGATTGATAGTTTTCTATTAACCAAAGGTATTAAGGGATATGGGCCAAAGGCGGGTATATGGAGTTAGGGTGCAGATCAGCCATTGAATGGCAGTGCAGGCTCGAGGATCTGAATGGCTTACTGCTGTTCTATGCTCCCTCAGCAACCGAGGATGCATCCCATCCGGACCGGGTGACTTTTCTACTTTGAGCACGGACAACCTTTTAAGTACCTCCTCTTGATCTATTTTTATCCTTTTGAATTCTCTACTACCTCCTCCTTTTAGTGAAGACAGATACAAAATATTCATTCAGTACCTCAGCCATGCCTCAACAAAAAGATTTTCTTTTTGGTCCCTAATCGGCCCACCCTTCCTTTGACTACCTTTTATTATTTATATGTTTATAAAAGACATTTGGATTCCCTTTTATATTACCCGCTAATCTGAATAAATTTGCAGTTTAATCTTTGAAAAGATCTTTATGGCCTGTATGTTCAAAACCAACAGATAATACCTCATGAGAAGGGAATGATGACTTCTTAATGGGAGAAGCAAACTTTGGTGCAGTTTTGTAAAAATCGTTTAATATACCAGTCTGAGATAATTTGAAATGAAGTGTCTGTCTGGTTGCAGGCTCAAAACACCTGTCCTGATGGGACAGTAGAAAGGTCAGAACATCTACTTTGGGTAAAAGTTGGGTGATCTTGTTAGGTATTCCAAGTTATTTACACATTGGTTCAAGTAGTCAGTGCTTAAATCATTAACTAAAGCAATGTTGACCAATACATTAAAAAATGATTAAGAAAGGAAAGATAGACTATGAAAGTAAACTTGTGCAAAATATAAAAAGATAGCAAGAGTTTCTATAGGTATATAAAAAAAAGGGTAAATGTTGGTCCCTTAGAGGACGAGACCAGGGAATTAGTAATGGGGAACATGGAGGTGGCAGAAACTCTGAACAAATATTTTGTATCAGTCTTTACGGTAGAGGACACTAAAAATATTCCGACAGTGTATAGTCTAGGGGCTATGGGGGGGGGGGGAGGAACTTAACGCAATCACAATCACTATCACTAAGGAGGTGGTACTCAGTAAGATAATGGGACTAAAGGCAGATAAATTCCCTGGATCTGATGGCTTGCATCCTAGGGTCTTAAGAGAAGTAGCAGCAGGGATAGTGGATGCATTGGTTGTAATTTACCAAAATTCCCTAGATTCTGGGGAGGTCCCAGCAGATTGGAAAACTGCAAATGTAACGCCCCTATTTAAAAAAGGAGGCAGACAAAAAGCAGGAAACTATAGACCAGTTAGCCTAACATCTGTGGATGGGAAAATGTTGGAGTCCATTATTAAAGAAGCAGTAGCAGGACATTTGGAAAAGCAAAATTTGGTCAGGCAGAGTCAGCATGGATTTATGAAGGGGAAGTCATGTTTGACAAATTTGCTGGAGTTCTTTGAGGGTGTAACAAACAGGGTGGGTAAAGGGAAACCAGTGGATGTGGTGTATTTGGACTTCCAGAAGGCATTCCAGAAGGTGCCACATAAAAGGTTACTGCACAAGATAAAAGTTCACGGGGTTGGGGGTAATATATTAGTATGGATAGAGGATTGGCTCGCTAACTAACAGAGAACAGAGAGTCGGGATAAATGGTTCATTCTCTGGTTGGCAACCAGTAACTAATGGGGTGCCGCAGGGATCAGTGCTGGGACATCAACTATTTACAATCTATATTAACGACATGGAAGAGACTGAGTGTAACATAGCCAAGTTTTCGGACGATACAAAGATGGGAGGAAAACCAATGTGTGAGGAGGACACAAAAAATCTGCAAAAGGACATAGACAGGTTAAGTGAGTGGACCAAAATTTGGCAGATGGAATATAATGTTGGAAAGTGTGAGGTCATGCACTTTGGCAGAAAAAAATCAAAGAGCAAGTTATTATTTAAATGGAGAAAGATTGCAAAGTGCCGCAATATAGCGGGACCTGGGGATACTTGTGCATGAGACACAAAAGGATAGTATGCAGGTACAGCAAGTGATCAGGGAAGGCCAATGGTATTTTGGTCTTTATTACAAAGGGGATGGAGTATAAAAGCAGGGAAGTCATGCTACAGCTATATAAAGTATTGGTGAGGCCACACCTGGAATACTGCATGCAGCTTTGGTTTCCATTTATACAAAAGGATATACTTGCTTTGGAGGTAGGTCAGAGAAGGTTCACTAGGTTGATTCTGGGGTTGAGGGAGTTGACTTATGAGGAAAGGTTGAGTAGGTTGGCCTCTACTCATTGGAATTCAGAAGAATGAGAGGTGATCTTATTGAAATGTATAAGATTATGGAGGGGTTTGACAAGGTGGATGCAGAGAGGATGTTTCCACTGATGGGGGAGGCTAGAACCAGAGGGCATGATCTTAGAATAAGGGGCCGCCCATTTAAAACTGAGATGAGGAGAAATTTCTTCTCTCAGAGGATTGTAAATCTGTGGAATTCGCTGCCTCAGAGAGCTGTGGAAGCTGGGACATTGAATAAATTTAAGACAGAAAGAGACAGTTTCTTAAACGATAAGGGGATAAGGGGTTATGGGGAGTGGGCGGGGATGTGGAGCTGAGTCCATGATCAGATCAGCCATGATCTTATTAAATGGCGGAGCAGACTCGAGGGGCCATATGGCCTACTCCTGCTCCTATTTCTTATGTTCTTATGAGCCAGTTGTGGCTAATTAGGAATCCAGGAGGTGGTGAGTTGCATTTCTAGTTAATAATTAAAAAATGAGTAATAGACACCTCGGTCGGAATCTTCCCAGCCCTGCGAGTGAGGGTTTGGAGGCGGGCCCGCAAGTCAAAATGGCCCTGATTGACAGCGGGGCGGAAGTCCACTCTGAACCCGCCTCCGTGTCAGTTTCTCAACTGTTGGGTCTGCGTGCGGATCGCAGACCCGACACCAAGCGGCGACCAGTCAATTAAGATGCTTAGAGGTCATTTAAAGGTATTTAAAAGGATTTTACTTAGGCACTTACCACCTTACCAAGTTTTCAATGAGTTGGCCGTCCCTCGGGTTTCATGCCAGGTAAGTGTGTTGGGTTCTCAGTGACTCTCCATTGCTTTGGCTAGTTGACAGCTGCAGATTTGGTATAAAAGCTACCATTTCACAGCTGTTTACTTTCCAATGTCAGAAGCTGAAGCCTTCAGGATTTGGAAGAAACGTTTGACCTGTATGCAGTTTGGAAGTGTTTGCAGTAAACTCTCTATTCACTGTCACTTCCTTGGAGAAACCTCGCTCACCAATGACAGATCGCTTCTGTCATCTCAACCCTACCTTCCATCTATTCCAGCAACATTGGTGCCCTTGAAAAAAAAAAATCAGACCTTCAGAATCCCATCACGATCAGCCCCAATACCAACGTCAATAAACACACCAGCATCACCAACAACACTACCAACCTTGTCCACAAACACTTGATGCTACACAGGACACAGGGCATTCGCACCTGAACATATTGCTGCCTGGGAGGCCAAGGATGGCAGATGGAGTATAATGCACCAGGTTGGCACCACCCGACACCAACACCATAAAGCATCCCTGCAATACCCAGGCTATTCCTTTCACAATCACCAATGTGCAGGATACCCTTATGTCTGACCATTCACTACAACTCACTAAGCCACTTCCAAAGGTGCACACAAATCTGTCCAAGAACACAGTGTTCAAAATAAAGATTTCAATGTTTGATAACACATTAGCAGAAACTCTACATGAACACTGGCTAAAACACTCGAGTGCCTGCCCTTGTGTGTTGTTAGTTGGTATGATTGGACAAAGATGACTGTGAGGGGTGGCTAGTGAGATGGGGAAGTGATAATATAGGTAAAGGGATGGGTGGAGATGCAAGGTCAGTTGATGAGTAAGGATGTGCAGAAGTAGAGTAGGGAAGGCAGAGTGATGGGGATGTGATGAGTTGGACAGCAGGATGAGGTGGAGTGTGGCTTTGCAGCAACAATTCATGATCTACTGAGATCATTGAAAGGTTTGCGCCACTGCAGCCAGGTCCTTCTGACGACATCCCTGCTTGTGCCCTCCTGTGCAATGTGCAACCAGGCTGCGTTGGTGTCCTGGGGAGGTCTCTTCCGTCCATTGGAAGGGAAGAGAAACTCATTGTGTGCTGTAACTCCCTCCATATGCATCTGGAGGCAGTCATGGGAGAACCTTGGTGCAGCCATGCACCTTTGTGCAGTGCTTGTCAGTGTTTGCAGTGTGACACTGATAGAACCGTCAAAGAGAGTTGGCCATGGTCCCTTTAAGGCAACCGGCTGATGACGCATCATCAAATGACGTCACCAGACCCCTCCCTGCTAATAGGCCGGAAACGTGCGTGGTGGGCTTAACAAGCCCAATCAACAGAAGATTGTGATGAGAGGACGGGATGGAGCCGGGATCGCATTCCCCACATCATGCCGGCCGCACCAGTCTCACCACTGTTGGCGAAATCGCGGCCCTCCATTGGGCAAGTGATCTCAATACTCATTCACACGACGCATACATCTGAACTTTAACCTTTTTGTATGCTTGCTGATAAAAATAGAATGTGCAAGTGTTTCTTAATCATTGAGTGCTTTACTTTCTTGGTTACTGAATGATGGTAAACGTTTGCTGAGTAAATATAAACATGTGAAGTACATTTACTTGTAATTTGTGAGTGTAAGGCATTTTTTTGCTAAAATTAGTGCATGTGGTTAAAACAGTATCGTTGTAGCCACAACTGGGATTGTCAGCAATTTCTATTGGACAACAATGAATTAAGAACATAAGAAATAGGAGCAGGAGTAGGCCATATGGCCCCTCGAGCCTGCTCTGCCATTTAATACGATCATGGCTGATCCGATCATGGCCACGATCCCTTTAAGGGGACCGGCTGATGACACGTCATCAAATGACGTCATCAGACCCGCTTCCTGCTAATAAAGAACCTGAGATAATTTTTGGGAGTGTAAATTCAGGGTCGTGTGTAGCAAGTATTGAACTATGAACAGGAGGCAGCGCTCCCTCAGCACTAACTTCTTTGGGACATCGTCAGAGTTGTCCTTCCATGCTAAAGCAATTGCAAGTGTGTTATTCAAAAACAACCTGACATAAAGACATCAATTCCTCATTCTCTTCTGGTGGTAGATTTGAGGGCCTGGCCTTCGAACGTTCTTTTCCTCGGACGGCCGAAGGCTGCACTGGAGGCGGTGTTGAATCTCCTCATCAATGTCTGCTTTTGTTGATAAGAGGCTCCCGAGGTATGGGAAATGGTCCATGTTGTTGAGGGCCGCGCTGTGGGTGTTGATGACTAGGGGGCAGTGCTGTGTGGCGAGGACAGGCTGGTTGATGATCTTTGTCTTACGGATGTTTAGCGTAAGACCCATGCTTTCGTATGCCTCAGTAAATACGTCGACTATATCCTGGAGTTCAGCCTCAGAATGTGCGCAGACGCAGGCGCACCAACATCAGTGTCCTCGTCCAGGCTAACATCCCCAGTATTGAAGCACTGACCACACTCGATCAGCTCCGCTGGGCAGGCCACATAGTTTGCATGCCAGACACGAGACTCCCAAAGCAAGTGCTCTATGCGGAGCTCCTTCACAGCAAACGGGCCAAAGGTGTGCAGCGGAAACGTTACAAGGACACTCAACGCCTCCCTGATAAAGTGCGACATCCTCACTGACACCTGGAAGTCCCTGGCCAAAGACCGCCCTAAGTGGAGAAAGTGCATCCGAGAGGACGCTGAGCACTTCGAGTCTCATCGCCGAGTGCATGCAGAAATCAAGCGCAGGCAGCGGAAAGATCGTGTGAAAACTACACCCCTTCCCTCAACGACTATCTGTCCCACCTGTGGCAGAGTCTACGGCTCTTGTAATGGACTGTTCAGCCACCAAAGAACTCACTTCAGGAGTGGAAGCAAGTCTTCCTCGATTCCGAGGGACGATGATTCTCTTCTCCAGCGGTAGTTCATCTGACTTAGCTCAGTGCCACTTACTGTCGCCTACATAATGGGAGGACAATTCACTGCTGTCCTAAATATTTTTCTTTGTAGAATCATAATTCCCTGTAGAGATATTTTTTGTCTCAAAACATATAATGAAATAGCATCTGCACAATAAAGATGCCATGCTACTTGCACATATGACATAGTGCAAAAATAACACTCAGCTCTTCTCCCTCCTGAATGAACACTTTAGTAGTAGCCGGGGCACTTTGGAACGCATAAAATACCATAATATTCCAAAAAAATCAGCAACTCTTTGTTTGCAGAAAATTAATTGAGTTATTTTCATCATGCCACAGGAAGATAATATGATGTGCTTGGTGCAAATCATGTAACTTTTTAATATATTTACAAAAAACATGCTTTCAAACACTTTTTCACAAAGACTGATGCATGGTTTTCATCAGACAGAAAGCAGAAGGGGCAGTTGAATCTGAAGATACAGATCAAGAACCAAAAAAATGTCAAAGGTTTGGCCTGGATTTTGAGGCAAGGATAACTATGAGGCTATCGTTGACATTGTTATTCTGGCATAAATCAGACAACAGCGTCCTGGGTCTGTACATGCACAATTAAACGTGGAAATCAGGAAGTTGCTGTTCGAGATGCCATGCTCCTCCAGAAGCCTCGTGAAAACAGTATCTCGCCAAGACATTCGAAATTGAAACACATGAAGGGCGTGAAGTTGCTGTACTTACCCACCAATTATCAACGAAACAGGCCAGAAAAAGTTAGGACTTGTCCATTCAAGTGCAAGTGAATTTTTCGCAGCGTGATAAAATCTTAATTATTACCAAACATCCTCTCTGGCACTGAAAATTTACTTTAAAAAGTGTGGAGTCTCATTCTTTCAGATTTTAATTATTGTTGGGAGATTTTTTTTAATTATTTTAAAAAACTTTTTCTTTGTCACTTATCTCTCTCTCTTAATCCTATTTTTCTTTCCCCCTCTTTATTTTGCTTTCTGTACATGATTTGGCATTGAATTAAATATTCTAACTTAAAGATTCCTGATTTAGACTCTGTGGGCCGAAATGCCCCTTTCGTTAAGGCCGTTAGCGGCGGAAAGCAGCAGCGCGGAATGGCCGCTGATTTTTTGGCAAATGGCCGCCATTTTAGAAATTGCCCTCCTGCGGCATCCTGGCGGGAACCATATCCGCTCCGCTCCCACCACTGTCACTGAGCCCGCCGAAGTGCGACATCAGATGCGCACCGCCGATGTCCCGTCCCAGAAGTGAAATTCAGCAGAGAAAATCTTCCGGCCACTCCTTGGTGCCCCCGACAGGTTGGCCCGAAAATTATGCCCCCAGGTTCGGCCAGGCCGCCAACAGGCAGCCCTCTTGGGTGCCAGGCCACTGGCCCAACCGAAAGTCACCCTGCTGGCCCAGTGGACCCAACTTAAAAACATGCAGAGCTCGCAGCGGCCCTCCCCTTTAACTGAATGGAAGTGACGTGGTGACGCGCCGTGGTGACGTCATCAGCATTGTGCCGATGACTGAGAACTGCGGCTATCCCGCCCGCACTTCCGCCCCTCTTATGACCGACTTTCCTGCTCCGCCCCATGACTGACTTTCGCCTGGTCGGAAAAAAAATGCCAAAGAGCTGAATTTCGCAAGTTAGGCTGCCGCGGAAATACGGTGGGTGCGCCCCGTTTCCGGCGGGGGGTGAATTTCGGCCCCTATGTGCCTCAGGTGAGGATTCTTCAATCTGATTGGTTGAGGGGACACACCATTATTTGTCCTGTTCACACAGGTCCCAGATCCCCTGTCGAAGGCGCTGTGCTGTTATGGATTTCTAATTAATGGCCACAGAATGTCCGTGGGCAAGTGCAAGCGGTGTTTGTTCGCCACTAACTGCAAAATCCAGACCAATATGTAAGCGAATAGAACGACGGACAAAACTTAATATGGACAAGCGTAAATTACTATCATAGGAAGAAAACTGGATGACACACAACGAATGCTGCTACAATTCTAGGAGTGAAGCTCAAAGAGATCGAGCAGATTTTGTGGATTTGATGCTCAGCCCATCCAATCACTATGGAGCAGCAATCAACAAAGCAAATACACAGCTGAACTATTTGCTCAAAGCAATAAAGTACAGGTCAGAGGAAGTCAGTCTCAAGTAGTACTCTGGTCAGACTACACATTGGCCTGGATTTTGCGGTGGGTATGCGGAGTACTCTCAAGTGTAAAAAAAATAAATGCAAGACTAGTGAATGGGAAGGACTATAGGGTTTTTCTGGAAGGACTAGGCAAGATGAGTCGAATGCCCTTTCTCGCCCACATTTATCTTGCGAAGACAGTATCTCCTAACTACAGAACTGCAAAACATGGCTAGGGCCGATTTAAAACTGGGCCAAAGTACTCCAGGAACTTGAGCACATAAATCTAGGCAGACACTCCAGTGCAGTACTGAGGAAGTGCTGCACTGTCGGAGGTGCCGTCTTTCAGATGAGACGTTAAACCGAGGCCCCGTCAGCCCTCTCAGGTGGATGTAAACGATCCCATGGCACTATTTCAAAGAAGAGCAGGGAAGTTATCCCCAGTGTCCTGGCCAATATTTCATCATCATCATCATAGGCAGTCCCTCAGAATCGAGGAAGACTTGCTTCCACTCTTAACGCGAGTTCTTTAGTGGCTTTACAATCCAATACAAGAACCACAGTCTCTGTCACAGGTGGGGCAGATAGTCGTTGACGGAAAGGGTGGGTGGGACTGGTTCGGAGCACAGCGCTTGCTTTGGGAGTCTCATGTCTGGCATGCGAACTATGTGGCCTGCCCAGCGGAGCTGATCAAGTGTGGTCAGTACTTTGATGATGGAAATGTTGGCCTGGTCGAGGACGCTAACGTTGGTGCGTCTGTCCTCCCAGGGGATTTGTATGATCTTACGGAGACATCGTTGGTGGTATTACTCCAGCGACTTGAGTCGTCTACTGTACATGATCCATGTTTCTGAGCCATACAGGAGGGCGGGTATTACTGCAGCCCTGTAGACCATGAGCTTGGTGACATTATTTATCCCTCAACCAACATAATAAAAAACAGATTATCTGGTCATTATCACATTGCTGCTTGTGGGGGTCTGCTGTGTGCAAGTTGGCTGCCATATTTCCCTCATTACAACAGTGGCTATACTTCAAAAGTATATACTTCAAAGTGCTGTCAAGCGCTTTGAGACATCGGGTGGTCATGAAAGGCGCTCTATAAATGCAAGTCTTTCTTTCTAATGCTCCTCCGCTTTCCCATCGTGAAATGGGGTGATGGGGTTCACGGCGTGGGGCGATGGGGAGGGGGATTCGCGGCGTGGGGCGATGGGGAAGGGGGATTCGCGGCGCGGGGCGATGGGGAAGGGGGATTCGCGGCGTGGGGCGATGGGGAAGGGGGATTCGCGGCGTGGGGCGATGGGGAAGGGGGATCGCGGCGTGGGGGGGAGGGGGATCGCGGCGTGGGGGGGAGGGGGGTCGCGGCGCGGGCGATGTGACAGACAGCGGGTGAAGCTCACACCGAGCGCCGGCTCCAGTTACCTCTTCCGCCACATTAGTGTTGAGCACAAGGACCAGGTTCCCGGGGTCACAGTACAACTTGAGGAAGTTCAGCAGAATCCGGTCTATCCCCATCCCCTTCGCCGTGATGACCAGCCCATCTTCGTGGAATACATCCAGAAAAATCTGACTCTCGTGTTCCAGCAGAGGAGACATCTCCCGGCCCGGCCCGGCCCGGCCCGCTCACTGCTGCCCACCGCCGAGGAATTGCATCCCACCGCTCACAGGAACCACCCGCCCCGTGCGCCTCAGCAACTGACCTCCGGCCGCAGCGCCAACTGCAGGCCGAACCCTGTAAACACGCGTCTCCTGCTTGGTCTTTTCGGGCTCCTTCACAAACTACTGTCAGACCAGGGTTACTAGCTGTCCAGGATTGTCTCCAGGAATTGAAGATTCAGCTCCTGCATGCTGCTGTGAGCAATCAGAGAAAACACACTCCGAAACATAAGGGAGAGGGAGGAATTTCTGGATTGTTTTATCCAGAAAACAGTCACACCCCAGAGGAAAGCACAGGTTCAGGAAAGGGAGGTTGTGACTGTTAAGTGGCCGGGTAGCAGGGACTTTGGAGAGGTTGAGGAGGAGGTCCCGCAGGCACTGGTCCTTTCCAAAAGTTATGATGCATTCGCTACCTGTGAGGACAAGGAGAAAGACTGGGGAGGACAGCCACAATGCAGACCAAGGCACCGTGGCTCAGAAGGCTGTCAAGGGAGAGGAGGAGGAGGGAGCATGGGAGCAGAATAGAAGTGTGGTAGTGATAGGGGATTCTATAATTAGGGGGATAGATAGCGTCCTCTGCAGCCAAGAAAGAGAATCCCGAATGATACATTGCCAGGGTAAGGGATATCTCGAGGCATCTAGAGAGGAACTTAGAAAGGGAGGGGGGTAAATACAGTTGTCGTGGTCCATGCCGGAACAAACAACATGGGTAGGAACAGGGAGGAGATTCTGCTGAGGGAGTATCAGGAGTTAGGAGCAAAATTAAAAAGCAGGACCTCGAGAGTAATAATCTCTGTATTATTGCCCAAGCCACGTGCAAATTGACATAGAAACAGTCAGGTCAGGAGAATTAACATGTGGATAGAGGGCTGGTGTGGGAAAAAGGGGTTCCTGTCCATGGAACACTGGCACCAGTTCTGGGACAGGAAGGAACTGTACCGATTGTGGTGTCCCTGCACCTTGCTACTGAATCACACGAGGCATGTACTGCAGACACAGTCACTGCGTGACCTTTCTTTATTTCCAGGACCACGAAGTGATGACCCTGCGTGGGACCTCCCTTTAAATACCTGAGTGCCCAGGTGAGGAGTGTCTCCCACAAGTTCACTCCCTGTGGTCAAGGTGTGCATTTCCAGGACATATATACAGTGTACAGTGTGGTTGCATGAAGATTACAGTTACATGAAGGTTACAGTTGTATGAAGGTTGCGTACATGACATCACCTCCCCCCTCATGTCTTTTTGTGTCAAAGGTTACGTCTTTCAGGTGGTCGATGCTCTCTCGTGGAGCGCCGCAGTTGGGGCTCTGGTGGCTGAGCCATGGCATGCATCTCTTGTCACCTGAGGTGATTCCGGCCTGTCCGGGCTGGCCGCAGGGACTGTGCGTGTTGGTGAATGTCCTTGTTGCTCGTCCACTGGCAGTGGTGTGGGTAACATCTCATGCTCTTCTTCAGGTTCGTCAGTGTCTATGCTGAACCTTTTCTTTACTTGGTCCAAGTGTTTTCGGCATATCTGCCCATTGTTGAGTCTGACCACTATGACCCTATTCCCCTCTTTGCCAATTATGGTGCCCTCAAGCCACTTGGGTCCCAAAGCATGGTTAAGAACAAATAGCGGGTCATCTGTTTTTATACCCCTCCCCCTTGAGTTTCGATCATGGCACTCAGTTTGGGACTGGCGCTTGCCCTCAAGAATGTCTGCTAGGGCTGGATGAATGAGGGACAGCCGCGTTTTAACGTGCGTTTCATGAATAGTTCCGCTGGCGGGACTCCCGTGAGCGAATGCGGGCGGGACCTGTAGGCCAGCAGGAGGCGCGATAGGCGGTGCTGAAGGGAGGGTCCTTGGATACAGAGCATGCCCTGTTTTATGACTTGGACCGCATGCTCCGCCTGGCCATTGTAAGCCAGCTTGAATGGCGCTGTCCGGACGTGTTTGATGCCATTACCCGACATAAACTCCTGGAATTCATGGCCGGTGAAGCACGGGCCATTGTCGCTGACCAGAATGTCAGACTGTGGGTCGCGAAAACCGTGCGCAGACTCTCCACTGTGATGTGTGTCATGCACGAGTTTAATATGATGCACTCGATCCATTTCGAGTATGCATCGACAACGATCAGGAACATTTTTCCCATGAACGGGCCCGCGTAGTCTACGTGAATGCGTGACCATGGCCTGGTGGGCCAGGGCCACGGACTGAGGGGGGCCTCCCTGGGGGCATTGCCCAGCTGCGCACACGTCGTGCACCTGCGAACCCAATGTTCCAGGTCTGAGTCAATCCCCGGCCACCATACATGTGACTGGGCAATGGCCTTCATTAACACGATGCCAGGGTGCTCGCTGTGGAGGTCCCTGATGAATGCTTCCCTTCCTTTCTGGGGCATGACTACCCGGCTGCCACATAGCAGGCAGTCGGCTTGGATGGAGAGCTCATCCATCCGTCTCTGAAACGGTCTGACCTCCTCGGGGCACACCCCGTGTGCGGGCGCCCAATCCCCAGTCAGAACACATTTCTTTATCATGGACAGGAGAGGGTCCCTGTTGATCCAGATTTTGATCTGGCGGGCTGTGATAGGGGAGCCTGCGGTGTCAAAAGCCTCAACGGCCATGACCATCTCAGCGCTTTGCTCCGATGCCCCCTCAGTGGTGGCCAGTGGGAGCCTGCTGATCGCGTCAGCGCAATTCTCGGTGCCTGGCCGGTGCCTTATGGTGTACTCATACGCAGCCAGTGTGAGAGCCCATCGCTGTATGCGAGCTGACGCATTGGGATTGACAGTCTTGCTGTCGGACAACAGGGATGTTAACGGCTTGTGGTCCATTACTAGCTCGAACCGCCTACCGAAAAGGTACCGGTGCATCTTTTTCACACCGTAAACACAAGCGAGTGCTTCCTTTTCGACCATGCCGTATCCTCGCTCTGCCTGGAAGAGCGACCTGGAGGCATAAGCCACCAGTTGGAGTCAGCCATCATCATTACTTTGCTCTGCAACACGCACCCAACCCCATAGGATGATGCATCACATGTTAAAACCAGTTTTTTACAGGGGTCCTACAAGGTCAACAGCTTGTTAGAAGCAAGGAGGTTCCGCGCTCTATTGAAGGCCCGTTCTTGACAGTCCCCCCCAAAGCCATTCACAACGTTTACGCAGGAGCATGTGTAATGGCTCCAACAATGTTCTTAAGTTCGGCAGAAAGTTCCCGAAATAGTTCAAAAGTCCCAGAAATTATCGCAACTCCGATGTGTTGCCGGGCCTGGGCACCCGGCGGATTGCCTCCGTTTTAGCTTCGGTGGGCCGAATCCTGTCTGCGGCAACTCTCCTGCCCAAAAATTCGACCTCTGGGGCCAAAAACACACACTTGGGCTTTTTCAACCGCAAGCCTACCCAGTCCAGTCGGCGTAGCACCTCCCCCAGGCTTTGGAAGTGTTCCTCGGTGTTTCGCCTGTTATTAGGATGTCGTCTTCGAATACGATCGTTCCAGGAATGGATTTAAGCAAGCTTTCCATGTTCCTCTGAAAGATAGTGGGCACCGAACGAATGCCAAACGGACACCTGTTGTAGATAAATAGCCCCTTGTACGTCGTGATGGTGGTCAGAAGCTTGGATTCTTCAGCCAGTTCCTGAGTCATGTAGGCCGAAGTGAGGTCCAACTTGGTGAACAGCTTGCCACCTGCCAGCATGGCAAAAAGGTCCTCCGCTCTCGGAAGTGGGTATTGGTCCTGCAGTATCACTCGGTTGATGGTGGCCTTGTAGTCACCACAAATCCTGACTGAGCGATCCGCTTTGAGAACAGGAACGATGGGGCTTGCCCAGTCACTGAATTCAACTGCCGAGATTATGCCCTCTCTGAGCAGCCTGTCCAATTCACTTTCAATTTTCTCACGCATCACATACGGCACTGCTCTGGCTTTGTGGTGCACTGGTCTGGCGTCCGGGGTGATGCGTATCAATACTTTGGTGCCCTTGAAAGTCCCGACACCTGGTTGAAACAGTGCCCCGAATTTCTGTAGGACCTGTGAGCATGAGCTTCGCTCCACAAATGAAATGGCGTGCATATCCCCCCCATTTCCAGTTCATCTCGGCTAGCCAGCTCCTCCCCAAAAGTGCGGGTCCATTTCCCGGGACAATCCAGAGTGGCAGCCGGTTCTCTGACCCATTATGTGTTACCACCAAGTTTGCACTGCCTAACACTGGGATGATCTCTTTGGTGTACGTCCGTAGCTGCGTGTCAATGCGTTCTAGTTTTGGCCTGCTAGCTCTGTGTGGCCATAGTCTCTCAAATTGTTGGGCGCTCATAAGGGACTGGCTGGCTCCTGTGTCCAGCACCATGCGCACCGGGATGCCATTCAATAAAACTTTCATCATCATGGGTGGCATTTTGGTATATGAGCTATGGACGTCAGCCACATGAACCCACTGAACTTCAGCATCCATGGCTTTGCCCCAAGTATCATCCTGCATTGCAGACCTCTCGTCTGGTTCTTCTATCTCGTAGATTAGCCTCGCTACAGCCTTCCTGCACATTCTGGCCAAGTGTCCACTGATGTTGCAATTCCGACAGATAAATTGCTGAAACCTGCAGCTTTTCGCAGTATGTCTAACCCCCATCTCCAGCTTGAGCTGAGGTTGTTGTTAACAAAAGGACTGTTACCAGGCATTCCTCTCTGATTGTCCCTTTGGTTGTTTCTAAGCGCTCTGATGGTGGGTGTCAATGGTCCCATCACGGGACGCATTGTTCCTCGAGATGGCGTGAATTGCCGATCCCCTTTCCATTGTCCCTGTTGCGGGCCCATCCTAGCGTCGGTTGCTGCCTCTCCGGTTTCGAAATGCCCTTGCCTGCCTGCGGGGTCCTGAGCCGCGTTCACAATGTTAACTCCCTGGTCCATCGCCACGTTGGAACCAGAGCTGCACGCGTAACTTTGCTTGGTCTCCTCTTCCCCTGCCATGAAGGTCTGAGCTATCAACGCCACCCCTTCTAAAGTCAAGTCCTTGGTCTCTATGAACTTCCTGAAAATCCCGGCATGACTAATGCCCTCAATGAAGAAATCCCTTAACATCTCCCCCTGCAGGTGTCTGTGAACTTACAGAGACTGGCCAAGCGCCGCAGGTCCGCAACGAAGTCCGAGATGTTTTGTCCCTCCCGACGCCGGTGTGTGTAGAACCGGTGCCGGGCCATGTGAATGTTACTCGCCGGTTTGAGATGCTCACTGATCAGCTGGCTGAGCTCTTCGAAGGACTTGTCCGCCAGCTTCTTGGATGCGAGCAGGTCTTTCATCAGCGCATACGCCTTTGGTCCGCAGCTAGTCAGTAGATACGCCCTCCGCTTGTCAGCCGCTGCCGCTCCCAGCCAGTCCTTCGTGACGAAACTCTGCTGGAGTCTCTCAACGAAATCGTCCCAGTCCTCACCCACACAGTAACGTTCCTCTGTGCTACCAGTGGTCATCCTTGTGGTTCGGTGATTCCCGTTTCTCGTCGCCAAATATGGTGTCCCTGCACCTTGCTACTGAATCACACAAGGCATGTACTGCAGACACGGTCACTGCGTGACCTTTCTTTATTCCCAGGATCATGAAGTGATGACCCTGTGTGGGACCGCCCTTTAAATACCTGAGTGCCCAGGTGAGGAGTGTCTCCCACAAGTTCACCCCCTGTGGTTAAGGTGTGCATTTCCAGGACATATATACAGTGTACAGTGTGGTTGCATGAAGGTTACAGTTACATGAAGGTTACAGTTGTATGAAGGTTGCATACATGACACCGATGGGACAGGCTCCACCTGAACTGGGATGGGACCCGTGTCCTAGTGGAAAGAGTAAATAGGGAGGTGGCAAAGGCTTTAAACTAGTAACACGGGGGGAGGGATCTACAAGAAATGAAACCATCCTAAATATAAACAAAACAGGAAAGGAGAGCATAGGGAAGACTAAAGTAAGGGAGGACATTGATGGCAAGGGAATAAATAGTTATAGAACAGGTATGTAGAAAGATGATTAAAAATAAAGTGAGAGGAAGTGCTATTAAAACTGAGTTACACTATCTGTAAAGCAATGTACACCGTGTCCATAATAAAACAGGGGAACTGGAGGCAATAATATGTTGCCAGGAACCAGACATAGTAGGAATTACTAAGACATGCCTACAGAAAAATCAGGACTGGGAATTAAACATTGCAGGGTATAACATTTTTAGAAAAGATAGAGAGGGAAAAGGGGCAGCTGCAGTAGCTGTACTTCTTAGAGATAACATAATGAGAGTAGAAAAAAATGACACAGCTATCGGCAAGACAGAAATAGAATCCATGTGGCTAGAGATAAAAGATACTGAAGTATCAATCACAGTAATAGGGGTAGTCTATAGGCCACCTAATAGTGAAAGGGAGGTGGAGGAAGAAATATGCAAACAAATTAGGGAAATGAATAAAAACATAGGGCTAGACTTTCCACTTGGTGGCTAAGGCAGAAAAAAATGGGTCTTGTTCCAGCGATGTGGGACGTATCGCCCGTGCTGATCATCGGCTCAAGGCCCATTTTTTTTTGCGATTTTCCACTCAGTCTTAGCCCAGCGATGTCAAATGGGCGATGTGATTTCTCGGCGATCTCACGATCGCCCAAAGAAAACAGAAGTGAATGAAAAAAAAGCTTCCCTAGTAACACATTACTGCGCATGTGCAGGTTGATTTTTTTTTCAGGTTGATGCTCTTTCCCGTGTTTTGAGAGGTCAGGGGTCTTCACACATGCTCAGAAGCTCTGTGTGGGTCTGGGAGAGAGAGAGAGAGAGAGAGAGAGAGGAGAAAGGAAGCAGGGATTTGACAAAGCCTTAATTCATATCAATTGAAAGAATGGAGGGATCTGTAGAAAGGTGAAGGGCCAAGCCCTTCAGCGAGGAGGCCAATGAGGCCCTAGTGAACAGTGTTAGCGCGAGGTGGGAGGATCTGACACGGGGTGGGCATGGGAAACCTCCACCCCGTGCATATCAGAGGATTTGGGCAGAGATTGCCGACGTGGTCACGTCGACAGCTAATGAAGCGCGGACACTGGACCAGTGCCGCAAAAGATGGAACAGTCTACTGGCGGCTGCAAGAGTAAGTTGAAATTTATATTTGGAATCATCCATATTTATTATTTAATGATGTATGGAAATTCTAATTAGAATCTGCAATGTTATCTTGTAATGTTTAAGAATAACTAACTAACTAAATTAGGATTAAATTATGATTACATTTATGCACCGCAACATAAATTTGAATGTTACAGTATGAAATATCTTATTCCTATGCAATCTAGTGCAAAGTTGTAATTGAACTTGTAAATCTGTCAGTCTTAAATGTTTATTACCAAATCCATTTGCTTATGCCGTGCAATGTTAACTTATCTATTGCAGAAGAAGATATCTATCAACCAACACGAGCAAAGCAGGACGGGCGGGGGCTGTGCCATGCTGCAGTCTCTCACCGCCTACAAAGAGCTTGCAGTGGCCTTGGTGGGACCAGAAAGCTGTTCGGTCACAACCCATGGGTGACTTTAATATGCATATAGATTGGGTTAACCAAACTGGAAGCAATACGGTGGAGGAGGATTTCCTGGAGTGCATAAGGGATGGTTTTCGAGACCAATATGTCAAGGAACCAACTAGGGGGGAGGCCATCTTAGACTGGGTGTTGTGTAATGAGAGAGGATTAATTAACAATCTCGTTGTGCGAGGCCCCTTGGGGAAGAGTGACCATAATATGGTGGAATTCTACATTAGGATGGAGAATGAAACAGTTAATTCAGAGACCATGGTCCAGAAATTAAAGAAGGGTAACTTTGAAGGTATGAGGTGTGAATTGGCTAGGATAGATTGGCGAATGATACTTAAGGGGTTGACTGTGGATGGGCAATGACAGACATTTAGAGACCGCATGGATGAACTACAACAATTGTACATCCCTGTCTGGCGTAAAAATAAAAAAGGGAAGGTGGCTCCACCGTGGCTATCAAGGGAAATCAGGGATAGTATTAAAGCCAAGGAAGTGGCATACAAATTGGCCAGAAATAGCAGTGAACCTGGGGACTGGGAGAAATTTAGAACTCAGCAGAGGAGGACAAAGGGTTTGATTAGGGCAAGGAAAAATAGAGTACGAGAGGAAGCTTGCTGGGAACATTAAAACGGACTGCAAAACATAGAAACATAGAAACATAGAAAATAGGTGCAGGAGTAGGCCATTCGGCCCTTCGAGCCTGCACCACCATTCAATGAGTTCATGGCTGAACATGCAACCTTAGTACCCCATTCCTGCTTTCTCGCCATACCCCTTGATCCCCCTAGTAGTAAGGACTATATCTAACTCCTTTTTGAATATATTTAGTGAATTGGCCTCAACAACTTTCTGTGGTCTTTTGAGACAGATGAGGCACCGGGACCAAGCGGTGTGCAGGTGGTGACGCCAAGGCGCGTGACATTGCAGACGCCGACCCCACGGCGGTCCGGTCAGCGTGATATGCACTCGCCTGCCATGGGGGACCAGATGGAGAGCTTACTACCCCTGTGCAGGGAGACGGTCGCGATTGGTCGCGACCTTATCCAGGGGTTCGCGGGTTTCTCAGCCAATTGGAGCCAGTTCTCCACAACCTGGAGCGAGTTCTGCTCACGCTTCTCCAGCTGAGAGACGTTGGAGGCGATCAAGGAGCAGACAGCCGCAACAAATGCCCTACGGCACGCGTTGCTGGCTGGACACGGTGCTGCACCCCAAGGTGTCGTGTCCACTCGCAGCGAGACCCCAAGCACACAAGCGAATACGGAGGCCACAGTTCCTCCTGACTCGGAAGTAGAGCCTGAGGCTTCTGCTTCCGTTCCGTTACCTCCGCCACGGCAGGAAGTCTTGCCGTCCCACTCTGCACGACGTCTTGGTGTCGGTCTGCGTAGACCAAAACGGGCGCGTGGGGTGCGAACACGGGGTGGGACAGGATCTGGAGGGAAACGTGGCCGCAGGTAGGGAGGGGGGAGTGCTTTTCAATAGTTCACTTGTTTCATAAATGTTCACTTGTTATTATCACTTT
The DNA here is from genome assembly GCF_044704955.1 of Pristiophorus japonicus. Taxonomy (NCBI): domain Eukaryota; kingdom Metazoa; phylum Chordata; class Chondrichthyes; family Pristiophoridae; genus Pristiophorus; species Pristiophorus japonicus. The sequence continues at coordinate 137,094,409 of NC_091991.1, read as the reverse complement.
ATTATTCTCTCGTTATTGTTACTAAATTGGGCACTTGTTATCAATACTTAAATGTTCACTTGTTATCATTACTTAACTGTTCACTTGCCATTCTTACTGAAATGGTCACATGTTATCGTTACTGAAATGGTCACTTGTTATCATCACTGATATAGTGTCTCTGCACCTTGTTACAAACTCACACGAGGCATGCATAATTCAGACACAGTGACTCTGTGACCTTCACTTTATTCCCAGGACTAAAGATTGTTGATCCTGGGTGGGACCTCCCCTTTTATACCTGGAAGCCCAGGTGAGGAGTGTCTCCTGCAAGCTCACTCCCTGTGGTCAGGGTGTGCATTACAAGGGTACAGATACAATGTACATGAGTTACAGTTACATAATTATTGTCATTGCAAGATGGTGAAATACATGACATCACCTCCCCCTTTAAGTCTTTTAGTTTCAAAGGTTAAGTCTATCGGGCGGTCGACGCTCTCTCGTGGAGCGCCGCAGTTGTGGCTCTGGTGGCTGTGCGTCACCACGCGTCTCTGTCGCTTGAGGTGATACCGGGCTGGCCGCAGGGACTGTGCATGCTGAGGGCTGTCTTTGTTGCTCGTACGCTGGCAGTGGTGTGGCTGCTGTCTCATTATGCTTTTCTTCTGGCTCCTCCGTGTCAATGCTGAACCTAGTCTTTACTTGGTCCAAGCATTTGCGGCATAGCTGCCCATTGTTTAGTCAGACCACCATGACCCTGTTTCCTTCTTTGCCAATTATGGTGCCTTCAAGCCATTTGGGTCCCAAAACATGGTTAAGAACAAATACCGGGTCATCTATTTCTATACACCTCCCCCTTGAGCCTCGATCATGGAGCTCGGTTTGGGACTGGCGTTTGCCCTCAACAATGTCTGCCAGGGCTGGGTGAATGAGGGACAGCCGCGTCTTAAGCGTGCGTTTCATGAGGAGTTCCGCTGGCGGGACTCCCGTGAGCGAGTGCGGGTGGGACTTGTAGGCCAGCAGGAGGCGAGATAGGCGGTACAGAAGGGAGGGTCCTTGGATGCGTAGCATGCCCTGCTTTATGACTTGGACCGCCCGTTCCGCCTGGCCATTGGAGGCCGGCTTGAACGGCGCTGTCCAGACGTGCTTGATCCCATTGCCCGATATAAACTCCTAGAATTCATGGTTGGTAAAACACGGGCCATTATCGCTGACCAGGATCTCCGGCAAGCCGTGGGTCGCCAAAAACGTGCGCAGACTATCCACAGTGATGGATGTTGTGCACGAGTTCAATATGATGCACTCGATCCACTTCGAGTATGTATCAACAACGATCGGGAACATTTTCCCTATGAACGGGCCCGAATAGTCCATGTGAATGCGTGACCATGGCCTGGTGGGCCAGGGCCACGGACTGAGTGGAGCCTCCCTGGGGTCATTGCCTAGCTGGGCACACGTCGTGCACCTGCGAACCTAGTGTTCCAGGTCTGAGTCAATCCCCGGCCACCACACGTGTGACCGGGCAATGGCCTTCATTAACACGATGCCAGGGTGCTCGCTGTGGAGTTCCCTGATGAACGCTTCACTTCCTTTCTGGGGCATGACTACCTGGCTGCCCCATAACAGGCAGTTGGCTTGGACGGAGAGTTCATCCATCCGTCGCTGAAACGGCCTGACTTCCTCGGGGCACGCCCTGTGTGCAGGCGCCCAATGCCCAATCTGGACACATTTCTTTATCATGGATAGGAGGGGGTCCCTGTTGGTCCAGAGTTTGATCTGTCGGGCTGTGATGGGGGAGCCCACAGTGTCAAAAGCCTCAACGGTCATGACCATCTCGGCGCTCTGCTCCGACGCCCCCTCGGTGGTGGCCAGTGGGAACCTGCTGAGTGCGTTAGCGCAATTTTCGGTGCCTGGCCGGTGCCGTATGGTGTAGTCATACGCAGCCAGAGTGAGGGACCATCGCTGTATGTGAGCTGACGCGTTAGCGTTGACAGCCTTGCTGTCGGACAACAGGGATGTTAATGGCTTGTGGTCCGTCTAGCTTGAACCGTCTACTGAAAAGGTACTGGTGCAACTTTTTCACACCGTACACACATGCGAGTGCCTCCTTCTTGACCAGGCCGTATCCATGCTCTGCTTGGGAGAGCAACCTGGTGGCGTAAGCCACCGGTTGGAGTCGGCCATCATCATTACCCTGCCGCAACACACACCCAACCCCGTAGGATGACGTGTCGCATGTTAAAACCAGTTTTTTACAGGGATCATACAAAGTCAACACAGCAGGTTCCTCGCCTTATTGAAAGCCCGTTCTTGACAATCCCCCCAAAACCATTCACAATCTTTACGGAGGAGCATGTGTAACGGCTCCAACAATGTGTTTAAGTTCGGCAGGAAGTTCCCAAAATAGTTCAAAAGTCCCAGAAATGATCGCAACTCTGACGTGTTGCTGGGCCTGGGCGCCCGGCGAATCGCCTCAGTTTTTGATTCAGTGGGCCAGATCCCGTCTGCAGCAACCCTCCTGCCCAGGAACTCGACCTCTGGGGCCAAAAACACGCACTTGGCCTTTTTCAGCCGCAGGCCTACTCGTCCCAATCTGCGCACACCTCCTCCAGGTTGCGGAGGTGTTCCTCGGTGTCTCGACCCGTTATAAGGATGTCATCTTGGAATACGACTGTTCCAGGGATGGACTTGAGCAAGCTTTCCATGTTTCGCTGAAAGATAGCCACTGCCGAACGAATGCCAAACGGGCACCTGTTGTAGATAAATAATCCTTTGTGCGTCATGATGGTGGTCAGAAGTTTGGAATCTTCCGCCAATTCCTGAGTCAAGTAGGCCGAAGTGAGGTCCAGCTTCGTGAACAGCTTTCCACCTGCCAGCGTGGCAAAGAGGTCCTCCGCTCTCAGAAGCGGGTATTGGTCTTGCAACGACACTCGGTTGATGGTGGCTTTGTAGTCGCCACAAATCCTAACTGAGCCATCTGCTTTGAGGGCGGGAACGATGGGACTTGCCCAGTTGCTGAATTCAACGGCCGAAATTATGCCCTCTCTGAGCAGCCTGTCCAGTGCACTTTCAATTTTCTCACGCATCACGTACGGCACCGCTCTGGCTTTGTGGTGCACTGGTCTGGCATTCGGAGTGATGTGTATCACTACTTTGGTGCCCTTGAACATTCCGACACCGGATTGAAAGAGTGACTCGAATTTTTGCAATACCTGGGAGCATGAACTTCGCTCCATGGATGAAATGGCGTGCACATCCCCCCATTTCCAATTCATCTCAGCTAGCCAACTCCTCCCCAAGAGCGCGGGGCCATTTCCCGGAACAATCCAGAGTGGCAGCCGGTTCTGTAATCCATTATGCGTTACCACCAAGTTTGCACTGCCCAGCACTGGGATGATCTCTTTGATGTACGTGCGTAGCTGCGTCTCAATGCGTTCCAGTTTGGGCCTGCTAGCTCTGTGTGGCCATAGTCTCTCAAACTGTTGGGCGCTCATGAGTGACTGGCTAGCTCCCGCATCCAGCTCCATGTGCACGGGATGCCATTCAGTAAGACTTTCATCATCATGGGTGGCGTTTTGGTGTATGAGCTGTGGACGTAAGCCACATGAACTCTCTGAACGTCAGCATCCATGGTTGTTCCCCAGGCCTCATCCTGCATTTCAGATCCCTCGTCTGGCTCCTCTGTCTCGCAGACTAGCCTCGCTACTGCCTTTTTGCACATTCTGGCCCAAGTGTCCACTAATATTATAAATCCTACAGGTGTAAAGTTGGAATCTGCAGCTTTTTGCAGTGTGTCTGCCCCCACATCTCCAGCATCAGCTGAGATTGCTGTTAACAAAGGGGCTATTCCCAGGCATTCCTCTCTGATGGCCCTTTTGGCTGTTTCTAAGCACTCTGCTGGGGGGTGTTAATTGGCCCATCACAGGATGTATTGTTCCTCGTGATGGCGTGAATTGCCGATCCTCTTTCTATTGTCCCTGTTGCCAGGAGCTTGTTGCTGCCTGGGTGGTGTCGAATTGCCCTTGCCTGCCTGCTTGGACGGTATCGAATTGCCCTTGTCTGCCTGTGGGGTTCTGTGTAATTTTTATAACATTGATTCCCTGGTTCAACGCAACTTTAAAACCAGGGCTGTGTGCGTAGATTAGCTTGGTCTCCTCTTCCCCTGCCATAAAGGTCTGAGCTATCAACGCCACCGCTTCTAAAGTCAAATCCTTAGTCTTTATGAGCTTCCTGAAAATGCCGGCATGATTAATGCCCTCGATGAAAAAGTCCCTTAACATCTCACCCCTGAAGGCATCGGAGAACTTACAGAGACTGGCCAAACGCCGCAGTTCCGCCACAAAGTCCGAGATGTTTTGACCCTCCCGACGCCGGTGAGAGTAGAACCGGTGCCGGGCCATGTGTACGCTACTTTCTGGCTTGAGATGCTCACTGATCAGCTGGCTGAGCTCTTCGAAGGACTTGTCCGCTGGCTTTTGGGGTGCGAGCAGGTCTTTCATTAGCGCATACATCTGTGGACCACAGCTGGTCAGTAGATGCGCCCTCCGCTTGTCAGCCGCTGCCTCTTCCAGCCAGTCCTTTGTGACAAAGCTCTGCTGGAGTCTTTCCACAAAGTCGTCCCAGTCCTCACCCACACAGTAACGTTCCTCTGTGCCACCGGTGGCCATCCTCGTGGTTCGGTAATTCCCGTTTCTTGACGCCAGATGTAGTGTCTCTGCACCTTGTTACAAACTTACACGAGGCATGGATATATCAGACACGGTCACTCTGTGACCTTCACTTTATTCCCAGGACTAAAGAATGTTGATCCTGGGTGGGACCTCCCCTTTTATACCTGGAAGCCCAGGTGAGGAGCTCACTCCCTGTGGTTAGGGTATGCATTACAAGGGTACAGGTACGGTGTACATGAGTTACAGTTACATAACTATTGTCATTGCAAGATGGTGAAATACATGACAACTGAAATGGTCACTTATTATCATCACTGAAATGGTCATTTGTTATCATCAGTTAAATAGTCACTTGTTATCATTACTTAGAAGTTCACTTGATATTATTACTTAAATAGTCACTTGTTATCAACATTTAAATGATCACTTGTTATAATTACTTAAATGGCCACTTGTTATTAATACTTAAATGTTCAATTTCTTCTTCTAACGTTTTGGGGATTTTGAGGGAAGGGTGGGTTGGTGCGAGGGGTGGGGGGTTGGAGGGAGGGTGTTGTTCATTAGTTCTTAAAAAAAATGTTGTTTCTTAATACAAAAAAAATTTCTACTACTTTTGTACCTTCTCTCTTAGTTACATAAGTTTTACAACTTACAGTTTTTCATGCATATTTGTTTGTTTATTCTGTTTCCCCACGGAAATGAAACTTTTGATTAACCATAACTGCAATTGAATGTTTGAATATCAACAATAATAGTTCATGCGAAGCGTTCATTAATGAGCTGCTGACGCAAAAGCTTAGCGGCCGTGTAACTGCCACTGCCTACTGGTCTTCGGGAAAGGTGTGGTGGTACTGGTGCTAGATCGCCATGCCGATTAAGCTCCCTTATGACCTCGCCCGCGTCCTCTCTCGCCTGTTCCTCCTCTTCATCCTTGCCAGCTTCCTCTTCTGTCTCATCTTCTTCTGGAGGTGGACCTGCAGCATGATCTGGCATTATTTGTTCTCTCTTTATAGCTAGGTTATGCAGCATGCAACACACCACAATAAACTCTGCTACGTGATCAGGATGGTACTGGAGGCTGCCTCTGGAATGATCCAGGCATCTAAAGCGTTGCTTTAGGACTCCAATTGTCTTTTCAATGATGTTGCGAGTCGCTATGTGACTTTCATTATACTGTTTTTGTGCTTCAGTGACAGGATTACGCAGAGGGGTCATGAGCCAACTGGCAAGGCCATATACTTTATCTCCCAACATCCAACCGTGACCTTCTGGCTGATTGGCAAACAGGTCAGGGATAGCATTTTCACGTAAGATGTGCGCATCATGGATGCTGACAGGAAATGTAGCATTTACTGTCATAATTGTTTGATTGTGGTCGACAACAAGCTGCACATTTAGTGAATGGAACCCCTTTCTGTTACGAAACACTCCGCGTTCTTTAAGGGTGCATTCAGGGCAATGTGCGTGCAGTCTATTGCTCCCTGCACCTTGGGGAAGTCTGCTATTCTCGAGAAACCCAAAGCCCTCTTGGTCTGTGCCTCCCTGGTCATTGGGGAATTTATGAAGTCCATCCTGTGAGCGTAAAGGGCTTCAGTCACCTGTCGAATGCAGCAGTGTGTAGCGTGCTGAGAGATATGGCAGATGTCGCCAGCTGAAGCCTGAAAAGATCCCGATGCGTAGAAGGCTAGGGCAGCAGTAACCTTCACCTCAACGACACTGCGGTTCTGATGGTGCTGGAAGGCTGCAGATCATCCTTAACGAGTTGACATATCTCATCGATGACTTCCTTCCGGAATCGCAGCCTCCCAAGGCAAGCATTTTCAGACAAGTTCAGGTAGGATTGCTTTTCCAAGTACCTTTGTTGGCTGTACGGTCTCCTCCTCTGTCTTCGTCTCCATCTACGCATTTCTCTGTCACCTCTTCGATTGATCCTTTCAGTAATCAGTGTGTGAGCAGTTACAATTAAAGGCAGGGAAAGCATGGGCCCCATCACTATCGATAATTACTTTCACTAATTTTAATAATCTCTCTAATCTATACTCTATAATCACTGTAGTCTGCCCTCTCTGTACTCTCTAAGCTGTAGGCCCCAACAATATCATTAAATAACTTCACTATGTAAAAGCTATTTACAAAATAATTCCAATATATGAGATCTATTTAGCATAAATAAGTTGATAATACCTATTTATATTCCCTGTCCCAAATTTCTGAGTACAATTTTCTTCAATTTTACTCTCTAAATGACTCACAACTAATTCTCCACCCTTCCTCGGAAGTTAAAAATGGGGTCTGTAGTGCCCATTTCCTTCTCTTAGGCCCTGAAAAAGCAACTATTTTTCAGCACTCTTTTGGGCCTTGCATCGGCCCAGCGAAGTGCATGCTAGGTGCCGAAACTCGGGATGGGCCTTGTGTGGGCGATCATTTGGGCGATCATCTCGGCGATCAAAGTGGAAACTTAGGCACCTGTTTTTCCGACGATGTTTTGGGCTTAGTTTCCACTTTTTGCTCAAAATGGGCAATAGAGGTTCATTTTGGGCGATAGATGGGCCATAGATGGGCGATGTGAAGTGGAAAGTCTAGCCCATAGAATAATAATCATGGGGGTTCAACAACTCTGATTAATTGGCCAGAAGAGGTAGGTAAAGGGGAAAAGGGAATGGAGTTCCCACAATGTATACAGGACTCCTTTCTAGTGCAATGTGTAAGAAGTCCAACAAGGGAGGATTCACAATAGAAAATGCTGGAAATCTCAGCATCTGTGGAGAGAAAAACAGAGTTAACGTTTCGGGTCAACGACCCTTCGTCAGACCTGGCAAATATTTGAAATGAATGGATTTTTAAGGAGCACTGGAAGAGGGAGAGGAAGAAAGAACAAAAGGGAAGGTTTGTGATAGGCTGAAAGACAGCAGAGATTAGAGAGACAAAAGGGATGATGGGCCAACTTGAAATAGTAATAGCAGAAGTTAGAAAAAGGTTAGTCTAGATAGGATGTGAATGGCGGAATAATTGCCAGCTGCCATGGGAGACAGAGAGAAAAAAATTACATAAGATCGGGGGGCGGAGAGCCAAATATGGGCAGAGTTTATGGTCTGAAATTGTTGAACTCGATGTTGGGTCCAGAAGGCTCTAAAGTGACTACACTCCAAAAGTACTTAATTGGCTGTAAAGCGCTTTGAGATGTCCGGTGGTCGTGAAAAGTGCTATATAAATCCAAGTCTTTCTTTCCCAAGATGGGAGGAAAGGCAATGTGTGAGGAGGACACAAAAAATCTGCAAAAGGACATAGACAGGCTAAGTGAGTGGGCAAAAATTTGCCAGATGGAGTATAATGTTGGAAAATGTGAGGTCATGCACTTTGGCAGAAAAAAAATCAAAGAGCAAGTTATTATTTAAATAGAGAAGGATTGCAAAGTGCCGCAGTACAGTGGGACCTGGGGGGTACTTGTGCATGAAATGCAAAAGGATAGTATGCAGGTACAGCAAGTGATCAGGAAGGCTAATGGTATCTTGGCCTTTATTGCAAAGGGGATGGAGTATAAAAGCAGGGAAGTCTTGCTACAGCAATATAAGATATTGGTGAGGCCACACCTGGGATACTGCGTGCAGTTTTGGTTTCCATATATACGAAAGGATATACTTGCTTTGGAGGCAGTTCAGAGAAGGTTCACTAGGTTGATTCCGGGGATGAGGGGGTTGACTTATGAGGAACGGTTGACTAGGTTGGGCCTCTACTCATTGGAATTCAGAAGAATGAGAGGTGATCTTATCGAAACGTATAAGATTATGAGGGGGCTTGACAAGGTGGATGCAAAGAGGATGTTTCCACTGATGGAGGAAACTAGAACTTGAGGGCATGGTCTTAGAATAAGGGGCCGCCCATTTAAAACAGAGATGAGGAGAAATTTCTTCTCTCAGAGGGTTGTAACTCTGTGAAATTTGCTGCCTCAGAGAACTGTGGAAGCTGGGACATTGAATAAATTTAAGACAGAAATAGACAGTTTCTTAAACTATAAGGGGATAAGGGGTTATGGGGAGTGGGCAGGGAAGTGGAGCTGAGTCCATGATCAGATCAGCCATGATCTTATTGAATAGCGGAGCAGGCTCGAGGGGCTGAATGGCCTTCTCCTGTTTTTATTTCTTATGTTCTTATGTTTCTCTTGGCATTCTCCAAAGTGCCCACAGATGCATCTGTATAAGGAATTGCTTTCTTATGAGGAACAACCCAAATGCCCCATGCTCCTCTCTCACCAACCTTCTCATTCAGCGAGTCCATGGGAGCTAAACTCAACAAACCTCTTTGTATCTTATTCACACCACCTGCCACTGCCCCATTGAACTCACTCCCCTGCCTCTCTCCGCATTTCCCTCCAAAATATCCGTTCACTCGCAAACAAGGCCCTTGCCATCCACAATCCTATTATGGATGATTATATTGACATCCAGGCTTTGACTGAAACTTGTGTCATGGTTGGTGGCACCTTGCCATTTACTGATGTCTCTCCACCTGGCTATACTTTCCATCACCTGCTACACCCAATCCACCATGGCAGAGGTGTGGCTATTATCACCAAATCACACCTTGGTCTTCCCTCTACTCTGCTACTTTCTCCTTCCTCAACCATTCTACCCCGCTCGCTTCTCTTAAATCCTCATTTTGTATCCTCTCCCAAGCCCAACCCGAATTTCTCACTGAGATACCCTCTCTCCTCTCCTCCCTCAGCCTCTGCACTGTGTGACTCCTCATTCTCAGTGATATCAATCTCCAGCTCAGCTCCCCTTGACTTTTCTCCTCTGAATTCGATGCCTTCAGTACCTCAGTCATTCCCTCTGCCTCCTAAAGATGATTTACTTTCTTGTTCGTAATCAGCCTCACCATTCCTTTAACTATATTTTACTTTTTATATGTTTTTAAAAGATTTTTGGGTTCCCTTTTATGTTACTTGCTAATCTTTTCTCCTACTCTCTCTTTGCTCTTTTTATATCCTTTTTATTTCCCCTGCATCCTGTATTTTTCCCGGTTTTGATTGTATTCTGTACCTGACATTTGTCATACACCTCCTTTTTCTGATACATTTTAAACTCTAATTGAGAATGAGTAAACAGAAGAATAGTGAGCAATCAAATTGCTCAATTTTGTTTTGAAAGGGACCAATCTAAATTGCCAAGCAGAAAGATACACCAATGCCGAATGTACAAGTGGCAGGAACCAATCAATCAAATCACTCCAAAACGTTTATGAGCTTGGTTTGAGCCACTATCTTGAACTTTGCCCCCCAGTGGCAAACTTACTGTTAAAAGTAACATATGGAGCTTAAGAACTCTATGGGCTAGAAATTCGGGTTTTAGCGATTTCACCCGTTTTTGAACGATAATCACGGCGGAATTTTTTTTTACCACCGGTGTATGTTATCGCCTGACCGAGCAAAATTTGCCAAACGGTGACCGGCGATAGCGATAAATCCGGCGTTGCACAACTGAATTTGTGCGCCGAAGCCAAGATTTGCGATCGAAAAAAAGCGGACCTTCTGCTCATGTGTGAAATTTTTTTCCCCCGATTTTTTTTCTCCTTCCCGCGTTTCTGGTCACCTGTCAGGCCCGTGCATGCGCAGTACACCCAGGGCCGAATCAGACATTTTCAGATAGCAGGCACGAAGGAAGAAGGAGATGGGAGCATGCAGAGAACAAAAAAAATTCAATAATGAGGTTAATGAGGCCCTTATCACAGCTGTGGAGAGGAGATGGGGGGGATTTAAATAGGAGGGGTGCAAGTAAACCTCTCCCAGTGGTTCTTAGGCATCTTTGGACCAGCATTTCTGAGGAGGTGTCCTTCATGGACAACATCAGAATAACCCACACCCATTGACGCAAGAGGTTCAATGACCATTGCAGGATCGTCAGAGTAAGTAATATTTTTATTGATGCACTCCTTCATTACTTAAATTATAAATTTGACACATGTTGGTATAGGTAGGCTTAGTGTTGCACCTTATTTGCCATGAATGATGGTTACACATTATTAAGACTGCTTTCTGAGATCTTAAAGGATGTTTCTGCACTTCGATGTCTTCCTCGTGAACCACGTGCAACCGCCGGAAGCAGTGACAGACAGGCGGCGGTCCGCCCAGAACAATGCCTCTGACAGACCTGGAGGAGCGAGTGGCTGGTCTGATTGGTGCCTCAGGGAGCTCAACTATCCATGGGAGTGCTGAGCCCCTGTTCGAAACTGAGGGTAAATCCTGCAAAATCCCCGGGCTGGGTTGGGGCAAAGTGTCTCTGGACTAGGGTTCGAGCAATGTGATGCAGTGCCTGTGGACTAGGGTTGGAGCAATGTGATGCAGTGCCTGTGGACTAGGGTTCGGGCAATGTGATGCAGTGTCTGTAGACTAGGGTTCGGGCAATGTGATGCAGTGCCTGTGGACTCGGGTTGGGGAAATGTGATGCAGTGCCTATGGACTAGGGTTCGGGCAATGTGATGCAGTGCCTGTGGACTAGGGTTCGGGCAATGTGATGCAGTGCCTGTAGACTAGGGTTCGGGCAATGTGATGCAGTGCCTGTGGACTCGGGTTGGAGCAATGTGATGCAGTGCCTGTGGACTAGGGTTCGGGCAATGTGATGCAGTGCCTGTGGACTAGGGTTCGGGCAATGTGATGCAGTGCCTATGGACTAGGGTTCGGGCAATGTGATGGTAGTGCCAGTGGACTAGGGTTGGAGCAATGTGATGCAGTGCCTGTAGACTAGGGTTCGGGCAATGTGATGCAGTGCCAGTGGACTAAGGTTCAGGCAATGTGATGCAGTGCTTGTGGACTAGGGTTCGGGCCATGTGATGTGGTGCCTGTGGACTAGTGTTCGGGCAATGTGATGTAGTGCCTGTGGACTAAGGTTCAGGCAATGTGATGCAGTGCTTGTGGACTAGGGTTCGGGCAATGTGATGTGGTGCCTGTGGACTAAGGTTCAGGCAATGTGATGCAGTGCTTGTGGACTAGGGTTCGGGCAATGTGATGCAGTGCCTGTGGACTAGGGTTCGGGCAATGTGATGTGGTGCCTGTGGACTAGGGTTCGGGCAATGTGATGTGGTGCCTGTGGACTAGGGTTCAGGCAATGTGATGTAGTGCCTATGGACTAAGGTTCAGGCAATGTGATGCAGTGCCTGTGGACTAGGGTTCGGGCAATGTGATGCAGTGCCTGTGGACTAGGGTTGGGGAAATGTGATGCAGTTTCTCTCGACTACTTGTAACGCAGTAGCGACGGTCCTTCAAATGAGATGTCATCCTGCCCCCTCCCCTGCTGCTAACCATTCGTTTGTTGTTTTCTATTTTCAGATGAGGAATCGCATGCATCACATCCTCGAATGGAGACCTCCACCTCAGGCCATCATGTAGCAGCGGAGGAGGGGGATGAGGGCGATGCCGAGGACGAGGAAACTCTATGGGAGGAACAAACGGATCAACCTATTCCGGGGGGGTGGGGGGGCCGATGCACTCGACTCCTCTTTTTGCTGCTGCCACTAGCTCGTTCGAGGAAGAAACATTCTCGGGCTTTGAGCCATCCGAGACCCCGGGTACAAGTAGTGTGCAGCAACGCACCATTGAGGTTGAATCCCATATGCTGTCTCTCGGTGAGTTGGCAAAGCGGTCTGCTGACAGACTGACGCACACCTGGACATGGTGGCACTGTCCAGGGAGAGCATCCAGCTCACCCGACAGCTTCTGGGAGATCTTGGGTACGATTCCCGCAAGCATTGCGGCATTATCTGCGGACATGAGGGAGGGCATGTCGCAGATTGTCGGTGCAAGCCACGAAACCACCGAGGCTGTCAATGCCCACGCGCAATTGAGGGTCTCCAGCTTTTCACTGCAGTTCCCAGTGTCACACCCAGACCCACATCACCTGTGAGTGCGAGGCCGAGCAAGAGGTTCGCCACTCAGAAGCTGGACCTTCCATATCCTGAGCTTCTCCAGTGTATCCACATATGGCATCTCCATTGTCTCCCCCCCCCAATACAGCAGGACCCTGGCCGCCGTGCTGCACGAACTCTTGGTGCCACCTTGGGTAGGTCATGATGCGAGGGAGGGGGTTAGGGTGATTGGGGGGAGGAGGGGCTGCCCATGTAAAAGATGTTCGGTGCAGGGGTTGTTGTTTTGTTGCTGTTTCGTTGTTGTTGATATTTTATATAAGTTTTAAGAGTTTCCCAATTCACAATCATGTTTAATAAATTTTGCTCCATATTTGAGATGTTTACATTTTATTCAAGTTAAATCTTATTCAAGTTACAATGTTTAATAAATCTTATTCAAGTTACTGTATGTTTAATAAATTCTTTTGTTCACCTTAATCAATCCTGTGTAGTGTCTCATTTGCAGAATAAGAGGGGGAATAGTCATCATGGTGGGATAAAATGGCCAGGCAACGGTCAAACGTGCCGTTCACTCTTCAAGCAAAGTGTTGAATTATGAACTGCTGACGTAAGGCTTTTGAAGTGGCGAAAACTCCACGAAGCCACCCCTTGGTGGTGGTGGGGATGGTGGCATGGGCTCATCGCCAGGCTCTTCGTCCTCATCCTTGTCCTTGTCCTCCTCCTCCTCCCCCTCCCCTCTCTCCAGAGGTGGTCCTGCAGTCCCCAGTGGCAAATCCTGTCCCCTCATGATGGCTAAGTTGTGTAGCATGCAGCACACACAATGAACTCAGAGACCTGCTGAGGGGAGTATTGCAGGCAGCCTCCAGAGTGGTCCAGGTATCAGAAGCGCTGCTTGAGCACTCCAATTGTCTTTTCGACGATGTTATGTGTGGCTATATGACTGTCATTATAGCGATGCTCAGCTTCTGTCTGAGGGTTCTGGAGGGGGGGGTCATGAGCCAGGTGGCGAGGCTGTAACCTTTGTCCCCCAGCATCCAGCTCTGGCCTGGTGGCTGACGCTCAAACAGGCATGAGATAGTGCTTTCACACAAGATGAAAGCATCATGGATGCTCCCTGGATATTGGGCAGTGACTGCCATGTTGCGCTGAGTATGGTCGCCGATGATCTGTATGTTCAGGGAGTGGAAAACCCTTTTGATTTCAGGAAACCTCTGGATCCTCTAAAGGTGCTCGCAGGACGATGTGCGTACAATCAATGGCAGCCTGAACTTTGGGGAAGCCAGCAATTCGTCCAAAACCTTCAGCCCTCACGTTGTGTGCCTCCTTGTTCATTGGGAAGTTTATGAAGTCCATCCTGTGTGCGTACAGTGCAGTAATCACCTGGCGAATGCAGCTATGTGTAGCGAACTGTGAGATGCAGCATATGTCCCCTGCTGATGTCTGAAAGGAGTTAGAGGCATAGAAGGCAAGTGGCGCAGTCATCTTCACCTCGAGGGACAGTGCAGTCCTGTTGCTGCTGGTAGGCTGTAGGTCTGTCTTTATGAGCTGGCATAGCTCTGTGACCACCTCTTTTTGGAAGCGCAGCCTTCTAATGCACTGTGCCTCAGAGAGCTGCAGGTATGAGTGCTGTTCCTTGTAAACACGTGGGGGGGTAAGGCCTCACCATACGTCTGTGAGCTCTTCGATTACACTCAAAATGCTCATCAATATGCCTTCTTCCAGCTCAACGCTGCATGTAAAGAGCAGCCAGAAATAATGGCTGACATAGTCTTGCCCCCATTTTTTAAATGTATTTAAATATCCTTTAAAACGAACTATAAACTCACATAATACTTCACTGTTTAAAATGCAGCCTTCTCCAAATCCTTTTATGCAATGAACTTGTGCTCCATTTTAAAGATGGCGCCATTAATGCCGGGTCCGACTTGGGTCTGACTGTTTTTTCCGGGCGGGTTTCCAGGCAGGCGATAAAACGGGCAATATCGCCGAATTTACCGCTATGGCAATAGCGCAGCATTGCATGCTGATTGACGTCATAAAAACGCTTAAAAAATTGGGCGGGCGATAACTTTTAGCGCCGACGCAAAACCACTGCCGAAATTTTCGCCCGGGCGCAAAGTGTTGTGCGACTCGTTTAGCTCCAAAAAAATATATATATATCACTTCGCCCTGGCGGAAAAATGGTCGCAAACCTGTCGAATTTCTAGACCATAAGATATTCTGAATAAAATGCTTATTTTTATTCATAGAGTTGCCTGTATGGTTTTTTAACAGCCCTGGGAAACAACATCTACGCCTATGTTAGAGCCTGACAGTTAAGTTGGAGTGTTTGTCTGGGGCTTCAATTTTTGGGTTGAGCTTTGTTGCCCACTATTTTCTGCAAATACCTTGTTTCCTCCTGACTTGCTGCTGTCATGCCAACCATGACAAGATCGCCCCTTCATTCTGCCTCCACCCAATGTTCCTGCTGAGTTCCAATGACCGTAATTGCTCCACACACTCCATTCAAAGGCCTGAACCACCTAGGGCCATGCCCTGTCTACCCATTCCCCACCCAGAGCCCTTTGCAGTCTGACACACATGCCCAACCCTGTCCTGCTTGGCGTCTATAGCAGTCCAGCCTACACTGCGCAGTCATATCTAACCTGCCCGTAGTTGTTCTCAACTCAAGCGTCCAACCCACCCCAAATGGTTTAAACCCACCGTGGTCAACCATTTGTATTCAGAGTAGTCAACTTCCTTTTTATCAATGTCTGTCCACTCTGTTCATGTAGTGGCTGCTAAAATAGTGGCCCTGATATTTATGGAGAGGCAGTTAGGGAGCAGGGAAGAGCAGGTCTGGAAATCTGGAGATGTGGGTAAAGCAGAGGTTCTGCCGGATTTAACAGCATGACCTCATTTTAATTTATTTTTTCCATTTTCCAACTGGCAGCCAGCCAGATAGAGAGGCCGGCTGTTGGGCAGAAAGGCCTGTGCTGGAAGACCACAGGGTTGAAGAGATCGTGGGTCGGGGGTAAGATCATGGCTCGGGAAGAGATTGAGGGTCAGTTGGGCTTTGGATCGCAGGGAGAGAAGCAGGTTAACTTGGGGGTCCGGTGGGGTGGGGGGGTTTGGGGTAGTGGGGTGGGTAAGCATTCCTGCTCCTCCTGGCCCATAAACAGTGTTGGAAAGGCACTTACCTGCTGGATCCAGCTGTTCTCACCTCTCTTCAGCCTCTCTTTAGCTGTCGGATTTCCCGAGCCCTGGGAAACCCGGCTCGCAACCTTTAAAGTAAAAGTCTGTTAAAATTTGAGGCATGCAACCTCATTAGCATATTTAAATAAGTGTCCCGCCACTCGAGAGCTGGTTAGTCACCTGCCCCCCAACCTGACTCCGTTAAAATCAGAAGTGCTGTTCAAGGTTGGTTGTTGTTGGGTTTAAGATTTTAAAATATTTAACCTACTTCGCCACACTTCTCCTGCCTGTTGTCAGGGGTTAAATTCCCCCCAGTGTTTCCAGGTCTGGCTTGTTCTCCTCCATAAAATACGAACATACAAACAATGGTAGACAGGAGAAGTCCCTCTGGTCGATCCAGCCTGTCCCACACAATTTGTGATACCTTGTGCATTACAATATATACACTCCCTAGCGCACCTGAAACGATGTGATCTCCAGGGTCAAAAATAAAAACTCCCCAGGCCAATTTGGGAAATAAAAACCTGGGAAATTCCTCTCCGACTCCTTTAGGCGATTAAAACTAGTATCATAATTTGCATTCACTGTGCATGCACCAATGTTCATGCACGCACAGAAGAGGGAAATTATGGAACTTTATGGCGGAGAGTGAACGGGACCTAGAAATGCCAGATTAGCAGCCTCTAATTAGCTAGCAATTACACAGTGCCCTGCTGAGTCAAAACATTTTATGACTTTGCTCAGCTCTTTTGGGATAAACCAGAATATTGGTATTCATTTATTTCTGAATAAACAACATCTTATCTTGCTAGAAACAATGAGAAGAGATTGTTTTTGATCCACAAAGGAGTTTGCTCATGTAAATCAGATAAGTTTTTGTATTCACTTATACAAAGGTTGATTTTCCCACAAAGACTACATTTATCTTGAAACATAGAAACGTAGAAAATAGGTGCAGGAGTAGGCCATTCGGCCCTTCGAGTCTGCATTACCATTCAATAAGATCATGGCTGATCATTCCCTCTGTACCCCTTTCCTGCTTTCTCTCCATATCCCTTGATACCTTTAGCCGTAAGGGCCATATCTAACTCCCTCTTAAATATATCCAATGAACTGGCATCAACAACTCTCTGCGGTAGGGAATTCCACAGGTTAACAACTCTCTGAGTGAAGAAGTTTCTCCTCATCTCAGTCCTAAATGGCCTATCTGTTATCCTAAGACTATGTCCGCTGGTTCTGGACTTCCCCAACATCGGGAACATTATTCCCGAATCTAACCTGTCCAGTCCCTTCAGAATCTTATATGTTTCTATGAGATCCCCTCTCATCCTTCTAAACTCCAGTGTATAAAGGCCCAGTTGATCCAGTCTCTCCTCATATGTCAGTCCAGCCATCCCGGGAATCAGTCTGGTGAACCTTCGTTGCACTCCCTCAATAGCAAGAACGTCCTTCCTCAGATTAGGAGACCAAAACTGAACACAATATTCCAGGTGAGGCCTCACCAAGGCCCTGTACAACTGTTGTAAGACCTCCCTGCTCCTATATTCAAATCCCCTAGCTATGATGACCAACATACCATTTGCCTTCTTCACCACCTGCTGTATCTGCATGCCAACTTTTAAATGACTGATGAACCATGATGCCCAGGTCTCGTTGCACCTCCCCTTTTCCTAATCTGCCGCCATTCAGATAATATTCTGCCTTCATGTATTTGCCTCCAAAGTGGATAACCTCACATTTATCCACATTATACTGCATCTGCCATGCATTTGCCCACTCACCTAACCTGTCCAAGTTACCCTGCAGAAATGACAGAAAGGGCCGAAATTGAGCCGAAAATCCAAATACACCGCATCCACTGGTCTCCCTTTATCTATTCTGTTGTTACAACCTCAAAAAACTCTAAAAGATTTGTCAAACATGATCTCCCTTTGATAAATCCGTGTTGACTCTGCCCAATACTATTATTATTTTCTAAGTGCCCTGTTACCACGTCCTTAATAATAGATTCTAGCATTTTCCCTACTACTGATGTCAGACTAACTGGTCTGTAGTTCCCCGTTTTCTCTCGCCCTCCTTTCTTAAGTAACGGGGTTACATTAGCTACCTTCCAATCTGCGGGAACCGTTCTAGAATCTATGGAATTTTGGAAGATGACAACCAATGTATCCACTATCTCTATAGCCACCTCTTTCAAAACCCTAGGATGTAGGCCATTAGGTCCAGGGGATTTATTGGCTTTCAGTCCCATTAATTCCTCCAGTACTATTTTTTTACTAATACTAATTTATTTCAGTTACACCACTATTTCTGGGAGGTTTTTCATGTCTTCTTTCGTGAAGACAGACACAATGTATTTGTTTAATTTCTCTGCCATTTCCTTATTCCCCATTATAATTTCTCCTGTCTCAGCCTATAGGAGCCCCGCATTTACTTTTGTTAATCTTTTCCTTTTTACGTACCTATAGAAGCTTTTAGTCTTTTTATGTCTCTCGCTAGTTTACTCTCATATTCTATTTTCCCTTTCTTTATCAATTTCTTGGTCCTCCTTTGCTGAATTCTAAAATCCTCCCCATCCTCAGGCTTACTGATCTTTTTGGCAACATTATAAGCCTCTTTCTTTGATCTAATACTATCGTTAACTATTCTTGTACGCCACGGTTGGATTACTTTTCCTGTGGGGTTTTTGTGCCTTAAAGGAATGTATGTTTGTTGTAAGTTATGTATTAATTCTTTAAATGTTAGCCATTGCTTGCCTACCATCATACCTTTTAATGTAATTTCCCGATCTACCTTAGTCAACTCTTCCCTCCTACCTACGTAGTTTGCTTTGTTTAGATTTAAGACCCTGGTTTTGGATTTAACTAAATCACTTTCAAACAATGTAAAATTCAATCATATTATGGTCACTCTTCCCTGAAGGTCCCTTTACTACAAGGTTATTAAATAAACCTCTCTCATTGCACAAAACTAGATTTAAGATTGATAGAAAAGCCAGAAAAACAGCTAAAACCTTTCTTCAGGTTTCTGTGGATCTCCTGCCAAAATTACATTGGTGAGCTCTCATGGAAATTCTTAGGCAGTCAGTACCTCTTAAAGGGGAGGTCCTTTCTGTCTGCAACAGATGATTGAAGTGGTTAGGAGGACATTGGAAAATAAAGTTCTAATGATGGCACAACAGGGGAGACAGCATGCAACTAGGTTATAGGATTCAGCACTGGAGGTCTTGGTCCAGATGGTCAACTCCAGGAGGGAGGTCCTCTTTCCACAGGGGGCTGGGAAGCTCTCGAGGCAACATAGAAGACTGCAGTGGGAGCAGATAGCCAATGTGGTTCAATGCCAGCAGTATAGCTGCGAGGACCTGGACGCAGTGCAGGAAGAAGTTTAACGACTTCACACGAGTGGTCAAAGTCAATGAATTTATCTTCAAATGCCATATCCCACAATCTGCGCCAGTAGCCTCACACAATATTCATTACATCACACCTCCATCACTCACCTACTAACAATCTCTACCAAACACGACTAACACCACACATTAATAGCTTCACCTCATCCGCACACACTTACCACAGCTAGAAGCCTCATACCCACATCTCACAGCTTGAACGCACTGCCAGCTATTCAACCATGACAAGTACATTACCCAAACACATTACTCCACACTCAATGACACACTTCCCTTTCTCTTTCAGGAAAAGGTGGTGCACAACTGGTGCCAGCAGAAGCTAGCCAGCAGGTGACAGGCTTTCCTGCATCACCTCATCCCCTTGGAGGAGACGGTGTTGGCCATTCTTGACAGGGGCATGGCTGAGCCCGTGGCCAGCGGCAGGGCTGAAAGAATACAAAGTGCTGGTATCCTGATATGTTAAATTCCTTCTCACATCAGACTTCCCCCTCA
Source organism: Pristiophorus japonicus (assembly GCF_044704955.1). NCBI lineage: Eukaryota > Metazoa > Chordata > Chondrichthyes > Pristiophoridae > Pristiophorus > Pristiophorus japonicus. The sequence continues at coordinate 137,074,831 of NC_091991.1, read as the reverse complement.
TCCCACAATCTCTTCTAATTTACAATCTGCACATGGTACCAGCATGCACCTCTTGCTTTCCCCGCTTCCTCTCACCACAACCCAACACTTGTGCCTTTCTCATTTCAGACACCCAAGAAATCCAGCCTGCCCAGCCAGTGGTTGAACAAGAAAAGGGAGAAGAAAGTGAAGATGAAGAAGAAACACCATCACTTGATTTCACACTCCCAGCCACCAGCTCAGATACTGACACTCCGCGTACTTTAGAGGTTAGATTAGAGGCGGGATCTGCATGTGGTGCGATAATGGGCTCGAGTGGCCTGCAGCCAGGGCAGGGGGAAAGGGTAGTTCAGATGCCAGCTCCTCAGAGGGCAAGGTTGCACACGAGGTCTGCTGTAGAGGACTGAGATGAAGATTTCAAAGGGGCGCATATACAGAAGAATACTGATGGGTTTGCACAATGAAATGATTTGTGCATTTGCACGTCTGCCAGAAAACATGAGTGCAATGTCAAGGAGCATGGAGAAGTCCAGCTCCAGCTTTGCACAGAGCTTTGGGCAGAGATTGGAGCCCATCCTTTCCAGGGTGGAAGGGCTGGGCAGATCCATTAATGCACTTGTGGACCCAACCATCATGCCACACGTGATGGCCGAAGTCTGAACTTCCATTGCAGTACAAGCAGAAGCCACACAACGTTTGAGTGCTGCAATGGAAGCTCAGACTGAAGTCATGCAAGCACAGGCTGCTGCCATCATAGCTGGGTTTACCAGTGTGGAAAGGGACTTGCAGGGTGTCACAGCAGTCCATCAGTCTGTACTCGAGCAGATTACTAGGATTGCGGAGGTGCTGCCCCAGGCAGTGAATCCATGGAGGTCGACCCTGCTGTCCTCTCTCAGGATGACAGTATTCGTCCTCTCATCACTGCCACTCCGCCAGTGCCCTTGCTGTTGCCTGTCAGCCAGCCAGCCCAGACTGCTGTCGCCCATGCCGAGGGGATGCAGTCCGAAGTTGTGCCTAACAGGCCCAGAGCTCCTCGAGTTTGTCCTGCAAGGCCAGCTGCAGTCTCCCTCACTGAAAGTCAGCATCCTTCCACCAGCTATGTTGCAGCCCCTGGGGTAGCACTGCATAGGAGCACTAGGACAGGCAAAGGCACATGGAAGACAGGCACTAATGGAATGCACAAGGGTGATTAGTTGATTTTTTAATGTAATATTGGATGAATAGATGGATAATGTTTGATTGTAATGTTTGCTTTGTGGTGGCATTTATTTCAGCATTGTGGCCAAGAGGACACTGCAATGGTCAGTAACAGAGGGAAGGTAAGGTGTGGGACTAATGTTGAAAGGGGAATTGGGGTTGTAGGCGATGGTTCGATCCTGGATATCCCGGCCATAAAGGGGCTGTCTGGGCTGCATCCTTCCTTCCACTTCCTCCTCCTCCTCTTTTGCCTCGACCTCTTCCTGCTGCTCCTCTTCTTCCTCCACCTTCTCCTGAGCTGGCTGTCATATCAGTGGTGGCAAGGGCTGTGCCCTCATGATGGCCAGTTTGTGGAGTATACAGCAGACCACGACAAATCGGGACACACGCTCTGGAGAGCACTGCAGGGCTCCTTCAGTGTAGTTCAGGCAGTGGAAGTGTTGTTTAAGGACACCCATGGTCTGCTCTATGATGTTTCGTGTAGCAGCACGTCTCTCGTTGTACGCATGCTGCCCACATGTGGTTGGGTTGCAGAGCAGTTCATGAGACAGGTGGTCAAGGGATAGCCCTTGTTGCCCAGAAACCACCCTCTGGTTTGTCTTGACAGTTCAGAGACTGAGGGAGCAGCAGACTGGCTCAGAACAAAAGCATCATGACTGCTGCCAGGTTACTGGGCATTGACCATCATGACGTGCTGAGCATGGTCGCACACCAACTATACATTCAACGAGTGGTGACCTTTGTGGTTGTGGGACATCTTATCATTTGGATGTGGTGCCAGCAAGGTCACATGCATGCTGTCGATGATGCCCAGCATCATGGAGAAGTCTGTTATCCTGGCAAAGCCACGTGCATGCACCGTCTGTGTCTCTCTGGTCAGAGAGAAGACAATGAAGTCACCTCTCCTGGCATAAAGAGCATCTGTCACCTCTCTGATGCAGCAGTATGTGAGATGTTACAGGTGTCGCCTGCTCCAGCCTGGAAGGATCCTGACGTGAAAAAATTCAGGGCCACGGCCACCATCATAACCACTGACAGCACTGTCATTGTCCTGGAGTGAGGCTGCAGGTCTGGTTGCAAGAGGTGGCAGAGTTCTGTGGGCGCCCCTTTCATAAAGTGCAGGTGCCTCACACACTGCTCCTGGCTCAGGTTGAAGTAAGAGAATTGCTCTCGGAAGACCGTACGTGGGTAAAGCCTTCTGCTATAAGAACATAAGAATTACTGGGCGACAAGGGCTCTCCCTTGGCCATCTACCTCATGAACCACTCCGCAACTCAACCACATAAGGGCAAAAGAATTAGGAGCAGGAGTAGGCCATATGACCCTTCGAGCCTGCTCTGCCGTTCAATATCATGGCTGATCTTCGACCTCAACGCCATTTCCCCACCCGATCCCATATCCCTTGATTCCCCTAGAGTCCAAAATCTATCTATCTCAGCCTTGAATATACTCAATGATGCAGCATCCACAGCACCTTTGGAGAGAGAATTCCAATGATTCACAACCCTTTGAGTAAAGATATTCCTCCCCCCTGAGAGCCCTTCTCCCCCTCCTCCCTCTGCGAGAAACTTGTCTTCTTTGCTGCCTCTGCTCCATCTCCCTGACATGCTGCAGGCCGAGGGGGATAACAACTAGCGCCCCCATGACTGGGAGCAAGTGGTTTGACCAGAGCCCTTGAAATCAGAAGCAGGGCCTTCTCCACCTGCAGCACCACTCCCTGTCACCTCACCTACCCGGTACTTTAAACAACTCTAGAAAATTCACATAGAGTAACAGAGATCAAAAACCAAGTTACCTGAAAATTGGTGATAATCCCTTTAAATAGTACTGGGTGTGGGATTCTTCCTGCTGCTGAACACATGTTGAGTGTGTGAGGTTAAGAGAGGCTGTTAGCTCCAGTGATGACAACGAGCATGGCACTGCTGGCATCAAATCAGTCATGGTATCACGTTTTACTACCTTAATCCTGCAGCAAGCGAGTTTCTAACACACCAATATGTCAGTAAAGTCAAGGTATCAACAACGCTCAGCTGAACAAAACAGAAAGCAATCGTGTAAACCTTCTGAACTTTTCATGAATTAATCAGAAGAAGCATCTCTAAGCTCTAATGTACGAATTTCATGTTCATTTGGTGGAAAATCAGGTACGTTGTTAGAAGGAAGCCTAGCATGACATTCTGTAATTCACAACTAATTGTAATTGTCAGCACTTTCCTTCCAAAATGATTAGGCAGCAGGCAGTAGAATTAACAGCATAATTTATTTGCCAAGATCAGTAGTTCATTCTTTTTTGCATCCTTCTGAAATATTGAATGCTAAAATGCCAAAAGTCAGGACAGTACATGCCTCAAACTGCTAAAGGGAACAACTGGATGCTTGTGAAGTGAAGTTCTGTAGCCTCTCTTGCATCCAGTAAAGGTTAGTATTCTTGATGGACAGCAGGACTATATCGTATTCTTACTGTCTGCATCTGATTTTGCTGCATAGTTGCATTTTAATATCATTATTTTCTGAATGGGATGAAAAAAAATTGAGAAATGGCTGTTGTGAGTTTAAAGAATTATACTCGCAAGCCAATTGAGAAAAGAAGAGCTTACGATGCTGATGGAATAGATGGCAGCTGAAATTGAGATGACAGAAGCGATCTGACAATGGTGAGAGAGGTTACTCCAAGGAGGTGACAGTGGATAGAGAGCTTACTTCAAACAGTTCCAACCTGCATAAAGCTCAAAAATGTCTTCCAAATCCTGAAGGCTCCAGCTTCTACGATTGGAAAGTGAACAGCTGTGAAATGATAGCTTTTTTGCAGCTGTCAACTATTCAGAAGAATGGATACTCATTGAAAACCGACTTACTTACCTTACGTGATGCCTGAGCACCATGAACCTTGTTGTGGAGCGAAAGCCCGTATTTCTGAAAGGCTTTGCTTTCGGCGCAGTCTGGAGATGATATATGCTGGGGTTAAAGGTTAAGCAGTTTTTTGATTGAAGTTTGGATCAAAGTAGAGGATGTCTCACAAAACAATTTGCTAGACGATATGGAGCCATTCAACCATTCAAATGTGTCAATCTGATCACCTGTGTGTTTACAGTAATTCATGGCAAGGGTCGATTGCAGCAGTAAGATCTGATTTCAGGACAATCATCATCATCATCATCATAGGCAGTCCCTCGAAATTGAGGAAGCCTTGCCTCCACTCCAAAAGTGAGTTCTCAGGTGTCTGTACAGTCCAATGCAGGAATTACAGTCTCTGTCACAGGTGGGGCAGACAGTGGTTGAAGGAAAGGGTGGGTGGGGAGCCTGGTTTGCCGCACGCTCCTTCCGCTGTCTGCGCTTGATTTCTGCATGCTCTCGGCGACGAGACTCGAGGTGCTCAGTGCCCTCCCGGATGCTCTTCCTCCATTTTGGGCGGGTCAGGGATTCCCAGGTGCTGGTGGGAATGTTGCATTTTATCAAGGAGGCTTTGAGGGTGTCCTTGAAATGCTTCCTCTGCCCACCTGGGGCTCGCTTGCCGTGTAGGAGTTCCGAGTAGAGCGCTTGCTTAGGGAGTCTCGTATCGGGCATGCAGACGATGTGGCCCGCCCAACGGAGCTGGTCGAGCATGGTCAGTGCCTCAATGCTGAGGATGGTGGCCTGATCGAGAACACTGACGTTGGTGCGTTTGTCCTTCCAGTGGATTTGCAGGATCTTGCGGAGGCAGCGTTGGTGGTACTTGTCCAGTGCTTTGAGATGTCTACTGTATATAGTCCACGTCTCTGAGCCATACAGGAGGGCGGGTATCACTGCAGCCCTGTAGACCATAAGCTTGGTGCCAGATTTGAGGTCCTGGTCTTCAAACACTCTTTTCCTCAAGTGACCGAAGGCTGTGCTGGTGCACTGGAGGTGGTGTTGGACCTCGTCATCGATATCTGCCCTTGCTGATAGTAGACCCCCGAGATATGGAAAATTGTCCATGTTGTCCAAGGCTGAGATTGGAAGGTGTGTGTCTCACAAGCAGAGAGCATATGCTGGCTTTGTGAAGTGTATCTTTCAGTAACTTTCATACTGGTTTTGTGTAGTATGAATGTTTAAATAAAGATCCGATCCTGCCTTTACTACAACTGAGTGTCTGGTCATTCCGACGTTTAAAGCAACAAAGCGAAAAGAGCAAGAAAGCAGTCCAACACTTGTCAAAAAGCTGGAAAAATGTTACGTGCATGGTAAAATGTTGTTTAAGAGCCTTTTAACAAGCTGTTAATGATATCAATTGCCTCCCCCGCTGCTTGGTGTCGGGTCTGTTAAGCGCTGACAGACCCGACACTTGGGAGACTAGATGTCAATCTTTTCTATTTTGACTCTCAGCGCCGGCAAAACTTTGGCCTAAGAAGGAAATATGGCCGAAGAAACACAGCCCGATATTTATGGGGAACACGGGGGAAACCTGCCGAGGTCCGTTCATGGAGGCAGGATCTTATTAGAATTTTTTTTTTCGATTCCTGCCCGACAGCTGGCCAAATTGACAAGTTGTTGGGCGGGAAGACCAGCAGCAGGGACCATTGAGGACAGTTCCCGCCAATCATGATCCCAGGGCAGGCTTCATTTAGGTGGGGGAGGGTCGAATATCGAGACCCCTGTGCAACATGCCGTCACAGCGTTTTGGAGAGCAAGAAGTGTGCCAGATTCAATTGCAGAGGAAGAATGAGAACAAAAGGTCTGATTAAAGGGAGAAGGAGTTCCAGTCTGAATGGTGAAGATTGGAGGAGGAGAGACAGCCTCTGTTATAAGGTAGGGAGTTAAAGCGGAAACCCAACAGCAGGGAGTTGGATAGGGTTGAACTGAGATGGTGGTGTTGGCTGTGGGAGTGTGACATTTGAGACAACTTTCGGGGAAGTGATATTCTGGTCGATCTGTTGAAAATTTAAATGTAATTTTTCTTTTTCTTAAAACATATCAATTGTATGGTGTAAATGTGCTTAAAACGAACCAAAATGCATTAATTTTAATGTAAGAATTCAAAGTTTTCTGGGGAAACATGCCCGCAGACCCCTCCCACCAGACATGCACCACCAAATTTGTACCTTCAACATTTAGATTTCAAATTTAGACTTTCATTTACTTATGTTTTCTTTACTCCAAAGAGAAGGATTTATATACCTACAGCTTACGCTCCAAAACCCAGGTACTTAGTGTTCATAGGCTTAGAATCAACAAAGTCCTTCAACTGACAGCTTTTTGAGGGTTAACAACTTCTTTGATTCTGCTTTTCAACATATACTAGTTTTCTAGGTTGGCATGAATGTGACAAGTAAGTACTTCTACCTTAACCAAAAAATATGTAGATCTTGCATCTATGCTGATAGGTCCTTACTATACAGTATAAATGCACACAAGGTCCATGCTTGAGAGAAGGTCAGTCTGTGACCTGTCCTTTATTCCTTAGCACTCAAGTGATGGAAGTGGGTGGAGCTTCCCCTTTTATACCTGAAGGTCCAGGTTAGGAGTGTCTCCCACAAGTTCACCACCTAGTGGTCATTGGTCTCACAGTGTACAACTTAGGTCAGATTATACATGGGTTACAATGCTGGTTGAATACATGACATCACCTCCCCCCCAAAGTCTTATTGGGATCACAGGTTGAGTCTCTCTGGTGGTTTACGCTCTCTTGTAGAGCGCCTGAGTTGGGGCTCCGGTTGTTGAGCGCTGGCCTGAGTGTCTGCTGTTTGCGGTGCCTCAGGCCTGTCCGGATTGCCCACAGTGACTGGGCTCTCCTCCCTTTGGTTCCGGTGTTCAGTCACCTGTGGTGGAGTGAACTCTATATCGTGTTCTTCCTCTGCTTCTTCTATGGGGTTGCTGAACCTCATTTTTGTTTGATCCACATGTTTGCGGCAGATTTGTCCATTGGTAAGTTTAACTACCAGAATCCAATTTTCCTCTTTGGCAATCAAAGTGCCTGCGAGCCATTTGGGCCCTGCAGCGTAGTTGAGGACAAAAACAGGGTCATTTACATCAATACATCGTGCCCTCGCTTTCCTATCATGGTAGTTATATTGTGACCGGCGCGTGCTCTCGACAATTTCTTTCATGGTGGGGTGTATAAGGGATAACCGGGTTTTGAGCATCTTTTTCATTAGCAGCTCTGCGGTTGAAACCCCTGTGAGCGAGTGTGGTCAGGATCTATTGGCCAACAGGAAGTGTGATAAGCGGGTTTGTAGGGAACCCCCTTGGATTCTGAGCATCCCCTGTTTGATTATCTGCATTGCTCGTTCTGCCTGGCCATTTGAGGCCGGCTTGAATGGTGCTGTTCTGACATGGTTAATTCCATTGCCTGCCATGAAGTCCTGGAATTCAGTGCTTATGAAGCACGGGCCATTGTCGCTGACCAAGATGTCCGGTAGACCGTGGGCGGCGAACATTGCCCGTAGACTTTCTACCGTGGCAGAGGATGTGCTTGAATTTAAAATGTCACACTCGATTCTTTTGGAGTAGGCGTCTACTACAACCAAAAACATTTTTCCCATGAAAGGACCTGCGTAGTCCACATGGATGCGTGACCAAGGCTTGGCGGGCCATGGCCAGGGGCTAAGGGGGGCTTCCCTGGACGCATTGCCCAGCTGGGCACATGTGTTGCACCTGCGAACACAAAGTTCCAGATCTGCGTTTATCGCTGGCCACCAAACGTGTGACCTGAGAATTGCCTTCATCGTGATAATACCTGGGTGCTCATTGTGGAGTTCTCTGATGAACACCTCTCTGCCCATCTGGGGCATGACTACGCGGTTTCCCCACAGTAGGCAATCGGCCTGAATTGAGAGTTCATCCCTGCATCTGTAAAATGGTTTAAATTCCTCAGGGCATGCCCTGTACGTGGCTGCCCAGTCCCCTTTCAGGACACATTTCTTGACTAGAGACAATAGCGGGTCTCTATTTGTCCAGACTTTAATCTGACGGGCTGTCACGGGTGAGCCTTCGCTTCCGAAAGCTTCAACAGCCATGACCATCTCAGCAGCATGCTCGGTAGCCCCTCAGTGGTGGCTAGTGGGAGCCTGCTGAGTGCATCGGCGCAGTTTTCGGTGCCTGGTCTGTGCCGAATTGTATAGTCATAGGCGGCTAACGTGAGTGCCCACCTCTGTATGCAGGCCGATGCGTTTGCATTTATGGCCTTGTTGTCGGCCAAAAGGGATGTTAGGGGTTTGTGATCTGTCTCCAGCTCAAATTTCCTGCTAAACAGATACTGGTGCATTTTCTTTACCGCATATACACATGCGAGCGCCTCCTTTTCTACCATCCCGTAGCCCCTTTCTGCCTGGGACAGACTTCTGGAGGCATAAGCTACCGGCTGTAACTGACCCTTGGCATTGACATGCTGCAACGCACACTCGACACCATATGACGACGCATTGCACGTTAACACAAGTTTCTTACATGGGTCATATAGCGTTAACAGATTGTTGGAACATAACAAATTGCGTGCTCTATTAAAAGCCCTTTCCTGGCTGTCCCCCCAGACCCATTCACGACCTTTCATAGGAGCACGTGTAGCGGCTCTAGCAGTGTGCTCAATTTGGGAAGAAAGTTGCCAAAATAGTTCAGGAGCCCCAGGAACGAATGCAGCTCCGTCGTGTTCCGGGGTCTGGGTGCTCTCAGGATCGCTTCCGTCTTGGACGCAGTAGGGCTGATCCCGTCTGCTGCTACCCTCATCCCCAGGAAATCTACCTCTGGAGCTAGACAGACGCACTTCGCCTTTTTCAGTCGCAGCCCTACCCAGTCCAGTCTGCGTAACGCCTCCTCCAGGTCGTGGAGGTGTTCTTCAGTATTGTAACCCGTGATCAGGATGTCGTCCAGAAAAACCACCGTCCCTGGAATCGACTTGAGGAGGCTTTCCATATTTCGTTGGAAGATCGCGGCGGCCGAGCGAATCCCGAACGGACATCTGTTGTACTCAAACAACCCCTTGTGTGTCGTGATGGTGGTCAGCTTCTTCGACTTACTCGCCAGCTCCTGGGTCATGTAAGCTGAGGTCAGGTCCAATTTTGAAAAAAGTTTGCCACCGGATAGCATTGCAAAGAGGTCCTCCGCTCTCGGTAGCGGGTACTGATCTTGGAGTGACACCCGATTGATGGTGGCCTTGTAATCACCACATATCCTGACCGACCCATCCATCTTGAGCACCGGCACAATCGGGCTCGCCCAGTCACTGAATTCGAGATGATGCCTTCCCTCAGCAGGCGGTCCAATTCGCCTTCTATCTTTTCCCGCATCACGTATGGCACCGCTCTGGCCTTGTGGTGTACTGGCTTGGCGTCCGGGTTTATGTGATTCACTACCTTGGCCCCCATGAAAGTGCCAATGCCGGGTTGAAATAATGAGTCAAATTTGTCCAGGACCTGTGAGCATGATACTCACTCCACAGAGGAAATTGCATTGACATCTCCCCATTTCCAGTTCATGACACAAGCCAACGCCTCCCCAGTAGTGCGGGACCATCCCCTGGGAAAACCCAGAGTGGCAACCTGTTCTCTGAATCTTTGTGGGTCACGACTACATGATCTCCTTTGTGTATGTCCGTAGCTGTGCGTCAATCAGCGATAATTTTGGCCTCCTGGCCTTGGACGCCCAAAACTTTTCGAACTGTTTGATACCCATCAGGGACTGGCTGGCCCCCGTGTATAGCTCCATTGATACTGGGATGCCATTGAGGAGCACTTTCATCATTATCGGTGGCGTCCTGGTGTATGAACTGTATACGTGCTCCACATGAACTCGCTGAACTTCAGCTTCCAGCGATTTCCCCCAGCGTTCATTTCTGCAATTTCGGTAAGTATTTTGCTCATCTCTGCAAACTCCAGCTGAGTGTGTGTCTCCACGCCTCCAACATAAGCTGTTGTTGGAAACAAACGGTCTCTTGCCAGTCGATCGTCCCTGACTGCCCCTGTGACTGTCCTTGAGTGCGCCATTAACAGATGTTGATGGCTCCATTACTGGCCGCATTGTCCCTTGCAATGGCGTGAATCGCTGTTCAGCTTGCCATTGTCTCTGTCGAACTCCCCCTCTGGATTCGACTACATGTTGGGACATGCCCGACTGCCCTTGTCTGCCTGGAGAACTGTGTGCTGCTTTAACAATGTTGAATCTCTGTCTCAACCATTCCTTAACACAATACCTCTCGTTTGTTCTTCTCATGGCCATGCTTGCGTGGTTTAAATCCCAGTTTCTTGTCGCCATTGATAGGTCCTTACTATACAGTATAAATGCACATGAGGTCCATGCTTGAGAGAAGGTCAGTCTGTGACCTGCCCTTTATTCCTTAGCACTCAAGTGATGGAAGTGGGTGGAGCTTCCCCTTTTATACCTGAAGGTCCAGGTTAGGAGTGTCTCATTGTTCTCACAGTGTACAACTTAGGTCAGATTATACATGGGTTACAATGCTGGTTGAATACATGACATATGCTATATTGGAATCGAGCTAACCTGGATGTACAACTCTTTGGGGGAAAAGTTGCCCCATTTTATAGCTCCGTTAGTGCCTCCTGGGGGTGCTAATGGGGTGCAATTAAGTTTTCACCCGGGCGATGGGGGTGGGGGAACTTGCCCCGGAGGTTTGGGAGGTGCTGTCCTGGCAGTTGTGCGTGCTGACCCTTTCTGCCCCATGGGGGAAATTGCTCCACGGGTCGCGAGGCTGGCGGACATCCGCCACGGGGGCACCCCTTAAAGGGGAGGTCTTTAGCGCACATGGCCGCCATTTTTATTTGTCGGCTGACTCTTGTGTCGTCCCGACAATGGTGGCCCTCGCGTTGACCGGGCTGCCATTGTGCAGTGTGGCACTCCGCTTTGGGTACCGGGCTGCTGGCCCGGTCGATCGCCATCCTGGTGGACCGATGGCGGCCACCAAAGGGCCTGCAGAGTGCGCAGCGGCCCTCCCCTTTAATTGAAGGGGTAGGGGCATTGTAGCGCTACACGGACCATCTGAGTAGCGCTGGCCTACACCGCGCGGTCGACCTCCGGGCCGGGCGCAGAAAGTCCCAGCCCCAGTCGGGGCGAAGGGCAATTTCAGGGTCTTTATATCTGAGACATTTATATTTATGGTGAAAACCTGAGGCCCCAGTCCAATTACTTTTCACATCCCACCAATCCGAGAACGTTCTCTTAATCCCTACGTGCTGCCAGGGTCCCAAATGAGATGCATCTTTTTTGGAGTGGGGTGGAAATTGCCTCATCATGGGGGCGGAAGTTGGGGCAGGGCGGAGTGGTCATTGCTAGTGGGGTAGAAGTGGGGGCGGGTTGGAGTGGCCGACACTCCAAGTCATCAGTGCTGTGCTGATGACGTAATCGCGCTGGCGTGTCTCAACGTCTCTCTCCTTCAGTTAAAGGGGACGGCCTCTGCAAACTCTGAGCTTCCAGTCGCCTGTCACTTTAACTCTCCACTCCATTCCCACTCTGACCTCTCTGTGCTCAGTCTCCTTCACTGTTCCAACGAAGCTCAACACAAGCTCGAGGAACAGCACCTCATCTTTCGTTTAGGCACTTTACAGCCTTCTGGACTCAACTTTTTTTTTCAAAAATATACTTTATTCTTATAAAATTTTCATAATACATTGGAACATAGTTCAGTACCTTGCGGTCAGCAATTCCATACAATTTGTTTGGATGCTGACAGCAATTCCATACAATGCACTAGCGTGCATTTCATTTCAAGGTACAGTTTAGTACAATCCGTAAATCACGTTACATGTAATACTGTGCAAATAAGGGTATTACATGGAGCAGATAAGAACAGGTTTACATTACATTCCAGGATACATTTCAATACCGATCACGAATCACGTTACATGTAGCACTATGCAGATGAAAGCAGTACACGAAACGGATGAGAATACATTTACATTTCTTTACAAGTTACTAAACAGTGCAGAAACTGTCATTATACATGTTTTTCAGTACATGGTGCTCTATGTATACGAGCAGATTAACAAGTACAGCCTGAGTGGGTCTGATTCCATCCCCCGGGTTTACCATGGTGGAAGGGCCTTAAACTGTGGCTCTTCCCCATCGTGTCTTTGTGGCGACTGCACCAACCTTTAGTGCGTCCCTCAGCACATACTCCTGGAACTTGGATTGCGCCAGTCTGCAACACTCGGCCGTGAACATCTCCTTGTTCTGGAAGACCAGCAAGTTTCAGGAAGACCAAAGTGCGTCTTTCACCGAGTTGATGGCTCTCCAGCAGCAGATGATGTCTGTCTCGGTGTGTGTCCCTGGGAACAGTCCGCAGAGCACAGAGTCCTGTGTTATGGAGCTGCTTGGGATGAACCTCGACAGCAACCACTGCATCTCCTTCCAGACCTGCCTTGCAAAGGGGCAATCCCGAAGGAGACGGATGACAGTCTCGTCCACACCACAGCCGACTCGGGGGCAGAGTGCCGTGTCTCTGAAACTCCGGCTGTGCATGAAGGATCTGACGGGTAGGGCCCTCCTCACCGCCAACCAAGCTACTTCTTGGTGCTTGTGTGAAAGCTCTGGCGATGAAACATTCTGCCAAATGAGTTCAACAATCTGCTCGGGGAACCGCCCAACAGGATCCATCATCTCCTTCTTCCATAGGGCATCCAGGACCTTGCGTGCCGACCACTGTTTTATGGCCTTGTGGTCAAAGGTGTTTTTCTTGAAAAACTTTTCCATGAAGGACAGGTGCTGAGGCATGGTCCAACTGGTTGGAGCGTTCCGCGGCAGTCTGGCCAGACCCATCCTTCGCAACACCGGGGACAGATAGAATCTCAGCACGTACTGACACTTGGTGTTTGCGTACGAAGGGTCTATGCACAGCTTGATGCAGCCGCACACAAAAGTGGCCATCAGGATGAGGGCACAGGAGCGGGGCATGGGCCAGACCTGCAACAACAGCGAGAGCACCTCCTGATGACCAAGTTCTTTCCTGCAATGGAGAGGGAGCGCAGCTTCCACTATCTCAGTTTATGTTTGGCTTTAGCGATACTTCCTTCCAGTTTTTGGCGCACGCCCCATCCGCTCCGAACCATATTCCCAACAACTTCAGGTAATCTGACTTAACGGTGAAGGGAATAAAGGATCGGTCGGCCCTGTCATGTATGTAACCAGCATACGACTGTAACCCTTATACAATTGTAACCCTCCTGTAACCACTACGTGCTGTACATACTTACTAGAAATGCACACCTTGACTACAGGGGGTGTACTTGTGGGAGACACTCCTTACCTGGAGATTCAGGTATATAAGGGGTGGTCCCTCACAGGGCCAGCCCTCTTTGGTGCAGGCAATAAAGGTGAAGATCACAGAGTGACTGTGTCTGCAGTACGTGCCTCGTGTGATTATGTTTAAGAGTTAAGGACTCAACACCTGGCGACGGGAAACGGGAATCACTGAACCCAGAGGATGGCCACCAGGAGCTCAGAGGAATGTTACTGTGTGGGTGAAGACTGGGATGATTTTGTGGAGAGACTCCAGCAGACCTTTGTCACGAAGGACTGGCTGGGAGAGGATGCGGCTGACAAGCGGAAGGCGCATCTACTAACAAGCTGCGGGACAAAAACATACGCGCTGATGAAGGACCTGCTCGCACCCCACAAACCGGCCGACAAGTCTTTTGAAGAGCTCAGCCAGCTGATCAGCAAACACTTAAAACCGGCGAGCAGCATACACATGGCCCGGCACCGGTTCTACACACACCGACGTCAGGAAGGGCAAAATATCTCGGACTTCGTGGCAGACTTGCGGCGCTTGGCCAGCCTCTGTAAGTTCTCAGACGCCTGCAGGGGGGAGATGTTAAGGGATTCTTTCATTGAGGGCATTAGCCATTCCAGGATCTTCAGGAAGCTCATAGAGACCAAGGACTTAACCTTAGAAAAGGCGGCGTTGATAGCTCAGATCTTCATAGCAGGGAAGAGGAGACCAAGCTAATTTACGCGAGTAGTCCTGGGTCCAACGTGGCGATGGACCAAGAAATTAACGTGATAAACGTGGCTCAAGATCTCGCAGTCAGGCAAAGGCATTTTGAAACTGCAGCAGTCAGACAAAGGCATTTTGTAACTGCCCGAGCTGAAACCGACTCTAATGTGGGCCCCCGACAGGGACAATGGAGAGGGGAGCGGCAATTCACGCCAGCAAGGGGACCATTAACACCCACCATCAGAGTGTTTAGAAACAACCAATGGAACAATCAGAGAGGAATGCCTGCTAACAGTCCTTTTGTGAACAACGATCTCAGCCAATGCTGGAGATGCGGGGGCAGACATTATGCGAAAAGCTGCAAATTTCAGCAGTTCGTCTGTAGGAATTGTAATGCCAGAGGACATTTTTGGCTAGGGTTTGCAAACAGCCGGTAGCGAGGCTAATCTATGAGACAGAGGAATCAGGCGAGGGGCTAGCAGTGCCTGGGGTAAAGCCATGGATGCTGAAGTTCAGCGGGTTCATGTGGCTGACGTCCACAGCTCATTCACCAAAACGCCACCCATGATGATGAACGTTTTATCGAATGGCATCCCAGTGCACATGGAGCTGGACACAGGAGCTAGCCAATCCCTCATGAGTGCACAACAATTTGAGAAACTATGGCTACCCAGAACTAGCAGGCCCAAACTGGAACGAATTAATACGCAGCTACGGATGTACGCCAAAGAGATCATCCCAGTGCGAGGCAGTGCAAACTTGGTAGTAACACACAATGGGTCACAATGGGCCACTCTGGATCGTTCCAGGAAATGGCCCCGCACTTTTGGGAAGGAGCTGGCTAGCCCAGATGAACTGGAAATGGGGGGGGATGTGCACGCCATTTCATCTGTGGAGCGAAGCTCATGCTCACAGGTACTACAAAAATTCGGGTCACTGTTTTAACCCGATGTCGGAACGTTCAAGGGCACAAAAGTAGTTATACGCATCACCCCGGACGCCAGACCAGTGCACCACAAAGCCAGAATGGTGCCGTATGTGATGCGTGAGAAAATTGAGAGTGAACTGGACAGGCTGCTCAGAGAGGGCATAATTTCGCCCATTTAATTCAGTGACTGGGCAAGTCCCATTGTTCCTGTCCTTAAAGTGGACGGCTCGGTTAGGATCTGCGGTGACTACAAAGCCACCATCAACCGGGTGCCCCTGCAGGACCAATACCCGCTCCCGAGGGCGGAGGACCTTTTTGCCACGTTGGCAGGTGACAAGCTGTTCACTAAATTGGACCTCACTTCGGCCTACATGACTCAGGAACTGGCTGAAGAATCCAAGCTTCTGACCACCATCATGAAGCACAAGGGTTTATTCATCTACAACAGGTGTCCTTTTGGCATCCGTTCGGCGGCCGCCATCTTTCAGAGAAACATGGAAAGCTTGCTGAAATCCATTCCCGGCACAATCGTATTCCAGGACGACATCCTAATAACAGGTCTAGACACCGAGGAACACCTCCACAACCTGGAGGAGGTGCTACGCCGACTGGACCGGGTAGGCCTGCAGCTGAAGAAGGCCAAGTGTGTGCCCCAGAGGTCGAGTTTTTGGGCAGGAGGGTGGCCGCAGACGGGATCCGGCCCACTGAATCCAAAACGGAGGCGATTCGTCGTGCACCCAGGCCTCAGAGTTGCGATCGTTCCTGGGACTTTTGAACTATTTCGGGAACTTCCTGCCGAACTTAAGTACATTGCTGGAGCTGTTACATGTGCTCCTGCGTAAGGGTTGTGAATGGTTTCGGGGGGACTGTCAAGATCGGGCTTTCAACAGGGCACGGAACCTGCTTTGTTCTAACAAACTGTTAACGTTGTATGACCCCTGTAAAAAACTAGTTTTAACATGCGATGCATCATCATACGGGGTTGGGTGTGTGTTGCAGCAGGGTAATGGAGACGGACAACTCCAACCGGTGGCTTCTGCCTTCAGGTCGCTCTCCCAGGCAGAGCGTGGGTATGGCATAGTCAAAAAGGAAGCACTCGCTTGCGTTTATGGTGTGAAAAAAATGCACCAATACCTTTTCGGCAGACCGTTCGAGTTTGAAATGGACCACAAGCCCATAACTTCTCTGTTGTCCGACAGCAAGGCGGTCAATGCAAATGCGTCAGCTCGCATACAGCAATGGGCTCTCATGCTGGTTGCGTATGTCTACACCATACGGCACCGGCCAGGCACCGAAAACTGCGCTGACGCGCTCAGCAGGCTTCCCCTTGCCACCACCGAGGGGGCGGCGGAGCAAAGCGCTGAGATGGTCATGTTGGTTGAGGCTTTTGACACCGCAGGCTCCCCCATCACAGCCTGCCAGATCAAACTCTGGACCAACAGGGACCCCCTCCTATCCATGATAAAGAAATGTGTCCTGACGGGGAATTGGGCGCCCACGTACGGGGCGTGCTCCGAGGAGGTCAGACCGTTTCAGAGATGGATGGATGTGCTCTCTATCCAAGCCGACTGCCTGCTATGGGGCAGCCGAGTGGTCATGCCCCAGAAAGGGAGGGAAGCGTTCATCAGGGAACTCCACAGCGAGCACCCTGGAATTGTGCGAATGAAGGCCATTGCCCGGTCACATGTATGGTGGCCGAGGATTGACTCAGACCTGGAACACTAGGTTCGCAGGTGCACGACGTGTGCCCAGCTGGGCAACGCCCCCAGGGAGGCCCCACTCAGCCCGTGGCCTTGGCCCACCAAGCCTTGGTCACGTGGACTATGCGGGCCCGTTCTTGGGAAAAATGTTCTTGATAATTGTCGATGCATACTCGAAATGGATCGAGTGCATCATATTAAACTCGTGCATGACATCCATCATCGTGGAGAGCCTGCGCACAGTTTTCGCGACCCACGGCTTACCGGATATTCTGGTCAGCGACAATGGCCCGTGTTTCACCAGCCATGAATTCCAGGGTGATGGCATCAAACATGTCCAGATGGCGCCGTTCCAGCCGGCTTCCAATGGCCAGGCGGAACGGGCGGTCCAAGTCATAAAGCAAGGCATGCTCCGCATCCAAGGACCCTCCCTTCAGTACTGCCTATCGCACCTCCTGCTGGCCTACAGATCTCGCCCGCACTCGCTCATGGGAGTCCCGCCAGCGGAACTCCTCATGAAACGCACGCTCAAAACGCGGCTGTCCCTCATGCACCCAACCCTGGCAGACATTGTTGAGGGCAAGCGCCAGTCCCAAACCGAGTGCCACGATTGTAACTCAAGGGAGAGGTGTATAGAAATGGATGATCCGGTATTTGTACTTAACCATACACTGGGCCCAAGTGGCTAGAGGGCACCGTAATTGGTAAAGAGGGAAACAGGGTCATAGTGGTCAGACTCAATAATGAGCAGATATGCCGCAAGCACTTGGACCAAGTGAAGAAATGGTTCGGCATAGACACCGATGAACATAAAGAAGAGCATGAGATGTCAACCACACCACTGCCAGTGGATGAGCAACAAGGACACTCACCAACATGCACAGTCCCTGCGGCTAGCCCGGACAGGCCGGAATCACCTCAGGTGACAGAAACACATGCCAAGGCTCAGCCACCAGAGCCTCAACTGCGGCGCTCCACGAGAGAGCGTCGACCACCTGATAGACTTAACCTTTGAGTCAAAAAGACGTGAGGGGGGAGGTGATGTCATGTATGTAACCAGCATACTACTGTAACCCTTATACAATTGTAACCCTCATGTAACCACTACATACTGTACATACTTACTAGAAATGCACACCTTGACCACAGGGGGTGTACTTGTGGGAGACACTCCTTTCCTGGAGATTCAGGTATATAAGGGGAAGTCCCTCGCAGGGCCAGCTCTCCTTGGTGCAGGCAATAAAGGTGAAGGTCACAGAGTGACTGTGTCTGCAGTACGTGCCTCGTGTGATTATGTTTAAGAGTTAAAGACTCAACAGGCCCAGCTTCCAAAGAACATGGCCACGCTTTTGCTGCGATTAACCTTCGCCACCGAGGCCAGTTCAAACTGGTCGCAGATTGTGAGCAATCCGCGGACCGACTGCGGATCCGAGCAAAAGACGGCGACGACGTCCATGTACAGGGAGGTCTTGACCTGAGCGCCTCCGCTGCCTGGGATTGTCACCCCTCTAATGCCCGCATCCTTCCTGATGGACTTGGCAAAGGGCTCGATACAACACACAAACAAGACAGAGGAGAGGGGACAGCCTTGCCTGACTCCAGACCTGATCGGAAAGCTTTCAGTTTCTCACCCATTGATTAGAACTGTGCTACTGATGTCTGTGTAGAGCAGTTGGATCCAATTGCGGATACCCTCCCCAAACCCCATCTTGGAGAGCACGTCCATCAGGTACGTGCTCTGTGGGATGGAATAGGCCCAGACTTGCTGGAAGTGTATGGAGGTATGCTTCTGGCTGGCAGCATGTCAGAATCGATGAGGAAAGGCATCATCACCCTTATCTACAAGCAGAAGGGGGAGAGGGAGGAAATCAAATACTGGCGGCCCATTTTGCTGCTCAATGTGGACTACAAGATCCTGTCGAAGGTCATTGCAAACAGGGTCAAATCTGCTCTGGAGTCTGCGATATCCTGTCAAAGGCCTTCTCCTAATCCAATCTGATTAAACAGGTGTCCACCCTTCTGTCCCGCATGTAGGCGATCGTATCCCTGAGTAGCGCAAGGCTATCAGAGATCTTCCTGCCGGGAACAGCGTAGGTCTGGTCCGGGTGGATCACCAGCTCCAGAGCAGACTTGACCCTGTTGGCGATGACCTTCGACAGGATCTTGTAGTCCACATTGAGCAGCAAAATGGGCCTCCAGCTTTTGATTTCCTCCCTCTCCCCCTTCTGCTTGTAGGTGAGGGTGATGATGCCTTTCCTCATTGATTCTGACATACTGCCGGCCTGAAGCATACCCCGGTACACTTCCAGCAAGTCTGGATCTATCCCGTCCCACAGAGCCGAATACAACTCGACTGGTAAGCTGTTGCTTCTGGGAGTTTTACTTGTCTCGAGAGACTGGATGTCCTTTGTCAGTTCGTCCAGAGTTAGCGGGTGGTCCAGACTCTCCCACTCACTTTCGTCTAAGACTTCCGAGATAGACGACAGGAAAGACTGGGAGGCCGCGCGGTCTGTGGGCTTGATGTCGTACAGCCAGGCATAGAAGGATTTGCTGATCCTCAGCCTGTCGGGCTGCGAAGACGTCACAGAACCATCTTTTCCTTTAGGCTGTTGATCACAGAGCTCCCTCTGTGTACCTTTTGGAAGAAGAAACGCGAACACGTCTCATCCTGCTCGACGGAGTGGACTCTGGAGCGACAGATGATTTTGGAGGACTCTGAGGCAAAGAGCGAGGCTTGCTGGCCCTTCACCTCTTGGAGTTCCTCCGCGACATCGACCCCCATCGACTGCAGCAGAAGCAGGTTTTGCATACTCTTCTGGAGTTGGGACAATTCCCTCTGTCTCCCTCTCGCCTCCTGAACACCTTTGAGGATGAAGAACCTCTTGATATTTGTCTTGATTGTTTCCCACTAGTGCATCGGGGAATCACAGAGGGGTTTTACGGTTCTCCAACCTTTGTAATCCCTCTTGAGTTCCTCAACATTTTCCGGGGTCAACAGTTTCACGTTGAGCTTCCATATCCCTCTGTCAACTTTCTGGTCTTCCTGTGGGAGGCAGTCGGCCAGTAGGAGACAATGGTCAGAGAAGAACACCGGCATGACGTCGGTGGATCTGCCCTTGAGCGTGTGGGACACAAACAAGAAGTCTATTCTGGAACGGACGGACCCGTCTGGTCTCGACCAGGTGTATCTGCGCGGTGCTCCATCTTCAGTGTTGCTGAAGATGTGGCACAGCTTGGCGTCTTTTACCACGTCCATCAGGAGTTTGGATGTGATGTCCAGTTTGCTGTTGGCTCTGCTGGATCGTCCAGCCGCATCGATGATGCAATTGAAATCACCACCCAGAACGACCGGTCTGGATGTCACCAGCAGCAGTGGGAGCTGCTGGAGGAGGGCCAGCCGCTCGCTTCTGAGAGGCGAGGCAGACACGTTAATTAGCCTTAGAGGAACATTTTTATACAGTACATCTGCTATGAGGTGGCGGCCGCCCACCACCTCCTTAACTTCGGTGATGGTGGCCTCCCCGCAGCAGAATGCCCAGGCCGGAGGAGCGGCAATTGTTGCCTCCTGACCAGACGGATGGTCCGTGGGACCACCATCGTGACCACTGCTGGACTCAGCATCGAGTTCAGTGGCAAACACTGGACCACTAGTTTCGGTCGGACCAGCGTCCTGGCACACAAGAGGGGGTACCAGGCTGCATGTTGGTGGCCCGGCTGAACCTGCAGCAATAATTGTCGGACCGACCGGATAGTCAGCTGACAAAAAAAAATAACATGGTGGCCGCGGCAGTGTGCCCACACCTTTAAGGGCAGCCGTGCCACAGAGAGTGTACCGACAGCGATAGTTGTCGGGGGCACCGACTGGCGGTGGGGCCGCTCCCGCGGGGCAATACCAGGAAAGGGGCAATTTCCCAAGGGGCAATTTCCCGAGGGGACCCCTGCCAGTTGGTAAGGGGTCAGTGCGTGCATGACGTGGTGAGAAAACAGATGGAGAGATCCCCTACACCGCTCCAAACCTGAGGAAGGGTCATTTCCAAAATGGTCGCCTCTCCGCGGAGAGTCAGCGGCCATTCCGCGCTGACCTGTGGCTGCCGCTTTCAGGCGGGCAGAGGCATTATTGGAAGGGGCAGCTTTGGCCCCTCTGTTTCCTCCCAACCAATTTCCAACCCGTGTTACAATGTTACCCGCTAATTCTATGCGCTTTCATTTTTGATAATTTCTTGTGTAAAACCTTATCAAATGACTTGTGAAAGTCCATGTAGGCAACGTCCATAGACACTGCCCTATCCATCATGCTGGTGAATGCCTCAAAAAGTTTAACTAGGTGTCTGATGTGACCTACCCGTCAAAATTCTATGCTGACTCTTTTTGATCAGCTCACCACTGTCCAAGTGCTCAGTTACTCTGTCCCTGATGATAGATCCAGTAACTTCCCCAAAACTAATGTTAAATTGACAGGTCTGTAGTTACCTGGTTTCTCTCTCCCGCCCTTCTTATCTAATGGAATGACAATTGCAATTTTCCAATCCATAGGCACAATTCCTGAAACTAAAGAGCTTTATGGGAGGCCATATGGGTTGAACTGAAGAACAAAAAAGAGACAAGCACACTGCTGGGAGTGTACTATAGACTCCAACCAGTCAGAGGGAGATTGAGAGAACATATATGTAGGTAAATTTCTGAGAAGTGCAAAAACTGACCAACTATTAACTGAGATGGAATCAATGTTAAAGGTATAGAGGGCGCAGATTCTTAAAATGCATTCAGGAGAACATTTTTAGCCAGTACGTAGCAAGGCTAATTAGAGAGGGGGTGGTTCTGGACTTGGTTTTAGAGAATTAAGTTGGGCAAGTGGAAGGGGTATCGGTGGGAGAGCATTTTGGTGGTAGTGATCATAATTCAGTTAGACTTAGCGTAGTTATAGAAAAGGACAAAGATAGAGCAGGAGTAAAAGTTCTCAATTGGGGAAAGGCTAATTTTACTAAGCTGAGATGTGATTTAGCGAATGTGGACTGGAAACAGCTACCTGAAGGTAAATCAGTGTCAGAGCAGTGGGAGGCATTCAAGGAGGAGATAGTGACAGTTCAGAGAGGTATGTTCCCACAAAGAAAAAGGGTGGGACTTCCAAATCTAGAGCATCCTGGTTGTCAAGGGGCATACAGGGTAGGATATGGCAATAAAGGGAATCTTGTCAACTACCGAGAGCTCTATACTGCAGAAAGCCTGGAGGAATATAGAAAGTGAAGGGGTGACATTAAAAAGGAAATTAGGAAAGCAAAGAGAGGGCAAGTAAAATCAAGGAAAACCCAAAGATGTTTTATAAATACATAAAGAGCAAGATGATAAATAAGGAAAGATAAGGTCTATTAGAGACCAGAAAGCTAACCTCTGTATGGAAACCGAAGATGTGGGAATAGTTCTTAATGAATACTTTGCATCTGTCTTCACAAAAGAGGGGGACAATGCAGACATTGTAGTTAAGGAGGAGGAGTGTGAAATATTGGATTGGATAAACATACTGAGAGAGGAAATATTAAGGGGGTTAACATCTTTGAAAGTAGATAAATCACCAGGCCTGGATGAAATGTATTCCAGGCAGTTAAGAGAAGCAAGGGAGGTTCTGACTATCATTTTTCAATCCTCTCTGTCTACAGGCATGGTGCCGGAGGACTGGAGGACTGCTAACATTGTACCCTTGTTTAAAAAGGGAGAAAGGGATAGACCGAGTAATTACAGGCCAGTTAGCCGAACCTCGACGGTGGGAAAATTTTAATTATGAGGAAAGATTAGTTAGGCTGGGGTTGTTTTCTTTGGAACAGAGGAGGCTGAGGGGAGATTTAATTGAGGAGTATAAAATTATGGGAGGCCTAGATAGAGTGGATAGGAAGGATCCATTTCCCTTAGCAGAGAGATCAATAACTATGGGGCATAGATGCAAAATAATTGGTAGAGGATTAGAGGCGAGTTGAGGAGAATTTCTTTCTCCAAGAGGGTGATGGGCACTGGAACTCTGCCTGAAAGGGTGGTAGAGGCAGAAACCCTCACCACATTTAAAAAGTACTTGGATGTGCACTTGAAGTGCTGTAACCTACGAGGCTACAGACCAAGAGTTGGAAAGTGGGATTAGGTTGGATAGCTCTTGTGTGGCTGGTGCAGACACGATGGGCCGAATGGCCTCCTTCTGTACCGTAAATCTTTTTAATTTCAAGATTGTATGATTTGGAAAATTACAGCTAATGCACCTGTAATTTCATCCCCTATTTCTTTTAATACTCTGGAGTTGACATCATCAGGCCCAGGAGATGTGTTTACCTTAAGTACTATTATTTTCATTACTTGCATTAACTCCACTAAGTTCCTTCCCTTAACTTATTTTTAGGTTCCCTTTTCCCTTCTTCCACTGTGAAAATGGATACAAATTGCTCATTTAACAAGTCTGCCATTTCCTTATTATCCATTATAGTCTTGCCTGCATTTGTCTTTAATGGGCCTGCACTACACTTTACCACTCTCCGAGGGCTAGAAATTGGTCAAATAGAAATAGCACAGGACGCAAATGAGCCCTGGTCAGTGCTGTAGAGAGCAGATGGGGTGAAATTGCAAGGAAGGGTCGTGGAAAACTGCACCCATCTGCTATGAAAGAAGTGTGAAAATGTGTGTCAGAACAGGTTTCCGCAGGGAGAGGTGGCATGGCCATTGCAGGGTCGTCAGAGTAAGTAATCATTTTTATTTATGCACTCCAATTACTTAAATTATAAATGTGACACATGTTGGTGTCGCAAGGCTTCTGATCGTCACACATTATGGAGACTGTTTTTTGACATATTTAAAGGTGTTTCTGCACTTTGATGTTTTCCTGATGAACACCGTGCAAGTAAAGTACCAGGGGCATTAAATAGAGCACTGTATTAAATGCACACAGTATGGTATACATGCTTTGATGACTATCTGTGTGTGGTACAAGAGCAGAAGGGCCCTCTTTTAAAAATTTCTATTGCCAGCTTTGCAGAGAAATTTGTCGCACAACCGCCGACAGCAGCATAAAACAGATGGTGGTCCGGCAACACTGGTCCCACTCAGCCACTTTGAAAGTCATGTGGCAGGACTGATGGGTGTGATGCAGAGATTGACTACCCGTGCGGATTCTGAGCCCACGTTGGAGAGTGAGGGTAAATCCTGCAAAAGCCACGGTCTGCGTTGGGTCACTGTTAAGTATTGTCTGTGAGCTAGCCTTCGGTTTATGCGATGTGCTGTACTGTGATCGGGCTAGGGTTCAGTTAATGCAATGTACTGTCAGTCGTTGACATGTAATGCAGTAGTGGTGGTCCTTCAAATGAGCCTGCGCTATGTGAGCCTACTCATGTCACCGTGCCCCCTCCCTTCCTGCTAACCAGTCGTCTGTTCTTTTATATTTTGCAGATGTGGATTCAGACTCATCGGAGATGGCAGAGGACGCCCCCAGCTCGACGGATGTCGTAGTTGAGGACACCGACCTCAGCCCAGCTGGGGAACCTCCACAGGAGGAGGAGGAAGAAATTCACATGGGGTGGGGGTTTGTGGTGTTGGTCAGTGCGGGGGAGGCCGCGCAGGCACAAAGGGCTTCAGTTGCAGCCAGCAGTCCGTCAGAGGAGGAAAGCAGGACATTCCCTGGTTACCTAACATCCGAAGTCCCGAGTCCCAGTGGGGTGCAGCAAAGCACACCCAGGGCAGAAGCACGTCTGCCGTCTGTGCGGAGGCTGGGTTGGTAAGGCCGCTCTGCCGAAATGCAGGCAAACAGGGAAATTGATTTGGTAGGACTGTCTGGGGAGAGCATCCAGCTCAGCAACAGCTCCTCGACGTCATGGGTGGGAACTCGGGAAACATTGCAGCACTATCTGCAGACAATAGGAAGGATTTTTCACAGCTAGTAGTTGCAACGCGCAAGAACACCGAGGCTGTCAATGCCCAGCGGCAATTGACGGTCTGGACTCATGGCACTGCAGTCCCCAGAGTCATGACACCCAGACTGACCAAAGCAGTCAGTGTTGAGGCTGAGCAACAGGATCAACACTCAGAAGCCAGGCCTTCCGCAGCCCCAGCTTCTCCAGGGCTTCCATTGGCGTCTCCTACGTCTGTCCCCCAACAAGAGTAGCACTGCTAAAAAACATCTTGGGACCACCGGGGCTGGGGGTAGGGGCAAGGCCAAGGGCAAGGGCAACAATGGACGGGGGCGGGGGTGGGATTCAAATTTGGGGGGGGAAAGGTGGCTGCAACTGAAGGATGTTTGCTGCAGGAGTTGTTGGTGTTTCGCTGTTCTTTTGTTGTTGGTTGGTTGGTATGTTGTTATTTAAGTGATGTTTACAATTGAACAGTTTAATATTCAACAATGTTATTAAAGTTACAAAATGAACATTTAGAAAGTTACATTAATATACAACTGTACAAATGTTTAATAAATTTCAAGTTATTTTTTCAACTAAACCAAACTTGTGCAGTGTCTCATTTGCAGAATAGCAGGGGGAAATAGTCAACATGCTGGGATACAGTGGGCAGTCCATGATGAAACATGCCGTTCAGCCTTCATGCAAAGCGTTGAATTATCAGCTGCTGACGCAAGGCTCCTGCAATGGCGAAAGCTCCACGAGGCCTCCTCGCCTGTCGTTCTGCGGGTGATGGTGGTGGTGGCATGGGTTCCTCGTCCTCCCCCTCCCCCCCTTTCTCCTGAGATGGCCCTGTAGTCCCCAGTGGCAAATCCTGTCCCCTCATGATGGCTATGATAGCATGCAGTACACCACAATGACCTCAGAGCCCTGCTGAGGGGAGTATTGCAGGGAGCCTCCAGAGTGGTCCAGACATCGGAAGCGCTGCTTGAGCACTCCAGTTGTCTTCTCGACGATGTTGCGTGTGGCTATATGGCTGTTATTGTAGCGACGCTCACCTTCTGACTGAGGGTTCCGGAGGGGGGTCATGAGCCAGGTGGCGAGCCCGTAACCTTTGTACCTCAGCATCCAGCTTTGGCCTTCTGGCTGAGGCTCAAATAGGTGTTTTCACACAAGATGAAAGCATCTTGGATGCTCCCTGGAAATTGTGCATTTACTGCCATGATGCGCTGAGTATGGTCGCACACCATCTGTATGTTCAGCGAGTGGAATCTCTTTCGGTTTTGGTAAACCTCCCGATCCTGAAAAGGTGCTCGCAGAGCGATGTGCGTACAGTCAATGGCAGTCTGTACCTTGGGAAAGCCAGCAATTCGTGCAAAACCTATAGCCCTCTCATTCTGTGCCTCCGTGGTCATTGGTAAGCTGATGAAGTCCTTCCTGTATGCAAACAGTGCAGCAGTCACCTGGCGAATGCAGCGATGTGTAGCGAACTGTGAGATGGAGCATATGTCCCCTGCTGATGCCTGAAAGGAGCCGGAGGCATAGAAGGCAAGTGCTGCAGTCACCTTCACCTCGATGGTCAGTGCAGTCCTGCTCACACTTGTAGGCTGTATGTCTGCCTTTATGAGCTGGCATATCTCTATGACCACCTCCTTTCGAAAGCGCGGCCTTGTAACGCACTGTACCTCAGACAGGTGCAGGTATGAGCGCTGCTCCTTGAAAATTCGTTGGGGTAAGGCCTCCTCCCAATAAGTTTGCGACCTCTTTGATTACGCTGATAATGCTGTCGAATAAGCCTTCTTCCAGGTCTCTGCTCGACAGCAAAAGCAGCCAGCATAGGCTCCATTCTTTTCAATGTCCTTAAATGTCCTTAAAAACGAAGTATAAACTCACAAAAACCTCAAAGTGTAAAATGCAGCCTTCCCTCCAAATGCTTTGATTCTTTGAACTGTAGCCCTGTTAGCGCCGGTTTCATTGTGAATCCGACGTGGTAAGAACTGCATTTTTTGGGTGGTATTTTTGGCGGTATTTAAGAATGGCGTTAATGGCCAATTTTCCAAAAACAGTGATATCAGAGTATTTGACGCCATGACGACACAAAAACTGTTTTGAAACAAGGCGGTTGTTATTTTTTAACGCGGTGATAAACCACTGGTAAATATCGTAAAATGTTGTTACATTTTTTTAATGACAAAAAAACACTTTTCATGCCAAAAAATGATGTTAAATCGGCCGCAATCCTGGCCAATTTCTAGCCCTCCTATTCTTAATATATATAAAACCTTTGCTTTAAGCTTTACTATCTCTTTTTTTTCAGGTTTCCTTTTTGCAAATCTTTTTACTTTCTTTTTATTGATACTGTCTTTTACCTCGTTTATTGACCATGGTTGCATAATGACACAAGTGGAGCGTTTGACTTTTAATGGTATGTATTAGTTTTATTTCTAACATAATGACATTTTTAACATATGGGTTCTTTTTTTTGCATTTTGTTGGATCCATTTGTTTATTCTGTTGTTCTTGACTTTTTTTAATTGCTTCTCTTTTCAATTTGCAATGTACCAGGGAACTTAACGTTCATTTTAAGTACCCTAAACATTTTACAATGGGCATTTCTCCTTCTTACCCTCAAGGATCTTTATGATGAGGACTTGAAGAGGAATTATCAGAGGAAGATCTGTGTGCATCTGAGGGAGGTTACACAGACCCACTGTTATCTATATATGCAAAGCTACCCAGAGAGGTGGAATTCTCTGCCCCATAGAGCTGTGGAGGCAGGGTCTTTGAATATATTTAAGACAGAGATAGACAGATTTTTGAGTGATAAGGGAATAAAGGGTTATGGTGAGCGGGCAGGGAAGTGGAGCTGAGTTCATGATCAGATTAGCCATCATCTTATTGAATGGCGGAGCAGGCTTGAGCAGGTAGGAGCAGGCCTACTCCTGCTCCTATTTCTTAAGTTCTTATGTTCTTATGTTCACCAGAACCTCGCGATCATGTCAGAGATTTGTCTTTCACATCTACTCCTTACCAGAGAGGGGGTTCTCCAGATTAACATTGTGTCTTGAATGTGCCATTTTTGGAGAAGCAAAGAAGTGACCTTGAAACACTGGAAGTTGAAGGAGTGCTCTCTGACAGATGTGCACACACCTGTATGTCAACCTGGGTGTTAGGAAGTGATTGTGCAAGGCTGTGTTGCAGTGGCTTGAGATCTTTGGAAGACGTCAGTGTGGCAAAGCTTTCAATTGCATGTTGCATTTTGAAGTTATGCCCTACTGAGATAAGGGTATACATGAGCTGCAGGTTTGTGTGAACGCTTGGCTTGGACGAGCAGTAAACATGGAAAAGGTTGACAGACAACATGTTGTGGCATGCAAACATGAGCTGTCTACTTGATCCATAGTATTGACCTTGTTAGGTTGCTTAAATGATGTTGTCTTCTTCTGCATCTGTTTCTAAATCCTGCAGGTAGTGTTCAGTGTTGAACCGGGTCACCGCCTGCACTGCTGTTCTCTGGTAAGGGTGCCCTGAAGTGCCAAATAGGTCAACTCTCCTCGCCCACTTCATACAGAAAAATGCTCATTTTGCCAGTCATGCAACAGGGCTCAGGTATTGTACTACTCCACCAGTTGCCCACAGAATCCAGTTTGTGCCTGCCACTACACTGGGTTTCCTTTGATTTCATTTGTGACCGACAATTTTTCTCCCAATACCTCCCTCAGCCTTAGCAAAGGCTGACAAATATTTAAAATTCATTTTGAAGATTACAAAAGCAGAAACTGTAATATATTCTTACATCATCGCTAACAAACACACTCCACGAGTTGGCTCCAATACAGAAAACTGTCATCATGTGACTTTGCCATGACTTACCCTCTTACTCTTAACAAATACATTAAGAGTAAGAGGGTATCTAAAGAAAGGGTAGGACCTATTAGAGACCATGAGGGTAATCTTTGTGTGGAGGCGGAAGATGTTGGTCGGGTTCTTAACGAATACTTTGCATCTGTTTTCTCAAAGGAAAGGGGCAATGCAGATATTGCAATCGAGGAGGAATGTGATATTCTGGATCAAATAGATATAGTGAGAGAGGAAGCATTAAGGGATTTAGCAGCTTTGAAAGTAGATTAGTCCCTAGGCCCGGATGAAATGCATCACAGGCTGTTAGCGAAGTAAAAGAGGAAATAGCAGAGGCCTTGACCATCATTTTCCAGACCTCTTTGGATCTGGGCATGGTGCCAGAGGATTGGTGGACTGCTAATGTAGTACCCTTGTTTAAGAAGGGAGAAAGGGATAATCTGAGTAATTACAGGCCTATCAGCCTAACCTCAGTGGTGGGAAAATTATTGGAAAAAATCCTGAAAGACAGGATAAATTTATATTTGGAAAGGCAAGGATTAATTAGTGACAGTCAGCACGGATTTGTTAAAGAAAGATCGTGTTTGACTAACTTGATTGAATTTTTTGAGGAGGTAACCAAGAGGGTCGATGAGGGTAGTGCATATGATTTAATATATATGGACTTTAGCAAGGCTTTTGATAAGGTCCCACATGGTAGACTGGTCATGAAGGTTAAAGCCCATGGGATACAGGGCAAAGTGGCAAGTTGGATCCAAAATTGGCTTAGAGGTAGGAAGCAAAGGGTAATGATTGATGGATGTTTTTGTGAATGAAAGGATGTTTCCAGTGGGGTTCCGCAGGGTTCAGTACTGGGACCCTTGCTTTTTGTGGTATATATCAACGATTTAGATTTGAATATAGGGAGTATGATTAAGAAGTTTGCAGACGACACTAAAATTGGCTGTGTGGTTGATAATGAAGAGGAAAGTCATGGGCTGCAGGAGTATATCAATCTACTGGTCAGGTGGGCAGAGCAGTGGCAAATGGAATTTAATTCAGAGAGGTGTGAGGTGATGCACTTTGGGAGGGCTAATAAGAAAAGGGTATAGACATTAAGTGGTAGGCCACTTAATAGTGTAGATGAACAAAGGGACCTTGGTGTGTTTGCCCACATATCCCTGAAAGTAGCAGGCCAGGTGGACAAGGTGGTTAAGAAGGCATACGAAATGCTTGCCTTTATTGGCTGAGGCATAGAATATAAGAGCAGGGAGGTTGTGCTTAAATTGTATAATACTTTGGTTAGGCCACAGCTGGAGTATTGGTGTGCAGTTCTAGTTGCCATATTATAGGAAGGATGTGATTGCACTGGAGAGGGTGCAGAAGAGATTTACTAGGATGCTGCCTGGAATGGAGAATCTTGGTTATGAGGACAGATTGGATAGTTCTCATTGGAACAGAGGAGGTTGAGAGGAGACCTTATTGAGGTGTACAAAATATTGAGGGGCCTGGACATAGTGGATAGTAAGGGCCTATTTCCATTAGTGGAGGGGTCTATTATGAGGGGGCATAGTTTTAAGGTGGTTGGTGGAAGATTTAGAGGGGATTTGAGGGGGGGCTTCTTTACGCAGAGGGTTGTGGGGATCTGGAACTCGCTGCCTGGAAGAGTGGTGGATGCAGAAACCCTCACCACTTTTAAGAGATGGTTGGATGGGCACTTAAAGTGCAGTAACCTGCAGGGTTATGGACCTAGAGCTGGTAATTGGGATTAGACTGGATGACCTTTTGTTGGACGGCACAGATATAATGGTAAGTACTGCAGGGAATAGAATACGGCCAGGGTGATCTCCTGGGCTAGTTTCGATCACCTGGATGCGTCGGAGAGGAATTTTCCCAGATTTTTTCTCCCTAAATTGGCCTGGGTTTTTATCTGGTTTTTGCCTCTCCCAGGAGATCACATGGCTCCGGTTGGGGTGGAGTCTAGAATGTTTTAGTATAAGCGGTGCTGCAGTTGTGTGAGGCAGACTGGTTTGGGCTGGGTGCTCTTTGCCTTTCCGTCTTTGTTCATAGGTTTATATGTAACCTTTAGGGCTGCTGACCAAGTGCCGTGTGGCCTCCTTCTGCGCTGTAAATTTCTATGTTTCTATGACCCTTTTATTATTTACATCAGTAGTTGCATTACCACAGTAGTCCACCAGGCGGAGGAGTAGTCCACTAGGGGGAGCTCTGTTACAGAAACAACATTTGTTGCCATTGGCAGCCACTAAGCTTTAACTCTGCACATCCCTTTAAATTTGAGCTGCTGGTCAGATTTTGCACATTCCCCATTTGGTCTACTCCCTGCAAAAAATGCAAAACGATGCATGCAGCTATGAATAATTATTCAAATGAGCTGACTTCAGATAATTGCCAGCAGTCAGTAAATTACACTCTTGGTTAGCTTTGCACCTAAAGCTTAAACTTAGCCTGAGTGGGAAACTGGCCTCTAATTTTCTTTTCAATCTTCAAGGAGCCACTCCGACCAATGTCCAAACAAACTAAATCACAGCATATGAGATAAAGCTGACAATATTGCTTATTTTGATAAGGTCGCCAAGCAACTAAGTGCTACATTAGACACTGAACTTACAGCTTCCTTTGAGAGGACCAGTATGCATGATACTCCATGTTATTACAGTTACCGCCATATAATTTATTTGCAGTGAACATTTTAATGTGGTAGACTGGCTATTGGCTTCTTAATCAGCAGGACAAGTGAGTTGATTGCTGCCATTTTAATTGTGACTGACAATACAACTTTTTGCCTTCCTCTGAAAATTCTCCCACAAAGTCATTTGGGCCTTGCCTACTGAGCACCTCGAGCAATGCTTTTCACTCAGAGCCAAGTCATTCATGCTGGTCTTTGTAAATTCTGTTGGGGCTGTTGGGCATCTCTTTCCCAGATTCAGCATTATGATGTTCAGCGTGCAGCTGCTGAATGGCCTTCCGTAATGTGGTGTTATTGAGACTTAACATCAATTTAGATTATAAATCTGCATTGGTTAGCACTAGAATTTGTAAGTGCAAATTGTACGGGAGCCATTCCACTTTATAATTATGTGCTCAATTGGCAGTTATCCACACTGTGCTAAACATCACTGCTTATCTAAAGCAGTAAGTGTAAACTCAAACTTGTGTTAAATATTCCACAGTCGTATTTACTGGCAGAAAATGTTGTTGATGGCATAACATCCGCATAATACGTGATGCCCTGAATCTATTACATTTTGTACTTTTCCGAAGTTAAAAAGAAGTAAATTCTTCTCCTCATAGTATTTTGGGTAAATACTCTGCATATCGTGGAACTGAGCTATATAAACCTGGAAGGTTTTTGCTTCAATCTCCGGACTACACTGGGTTAGCTGAATTCAGGTGTTAGGAGTATTAGACCTGGCCGCACTGCTTGTGGGATCGGGAGGTACTAAAGCAGCTAGGATTCCATCTCCTGACCACAGCTGGCAAGTGTGTGTGTTGGTCGATGACAGCCCAAGACAGGATCAGGCTCAGCTATGGTGCCCTCCACAGTCGAGTAGTCTGCTGACACTCATGGCTTGAAGCTCCAGTCAAGCCATGGCTGGGGCGGATCACCCCATGAAGTATCAGAAAATGAGGTGGTACCTGGTTGTGCCAGAATTCCATCCCATATTTTCTGTTCCGCCATTTTCTACAGGAGATCTTCTGCCTATTCCTTTAACATCAAGGGGCCATTTCCCAGAGTGTTTCCAGGCTAGCCCAGTAACTCCGCCCCTTTCACCATCCATGGGCCTCAGTGGCCTCAGAGCTGGCATGCATCCTGCGGAAAACTTTCAGATCAGCCATGATCTTATTGAATGGCGAAGCAGGCTCAAGGGGCCAAATGGCCTACTCCTGCTCCTATTTCTTATGTTCTTATGATAGTGAAATAGTCTCCAAACCTTTACCGGGAATAGGTAATTGAGCATGGAGCAGAAGTACTAAAGAGGACACATTTATTTGAGGCCTCACTGGGCCTCCTCTACGCTGCTGGAGTGGCAGGGCACCGCACTGACATTCTCTGATGGTCTGGGGCTGACACCTCTGATGTGGCCTTGTAGAATGGATGACCAGCCCTGACCATGCAGATGACTCCATCTCTGGTACGATTTGGGATGGGGTCACCAGCCGAAGTCTAGGGTGTGTGATCGTTGCGCTCCGCCACACTTGTGCCATTCGGACCATACCCGACCGTTCTTCCCCGCCCCCCCGCCCCCGCGCCATCCCCCCACAGGAATTTAGTTCCTTCACAGTTTATGCTTACCCATGAAAAGTGGCCACTTGGGTACTGTTCTGTAGGGCTGTTTGCAATTTAAAAAACAAAACTAGAAAGAACGCTTTCAGGAAAGGAGGGAAGCAAATTGGGAAGCAAAATTTTACTCTAAATTTCTGTGCAGCTCTTTCAAAATTATCAAACCATCCCCAAGGCAGAGGACAACCCATACCTCAGCCAAGGTGCAGTAGAAAAGTTTAAAACTAACCTATGTGTATGGGAACAGGCCACAGGGCCAAAGGACTGTGTGTTCAAAATGTAATTTTTGGATTGTAATCACCAATTTAAAAATGGGTTTAAAAGATTGCATCCATTAACGTGCGAAGCATTAAGTCAACTACGCGATGTGTTTCCACCTTGGGGTACCTCGCCAAGGTCAAGGCAGACCTGCTATTCTTGCAGGAGTGTGGCCTGCCGCACTTCAGCTGTTACCGGCAGTGGTCGCAACGGTGGTCCCACGGACTCTCCGTCTGGTCAGGAGGCAACGATTGCCATTCCTCCGGCCTGGGCATTCTGCTGCAGGGGAGGCCGCTTCACCATCACTGAAGTTAAGGAGGTGGTGGGCGGCCGCCTCCTCGTAGCAGATGTATTGTATAAAAATGTTCCTCTAAGGCTAATTAACGTATCTGCCTCGCCTCTCAGAAGCGAGCGCTGGTCCTCGTCCAGCAGCTCCCACTGCTGCTGGTGACATCCAGACTGGTCGTTCTGGGTGGTGATTTCAATTGCATCATCGATGCGGCTGGACGATCCAGCAGAGCCGACAGCAAACTGGACACCACAACCAAACTCCTGATGGATGCGGTAAAAGATGCCAAGCTGTGCAACGTCTTCAGCAACCCTGCAGACGGAGCACCGCGCAGATACACCTGATCGAGACCTGACGGATCCGTCCGTCCCAGACTAGACTTCCTGTTTGTGTCCCACACGCTCAAGGTCAGATCCACTGACGTCACGCCGGTGTTCTTCTCTGACCACTGCCTCCTACTGGCCGACTGCCTCCCACAGGAAAACCAGAAAGTTGGCAGGGGGATATGGAAGCTCAACGTGCAACTGTTGACCCCGGAAAACGTTGAGGAACTCAAGAGGGATTACAAAGATTGGAGAACCGTAAAACCCCTCTGAGATTCCCCGATGCAATGGTGGGAAACAATCAAGACAAACATCAAGAGGTTCTTCATCTCAAAGGTGTTCAGGAGGCGAGAGGGAGACAGAGGGAATTGTCCCAGCTCCAGAAGAGTATGCAAAACCTGCTTCTGCTGCAGTCGATGGGGGTCGATGTCGCGGAGGAACTCCAAGAGGTGAAGGGCCAGCAAGCCTCGCTCTTTGCCTCAAGAGTCCTCCAAAATCATTTTCCGCTCCAGAGTCCGCTCCATCGAGCAGGATGAGACGTGTTCGCATTTCTTCTTCCAAAAGGTGCACAGGGGGAGCACTGTGATCAACAGCCTAAAAAAAGAAGATGGTTCTGTGACGTCTTCGCAGCCTGACATGCTGAGGATCAGCAAATCCTTCTATGCCTGACTGTACGACGTCAAGCCCACAGACCGCACGGCCTCCCAGTCTTTCCTGTCGTCTATCTCACAGGTCTTAGACGACAGCGAGCGGGAGAGTCTGGACCACCCGCTAACTCTGGACGAGCTGACAAAGGCCGTCCAGTCGCTAGCGGCGAATAAAACTCCCGGAAGCGACGGCTTACCGGTCGAGTTGTATTCGGCTCTGTGGGACTGGATGTGCCCAGACCTGCTGGAAGTGTACGGGGGTATGCTTCAGGTCGGCAGTATGTCAGAATCAATGAGGAAAGGCATCATCACCCTCATCTACAAGCAGAAGGGGGAGAGGGATGAAATCAAAAACTGGTGGCCCATTTCGCTGCTCAATGTGGACTACAAGATCCTGTCGAAGGTCATCGCAAACAGGGTCAAGCCTGCTCTGGAGCTGGTGATCCACCCGACCAGACCTGCACTGTCCCCGGCAGGAAGATCTCTGATAGCCTCGCGCTACTCATGGATACGATCGCCTACGTGCGGGACAGGAGGGTGGACACCTGTTTAATCAGATTGGACCAGGATATCGCACACGTACCTGATGGACGTGCTTTCCAAGATGGGGTTTGGGGAGGGTATCCGCAATTGGATCCAACTGCTCTACACAGACATCAGTAGCACAGTTCTAATCAACGGGTGGGAAACTGAAAGCTTTCCGATCAGGTCTGGAGTCAGGCAAGGCTGTCCCGTCTCCTCTGTCTTGTTTGTGTGTTGTATCAAGCCCTTTGCCAAGTCCATCAGGAAGGATGCGAGCATTAGAGGGGTGACAATCCCAGGCAGCGGAGGCGCTCAGGTCAAGACCTCCCTGTACATGGACGACGTCACCATCTTTTGCTCGGATCCGCAGTCGGTCCGCAGTTTGCTCACAATCTGTGACCAGTTTGAACTGGCCTCGGGAGCGAAGGTAAATCGCAGCAAAAGTGTGACTATGTTCTTTGGAAGCTGGTCCGACTGATCCTTTATTTCCTTCACCGTGAAGTCAGATTACCTGAAGGTTTTGGGAACATGGTTCGGAGCGGACGGGGCGTGCGTCAAAAACTGGAAGGAGCGTATCGCTAAAGCCAAACATAAACTGGGATGGTGGAAGCTGTGCTCACTCTCCATTGCAGGAAAGAACCTGGTCATCAGGAGTGAGGTGCTCTCGGTGTTGTTGTACGTGGCGTAGGTCTGGCCCATACCCCGCTCCTGTGACGTGGCAGTCACCCGAGCCGTCTTCCACTTCATCTGGAGATCGAAAATGGACTGTGTCCGCAGAGACATGGTGTACAAATCTCTGGACAAGGGGGGAAAGGACGTACCGAATGTGGCCCTCATCCTGAAGGCTACTTTTGTGTGCGGCTGCATCAAGCTGTGCATAAACCCTTCGTACGCAAACACCAAGTGTCAGTACGTGCTGAGATTCTATCTGTCCCCGGTGTTGCGAAGGATGGGTCTGGCCAGGCTTCCGCGGAACGCTCCAACCAGTTGGACCATGCCTCACCACCTGTCCTTCGTGGAAAAATTTTTCAAGAAAAACACTTTTGACCACAAGGCCATAAAGCAGTGGTCGGCACGCAAGGTCCTGGACGCCCTACAAAAGAAGGAGATGATGGATCCTGTCGGACGGTTCCCCGAGCAGACTGTCGAACTCGTTTGGCAGAATGTTTCATCGCCAGAACTTTCACACAAGCACCAAGACGTAGCTTGGTTGGCGGTGAGAAGGGCCCTACTTGTCAGATCCTTCATGCACAGCCAGGGTTTCAGAGACACGGCACTCTGCCCCCGAGTTGGCTGTGGTGTGGACGAGACCGTCATCCACCTCCTTTGGGACTGCCCCTTTGCAAGGCAGGTCTGGAAGGAGATGCAGTGGTTGCTGTCGAGGTTCATCCCAAGCAGCTCCGTAACACAGGACTCTGTGCTCTGCGGACTGTTCCCAGAGACACACGCTGAGACAGACATCATCTGCTGCTGGAGGGCCATCAACTCGGTGAAAGATGCACTTTGGTCTTGC
This sequence comes from Pristiophorus japonicus, assembly GCF_044704955.1. Taxonomy (NCBI): domain Eukaryota; kingdom Metazoa; phylum Chordata; class Chondrichthyes; family Pristiophoridae; genus Pristiophorus; species Pristiophorus japonicus. Next base: position 137,038,581 of record NC_091991.1, on the reverse strand, counting down.
CGAAATTTGCTGGTCTTCCAGAACAAGGAGACATCCACGTCTGCGTGTTGCAGACTGGCGCAATCCAAGATCCACGAGTACGTGCTGAGGGACGCGCTAAAAATTGCTGCAGTCGCCGCAAAGGCACGATGGAGAAGAGCCACAGTTTAAGGCCCTTCCGTCATGGTAAACCCAGGGGCTGGAATCAGTATAAAACTCCCCTCGGGCTGTACTTGTAAACCTTTGTATAAATAGAGCACCATGATCTGAAAACACCTATGTAGTGCCATGTATAATGCAAGTTCTGCAATTGTTTAGTAATGTATGTTGTAAAGAAATGTAACTGTATCCGCACCCGTTCCGTGTAATGTAATGTAATTTGATGACTGTATTATAATGTATCCTGGATTGTACTGAATTGTACCCTGTAATGTAAAGCAAGCAATTGTATTGAACGGAACTGCCGTCAACATCCAAATGTATTGCATGGAATTGCTGACCGTATCCAAATGTACTGAACTGCCTTCCAATGTATCGTGCAAATTTTTATATGAATAAAGTATATATTTTGAAATTAAAAAAAATTGGGCCATAGTTATGGACTGTCAGGATGACACTTTGCAATCAGCTAATCAACATGTGCCCCGCATTTACAGATAAAGCTAAAAAAAATTACCTCGCAAGATAGGTGACAGTATCACTTTACAAACTACCACTAAATACCCCTCCAATGGGTCCGAATAAATTTACTTCACTGTTTTCGGTTTGGAACTAGCCTGGCTGCTTCATTCATCTGTATCTCTTTCTGTGATAAGTCTCTCTTGACATTGTCTATTCAGCGCTTCCTTGGACTTCCTTGGCTTCTTAGAATCACAGAACAATTACAACACAGAAGCAGGCCGTTTGGCCCATTGTGTCCGTGCTGGTCGAAGAAGAGCTACCCAGCCTAATCCCACCTTCCAGCACTAGGTCCGTAGCCCTGTAGCCCATGGCTCGTTAAATGCACGTCCAAGTACTTTTTAAATGTGATGAGGGTTTCTGCCTCGAACCGAGGCAAGGTGGCGGGTGGTGTGCCACTCGAAGCCACTAGTGAGAGCTGGGTGAGTCGACAAGCCCAAGGATTGGGTGAACATGAAGATGGCAGAAACTCCGAACAAATATTTTGTACCAGTCTTTACAGTAGAGGATACCAACAATATTCCGACAGTGGATAGGCTCGGGGCTATAGGGAGAAACTTAACACAATCATAATCACTAAGGAGGTGGTACTCAGTAAAATAATGGGACTAAAGGCAGATAAATCCACTGGACCTGATGGCTTGCATCCTAGGGTCTTAAGAGAAGTAGCGGCAGGGATTGTGGATGCATTGGTTATAATTTACCAAAATTCCCTGGATTCTGGGGAGGTCCCAGCAGATTGGAAAACTGAAAATGTAACGCCCCTATTTAAAAAATGAGGCAGACAAAAAGCAGGAAACTATAGACCAGTTAGCCTAACATCTGTGGTTGGGAAAATGTTGGAGTCCATTATTAAAGAAGCAGTAGCAGGACATTTGGATGAACAAAATTTGGTCAGGCAGAGTCAGCATGGATTTATGAAGGGGACGTCATGTTTGACAAATTTGCTGGAGTTCTTTGAGGATGTAACGAACAGGGTGGATAAAGGGGAATCAGTGGATGTGGTGTATTTGGACTTCCAGAAGGCATTTGACAAGATGCCACATAAAAGGTTACTGCACAAGATAAAAGTTCACGGGGTTGGGGGTAATATATTAGCATGGATAGAGGATTGGTTAACTAACAGGGAACAAAGAGTTGGGATAAATGGTTCATTCTCTGGTTGGCAACCAGTAACTAGTGAGGTGCCGCAGGGATCAGTGCTGGGACCCCAACTATTTACAATCTATATTAACGACTTGGAAGAAGGGACTGAGTGTAACGTAGCCAAGTTTGCTGATGATACAAAGATGGGAGGAAAAGCAATGTATGAGGAGGACACAAAAAATCTGCAAAAGGACATAGACAGGTTAAGTGAGTGGGCAAATATTTGGCAGATGGAGTATAATGTTGGAAAGTGTGAGGTCATGCACTTTGGCAGAAAAAATCAAAGAGCAAGTTATTATTTAAATGGAAAAAGATTGCAAAGTGACGCAGTACAGCGGGACCTGGGGGTACTTGTGCATGAAACACAAAAGGATAGTATGCAGGTATAGCAGGTGATCAGGAAGGCCAATGGTATCTTGGCCTTTATTGCAAAGGGGATGGAGTACAAAAGCAGGGAAGTCTTGCTATAGCTATATAAAGTATTTGTGAGGCCACACCTGGAATAGTGCGTGCAGTTTTGGTTTGCATTTTTACGAAAGGATATACTTGATTTGGAGGCAGTTCAGAGAAGGTTCACTAGGTTGATTCCGGGGATGAGGGGGTTGACTTATGAGGAAAGGTTGAGTAGGTTGGGCCTCTATTCATTGGAATTCAGAAGAATGAGAAATGATCTTATCGAAACGTACAAGATTATGAGGGGGCTTGACAAGGTGGATGCAGAGAGGATGTTTCCACTGCTGGGGGAGACTAAAACTAGAGGGCATGATCTTAGAATAAGGGGCCTCCCATTTAAAACAGAGATGAGGAGAAATTTCTTCTCTTAGAGGGTTGTACATCTGTGGAATTCGCTGCCTCAGAGAGCTGTGGAAGCTGGGACATTGAATAAATTTAAGACAGAAATAGACAGTTTCTTAAATGATAAGGGATAAGGGATTATGGGGAACGGGCGGGGAAGTGGAGCTGAGTCCATGATCAGATCAGCCATGATCTTATTGAATGACGGAACAGGCTCGAGGGGCCATATGGCCTACTCCTGTTCCTACTTCTTATGTTCTTATGTTCTTATGATCAGGACCAAGGTTTGAGAGAGCATTCAGGACCAACAATTTACAGAGATTTTGAGATAATAAGATATATGCAAAGCAAAGTCATCATTGCAGAGTTCTAGGAGCTCAATTATCTTTGACACGATGGAGAATGCTATGCCTTAGGATCATTAATCATGCTTTGAAACTACTTGCATGGAATTTTTAGTCTAACAGAACTCATTGGTTCCTTTGGATTTTATTAAAGTTTCTACCGTTCTCTCATCCCTACAGATTCTAATTATGCACAACTGTTATCAAATTTGAGAAGCCATTTGATGAACACAGTCCTGTAGTTAATATTATCATCTTAATTATCAATTCATTATGGTGAAGACTGTAGAGCGATCTCTTCCATGATCTGGTTATGGCGTATCCACAATGGAAATTATGAGCTGTTATTGAACTAAAGGAATTCCTTTTTGGCCTTGATACTAGAGAAGATTAAAAACGGAGCATAAATTTAACCTACCGAACACAAAAAGCATAAATCGGATGAAATTAGGGCCTAGAAATTGGATTAGGCCTAAAATGAGCGGTGTCACGGGGCAGCACTATTTGGCTGTGCCAGTTTGCAATGGTCCATGCAGCAAGCAAAACTTGTGCTACCTGATCATTATAATGTTTGGAATGCTGATCTCAGTGCTAACCACACTGCTGATTGGCTTAGTGCTCAATCGGAGAGGCGGGGGCGGGGTGGGGGGGGGGGGCAGTGGGTGGTGGGCGGCAGGAGAGGGCAGTATCGGGTACAGTCTAATGGCCAGTAATGTTTGGCCTAGGGTCTCTCGACTACTTCAAGGGGAGGTGATTTGTTGCAGCAGCACCTCACGGATGAAGACAAGGCTCAGTAACCAAGGGAGCGAGCACAAAGGTTCTCGGATGCTGCACTGGAGGCTTTGGTCGTGGCTGTCCTGTTCTCGCAGGGTGGCAGGAAGCCATGCAAGGCCACTTGCAGAAGGCTCTGGTAGGAGATAGCTAACTTCGTCACAGACTCCAGTGTGGTCCCAAGCACAGGGATCCAATGGTGAAAAAAGTTTAATGACCTCACACGGCAGGTCAAAGTGAGTGAAGGATGCAGCAAATGTGACTCCAGGAGTGACCTTGTGGACCCAGCCATGATACAGCGTGTGATGGGCGATGTCGGTGGCTTCTATTGCAGCACAGGCACAAACGAATCAACGTCTCAGTGCTGCACTGGAAGCTCAGACTGCTGCCATCGTTGCTGGGTTTGCGAGTGTCAAAGAGGGCTTGCAGGGTCTCACAGTAGGCCAGCAATCTGACCTCCATCAGATTGCTAGGAATGCTGAGGTCCCACCCAGAGGGAGTGGCAGTCAGTCTGTGGAGCAAGAACCTGCTGTCCTCTCTCAGGATGACAGCATTCCTACACCCACCATTGCCCTTGCCACTGACTATCAGCCAGCCAGCTCAGACTGCCTCTGCTCATGCCGAGATGGTGCAGTCTGCAGCCGAGCCTTCTAAGTCCACAGCTGGTCAAGGACATCCTGCAGGCCATTGAGAGTCAGCAGCCTTCCACCAGCTATGCTGCAGCCACTGGGGGAACGCTGTGTAGGAGAACTAAAGTAGGTAAAGGCACATGAATGACAGGCACTAAGGGAATGCACAAGGGTGATTAGTTGATATTGTAATGTTGATTGGATTCAGATCTATTTATGATTTTTGTTTGGAATTCGTGTTTTGTGTTGGCTCTCATTTCAGCTTTGTGCCCAGGAGGAAGCTGTGATGTTCGCTGTGATGTTCGTATGATGGGGAAGTGGTGAGCAAGAGGGATCTGGAGTTTCATTCACTGGAATCGGAGTCTGATGAGGCGTTCACGGCAGCCCATCCGGAATGGGGATTTGCTGCCAGCCTCCTCTCGACCTCCTCTTCCTCTTCCTCATCCTGAGGTGGTCCCGCAATTCCTGGTGGCAAGGGTTACACTCTCATGATGGCCAAGTTGTGGAGGATGCAGCAGACCACCATGAAATGGGACACCCGCTCTGGTGAGTACTGGGGGGCTCCTCCCGAGTGGTCAAGGCAGCGGAACCGTTGCTTGAGCTCTCTGATGGTCCGCTCAATGACGTTCCTCGTGGCAGCATGACTCTCAGTATATGAATGCTGAGTACGAGTGGTGGGGTTGCAGAGGGAAGTCATTAGCCAGGTGTAGGGTGGATAGTCCTTGTCTCCAAGCAACCATCCTCGGGATTGATGTGGTGGCTGGAAGATTGCTGGCACACTGGACTGGAGCAGGATGAAGGCATCATGATTGCTGACAGGATACTGGGCATTCACCATCATGATGCACTGGGTGTGGTGGCTCCCCAACTGCACATTAAGTGAGTGGTAGCCATTTTGGTTATGGAACATCACATGATTAGTATGCGGTGCCCACAAAGCCACATGTGTGCAGTTGATGGCACCCTACACCATGGGGAAGCCCACTATCCTGGCAAAGCCACATGCTCCGAGAGAAGACAACATAGTCCTCTCTCTTGGAGTAGAGAACTCCCAGATGCAGTGATGGATGGCAAACTGTGAGATGTTAGCTATGTCTCCTGCTGCAGATTGAAAGGCTCCACTGGCTAAGAAATTGAGAGCCGTCGTTGGCCCGCTCTGAGGCTGCAGGTCAGTTGCAGGAGATGGCAGAGTTCTATGATCACCTCCTTGGTGAAGCGGAGCCTCCTAATACATTGCTCCTTGCTTCAGTGGAGTAAGAGAAGTGCTCTCGGAAGATCCTAAGTGGGAAGGCCTCCTACTGAAAGCCCTCCTGCCCCTCCTCATCCTCCCTCTGCACGCATCTTCTCCTCTTCTTCACGGCCTCCGCTCCCTCTCCCGACGATACTCGAGCACGAGGGGGACTGCAAGTAGAGCCCCCATGACTGTGAGCAAGTGGTGTGAGCAGAAGACTTTAAAGAAGAATGAAGGCGTTCTTCACTTGCACCAAGACAACCAGTCACCTCAGAAACTTTAAACAAGCTTAGAAAGCTGCAAGGGTTACACAGAAGAAAGTTACACGGAGCCAGTTAAACTGAGAAACCATATCAGTTGGAAGTTGTTGATGATGATCCCTTAAAATATCACTGCTGCAAGCTCTTTCCTGCTGCTGATCGCTTGGTCAGTTGGTCGTGATTAAAAGATGGCAGTAAGTGGAGCGGCGACGGTGAAAATGGCAGACCATGTGTCAAGTGAGCATTGCACACTCATTGATGTCATGATCTGCCGATTTTCATTTCAGCACCGAGCGCAGCCAATGGCAGTGACGAAAATGCCGGCCGCTGAGGGACTCACTGGAAGCAGCGGAAGCGAGGTGGACGCAATGTTTTCTTCAAAACAGGCCTCAACGGCCGGCACTGAACCCTTGAATTTCTGGGCCTATGTGCTAGAAATTACGTAGCGTCCTGTTTGGGGCGTGAACTTTTGCGAGAGCGCAGTAGTATTGCCGGGTGTGACACAATGATTCAGACAGGAACTTCCCTTAGAGTGTAAAGGGAGCAATAGCGGAGTGTGGGGGGCGGGGGGGGGGGGGGTTGGGGGTAGAGGTGGATCGCTGCACAAGGTCCCGTGCAGCACTGCTGGTCTCACAGGCTCCTTCCCTTCCTTAAAGGGAAGGGCCAATGCTGCGGTCATTGGAGACTAAAGCTGGGAATGGTCGGTGGCAGTACCTGCGATACGCGCAGAGCAGCCCCGAGCTCTCTAAAAATGTGCAGGGCTGATCAATTGCAGGCTGGGAAAAAAAAAAATCAGCACATTGGGGACATAAATAAATGACCACCAATACCTTTGACTCCCGCTCCCCAAACGGCCAGCCGAGGTGACAACACTTCCTGCAGCTACTATTGTTGATGCCCGGCGATGCTGCAGGGGGCGGAAGCGAATATTGCATCCAGAGCGGTAGTGGGCGCTGCGCACCGGATGACATTGTGATCTCCCGGGGCGCTACAGACTGAGGCGGTAAGTTTTAGGGCCAACGCAAACCTGCCATGGAAGTTTGCGAGCGTCGGTGATTTCGCTGTGCCCGTCGGTAAGCCCTTTGTGTCCCGTTATCTCCCCCTGGAGGCATTAATGGGAGGTGCAAAGAAGGCCAATTTCTCCCCCTATGTATTTAACAAATCGAAATTGCACAGGTAAGTATAATGTAGCCCATGCATGTCAATCAGACCAATGTGGCTTTAAGAACTATTGCAAAAGTTATAAATCACTATAGATACCATTTGCTGTTGGGAAAGTTAGGAACTTTATTGTTTATCATATATGTACAATGTGCCTTTTACACATGAGTAAAGAATAAGGATGATGATTGACCTGAAGGTAATATAGTTTCAGTCTGAAGAAGATTGTCTAATTTAAGCCATTGCATATTCTTTAATTCTGAGCTAAGTCTTCAAGGATAAAGTAGGATATTTTTTACCCATTACATTTGCCATTCAGAATAATTTATTTACCAATGTTGAAATCCATCAGCCACCCATTATATAAATACAGTAGAATGATGCTGGAACAAACCTTTCGCAATAAACTAGGTTAATTAAAACATATTTTACATTTCAAAGCATGGCCATTAAATCAGAGTAATGAGAACAATCCCTGGGTCAAAGAAACCTGACAAACATAAAACAGCATTTTAATTATGGCTACTCTTCAAGTGTATATATTCTTTCGACTTCTTATTTAATTAGTTTGCATTGTTTGTTCTATTATTTTCACATTTGCACCTTGTTTCTGTTTGTATTAATTTTTTGTTCCTCTTTGATGTTCTCATCATGCAGTGTTCCTTTCTTCTCGCTACTGTTTTGAGAAGCTGTGCGCAATGAAGGCAGAATGGGAGCAGCAAATATAGGCACTTGAAGTAAATAGACTGTGTGACACATACAGGATAAGAACCACTTGGTTTAATTTATGGATACTCTAGTATTTGTCTTTGTTGTTATAACAGTTATTAAAGTCTATGCCCAAGAACTGAGCATTAATTCTGTAATATGCACTTGGCATGAGCCCAAATCCTAACATTCAGATTCAGGCAGACATTAAAGACCAATTGACTATATTTTAAATATGGGAATCTGCAAATGACATTTGGTGAGATCGGGCAAACATTTAATGGTGATCTTTTTGACTTTGGGCGATATTGTAAAATGGGCGATATTGATTCAGCCGCCCGTTATACAACTTTCCTAATGAAAAACGAGAGAAGTCTGATATCGCCCATTTTACATTATCGGCCAAAGTCAAAACGACCCCCAATGTGCTTATAAGGTATTTTTCTCTGTTATTTTAATGCTGGCAAAAATCTGTTTATTTTAAATTGGTTAACACCTCTACTAAAACAGCAGATGGAGGAATGTCAAACAAGTGCTTTAACAATCTCTACACTGGGGTGTAATGCAATGGCAAATTTATTTGTTCCCCAGCATGCACCTACAGGTTCACCTTCTCCATCATTCAGGTGAATTCTGCCTATAATATAGCTTTGCTTTTTTTCATTTGGGATCTCCTTTTTCCCCATAACGTAGTGACTCATACCAATGGTTCTGTTGTTACCAGCTGCTCTTCTGTACCTCATCCACATGGCCATTGTTGCGATGATTCTGCAATTCGGCATTCCCTCTGGGATTGCAGTGCTCACCGGCAATGTTCCCTTTAAATTTCCTTTGTCCAGGGTGGGCTACAAACTCCTCTGAGCACTACTACATTGTCCGTGGGTAGCCTGAATGTTAAAAGTCATCGAACTATCACGGGATTGTGAGCGGCCTGTTTGTTTCAATGCGCGGTGCATTCCAGATAGCTGCGCGGCCCCGCACACATGCCCCGTAGAGGGAGCATTGCTACAGCATGCATCACAGGAAATGATAGTCGCGGAGTTATGGTTTTTCACCCATTCATTTTAGTGGATGGAACATCATAAGCGGCACGACTGCAATTTCCCTGCGAGTTCCACTCCCCACTGAGAGCACTGGATCGCACAATAACCCCGGATACGGTGAACCTAGACAGTGGCTATGGGGGAGCATCACAGCCAGGCATGATCTTGTCATCACCTAACATCCACTACTGGGTAGCAAGCAGAAGCGAGAATCCTGGCAGATATTGTATCCTCATTATATTTGGGATGTTAAAGCCAATTATAGCCCCTCAGCCTCAGCCCAGCTGTGATTGGCTAACTAAGGACAGATCCAGGATTGAACCTGAGATCTTGCTGATGTGTCTGGTGAAGCATCACACCAGCTGGTTCCTTACCCAACAATGCATGCAACAAGCTGGTGTTTTTTCAATCTGTAACCACGAACAGTCCTCAAGTTGGTGTAATTATAAGGGATCACTTTAATTTGAAATGTCTTCTTTCTTGTCCAACTGCCTTTTGAGGGACTCAGGGAATGTAAACCCATCACACGCTTTGGTAATCTGTTCCAGAAGGTGATGAGTCCCTGAAAAGAGATACTTATTGACATCTAATCTTACTCATTGCCACATATTTTATTTGCATGCACCCAGTTCTCTCTCTTGATAATTAGATCAATAATTTTAGTGTAACAGTAGTAATAATGCAGATTATCTAACGTAGATGAATAATTAGTTATAGGGGCTATCAATATACTTTTAGACATGTGGCAAAATGACCCTCTTATCATCAAGCTATCTCTCAACTAGTGTCAATTTATAAATAACCCCGCTGGCAAGAATATTATTCAACTAAAATGTCCTGTTTTTCTTTACTAATTGTTTATCCCAGCTGAGGGTACGGCCATCTCCAGACTCTTCCACCCTGTCCAACTTTGATACTGATCTATGGATTGGTCTTCAGGAGGTGTGCATCCATGGACAAGGCGAGCACAATTCCTCTCATGCAGGGAAACCTGGATCTCAGCTTTTCCCGCGATCCAAATCCTGCAGAAAACCATCGTAACATGGTTAGTTCCGATAGGCAGATGTCCGACTTAAGCCAACTATAATTTTATTTTTTAAATATTTATTAAGGTACTGAACAGCTCAGCATCGACACAAAAGCAAAACGTCAATACCAGTCACATGATGCCATCTCATTTTATTTGCTGCTACCACAACGCAGCACCTATCAACATTCTTGCTAATGGGCTGAAATCATGGATGTCAGCAAAACAAACTCGCACAAGAAAAGTCTGTTCAAAATTCCTAAAGATAACAGTTGCAAATACATAAAACAGCAGGTGACTGAGAGTGCATTACTTGGAGGGTCAGCCAACATCACTAACTGTGAGAGGGTCATGTATCTTTAGGCACCTGCTATTCTATTCAACTCGTGTGACTTTGCACCAAAAAAAGGACTGAAATCCTAATACAGGTATCTGGGATTTTTCACTTAGCACTTTTCTCTAAGATAAATCAATCACATATCCAGCGCGTATAGCCATAACCACATGAATTGGCTTGCTATCATTCCATGGAACATGTACTTTCTTTTTTATTTCTGTTTAGGTGACTTTGAGACGTTTTGAGAAAAAATTGGTTTGATTGTCTATCCTGACTTGTCTTCTGTACGTTGGCCATTTTCCAACAGCTTTTATCACTGAAACAGCCTTGGTGGCACTGAAAAAGCACATTTGTACATTGAAATCCCCTTTCCACTTACACATCAGAAAGGAAACAAAAATCTCTCTGATGGAAATAAGTGACTTGTATGCTCACAAATCGCTATAATCAAATTGGGCTAGACTTTCCACTAGGTGGCCAAGACCCAAAAAAATGGGCTTTGTTCTAGCGATGTGGGATGTCTCAGCCTTGCTGATTGCTGGTACAAGGTCCGTTTTTTTTTTGCCATTTTCCACTCGGCCTTAAGCCGGCGATGTGGAATGGGCGATCTCATTTTCGGCGAAGTCACGATCGCCCACCGAAAATGAAAGTCAGGAAAAAAAAGCTTCCCTAGCAACGGCCTTGTGTGCATGTGTGAGATTTTTTTTTCGGCTGACCTGTTTTACCACGTTTAGGAAGGTCAGGGGTCATCACACATGCTCAGAAGGCAGAAGGCAGAGGGAGGGGCTGGAAAGAGAGAGAGAGAGAGTGTAGAGAGATAGGAGGAAGGTAGTATTTTGAGAGGTGTGGGAGGTTGTTTTGGATTGCTAATTGCTTATCAAATTTACAGTTGATATTCTTCATTACTAAATGACAGAAATAATAATGTCTGATGCAGCGAGAAAGAGGGCAAAGGTTTTCAGTGAAGAGGCCAATGAGGCCTTAGTGAATGCGGTGGAGTCACTGTGGGGAGATTTGACTCGGGGTGTACACGGCAAACCCCCATTCTGTGTTTACCGTAAAATCTGGGGGGAGATCGCTGTGGTGGTGTCCTCTGTGTCCCATGAACCGAGGGGATCTGACCAGTCGTAAGCGCTGGAATAATTTGTTGGGTGCAGCGAGAGTAAGTTGCATTTTAAGTTTTAATGCTTATATTTTATATTTTATATTTTACTGATGCATGCAAACTTTTATTAGAGCATTGAATCTCCTACATTGCATGTAATTCCTTAATGTTTTACTTAAACCATGTTAACAGTAAATTGCAATTAATATTTTAAAAAATAATATGTAATGTTTGATTTTTGCATGTACATTTCTTTTATAGCAATGAGTGTCCTGCATTTAATTCAACTTAGACATTCTATTGTATTAAATAACAACCTCTGACCGAAATAGTTTGTCATTCTTAAATGTGTTATGTGAACCAGCAACATATAAGATTTGAAATTATTTAACCTGTTGTGACATCAAGATACTACTTAGTCCAGCAGCATATGCCATGCCATGCCATGCTCTATTCTCTTTTGCAGAAGAAGATGTCTATCAATAGGGCGGAGCAAAGGCGGACGGGGGCGGCATTGCTCAGCTGCAGCCCCTCACTGCGATTGAGGAGCGTGCGGTCGCGCTGGCTGGCCGTGAGAGCCGAGTGGCCATCACCCGTGGTCTGGCTGAACCCAGCCATGCGTCTCGTGAATAATTTGTAATTTGTCGCACTGTATTAAAAACAGTACTAAAAACTTAAGTATGTAACTGATCTAATGTCCTGTAATTAAAATTCACTTTATTAAAGACGGTATTAAAAACTTTATGTTACTGATCTAATGTCCTGTAATTAAAATGAAAAATGCTATACTTGTAATGTGCTTATGATGTAATAAGGATGTCATGTCAGTTCATGCATGCATAAGAAGCACGGCATATGAAGCAGGGATTGCAACAGTTACAGCTTTCTGGGATAGTTGATAGTCTCTTGGTAATGTTCATAGTTATGTTCTAATGAGATATGTAAAAATGTCATCATGTGTGCTTTTAAGGTAAACCAGATACACTGATAGTGGTGCAGTTGGCACCAGGACCGTCAACAGCCACAACCCCATCGGATTGCGATGAACCTGAGGAGGAGCCAGAGGGAGAGGGGTCTCCCGAGAATATTTTCGAGGAGGACGAGCAGGAGCAGGATTGGGAAGAATGAGGAGGAGCTGGAGCCCGAGGAGGCCGTTGATGTGGGGGGGGGGATGAACTTGCGGTCATCTCCATTGAGAGCGATGAGGCACCGGGACCAAGCGGTGTGCAGCTGGTGACACCAAGGCGCGTCATTTTACACACGCTGAGCCCACGGAGGTCGGGTCAGCGAGGTGAGCAATCGCCTACCTCGGACAGAGTGCTTGGTCTCCATGTGCAGGGAGACGGTCGCGATAGGTCACGACCTTATCCAGGGGTTCGATGGGTTCTCCACGAACTGGAGCCAGTTCAACGTGAATTTCTCCAACTGGTCTTCCGTGCAAACGGAGTAGCACGGGAGACCTTGGAGGTGATTCGGGAACAGACCGCTGCAACCAACGCCTTTCGATATGCGTTGCTGGCTGGACACAGGGCTGCACCCCAAGGTGTCGTGTCAGCTCAGAGTGTGACCCCTGGCACTCAAGCGAGTACGGAGGATACTGTTCCTCCTGACTCGGAAGACGAGCCTCAGGCTTTGGCTTCCACTCCAGCACCTCCACCACGGCAGGAAGTCTTGCCGTTGCCCGCTGCTCGCCAGCTTCGTCTCGGTCTGTAGTGACCAAAACGGGAGGGTGGTGTTAAAACGCGGGGTGGGAAAGGACCTGGAGGGAAACGTGGTCGCAGGTGGGCGGGGGGGGGGGTTCTTATTAATTGTTAATTGTTTGATAGTTCGTTTGTTCATTGTTGTTTGGGGTGGGAGGGAAGGGTATGTTGGGGGGGTTGGGGGGGGGGGGGCCAAAGGGTGTTGAGATTTAATACTTCGTTTTGTTAAATAACATTTTTTATTGAGTTTAACAAGTGTTGTGCCTTCTCTCATAGTAATGTAAATCATAACATTTTAACATTTTAACAATTGTTCCGCATTAGTTGAGCGTTGTATTATTGTTACAAGTTGACGTAATCTAAGCATTAATGAACATGACGGGCCACTGCAAGCAAGGCAGAAATGTAACTCTACGCAAATGCAACTTTTGTTTAACTATAAATGTAAATGTAAATGTGACTATCCACAATGAAAGGTCATGAAAAGCATTCGTAAATGAGCTGCTGACGCAACAGCTTAGCAGCCGCATAACTGCCACTGGGTACTGGTCTTTGGATGGGACCAGGGCTAGATCGCCAGGCTGATTGCCCTCCGCTAGGTCCCCACCTGCCTCTTCTTCCGCCTCTTCCTCCTCGCCGGCTGGCTCTTCCGTCTCCCTTCCTTCTGGAGGTGGACCTGCAGCCCCATCTGGCATTAGTTGTCCTCTCCTTATAGCTAGGTTATGCAGCATGCAACACACCACAATAAACTCTGCGACCTGGTCAGGGTGATACTGTAGGCTGCCACCAGAATGGTCCAGGGCATCTGAGGTGCTGCTTTAGGACTCCAATTATCTTTTTGATGATGTTGTGTGACACTATGTGGCTTTCATTGTAATGTTTCTCGGCTTCAGTGACGGGATTACGCAGTGGAGTCATCAGCCAACTGGCAAGGCCATATCCCTTATCCCCCAGCATCCAACCGTGACCTTCTTGCTAATTGAGAAACAGGTCAGGGATAGCACTCTCACGTAGGATGTGCGCATCATGGATGCTGCCAGGAAATGTAGCATTTACTGCCATGATTATTTGCTTGTGGTCGACAACAAGCTGCACATTCAGGGAGTGAAATCCCTTTCTGCTATGAAAAACCTCTGTGTTCTTTAAGGGGGCTTTCAGAGCAATGTGCGTGCAGTCTATTTCTCCCTGCACCTTGGGGAAGTCTGCTATTCTCGAGAAACCCAAAGCCCCCTCGGCCTGTTCCTCCCTGGTCATCGGGAAGCTTATAAAGTCCATCCTGTGAGCGTAAAGAGCTTCAGAATGCAGCGGTGTGTGGCTGTAAGGGGGAGGTGTGGGGTGTGTTTTCTATGAGGGGGTCAGGTTCTCTTCTGACCAACTTGAGTGGTTTCGAATCGCTCCCCCTCCCTTGGGTTCTGTACTCTGGATTTATTTGGGGGGGGGGGGGGGGTGACAAAAGTGCAGAGGACACTGCTTGATGCAAAGAATTTTGTTTTTATTACAGTCAAAGTAATACAGGCTTAGTACTCTAGTAAGAAAATATAAGGCCAAACTTACAATCACTCTAATAAAGAACAATGCAAGGAAAGGTACAAGGTCAAACTTATAATCACTCTAATAAAGTACCATACACTACACATTCAAAGGGGGTTGCAGTAAAATTATACCTCCCACCTCCCAATACCTAATTCTAGCTAGGTTAGACTCCAGGGCAGGCAGGGACTTATGCTTACCAATCCTTTTGCTAGTTAATGGTAGATGGTGGTGTTTTTCCTTCCTTCAGGACTTCAAGACTTCGAGGCTAGAGAAGTTAGTTTACAACTGTCGTGTTGGTTTCTCTCCTTGGCTTGATGAGGGCACCTCTCTCCCCTCTTTCTAACCTCTGTTGAAAACAGTGGCCAGTTATACGATTTCAGTGTTCTAATCTTGCTGCCCAATCTGTTCACAATGCTTTGTATAATTTTGGCGGGCTTGGTTCTTCTTTGTAATATTTTGTCGGGCTCGTTAAAGTTGATATGTCTTGGGTGGGTTGATGTTCGAAAACTGTTTCCTGATGGAAATATTAGTTTGGTAATTGCAATGTCCTTTTGTGCTTAGTCTTTCGCATACAGGCTGGATTGGGCCTTTTTGTGATGTATATGCTGAAATGGTTTGTCCAGACCCATGTTGATGGGGAGCTATCTCTGGGTGATACTGTGATGGTAATGTCTCTTGTGACGAAGGATTTTCAAATATTCATTCTTCCAGACAGGTTAACTCAGTCCTCACATCCAGACAGTTCCAATAATCAAGTGGGCTTCTTTTGTTCCCTAGGTCCGCCCACAGGCTTGAATTTGTCTTGTAAAAGTTCATAATTCTATTAAAGTTTGTAATTTCTTCCATAAGCACTTTAGAGTTCCAAACTTTTCGGTAGATAGTCCCAAATTAAATTTCCTTCCGAATGAGCCCAAACACAGGGGGGGTTTCTTGTGAATTTTGCTCTCTGCAGTGGCGTACTGAGAGATATGACAGATGTCGCCAGTTGAAGCCTGAAAAGATCCCGATGTGTAGAAGGCTAGGGCTGCAGTAACCTTCACCTCAACGGACAGTACGGTTCTGATGGTGCTGGAAGGCTGCAGATCACCCTTGACGAGCTGACAAATCTCATCGATGACCTCCTTCCGGAAGCGCACCTCCTAAGACACGCGTTTTCAGACAAGTTGAGGTAAGATTGCTTTTCCAAGTACCTTCGTTGGCTGTACACTCGCCTCCTCTGTCTCCTCTGGCTCTGTCTATGCATTTCTCTGCCATCTCTTCGATTGATCCTTTCACAAACCAGTGTGTGAGCAGTTACGAGTAATGGTGCAGAAAGCATAGGCCCCATCACAATCAATAATTATTTTCACTTGCTATAAATGCATTTTTCAGTAAAAAATGTCTAATCCACTAGTCTACTAATGTTAAAATTAGAATTAAATTATAATCTGAGTAGATATATCTATACAGGACCCTTAAATAACTTACAACTATGTAAGCACGATTTTTTAAGCTGTCTCCACCCTTCCTCCGAAATTCAAAATGGCGTCCGTAGTGCCCATTTCCTTCTGTAAGACCCGGGAAAAGCAACTATTACCCAGCCTTGTTTTCGGCCTTACATCAGCCCAGCCTTGTGATGGTGATGTGCTGAAAGTCGGGATGGGCCTTGTGTGGACGATCAGCTCGGCAATCATTTCGGCGAAGTTTCTGGCCTAGTTTCGACTTTTGGGTGATAGAGGTCCATTTTGAGCCATATATGGGCCTTAGATGGGCGATGTCAAGTGGAAAGTCTAGCCCAATATGTTATATTATTTGTGCATTAAAGCGTTATTTTGCTATAATTGTTTCAGAAGACGATTTGTTTCAATCTGTTTTTTTCTCCACCCCTTCCAGAAGAGAGGCTTTGCTCTCTCAGTTGCTCTTTTTACTTCTTATGGTTGTGGTTCATTGTTAATTTAATTATTTGACTCTATGCACTCAAAGTGTTGTAAATAGATTCAGCTGAATTTGGAACTTGTATCGCTCGCTAGAGGTCACTGAGAGAATAGATTTGCACCCTGACATCACATTACTGTAACTCAAAGTGATGCACTGTCTTGTTCAACTTTACATATATTGAACCTCATGTATATTCTCGTAAATTTATAGAAACATTTTATCACGCATTTTATTAATGGCGATTTAAAAGAACAATTATTCCTTATCACCGATAACATGATAACTTTTACTTCTTCCTCTCGCTCTACTGCATTTCTTTTTCAATTACTCTTCACAGCCGTTGCTATGGTTTCCTGTCTATTTAAACTACCAACACTGTGAGACTTTAAGTACACATGATGGCGTTGCTGACAGTATTGAGAATAATCATAAAAAGCTTAATGTATATAGCTAACGTAATCTCAAATCGCAACCTCTTGGATCAAGATACAAATCAAGTGCAAAGAGACATTGTATTCAAATAGGGTATTATCTCACTATTCAAGGTATCTTTTGCTGTTGACAAGATTATAAAATTGAAGAATTTCAATTGGTTCAAAAGAGAAAGACTTATAGGATTGGCTGGCTTTATTAGCATCTATTTACCTTGGTTTGTCCTACTTTTCTTAAACTTTTTAAAGGACAAGATAATGCAAACCTAATTTAATGATCATAGAATTAGGTTTGCTAGCCAATTTAAGTCCCAACAGTCTTGAAATTCCTTTGCGGCCTACTTTTAGCACACCAAATAATATGTTCACTCTAATACGTTTGATTTTACTGAAGTTGCTGGCCCATTTAATATAAGTATTTTTATATGTTTTAGAACTACGGGAGATGACTCAGTGGTAGCTCACTCAATTTTCTTTTTCTTTAAAATCAGTTTTCCGCCATGGTTTCAAATAAATGCTGCAAGCAGTTTAGCAACTCCATTAAATTAGTGCAAACAGGAATTTAATGTGAATAGATGAACCAGTGCCCTAAAAATAGTGCACAGAACATTTTCAATCCAATCGGTCAAACCGACCACAACCTCTAAGACTTCGCCAAAGAGTCAAATTGCTTAAAGGGGCAATTTAATCTTGCTAGTGATTTGGTTACAGCATTGGTTAAGTTTCAGTTCCTTTCTCAATTTGCTTTATTTGTGTCCATGGTAAATTGCAGTCTCCATAGGCAAACCGACGTTTCTTATGTGGTGAGCATACAATTTGAGAGTGTGAGGAACAGCAACAGGGTACCTCTGAGCTAACAATCTACCATTTTACTGTCAAATTAATAAATTAATACTGGAGTCCACTTCATCAAAGACGGATAACATCAGCCTATTCAGAACAGGCTAATCTAGTAGTCAAAAAAGAATTACTTACAACAAGCAATGCAGATGAGTTTTTAAATAGTACAATACACTGCTATAGAACTGGAGACAGTTTGCAACGGGGTTAACCAAATAAAGCTGGCTGACAAGTCTCTTTAACTCTAATTGCAGACCCTGATCAAAAATGTTTCTTTGAAATAATCCTGTTCTCATTTAAAACAGAATGCAGTCTTTTTATTAGGAATTATGTAACTGCTATTTTATAGATTATTGTATAGACCAAAGTCCCCAGTGCACAAAATGTCCTATTTTTCACAAGTAATTATTTTGCTGAACAGAATGAAATTCAATCCATCAAACGTAGATGAACAGCTGAGCAATAGGGGCTGAAATTGCCCCTTTTTCTAGCCCCGTTCGAAGCATATGGGGGCATTAACGGGATGCAATGGCATTTTCGTACAGGGGAGGCTAGAACCCCCGGGGAAATTGCCCTGGAGGTTTGGGGTAGGGGCTGTGTCCTGGCAGCTCCGTGGTTAGTGCCCCGGGCTGGTGCGCACCAGGCGATGTCATCGTTGTGCGTGCCGACCCCTCACCGCCCCAGGCGACTCCTTTGCGCCCTGTGGGAGAAATTTCCCCCGGGCCGCGAGGCTGGAGCGGGTGGATGTCAGTGGGCATCCGCCACTGGGGCGCCCCTTAAAGGGGAAGCCTTTAGCGCCCCAGGCCGCCATTTTGATTTGTCAGCTGACTCTTGTGTCGACCCGACAATGGCGGCCCTCGCGTCGACCAGGCCGCCATCGTGCAGCCCGGCACTCTGTTTTGGGTGCCAGGCTGCTGGCCCATTCGATCATGTCCCTGGTGGCCCAATGGTGGCCACCAAAGGGCCTGCAGAGTGCGCAGCGGCCCTCCCCTTTAATGGAAAGGGTGGGGCGTTGTAGCATGTTAGCTACATCCATGTACTTCAGTGCCCCGGCTGCGCCCCCTCACACCCTCCCCCCGTCCCCCCAAGGAAGCAGAGTGCCGGAGTCAACGCTCCGCTTTCTTCGAGGGGCTCACAGCCCAATTCCATGTTGAGGGCGGGACTTCCAGGCCAGGCACAGGAAATCTTACCCCAA
Organism: Pristiophorus japonicus; assembly: GCF_044704955.1. Lineage (NCBI taxonomy): Eukaryota > Metazoa > Chordata > Chondrichthyes > Pristiophoridae > Pristiophorus > Pristiophorus japonicus. The sequence continues at coordinate 137,019,751 of NC_091991.1, read as the reverse complement.
TCGGGGCGAGGGGCAATTTTGTGACCAAGGTCATGAAGATGACCACATTAGATGTAGGTGGAATGTAAATAGACATCATCTGTGTCTTAGCAGCTTACACAATTCAACCGACAATAGGTGCTAGATACAGTCAATTCCCAACTGAACAGACTTCTGATCAAAGACAAGGGGGCTGAAATTGTCCCTTTCTATAAGGCCTGTGGCTTCCTGAAAGCAGTGGCCACGAGTTGGTGTGGACTGGTCGGCGAGTTGGCACAGAGGGCCGCCAATTTGAATGCCGCTTCGTGCACATGGTGACCCTTTCCCGACTGGCAATGACCCCTTTCTGAAATTGGCCCACGGGAAATTGCCCCGATTGTACATTGCCCCGCGTGAGTGGCACTGCCGCTGGTCGGTGCCCCTGACAGCTTTTTCTGTTGGTGCCCTTTCTGTGGCTTGGCGGCATGGCCGCCCTGAAAGGGGAGGTGGCGCTGCTGGCAACTCCATGTTTTTTTTTGTCGGCCGAATGGCAGGTCGGGCCGACAATTGTGGCTCAAGGTTCGGCCGGGCCACCAACAGGGGGCCTGGCACCCACTCTTGGGTACCAGGCTGATGGCCCAGTCGAAACCCTCTCTGGTGGTCCAGTGTTTGCCACTAAAGTGGCTGCAGAGTTCGCTGCGGCTCTCCCCTTTAACTGAAGGGGAGGGATGTTCGCTGATGACTTGCAGCGTCGGCCACTCCGACCCGCCCCCACTTCCGCCCCGATAATGAGACCACTTACGACCCGCTCCAAAAGAACCCACAAAGTGCTGAATTTCTCCAGATTGGGACAGACGGAGCACTTCAAGAGCGGTGGGTGCAACTTTCGTTTTGGGCAAAGGTCAATTTTGTCCCAAGTAGTCTTGTTCCTACAGCTGAGGTGGTACTAGCTATCACTTTGAAGCTTTGAGAAGGGTTTTTTTTTTGTTGAAAAACTGACCTGCTTTTGCTTTTAAAGCAATTGGTGATGCCAAAATATCTATTTTTGGCAAAAAGAAATATTTTGTCTCAAAATCTGCAAGAAGAATTATAAAGAGACTCATTGCACTTGTTTATTTTGTTAATCACTTGTAAACTGTCTCCACACCTCCTGTACTATATAAAGAAAGACTTGCATTTATATAGCACCTTTCATGACTTCAGGACGTCCCAAAGCACTTTACAGCCAATTAAGTACTTTTGAAGTGTAGTCACTGTTGTAAATGTATATTGTGCTATTCAATGCCTCACCAGTTTGACTTTCTTCTGTAAGTGATTCAATTTATAAATTAATCTACTTAGATCAGTCTGTAACTAGATTAGTCTTGTGCAGCTATTATTATCTATCTTCTGAAGTGACATGATATTGTTGAATCCTACATACTATCGGGTAGCAATTTAACTGTAAAAGACTAGATTGTTTTCCCTTAATTAAAGCCAGGGACACACCACTCTTGTTCACTGCGCACTGTAAAGTTATAAGTTTCAGCTTCTAGAGAACATGGGGTTGCCTATAGAAGCTCAATTGTTGTAAACACGAAAAAGCAACTTGAGAAAGGACCCAAGTTGTAACAATCTTGCCAGCTAAAGTGTGATTAATATTGGCTATAGCATCTTGTCATATTGTTAAATGTATCTGTAATGTCTGTAAGCTTGTAATGTTTGTAGCTCCACACTGTGGATGTGGATGTATTGTGTACTGCAAGTGCAGGGTTAATAATAAATAGAACTAGGCAGATTCCGGAGACTTCCGAGAGAGCTGCCTGCCATGTTAGGAAGCTGTGTGTGCTGTGCTCTGTGAATATATCACATTTGGCGACGGAAGATGGGAATTTTCGGATGATTTAAAGCTTAAATTTTGTGGGTGAAGGATTCAGCCAGCCGACAGAGAGACTTTGGAAGTTTCTGTCTTTGAAAAAAGCTACAAAATCTGAGGTAATATACAGCACACGGTGTGAACAGCTAGAGATTAAAATGGCAGGTGTATTGGGACATTTGGGTGAATATAGACACGGCTGGGAACGTTTTAAAGCGTATGTGAATCGGCTAGAATTGTATTTCATTGCAAATAACATAAACGAAGTTCCAGACAATGCAGTCCAGAACAGGGCTGTGTTGGAATGTAAGAAAGCGATCTTCTTATCGGAGGCAGGTCCGGCATTATATGACATTCTTGTAAATCTGCTTGTGCCTGACGAGCCAAAGGACACAACGCTTAAAGAGATTTTAACGAAGCTGGAGCAGCACTATAACCCCAAACCGTTAGAAATTGCTGAAAGCTATTGTTTCGGGATTCAGAATCAAAAGGCTGATGAATATATCAGTGATTACATCGTAGCATTAAAAAAGCTATCGATGCACTGTAATTTTGGAAACTTTCAAAACCGAGCATTACGGGATCGTTTTGTTTGTGGGGTGAAAAATGATGCGATCAGAAGGAAGTTATTGATGACGGATGACTTGACTTTTGAGATTGCTTGTCAGACAGCGAGGTCGATGGGCATGGCCGAACAATATTCCCGAGAATTAAATAATAATTACGGTCGTCAGTCAACCGAGGTAAATCACCTGCAGGTTCAAAGTAAAAGACGGGCATGGCCGAAAGTCTCAGAAACTGGAAATTCTACCAGAGCGTTGAAGTCGTGCTACAGGTGCCTGGGCCAACACATTGCTCAAAGTTGTCCATACATGAAGGCAGAGTGTGGTTTCTTCTGCAGAAAGACTGGGCATCTTGTGAAGGCATGCCGACTGAAGGGTAAACCAGCGTTCAAAGCCATGCGTCCAGCGTTCAAACCTATGAGTAGAAATCCAAAGAGACGACATAACATGGAAGAACAACAACAGGACGAGGAGATGTTAAAGTTACACGTCATCAGGAGCATGAGGTTAATGGACAGCGATTCGGAAAGCATCAAAATCCACATAGATGTTGTGGGATTCAAGATGCCAATGGAAATTGACACGGGTGCATCCGTGAGTGTAGTACCGGAGTTACTATACCTCGACAAATCGTGTGATTTCCAACTGGAGAAATCCAAGATAGAGCTGCGAGGCTACTCGGGAGAGAAAATTCCTGTGGTAAGTCATATCACCGTACCGGTGAAATATAAAGATCAATTCCAGAACTTGCCTCTAATAGTAGTGAAAGGAGACAAGCTGGCCTTACTAGGAAGAAATTGGTTGAGCTCACTGAAGCTGGATTGGAGTAAGATTTTCTGTGTGGAAGCGAGATTTTCATCAACGGATGAGGTGATCAAGAAGTATCCGAAGGTCTTCTGCGAAACGGGCAGTCCGATCCAAGGCTTCAAGGTGAGTGTCAGGGTACAGAAGGACAGTAGATCGGTTTACTACAAGCCACGTTTCGTACCATATGCACTCAAGGAGAAAGTTGAGCAAGAACTCAAAAGACTAGAGACTGAGAACATTATTTATAAGATGGATCGATGTAATTGGGCTATACCCATTGTTGTTGTACCTAAGTCCAATGGTAAGGTAAGATTGTGTGGTGATTATAAAGTAACCATAAACCAGGTTCTAGAGGGTAATGTCCCCAATACATTGCTGAATATAGAAGATTTGTTCACAACACTGACAGGTAGTCAGATCTTCTCAAAACTGGATCTTACGAATGCCTACTTACAGCTTGAACTAGATGAGGAGTCCAAGTCATGTTTGACTATAAATACTCATCTAGGTCTCTATCAATTTAATAGGCTACCGTTTGGAGTGTCTTCTGCCCCTGCCATATTCCAAGGGGTGATGAACCAGATTTTGCAAGGTATTGAAGAGGTAGTGTGTTACTTGGATGACATACTAATTTCAGCACCAAATAGGCAAATTCATAATAACATATTGAATGAAGTCCTCAAACCGCTAGAGAAGCACAGAGTACGAGTGTCTGCTCATAAGTGTGAGTTGTTTAAAAACTCAGTGGAGTACTTAGGGTACAGAGTAGACAAAGATGGTTTACATCCAACTACAGAAAAATTGGATGCAATTAGAAATGCACCCACTCCCAGGAATGTCACTGAACTTCGTTCATTCTTGGGTCTTTTGAACTATTATGGGAAGTTCCTACCAAATTTGGCTACAGTATTACATCCACTGAATGAACTTTTGAAAAAACAGGTCCATTGGAAGTGGTCAAAAGAATGCGATACAGCATTCAAGGATTGTAAAAGAAAATTGGTAGAGAGCACCATGTTAGTTCACTATGACATATCTAAGGAGATTAAGCTAGCATGTGATGCCTCTCCGTATGGAGTTGGGGCAGTGATCTCTCATGTATTAAGTAATGGGGAGGAGAGACCAATTGCTTTTGCTTCACGCACTCTCGGTGCCAGTGAGAGTAATTATGCGCAAATTGAAAGGGAAGCATTGGCATTAATTTTTGGGGTCAAGAAGTTTCACAAATACTTGTATGGTCGTAAGTTTACCATCGTTACGGACCATAAGCCCCTAACAGCAATCCTCCATCCAAAGTCCCCAGTTCCAACATTAGCTGCAGCCCAAATGCAGAGGTGGGCTTTGATTTTGTCAGCATATACATAAGATATTGAATACAGACGATCAGCTAATCACAGTAATGCTAATGCAATGTCTAGATTGCCTTCCCCATCACAAGTTACACCCGATAGGGAAGAAGTGTTTTACTTTTCATACATTGATGAACTGCCAGTCACAGCTGAAAAGATTGGTAGAGCAACCAAACGTGACCCAGTGATGTCAAAGGTGTATGAGTATATTGCAAATGGATGGCCAAACCAGGTAACAGACAAAGATACACATCCATTCTTCATTCGTAGGAATGAATTATCAGTCGATAAAGATTGTATCACGTGGGGTGCAAGAGCGGTTATACCAAATAAATTCAGGTCCAAATTATTAGGAGACCTCCATGACCAGCACCTGGGAATGTGCTTGACCAAGAGTTTTGCACGGAGTTATTTATGGTGGCCAGGTCTTGATAAAGGGATAGAGAATCAGATTGAAAGTCTGAGTCCGAGTCAGGAAAACAAAGAGCCTGAAGTTAGAGTGACTTCAAATGAAAATCAAGGAAATTCCATGGAGGAAAATGTTCCTCAGGATGAGCCTCGAATGAGTTTAGATTCGACACCATGTTTGAAAGGTTCTGTTCGAGAGTGAAGGTATCCTCTTCGAAACAGAAAACAAGTGGTAAAGTTAACTTTGTAAATATGGAAAAAAAAATAAGTTTATATCCTGTGTTATGTATAAACATGGAAGTTATGATGGCTTCTTCATCAAGGAGGGAGAAGTGTAATGTTTGTAAGCTTGTAATGTTTGTAGCTCCACACTGTGAATGTGGACGTATTGTGTACTGCAACTGCAGGGTTAATAATAAACAGAACTAGGCAGATTTCGGAGACTTCCGAGAGAGCTGCCTGCCATGTTAGGAAGCTGTGTGTGTTGTGCTCTGTGAATATAACACAGTATCAAACTGCTGCACACAAATTATTGTCATTTAGACCAAGTTGGCAGGCCTTCTGCACCTGCCAGATCCCACAAACAGCACAGAGATGAACAACCAGTCAATCTGTTTTGTGGTTGAATGTTGGCCAAGACACTTGGAGAACTCACTGCTCTTCTTCGAGTAGTGCCATGAGTCTTTAACTTCCACTGGAACAGACAGACTGGACGTTAGTTCAACACGCCAACTGAAAGGACAGCACCACTGACAGTGCAACATTCCTTCACTACTGCATTGAAGTGTCAGCCCAGATGATGAGCTCAAGTCGTGGGAGAACAGCCTTTGAACTCACAACCTTCTGACCTCGAGGCCAGAGCGCTACCTATTGAGCGAAATGCACAATTTTGTGGTGACCATGTCTGTTTCATAGGTTGGGGATAAAGTTATATTTTAAGATTTGAATTATTAGAACACTATATTTTAAAATGGTAAAGGTCTGTAGTACTTGAATCTACCAACTGCCTTCCAAAAAAGATTGCTAATAGTCCAATTTTTGGGGAGCAGGGAAGATCATAATTCATAATTCTACTATTCTCAGTACTGATTGTGTTTTCGACCATATATCCACCCCATCACCAAGACTGCATACTTCCACCTCCATAACATCTCCCGCCTCCACTCATGCCTCAGCTCATCTGTTGCTGAAACCCTCATCCATGCCTTTATTACATCTAGACTTGACTATTCCAATGCTCTCATGGCCAGCCTCCCATCTTGCACCTTACATAAAATTGAACTCATCCAAAACTCTGCTGCCCATATCCTACCTCGCACCAAGTCCCGTTCACCCATCACCCTGTGCTCCCTAACCTACACTGGCCCTCAGTCTGGCAACCGCTTGATTTTAAATTCTCATGCTTGTTTTCAAATCCCCCCCATGGCCTCGCCCCTCTCTATCGCTGTAACCTCCGCCAGCCCTACAACCCTCCGAGATCTCTGCGCTCCTCCAATTCTGGCCTCTTGTGCAACCCCGATTTTGATCGCTGCACCATTGGCACCCGTGCCTTCGGCTATCTGGGCCCGAGGTGTTGGAATTCAATCCCTAATTCCACCTGCTTCTCTATCTCTCCTCCTTAAAACCTCTCCTTTGACCAGCTTTTGGTCATCCGTCCTAATATCTCCTTATGTGATTTGGTGTCAAATGTTGTTTGTTAACGCCCATGTGAAGCACCTTGGGTAGTTTTACTGTGATAAAGGTGCTATTTAAATGCAAGTTGTTGTTGTTGTTGGTTATAAACATTGCAAAAGTAGCAGTTTGCAGTAGCAGTAGAGAAAGGCTTTCTCAGAAGCTTAGAACCTAAAAGGCATGGTGCTGGGAAGAACCCCGTAATTGAAAGAACTTTCTCAAAGTGGCTTTCTTCCCTTCTGTTGCAGACAGGAAAGAAAGAAAGACTTGGATTTATATAGTGCCTTTCACGACCATCGGATGTCTCAAAGTGCTTTACAGGAGACAGTAAAGGGCTGCAGTTCTAGCATTAGGCGGCCCATAGTTTGTATTGTGTTCCTAACACAGATTAGACTGCACACAGGGAGGTTAAAGTAACAGTGACCTCAGTCTTTATTAAGACACTCCAGAGTGAGGAACAGGCCTTAGGGGCCGGCTTATATATAGTGCTCCCAAGGGATGCTGGGATCCCTTGGGACTTCAGGGGATGCTCCCTGGTGGTGGAACATGGGAGTGCATGCTTTACAGATACACAACATCACTCCCCCCAAAGTCAAAGTGAAAACTATTTACAAGGTGAGACGGTCGGGAGTCTTTCTTTACCTGATGGACCGCCTCGGTACAAATGTCTGTTCTGGTGTGTTGACTGTGCCCTCGCTGGGCTGGTGTGTTGTTGGCCCTGTAGGGCTCCTGGGTTAGCCTGACCTTGCTGGGCTGTTGGGCGTGATGGGTTCAATTTCCTGGTCCGAGGCGGTGTCGTTGATCCTTTGGGTGTGTGTTGTGGGCTCGAAAAAGATGGTGTCTGCTGTGGGTTGTTCAGGGCAGTGTGTGAACCACAGCCTCGTTTGGTCCAGGTACTTTCTGCAAATTTGTCCATTGTTCAGTTTGACTACAAACGCCCTACTCCCTTCTTTAGCTATCACTGTGCCCGCGATCCACTTGGGACCATGTCCATAGTTTAGCACATACACAGGGTCATTCAGATCAATTTCCCGTGACACAGTGGTGCGACCATCGTTTACATTTTGTTGCTGCCACCTGCTCTCTATCTGATCGTGCAGGTTGGGGTGAACCAGCGAGAGTCTGGTTTTAAGTGTCCTTTTCATGAGTAGCTCAGCTGGGGGCACCCCTGTGAGCGAGTGGGGTCTCGTGCGGTAACTGAGCAGTACTCGGGACAAGGTGGGTTTGGAGTAAGCCTTCTGTAACTCGTTTAAGGCTCTGTTTGATTGTTTGTACTGCCCGCTCTGCCTGCCTATTGGAGGCTGGTTTAAACGGGGCCGATGTGACATGTTTGATCCCATTGCGGGTCATGAATTCTTTAAATTCGGCACTGGTGAAACATGGCCCGTTGTCACTGACCAGTATGTCAGGCAGGCCGTGGGTGGCAAACATGGCCCTCAGGCTTTCAATGGTGGCGGTGGCGGTGCTTCCCCACATTATTTCACATTCAATCCATTTTGAAAAAGCATCCACCACCACCAGGAACATTTTACCGAGAAACGGGCCCACATAGTCGACATGGATTCTCGACCATGGTCTGGAGGGCCAGGACCACAAACCTAGTGGTGCCTCTCTGGGTGCGTTGCTCAACTGAGCACATATGCTGCATTGCCGTACACAGGACTCTAAATCAGAGTCGATACCGGGCCACCACATGTGGGATCTGGCTATCACTTTCATCATTACTATACCCAGGTGTGTGCTGTAGAGATCCGAGATGAACGTCTCCCTGCCCTTTTTGGGTAGCACTACGCGGTTACCCACAACAGGTAATCTGCCTGAATGGACAGATTGTCCTTTCGCCGTTGGAACGGCTTGATTAGCTCTTGCATTGCAACGGGGATGCTGGCCCAGCTCCCATGCAGTACACAGTTTTTTACGAGGGACAGCAGAGGATTTTGGCTGGTCCAAGTCCTAATCTGGCGGGCCGTGGCAGGTGATTTATCATTTTCAAATGCTTCCATGACCATCAACAAGTCTGCGGGCTGCGCCACCATCAACAAGTTTGCAGGCTGCGCTATTTCCAACCCCGTGGTGGGCAATGATAGCCGACTGAGAGCATCCGCACAGTTCTCGATGCCTGGCCTGTGGTGGATGGTATAGTTATACGCTGATAGCGAAAGTGCCCACCTTTGTATGTGGGCTGAGGCATTAGTATTTATCCCCTTGTTTTCAGCGAACAGGGATATGAGGGGCTTGTGATCGGTTTCCAGCTCAAATTTGAGGCCAAACAGGTACTAATGCATTTTCTTTACCCAGAACACACAAGCTAATGCCTCTTTCTCAATCATGCTGTAGGCCCTCTCAGCCTTAGACAAGATCCTGGAGGCATTGGCGACAGGTTGCAACTTCCCGCAACGTTAGCTTGTTTTAATACACACCCGACTCCGTACGACGACGCATCACATGCTAGCACAAATCTTTTACACGGGTTATACAATACAAGCAGCTTGTTGGAGCATAAAATGTTTCTGGCTTTCTCAAAAGCAATTACTTGTTTTTTTCCCCATACCCAGTTCTCACCTTTACGTAATAACACATGTAGGGGCTCTAAGAGGGTGCTTAACCCCAGTAGGAAGTTACCAAAATAGTTGAGGAGTCCCAGGAATGACCGTAGCTCTGTGACGTTCTGTGGCCTGGGTGCATTCCTGATAGCCTCTGTCTTGGCGTCTGTGGGCCGAATGTCGTCCACCGCGATCTTTCCCCCCAAAAACTCCACTTCTGTTGCCATGAAGACGCATTTAGACCCCTTCAGCCGCAGCCCTACGCGATCCAGTCGCTGGAGGATCTCCTCCAGATTTTGTAGGTGCTCGCGGTGTCCCGACCCGTGACCATTATGTCATCCTGAAAAACCACCGTGTGTGGTACCGACTTGAGTAGGCTCTCCATGGAAGATCGCTGCAGCCGACCGAATTCCAAATGGGCATCTGTTGTAGATGAACAGTCCCTTGTGCGTGTTGATGCAGATGAGGCACTTCGAAGACTCCTCCAGCTCTTGCGTCATGTAGGCCGAAGTCAGGTCGAGCTTGGTGAACGTCTTGTCTCCTGCCAGCGTTGCAAATAGGTTGTCTGCCTTAGGTAGCGGGTATTGGTCCTGTAGTGAGAAACAATTAATAATTACTTTATAATCGCCGCAAATCCTGACCATGCCATCACTTTTGAGTACAGGAACAATCGGGCTGGCCCACTCGCTGAATTCCACTGGGGAGATGATGCCCTCGTGTTGCAGCCTGTCCAGCTCGATTTCCACTGTCTCCCTCATCATGTGAGGTACCGCTCGCGCCTTGTGGTGAATCGGTCGTGCCTCTGGGACCAAGTGGATCCGCACCTTCGCCCCGGAAAAGTTTCCAATGCCTGGCTCAAAAAGGGAAGGAAATTTGTTAAGAACCTGGGTACATGAGGCCTCATCGACATGTGATAGCGCTCGGATGTCAGCCCAGTTCCAGCAGATTTTGCCCAGCCAGCTGCTACCAAGTGTGGGGCCATCGCCCGGGACAATCCAGAGTGGCAGTTCATGCACCGTGCCCTCATAGGTGACCTTGACCATGGCGCTGCCCAGGACAGTGATAAGCTCTTTGGTATACGTTCGCAGTTTCATGTGGATGGGGCTCAGGGCTGGTCTGAGTGCCTTGTTGCACCACAGTCTCGCAAACATCTTTTTACTCATGATGGATTGGCTAGCGCCAGTGTCCAGTTCCATGGCTACGGGTAAGCCATTCAATTTTATATTTAGCATTATAGGTGGACATTTCATTGAAAATGTGTGCACCCCGTGTACTTCAGCATCTGCCTCCTCTCTCTGAGGCTCGAAATTGCTTTGATCCACCATGGACCGATCTTCCTCTGCCACGAGGTGGTTAGCAAGTTTTGCAGAGCTTGCAGCTCATCTGCAAGCTCGTTGGAGGTGCCCCATTGTTCCACCACTCTTGCAAACATACCCTTTGAAGCGGCATGAATAGGCTGAATGGAAGCCTCCACAACACCAACAAGGTGTGAATTGCCTTGCATTCATCCTTTGTTGTGGACTCTGAGTCATCTGGGTCACCTGAGGCCTGCTGGCAGTTGCAGACTCGTGGTTTCTGCCCTGTACATTTCTGCTCGCAAACACAGTTCCAGTTAATTTATGAACATCGCTAGCACTTGTGCGCTGAGAGATTTGTTTGGTGTTATCACTGGTGGACATAAACGCCTGTGTTATCGCAATGGCCTTACTGAGGGTCGGTGTCTCTACAGTCAAAAGTTTTCATAGGATGGTCTCGTGGCCAATGCCCAGTACAAAATATTTTCTGAGCATTTGCTCCAGGTAGCCATCAAACTCACATTGTCCTGCAAGTCACCTTAGCTTGGCGACATAGCTCACCACTTCCTGACCTTCAGATCGCTGGCACGTGTAGAACCGATATCTCGCCATCAGCACGCTCTCCCTCGGGTTAAGATGCTCCCGAACCAGTGTACACAGCTCCTCATACGACTTATCTGTGGGTTTCACTGGAGCCAGAAGATTCTTCATGAGGCTGTAGGTCGGTGCCCCGCAGACCGTGAGGAGGACCGCTCTCCTTTTTGCAGCACTTCCTTCTCCGTCCAGCTCATTGGCTACAAAGTACTGGTCTAGCCGTTCGACACAGGCTTCCCAGTCTTCACCCTCCGAGAACTTCTCCAGGATGCCCACAGTTTGCTGCATCTTTGCATTGGATTCGTATACTCGTCGCCAGTTATTGTGTTCCTAACACAGATGAGACTGCACACAGGGAGGTTAAAGTAACAGTGACCTCAGTCTTTATTAAGACACTCCAGAGCGAGGAACAGGCCTTAGGGGCCGGCTTATATACAGTGCTCCCAAGGGATGCTGGGATCCCTTGGGACTTCAGGGGATGCGCTCCCTGGTGGCGGAACATGGGAGTGCATGCTTTTCAAATGCACAACACTTTGTATCTGGCCGTCTGGATATGGGCAATAAGAGCAACACATGAAAGGTGATTCCTTCTCCCCTCTTTACCCTCCTCCCCTAAACGCAGCAGCTCATGCTGGGATACTGTTCAATGAGCACCCACAAATCTCTGGTACCTCATCAAGATTGCCATTCACGACGTCTGAGCCTAAATCGTAAAGCCTAGATTTTCTGATTAGTGTTATTTTAACATTGTGGTAACTATGGTTACCACTTACATTAAAATAACAAGGCGCAGCATACACCTAAGGATCCCTGGGCTTTTTGACTATCGAGGGCAACACAGCTGAGCTTAAGGTTGTTTAGTTATGACCACGTCCTACCAACATAAACTGCAGTACTGATACTGACAACAAAATCATCTCGCCTCAGAACTCGGTGCATAGACATGTGCACTGAACCTCAGATTAACTGAGCTAGTATTTACTATACAACAAAAGCAGCTTCATTTGTATCTGTCTGGTAAGGCAGTGTCGCAGATCCGTGGGTTTTCTATAACTAAATTATGCCACTCGTTGTTAATTCCCTGAAGTTAATGGTGCAATAATGCCAGGGCTTTTAATTTGTAACAACAATGCCTTTCTTTGATAGATACTTCAGAAGTGATGTTGTCAGCACAATGCATTTTGCTGTTAGACAAACTGAAATTCTTGATGGTTAACGGCTTGAGGATAACTACTATTGAGGCAATATAGCCACAGAAACCCCAAATCTATGAGTCTCGACATTTTGTGACAGGTACAAATGAACATGCTGCTGCTGCAGAGCAAATCATGCCGGAGTTAATCTGACGATAACTTACTCACTTTAATACAGCTGCTGTGCAACTGGACTCCCACATTTATTTCACTGTAAAGTAACAAACGTGTTGAAGGGTTGGGTAGCGATGGAGATGACAGCAGATGTTTGATGCACTGCTGTTCATTTCTCGGGTCCCAGGTGAAAACCCAGCCAAGAAATGGTGAACTGTCACTGTTGACTGCGAAAGCCGATAGTGAACAGGATTCTGAATGTTGGTTTTAACTCATTTGCCGCCTGCTATAGGCTGACAGCACACAATGGAATATTGGCTTACCCTCGCCACTGGATAAAGGCCCAGCTCTGTCAAGCCCGTGTGGTGGCTGGTGTGCAACGGTCACCACACGTTAAAAAAATCCACGCACAGGCATCTTCCACCCCTTGAATTGGAGTTCAGGATTGGAACATCGGGTCCGTAATTGAAACAGCTGTGAACTCTCGTGGAAGCAAGTCATCCTCGTTCGAGGGATCGCCTATGATGATGATGGAATGTTGGCACAATGCGTTGTACCACGGCCCACGATACAATGATTGGACATGGACTTGCCACTGGTTCATTGTTCAGCTATCTTGCAACCATAAACCTAAATGCTATGTTCTGATATAGTAAAATCAAACATATATATATTGTATGAGAGATGTTTTAAAAAAGGTGATTCTCCATCATTATGTTCTCTGTAGATTTCCCTGTGCCACAGAATATTCCCTGGCAGAGAGGCTGGGTAGGCAATTTACTTTTCATGCTCTGGTAATGTAACAGTTGATTGACTGTCCAATTCTCCCTCTAAATTAGACAAGTGCAAACATTATGCTTGACTTGGTGTATGTGTCGAAAGAAAGCCAGGGTTAACTGAAGCCTTCCTTGGAGGTCTGGAGCATTGACTTCAAAGTCCAGAGCAATCATAGAGAGAAGCTGAAAGGATCCCTTTGGGATGCAGAGTTGTGGAGTTATGATGGAGAAACTGCAGACACCAGTTAGGAGAGGGGGAAAGCTGAAAGTATATTTATATCGTAAGAACGCTGTTTTGGTAATCTGACAAATAAAAGCCAAGGACCCAGACAAATTCTTACCCTTCATAGGCAGTCCTTTGGAATCGAAGAAGACTTGCTTCCACTCCTAAAATGAGTTCTTTAGTGGCTGAACAGTCCAACACGGGAGCCACAGACCTACAGGTGGAACAGATATTCACCGGGGGAAGGGGGGAGGGGTGGCACTGATTTACCACATGCTCCTTCCGCTGCCTGCACCTGAGAATCGAAGAGCTCAACGCCCTCCCGGATGCACTTTCTCCACCTAGGACGGTCTTTGGCCAGGGTCTCCCAGGTGTCAGTGGTGATGTCGCACTTCACCAGGGCGGCTTTGAGGGTGTCCTTGTAACGTTTCCGCTGCCCACCTCTGGCTCATTTGCCATGAAGGAGCTCTGCGTAGGGCAATTGCTTAGGGAGTCTCTTGTCTGGCATGCGAACTAAATGGCCTGCCCAGAGAAGCTGATCGAGTGTGGTTATTGCTTCAAGGCTGGGGATGTTAGCCTGGGCGAGGACACTGAAGTCCTCACTTAAGTCCTCACGAAGGAGGTGCCTGTGGTTTACCACCCAGCTTAGATCTAGGAGAGAATGATTCCTAAATCAGTTCGTCAAACTTTCTTACATCATCCAGTTTGGATTAAACTTGAGTTTACCTTACCAACCTTCAATTAGAACCCACAAGCTACTGATTAAATTAATTAACCCTTTCTTGTCAAATTATCAAAGAATAGTCAGACAACAATTCATGCTCTAACAACTATTTATCGACGGCAAACTCATAATTATCATTACTTAAGCACAAACATTGCGGGCTAGAAATTTGCCAAGTTTGCGCCCGTTTTAGCGTCATTTTTGAGCGCTGAAAGTGTGTTTTTTGGTGCTAAAAAATGTTATCACCATTTTGCAAGTTTCAATGTGGTTTAGCGTCGGCGGCAAAAATTATCGGCCACCTTTTTTTTGCCATTTTTATGACATCAATCATCGTGCAACGCTCCGCTAGTGCCGTTTATGCAAAATTCGTGGATATCTCCATTTTTAGCATCGGCGATAAAACCCGCCTGAAAAAAATCAAGTCTTACCAGGTCAGACTCACAATGCATTCAGCGCTAATGGCACCATCTTGAAAAACGGAGCAGGAGTTCAGTGCTGAAAAGGATTTGGAGGGAAGGCTGCGTTTTACAGATTGAGCTTTTTGTGAGTTTATGCTTCATTTTTAAGGACATTTAAGGTCATTTAAGGACATTTAAAAGAATGGGGCCTATGCTATCTCTGCCATTATTGCTGGTTGCTTTTTCTATGCAGCATAGATCTGGAAGAAGACTCATTCAACAGCATTATGAGCATAATCAAAGAGCTCGCAGATGTATGGGGAGGAGGCCTTACCCCCAACAAGTTTACAGGGAACAGCGCTCATACCTGCACCTGTCTGTGGCACAGTGCATTAGAAGGCTGTGCTTTCAAAAAGAGATGGTCACAGAGATATGCCAGCTCATAAAGACAGACCTGCAGCCTACCAGCAGGAACAGGGGTCCTGTCATAGTGGGGGTGGTGGTGGCATGGGTCCACTGACAGGCTCCTTGTCCTCCTCCTCCTCCCCCTCCCCCCCTTTCTCCTGAGGTGGTCCTGCAGTCCCCAGTGGCAAATCCTGTCCCCTCATGATGGCTACGTTGTGTAGCAAGCAGCACACCACAATGAACTCAG
This sequence comes from Pristiophorus japonicus, assembly GCF_044704955.1. Taxonomy (NCBI): domain Eukaryota; kingdom Metazoa; phylum Chordata; class Chondrichthyes; family Pristiophoridae; genus Pristiophorus; species Pristiophorus japonicus. The sequence goes on along the minus strand of NC_091991.1, from coordinate 137,004,628 downwards.
TGCTTCATACTTGCAGCACACTTGATCAGCTCCGCTGGGCAGGCCACATTGTTCGCATGCCAGACACACGACTCCCAAAGCAAGCGCTCTACTCGGAACTCCTTCACGGCAAGTGAGCCCCAGGTGGGCAGAGGAAACATTACAAGGGCACCCTCAAAGCCTCCCTGATAAAGTGCAACATCCTCACTGACACCTGGGAATCCCTGTCCAAAAACCGCCCTAAGTGGATGACGTGCATCCGGGAGGGCGCTGAGCATCTCGGGTCTCATCACGAGAGCATGCAGAAATCAAGCGCCGGCAGCGGAAAGAGCGTGCGGCAAACCTGTCCCAACCTCTCTTACCCTCAACGACTATCTGTCCCACCTGTGACAGGGACTGTGGTTCTCATATTGGACTGTTCAGCCACCTCAGGACTCATTTTAAGAGTGGAAGCAAGTCTCCCTCGATTCTAAGGGACTGCCTATGATGATGATGATGATGATGGTAATGAACTCAGAGACCTGTTGAAGGGAATATTGCAGGCTGCCTCCAGAGTGGTCCAGGCAGCAGAGCTGCTTGAGCATTCTAGTTGTTGACGATGTTGCGTGTGGCTATATGGCTGTTATTGTAGCAATGCTCGGCTTCTGTCTGAGGGTTCTGGAGGGGGGGGTCATGAGCCAGGTGGCCAGGCCGTAACCTTTGTCCCAAAGCATTCAGCTCTGGCCTTGTGGCTGATGCTCAAACAGATGAGAGACACTGCTCACATGCAAGATGAAAGCATCATGGATGCTCCTTGGATATTGGGCAGTGACTGCCATGATGCGCTGAGTATGGTCGCACACCATCTGTATGTTCAGCGAGTGGAATCCCTTTCGGTTTCGGTAAACCTCTGGATCCTCCAAAGGGGCTCGCAGGGAGATGTGCGTACCGTCAATGGCACCCTGTACCTTGGAGAAGCCAGCAAATCATGCAAAACCTATGGTCCTCTCATTCTGTGCCTCCCTGGTCATTGGGAAGTTTATGCAGTCCATCCTGCATGCATACAGTGCAGTAGTCACCTGGCGAATGCAGTGATTTGTAGCATGCTGCGAGATGGAGCATATGTCCCCTGCTGATGCCTGAAAGGAGCCGGAGGCATAGAAGACAAGTGCCGCAGTCACCTTGACCTTGATGGGCAAACAATGAATAGATATAAACAGCTATGGACAGCAATACCTGTAAAAGGTCCCCCAAACATACAACACCCCCATCCTTGTCCTCCTGCCCCAACAAAAATTAGCACCATAGGATTTTTGTAAGTGCCCCTCCCGGTCCCACAAAACTCTTCCTTCCTACTGCTGGTCCCTCGGTGCCCCCTCCCCTGGATTGCCTCCCCCTTTTAAGTGCCAGCTTCTGGTTCAGCTCCGTGTAAGAGCTGCAGGATTTCTTGCTCCTCTGCTCTGTGAGCTGCCTGTCAGCACGTGGTGCACGCTGATAGCTCACAGAAATTATCCAGCTGAGGCCCGACCGAGCCATTGAACAGGCGTAGAAGATGTCCCACACACCACCCATTGTACCCTGGTTGTAAATTGTGTTTACATAGTGCCTTTGATGGAAAGAAAAATCCCAATACACATCACAAGAGTGTAATGGATGAAATGGACTCTGAGCCAATGAAGGAGATATTTGATGGGGTGAGCAAAAGCTTGGTCAAAAGTGGATTTTAAGGAGGCTCTTAAAGCAGGAGAGGGTGGAGGAAGGATAGGTGTGAGAGACGATGAGCTTATGGAGGTAATTCCAGAGTATGGGGCTTAGTATCAGCTCTGGCTCAGTGGTAGCACCCTTGCCTGCTGAGTCAGAGGTTGTGGGTTCAAGTTCCACTCCAGAGACTTGAGAACAAAAATCTAGGCTGACACTATGAGGGAGTGCTGCACTGTTGGAGTTGCTGTCTTTTGGATGAGACGTTGAACCGAGGTCATGCCTGCTCCCTCAAGTGGATGTAAAAGATCCCATGGCACTATTTTGAAGAAGAGCAGTGGAGTTATCCCCGGTGTCCTGGACAATATTTATTCCTCAATCCACATGGTTGCTGTTTGTGGGATCTTGCTGTGCAGAAATTGGCTGCCACGTTTCCTACAGTATAACAGCGATAACACTCCAAAAGAACTTCATTGGCTGTAAAGCGCTTTGGGACATCTGGTGGTCGTGAAAGGCGTCATATAAATGCAAGTCTTTCTTTCTTTTTAGACAGCTGAAGGCATGACTGCCAATGATGGGGAGAAGGGAGACACAAGAGTTGTGACGAAGGTTCATCGACCTGAAACCGTAACTCTGTTTTTCTCTCCCCAGATGCTGCCTGACCCGCTGAGATTTCCAGCATTTTCTGCTTTTATTTCAGACTACCACTGCTCCCGCCCTCAGGCCTCAGGTTAAAATGGCAGATCGGGCCCTGATGACATAATCGGAGCCCGATCTGCATATTTAAAGAGCTTTGGACGGTTGTCCTTGCCATCTGCAATTTAAAATTGGGAAAGAAGATCCCTGCTCCATTTTAACTGCCGTCGCCCTCCACTTGTTTTCTGCCAAGCAGGGGCAGTTAAAATCGAACCCATTAAGTTTGAACCATGAGGTTTTTAATTTTGTTTACTCATCACTGACATTTATCCACACACAATCCTACAAATATTGGTGGGAAATTATTAGTGACACAGGTAAGATGTTTTAAAACCCTAGATATCGTTGGTGAAAATTTATTTTCAATTTGTCTATTTGGTTGATTGGCAAATATCTGATTGGAATTGTAATGCTTCAACTTCCCCTCCCCCCACTGAACCCAACATCAATGCCAGCAGGCCAGCGGGCAGGTGTTGGGAAAGTGGGAGGTGATGGCCGGGGACCCATGGGAATGGTCCCTGGCAGTTAGGTTGGTGGAGCGGGTGGTGTAGATGAACAGGTAAACGTTATTAAATGAATAACTTCACATTTTGGCCATCCTCTGGGCCTGCTGCCCACTCTGCACCCAGTGCTCCTGGCGAGGCTGGCACCAGGCGTTGAACGCGGTTGTCCATCGTTAAAATATAGACAGGGTGTGAATAACGTCATCAGAATCCAAATTTTGTCTTTCAATCAGGCCCTCGCCCATCTGGTGCGATGGCCTTGCAGGCTGGCCAGAACTTGCCTGTTGAAATGGCGCATGCTGGGAGGCTATCGAAGTCTGGGTGAATATTATATAGAATTATATAGAAATTACAGCACAGAAACAGGCCGTTTGGCCCAACTGGTCCATGTGCTCCACATGAGCCTCCTCCCACCCTACTTCATCTAACCCAACAGCATATCCTTCTATTCCTTTCTCTCTCATGTACTTATGCAGCTTCCCCTTAAATATGTTTATGCTATTTAAAAAAATTAATTCACAAGATGTGGGCGTCACTGGCAAGACCAGCATTTAATGCCTGTCCCTAATTGCCCTTGAGAAGATGGTGGTGAGCCGTCTTCTGCAACTGAGTGGCTTGCGAGGCCATTTCAGACGGCAGTTAAGAGTCAACCACATTGTGGGTCTGGAGTCACATATAGGCCAGAATGTGTAAGGATGGCAGATTTTCTTCCCTAAAGGACTTTCGTGAACCAGATGGGTTTTTACGACAATCTGGTAGTTTCATGGTCACCATTACTGATAATGACTTTTTATTGTAGATTTATTAAATTAACTTATTAATTTAATTAATTAGCAAGCTCAAATCCCCCAGCTGCCGTGGTGGGAGTTGAACTCATGTCCCTGGATCATTAGTCCAGACCTCTGGATTACTAGTCCCGTAACATTTCAACTATAATACCGTATTTGCCTCAACTACTGCATGTGGTAGTAAGTTGCACATTTTAACCACTGTCCGGGTAAAGACATTTTTCCTGAATTCCTTATTGGGTTTATTAGTGACTATCTTATATTTATGACCCTTAGTTATATTTATGACTCCCCCACGTGCAAACAGCTTCTCTATGTCTACCCTAACAATCTGCTTCATAATTTTAAAGCCCTCTAGGTCACCTTTCAGTCTTCTCTTTTCTAGAGTCCCAGCTTGTTCATTCATTCCTGATAGTTATAACCTCTCAGCTCTGGAGAATAGATCGCTACTAGGATTTTAATCCCCCGCTCGCCCCTTCTTGTTAGGCACAGGGAGGGTGTGTGTGGGGGGTATGGACGGGGCTAATCTCTTTGTCTGAGAGCAATGTGTATCCTTCTACAAAATTCTCATTGTTCTGGCAGATTGTGTAAAATTGCAGCATCTGTGGAGAGAGAAACAGAATTAACATTGCGCTGCCTGACCTGCTGAGTATTTTCATCATTCTCTGTTTTTATTTCAGATTTTTCAGCATCTGCAGTATTTTGCTTTGGTGTAAAATTGCTTGCTGTCTGTAGGTGGTGCCACAGTACCAAAGCTAATTTCATCCAGCAGGTCATCATCATCATCATAGGCAGTCCCTCAAAATCGAGGAAGACTTGCTTCCACTCTAAAAGTGAGTTCTCAGGTGACTGAACTGTCCAATGTGGGAATTACAGTCTCTGTCACAGGTGGGACAGACAGTGATTGAAGGAAAGGGTGGGTGGGGAGTCTGGTTTGCCGCATGCTCCTTCCGCTGCCTGCATTTGTTTTCTGCATGCTCTTGGCGACGAGACTCGAGGTGCTCAGCGTCCTCCCGGATGTTCTTCCTCCACTTAGGGCGGTCTTTGAGCAGGGATTCCCAGGTGCCGATGGGGATGTTGCACTTTATCAAGGAGATTTTGAGGGTGTCCTTGAAACGTTTCCTCTGCCCACCTGGGGCTCGATTGCCGTCGACGACGAGGTCCAACACCGCCTCCAGTGCGCCAGCGCAGCCTTCAGCCGCCTGAGGATGAGAGTGTTCGAAGACCAGGACCAAACTTATGGTCTACAGGGCTTTAGTGATACCCGCCCTCCTATATGGCTCAGAGACGTGGACCATATACAGTAGACACCACAAAGCGCTGGAGAAATACCACCAATGTTGCCTCCACAAGATCCTGCAAATCCAGTGGGAGGATAGGCACACCAACATCAATGTTATCACTCAGGCCAACATCCCCAGCATTGAAGCACTGACCACACGCGACCAGTTCCATTGGGCGGGCCACGTTGTTCGCATGCCTGACACAAGACTCCCAAAGCAAGCGCTCTACTCGGAACTTGGTGCAGGTGGGGGTAGGTTGATGAGAGGTGTTGAAAACCTATTTCCTGGGAGTCTGAGGGGAGAGTTGCATCATATTTCCTGGCAGTCCAGCTGTGGAAGAGGCATTCATTTTTCTAGGCAATCGAGTAGGGCTGATGTGTCCATTATTCTGGTGTTGTTGACAGTCTGATTGTTTTAGATAGGACTTTCAGCTGATCACTAACAGTGTAGCAATTTCTATCCCGAATTCTTACTGGTATTATGGTATGTGTCATTACATCTTAGTGCTTTAACTAGGGCGGGGATGGGTGAGAGGGATGGTGGTGGGCAGGGAATGCCCATGCTTTTTAGTGTTTTAGAGCCTCTCAGCACCATTCACTGGGAATAGCATTTGGCTTCAGTTTCACATATTACAGATGCAGGCAATTACTGTGAACAACACCAATTGCTGATTCCAATGAATTGCAGACTGATACAGTATCAGAAGATATTCCTTGTAGGGAGTGTTGTTTGTTGAAAATAAAGGACATAGTTAAAATATAAAGTATGAAAAATTAATCTTTGAAAGAAGCGGGTAAATAAGAAACGTGTTCTTGATTTTCATAGTTTTATAAAATAATCCACGTTGATCTTTAAATGCAAAGAGGTATAAATTTTTTAATTCCAGCACTAAAATGACATTAGAAGAATGCACAATAGTCAGATAGCACGACATTTTGGAACTAAATTGGAATAAATAATGAATTAAGTGTCAGATTTTGGAGGATAACATATGAACAAGCTTTGAACCACAAATCTGATGTCAATTATTATTCACATTTCAAGCGGCTTGAAAGAAAATTTATCATGGAGATGTCAGCTTAAAAGTCAATTAATTACCAGGCAGCACAACAGACTCTAAAGCACCACAATCTATGTTTAAACCTCTTAATTCTAAATGAGCAATATGCACCAATATAATCTTTGTAGCACATATAAAGGGTGCAGCATAGAGGCTGGATTTTCCAAAATTACTTTAAAATGCTTTCCCAAATACAGAATCAATCAGAAACGACTTGACTTTATTCAAGGCAAGGAGTATTAACTTCAATATTTCTCATTTTGTTTTCAATTATTTTGTAGTTAAAGATGACACAATTTGATAATGAAAAATAAGATAAAATAAGATCAGTGCTTTTCTCATCACTGGAAGCTTTTATTACTAAAAAACTATCCAATTCAATGGAGTTTCATTGAGGTGACAAGTTACATCTTAATTTTTTTCAGAATTTATAAATGTATTGTAATGTATTTGCTTCATGGGTTCTTTGCTTAAGAATGTATAGCAACACATTGCTATTAAAAACTAGTTGGTTTATTAACAAAAGGTTTAACAATCATACTACATGTTACCAATTCATTCACCAGCCTCACAACCACCTGCCTCATCATGGATCCCCTGAACCCAACTGGCTGGGGTTTTATTGAGTCTTGGGTACATCACGTGATTGCCTAAGACACTCACAAATCAACAGCTCTACAACTCTTTTTGGTTGCAACAAAAAGTAAACATTAAATCAAGTGGCCCCTAATCTGGGGAACACTCCAAACATTTTTCAAGGCCCTTTTTTTTGTTTGTTTTTTTTGTGTTTTTTGTGGGTTTTTTGGGGTTTTTTTGGGCACTAAAATCATGCATTTTTTTTTACAAGTGCCGTCTATAAAAGGGGAGAGGGACACTAAAACCCGGCAATTAAAACAAATTAAACTTTAAAACATAAAATCAAATTAAAATTTGGTTGCCGGGGGTGATGATGCACTCCAGTCCCTCCGGCGCCCACCTCTCGCGGAAGGCCGCGAGCGTACCGGTGGACACCGCATGCTCCATCTCCAAGGACACCATCAACAGCTCTACAAACTTGTGGGCATATTCACAGGTGCATACATAACATGTATGAATTGCATCAAAATCTTATTTTTCAAATCATGTAAAATCCTAAAGACCTTTTAATAGCTACCTTACTGATTCAGTCTGATAGAATAAAAGTGTGCTGTTATTGCATGACATTTAACAGCATGAGACAGAGCTAAATCTTATCAGTCAGGCATTTTTTAAATTGGATCGCAAAGAAGCGCTGCCACACAAAGGAAACACAATTGTCATTCTTTGCTCAGTATCTAGAACTATGAATATTTGTACTTAATTATTATTTTAGGAACTTCCCAAATAAAATATATGAGATCATGAGGTAAACTGAATGATGCAAATCATTCAATCAAGACTGCAAAAGAAAACGGGAGAATCATTGTGAGCAATACATTTAGAAATGGGACAACCAAATACAACAGTTGCATACATATTATAGTAAGACTAACAAGCTGCCAAACTATCGCAGAGCTATAGAAGAGCCTGTTCAAACTGAGAAAACTAAAGAAAAACAAAATCCTTGCAGTAAAATTTCTGCCCAGAAAGGGAGATTGTCAGTAAGTCTTCCTCACACAGCAAACCTGGAGGCTAGTCAAATGGTGAGGACACCTTAAGAGCATCAACATTCCTCAAGAACAGAGACAAAATACAGGTTCCCAAAATTAGTCTGAGCTATCCCTGCTCCAGGGTCCAATGAAGGGCATCTGGGAAACTGCAAAGGCTGAGTGAGCTATTAGTGAAACAACTTGTTAACAGTAGTTCAGGAAGAAGGACAAAGATGTTAGAACTTGTTTTGCTTTAAGTGGAGCAGTATATTATGCTTTCTGACTTTGCTATCATCCAGGATATCTGAATTCCAACAGGTCATGAAGGCAGCTCTGCACTGTGCTACAAACCCGGAGGACACTGTCAAACAATTTATAGCAGAAGGTAGAATCTACGAGGACCTCCATATGGAACTAAATACAAGAACGCAAGGTGTAATTAATTGAGATCCCTGTGATAATCCAAAAGCGTCTGGTCGAGATGACCGAGGACATGATTAGTTTTGGTAGTATGAATAAAATACATTTTAAATAAATCTCCGTAGAATCTCAGTAAATGCACTATGCCAGTTTGTTATATCACAAGAAACGTATGCATGAGGAAGGCCATTCAGCCCATCTTAATTTATTCATTCAGAATGGCCCTACATTCCCTTCTCCCGCCCCCCCGCCCCTCCCATTCCCGCATTGCTGCATCTAACTGTTTTATAAATGAGTTCAGGTTTTTCGTCTCCGCCAGTTTGCCCAGAAGTCCATTTCAAGTATTGATCACGTGTGAAGAAGAACTACCTGATAGTAGTCCTAAAGTTATCGTTCATTAGTTTAAGCCTATGTCCCCTTGCCTGAATCCCACAGTTTAATGTAAAGTAATATTCCAGGTTAACTTTTTCCAGGTGATATATACCTCTATAAGATCACCTCTCAGACACTTCCTTTCCAGGTTTAAAGGTCCAAGTCTACCTATTCTTAGTTCACAACAGAAAAAAATAATTCATTGTGTTGGAAATCAGATTGGTCCTTTTAATATTTCACTTAAACATCTTTATCCCCTTCATTTTCCATTTCTCTTTGTACCCCTTTCCCCCACTTAACTTCTCATCTGTGCACATTACCATGGGAGATAGACTAGTCATATATTGAAAATCTTTCACCTATGCATACTTCCTGTTTGCTTTTTTCCAATATGAATTCTTGTGTCCGCATAATAATGGGAACTGGTTATGTGACCTTGTTATGCTGCTAGTGGAGACACTGCAGCGCCAACACTGGCAGGAGGATGTAATTACAGTGTGACTTTATACAGGCGGTTTCCATTATAAATGTGGACACATGAATTCATAATGGGAATTAAAAAATAAGGACAGAATGTATGACTTTAAAAGGGGGAGGGAGGGCTGAATTACATCTACACGCCCTTGTCCAATGATCTCCACGGTATCTGCTGCACTTAATGCAAAGTTACGGTGGTGGAAAGGAAGCAACTCAGACATAATTAGAACATAAGAAATAGGAGCAGGAATAGGCCATACAGCCAATCGATACTGCTCCGCCATTTAATATGATGGCTGAACTTTTACATCAACTCCACTTTGCTGCCCTATCTCTTGATACCCTTAGTGCCCAAAAATCTATCAATTTCAGTCTTGAATATACTCATTGACTGAGCATCCAGAGCCATCTGGGGTAGAGAATTCCAAAGATTCAAAACTCTCTGAATGAAGAAATTACTCCTCATCTCAGTTCTAACTGGCCGACCCCTTATCCTGAGACTAGGCCCCTAGTTCTAGTCTCTCCAGCCAGTGACCACAACCACAATTCCCCTTTCAACATTCTTCCCACACCTTACCTTCCCTCTGTTACTGACCATCACAGTGTCCTCTTGGCCACAATGCTGAAATAAAAGCCACCACAAACTAAACTTTCCAATCCAACTTTAACACATCTATCCATCCAATATGACATCAAGGAATCAACTCATCGCCCTTATGCATTATCATAGTGACTTACCTGTGTGTGCCGTTGCCTATCTTACTGCTGTCCTGCAGTGCTACCCCTGTGGCTGCAGCATGGTTAGTGGAAGGCTGCTGACTTTCAGTAGGGGACACTACAAATGGCCTTGCTGGTCGACCTTGAGGAGATGGTGTCTGGGAATGTCAAATCAATCTTCTTCTTCACTCTCCTGTCCCTCTTCTTGGCCAAACATTGGCTGGGCAGGCTGGATTTCCTGGGTGCCTGAAATGAGGATGGCACAAGGGTGGATTTGCAGTGAGGAGGGAGGGGGTGGGAAAGCAAGAGTTGCCTGCCAGAACGTATGAGGACACCAGCATCTTGTATTCTTTCTGCCCTGCTGCTGGCCAAAGGCTCAACCATGCCCTTGCCAAGAATAGCCAGCACTGTCTCCTCCAAGGGGATGAGGTGAGGCTAGGAATAGGAAATGTGCCTCGTGATTGGTACAGATTGTTGGTAGGTGAGTGATTTGGGCGGGGAGGGGGGAGTCATGTATTGAGCAGTGTGTGAGGCTAGTGATTCAGTTAGTAGGAGACGCCTTTTGAAGATGCATTCACTGACCTTGAGCAGTGGTCTTTGGTCATGAAGCTTCTTTGGGCACTGGAGCCAGGACATGGGGACAATACTGGTGCAGGGACAGCCTCGGTGTTGTGGTCCCACATCAATCTTTCTGAGGGCCTTCTGCCCCCTGTGGGTAGAGGACCTCTCTTGCAGTGTTGACCCCCTGCACAATGTTGGAGTTCTGCGTGTGAGACCCTGGGTGCCCCTTCCCTGCTGTGATGAGCCATTTCATCATCATCATAGGCAGTCCCTCGAAATCGAGGAAGACTTGCTTCCACTCTAAAAGTGAGTTCTTAGGTGACTGAGTAGCCCAATATGGGAATTACAGTCACAGGTGGGACAGACAGTCGTTGAAGGAAAGGGTGGGTGGGGAGTCTGGTTTGCCGCATGTTCCTTCCGCTGCCTGCACTTGTTTTCTGCATGCTCTCGGTGACGAGACTCAAGGTGCTCAGTGCCCTCCCGGATGCACTTCCTCCACTTAGAGCGGTCTTTGGCCAGGGATTCCCAGGTGTCGGTGGGAATGTTGCATTTTATCAAGGAGGCTTTGAGAGTGTCCTTGAAACTTTTCCTCTGCCCACCTGGGGCTTGCTTGCCGTGTAGGAGTTCCGAGTAGAGCGCTTGCTTTCGGAGTCTTGTGTCGGGCATGCGAACAATGTGACCCACCCAATGGAGCTGGTCAAGTGTGGTCAGTGCTTCGATGCTGGGGATGTTGGCCTGATCGAGGACACTAACGTTGGTGCGTCTATCCTCCCAGGGGATTTGCAGGATCTTGCGGAGACATTGTTGGTGGTATTTCATTTGTGTTAGTGCTGACGCACTTTTCTGATTTTTTGAGGTTCAGAAGGGAATTCAGTTTTAAGTGCTGAAGACTGCCATTTGGGACTTCTTTTAATGGTTAATTTTTTTTTTTAAAGGCAGTAAGGGCAGCAAACTGCATTTTTTAACTTCATTTTAATTTTTATTAGTTCAAAATCTATTGCTCCTTTAATTCCTAGCCCTTTCAATTGCCTGACGTCCTGGCGAACTCCACAGCCTCGCTCCCAGCGGCTGTCTGAAGCTGGATCACCACTTCAGGACCGAAACTTTGACTCCCAGGCCTGCACTAACGCCACCAGGAGGGTGTTGCACAGTAAGTTAGCGCTGGGCTAAAAGTCTTTAGCCCCCAGCGCAAATTTTTCTCGGCTATCGCTGCGACCACTTTCAGCGACCGTTAACCCGAGTTGCCGGTGACACCAGCAACTCTGGTGGCGGCCACAAATTTTGCCCCTTGAGACTCCCCAAACTCTTCCATTTAAAGTCAGAGAGCATGGTATTAATAATGATAATATTGGACTAAGTAAGTGACAAAAATGATACTTACGCTGGCCTGTATTTTGCCATGTTGCTGATGTGTCAATAAATGGTCCTCTTTTTAAATAACTAGATGAGTTGCAAGGAACAATATAGGCTTCTGGAAACATACTAAAATTGAATCAAGCCAATACATTCTGGGCTGGAAAGAAATCTAGGGGTGAAATTGCCCTGTGCCCCGATTGGGAGCGGTAACCTACTTGGGGCGGTCCTGCCTCGCTTGCTGAATTGGCCTTAGTGCCCCTCAGAGGAAGTGGAGCGCAATCTCGCATGGTCCTCTTCCCCTTGGGTCGGGCCTAGCGGCGCTAATGGGGGCACGATCGGCAGCGCTATGCGGATGCTTCGTGTGGAGCTGACGCTTTTCAATGCCCCACCCCTTCACTTAAAGGGGAGGGCCACTGCGCACTCTACACGGTCTCTGATGGCCTCCATTGGGCTACCAGGGCAGCGTGGGACCGAGGCTGCAGCCCAGCACCCAAAACGGAGTGCCTGGCTGCACGATGGCGGCTCAGACCACGCTAGGAGACTAGAATTGAAGCCGACCGGTGAGTCGCCAAAACCGCCAAAATGACCTCCCCTTTAACACCTGGCCCCGATAGCGGATGTTGGCTCACATGGCAACCCGCAAGGCTGGCACTGACACCCGCTCATGCCAGCCTCGCAATATCCACCGTGGGGCGGAAAGGGGTTGGCGCGGGACGCTAAGGGGTTGACGCGCACGCCGATGATGTCATCGGCGATTGCACGGTGGCCCGGCACTGCCGTGGTAATGCCTCTTCTAGTGTCCGGGCAATTTCCCAGGAGACGGTAGCGCCCCCCCCCCCCCACCGCCCGCCCCCCCTCGGCAAATAGTATTTCGCGACCTGTTACCGCTCCCTAGGTGTTGCAAAAGGGGACAATTTTGACCCTTAGTCTGCAGATAGTTGAATGTAATTATTCCTGTTTTGTTATATTTTTCTCTTCTAGAAGCTAATGAAAATACATGCTGTGACCGGTCAGTTGGACCGCAATGGACTTTTCCAGTCCTGTGCAACCCTATTTCCCTGTGTAACATAATTTTCACACTGGCTGGGCTCACGTCTGTGCACTTTAGTTTTCATGTATCCCAACAAGTATCTGTGATTTTCTGTATTTTCACTATTTTGAATTCATTTTATTTTGGCTCCCAGTTAAGCAATGCTTCGATTTCAAAATTCTCATCCTTGTTTTCAGATCCTTCCATGGCCTCGGCCCTCTCGAATCTCCTTCAGCCCCACAACCCCCGAGATGTCTGCGCTCCTCTAATTCTGCCCTCTAGAGTATCCCTGATTATAATCGCTCAACCATTGGTGGCCATGCTTTCTGTTGCCTAGACCCCAAGCTCTGAAACTCCCTGCCTAAACCTCTCCGTTTCTCTACCTCTCTTTGCTCCTTTAAGATGTTCCTTAAAACCTACCTCTTTGACCAAGCTTTTGGTCACCTGCTCTAATTTCTGCTTATGTGGCTCGGTGTCAATTTCTTTTTGTCCTGTCATCCTCTTGGGACGTTTTACAATATGTTAAAGGCGCTATATAAATAAACGTTATTGTTGTTGTTGTTGAATACAAACCTATTCTTTCCCCCGACGTCATTCCCACTGTTAATCACTCAAATCTTAGAGCTCCGAATGTGAGCTATCAATGGGGAGATTGAATTTATTACAGCAGAATATTGGCTGGCAGCCACTTAACGGGTGGTGCCTCATGTTACACACGCCCGATATTCAGTACAATTGAAGCCAAGTCATCAACCCCTCAAAAATGCTCACAGTTCATGCTCAAGGACTGCAGGGCATAATTTATGAATAAAATGGCTGCCTACAGATCACAATGTAAATAATAATGCAAATCCCAGTTTGCACCTTTTCTTATTGCAAACTGTTTTCAATCTTCTGTTTTGCCTTGTTATTTGCGGGCACTGTGGTGCACAGGGTTACAGACAAAAACGGGAATAGAAACATAGAAGATAGGTGCAGGAGTAGGCCATTCGGCCCTTCTAGCCTGCACCGCCATTCAATGAGTTCATGGCTGAACATGCAACTTCAGTACCCTCTTCCTGCTTTCTCGCCATACCCCTTGATCCCCCTAGTAGTAAGGACTTCATCTAACTCCCTTTTGAATATATTTAGTGAATTGGCCTCGACAACTTTCTGTGGTAGAGAATTCCACAGGTTCACCACTCTCTGGGTGAAGAAGTTTCTCCTCATCTCGATCCTAAATGGCTTACCCCTTATCCTTAGACTGTGACCCCTGGTTCTGGACTTCCCCAACATTGGGAACATTCTTCCTGCATCGACCCTGTCTAAACCCGTCAGAATTTTAAATGTTTCTATGAGGTCCCCTCTCATTCTTCTGAACTCCAGTGAATACAAGCCCAGTTGATCCAGTCTTTCTTGATAGATCAGTCCCATCATTCCGGGAATCAGTCTGGTGAACCTTCGCTGCACTCCCTCAATAGCAAGAATGTCCTTCCTCAAGTTAGGAGACCAAAACTGTACACAATACTCCAGGTGTGGCCTCACCAAGGCTCTGTACAACTGTAGCAACACCTCCCTGCCCCTGTACTCAAATCCCCTCGCTATGAAGGCCAACATGCCATTTGCTTTCTTAACCGCCTGCTGTACCTGCATGCCAACCTTCAATGACTGATGTACCATGACACCCAGGTCTCGTTGCACCTCCCCTTTTCCTAATCTGTCACCATTCAGATAATAGTCTGTCTCTCTGTTTTTACCACCAAAGTGGATAACCTCACATTTATCCACATTATACTTCATCTGCCATGCATTTGCCCACTCACCTAACCTATCCAAGTCACTCTGCAGCCTCACAGCATCCTCCTCGCAGCTCACACTGCCACCCAACTTAGTGTCATCCGCAAATTTGGAGATACTACATTTAATCCCCTCGTCTAAATCATTAATGTACAATGTAAACAGCTGGGGCCCCAGCACAGAACCTTGTGATACCCCACTAGTCACTGCCTGCCATTCTGAAAAGTATCCATTTACTCCTACTCTTTGCTTCCTGTCTGACAACCAGTTCTCAATCCACGTCAGCATACTACCCCCAATCCCATGTGCTTTAACTTTGCACATTAATCTCTTGTGTGGGACCTTGTCGAAAGCCTTCTGAAAGTCCAAATATACCACATCAACTGGTTCTCCCTTGTCCACTCTACTGGAAACATCCTCAAAAAATTCCAGAAGATTTGTCAAGCATGATTTCCCTTTCACAAATCCATGCTGACTTGGACCTATCATGTCACCTCTTTCCAAATGCGCTGCTATGACATCCTTAATAATTGATTCCATCATTTTACCCACTACTGAGGTCAGGCTGACCGGTCTATAATTCCCTGTTTTCTCTCTCCCTCCTTTTTTAAAAAGTGGGGTTACATTGGCTACCCTCCACTCGATAGGAACTGATCCAGAGTCAATGGAATGTTGGAAAATGACTGTCAATGCATCCGCTATTTCCAAGGCCACCTCCTTAAGTACTCTGGGATGCAGTCCATCAGGCCCTGGGGATTTATCGGCCTTCAATCCCATCAATTTTCCCAACACAATTTCCCGACTAATAAGGATTTCCCTCAGTTCCTCCTCCTTACTAGACCCTCTGACCCCTTTTATATCTGGAAGGTTGTTTGTGTCCTCCTTAGTGAATACCAACCAAAGTACTTGTTCAATTGGTCCGCCATTTCTTTGTTCCCCGTTATGACTTCCCCTGATTCTGACTGCAGGGGACCTATGTTTGTCTTTACTAACCTTTTTCTCTTTACATATCTATAGAAACTTTTGCAATCCGTCTTAATGTTCCCTGCAAGCTTCTTCTCGTACTCCATTTTCCCTGCCCTAATCAAACCCTTTGTCCTCCTCTGCTGAGTTCTAAATTTCTCCCAGTCCCCAGGTTCGCTGCTATTTCTGGCCAATTTGTATGCCACTTCCTTGGCTTTAATACTATCCCTGATTTCCCTTGATAGCCACAGTTGAGCCACCTTCCCTTTTTTATTTTTACGCCAGACAGGAATGTACAATTGTTGTAGTTCATCCATGCGGTCTCTAAATGTCTGCCATTGCCCATCCACAGTCAACCCCTTAAGTATCATTCGCCAATCTATCCTCGCCAATTCACGCCTCATACCTTCAACGTAAGCCTTCTTTAAGTTCTGGACCATGGTCTCTGAATTAACTGTTTCATTCTCCATCCTAATGCAGAATTCCACCATATTATGGTCACTCTTCCCCAAGGGGCTTCGCACAACGAGATTGCTAATTAATCCTCTCTCATTACACAACACCCAGTCTAAGATGGCCTCCCCCCTAGTTGGTTCCTCGACATATTGGTCTCGAAAACCATCCTTTATGCACTCCAGGAAATCCTCCTCCACTGTATTGCTTCCAGTTTGGTTAGCCCAATGTGGAACTAAGCACAATTGCTCTTTCAAAGGGCCAGCACAGGTACGATGGGCCGAATGGCTTCCTTCTGTGCTGTAAGTTTCGATGATTGTATGACATCACATACCTTTTCCTTACCCTGCTGGACCTAGCCGCTGAACTGCTCCTTCCACTCCCCAGCCTGCTCCGATGGTACTCGCAGGCCGGGGGCCACGCAGACTGCGGGCGCTGTTGGAGCGGATTGGAGAGCGGCATGGCAGCGTACCACACCAGGGAGCAGCACGTGCTGGAGCAGGAGAGCGACGGCAGCCAGGAGGGCGACTGGACGTCACCAAGATCCAGGCCGCTGATTGGAGCATGGGCAGGTACAGCAGGAGAGGTGGCAAGCAGCAGAGCAGTGGCGAGGTCGGGGTGCAGGAGCGGCGAGAGATTGTAGAGTGCTGTGATCGGTGCCCAGGAAAGGTGTAAGTTCAGGGCCCAGGGGAGGCGAGGGCCCAGGGCAGCACAGGACAGCCTACACTGCGATATGTGTATATACTAGGTCCCTACAGCAGAGCAGGTCTCCAGTTATCTTGGTTAACCCTTGCCGCTAGACCAAGACCTAGCTCTGTCAAGCCCGTGTGGTGGCTGGTGTGCAACGGCCACCACACGTTAAAAAAAATCCAAGCACAGGCATCTTCCACCCTTCAAGATGTAGTTCGGGACCTGGAATATTAGGTCCTTCATTGAAACACCTGTGAACTTTTTGGCGTGGAAACAAGTCATCCTCGATTCGAGGGACCACCTATGATGATGATGCGTTTTACATAATCAACAACCACCTGATTAGCATCACAAAATTGGAGTAAAACTATGTGTACTTAAATTTTCTACATTACAAATCAATTTACATACATGCAAACAACCCCCATAATGCCTTCTTATACCAAGTAAAGCAGCCAGGAGCCTGACATGACTGAAGGCTTTGTTATTTGCAGACAGAGTAGGCTGTGATTGAAGGGATTAATCTCAACTGAGGATCTTCTGGGCTTGAGGGAATGTCTTCCAACACTGTCAAAGATAAAGAAAATGATGTACAATGTTGTAAGAGGTTCAGGGATGAACCATGTTAAACCACAGGGCAAATTAATGGCTTTAATTCTACACTAGTTAGAGAAACATGCAGGTCAACAGGGATGAATGCTAACTAAATACAGAAAATGCTGGAAATACTCAGCAGAGTGAGAAACAGAATTGTTGGGGGGCGGGATTTTTTCAGGGGGCTCAGTGTGTGTGACTGGTGGTGGGTCGGGTGAGAAAAGGGTTTTTTTGACACCAGGTCGGGGCCCCGCTGTCAACCCGCCATCACGCGCCACTTCCAACTGTCGGGTCTGCCAGCACTGAGCAGGCCCGACACGCAGCAGAGGGGGAGGCAATTCAGGTCGTTAGACCTTGTTAACAGAATTATTTTCAGCTCACCTTCAGAGTTTACCAGGTCGCTCATGGGGTCCAGACTGCTCGGGGATCATATCAGGTAAGCAGGGCGGGGGTTGAATGGTCACGGAGTCATCTCATTACTTAACAGCTGCAATTGTGCTATAAAACCTTCCAGCTCACAGCTGTTTACTTTACAAGCTCAGAATCTGTTGCTTACTGCATTTGGAAGACAGATTGAGCTTTATGCCAGTTGTAAGTGGAGCAAAGTCAGTGTCACCTGATTGGAACAAACTCTCTCACCATTGACAGATTGCTTCTGTCACCTCAAATTCACCTTGGTCGTCAGAATCCTACCACGATCAGCTCCAACATTAGCAGCACAAGGCATACCACCAGCTCCAACAACAACACCAACCTTCTCCGCAATCAAGTGATGCTGCACAGGACACAAGGCATCAGCACCCGACCACATTGCTACCTGGGAGACCAGAGATGGCCTCACCATGGCCAGATTTACTTCACTTGACGCTATACACCCTGGCTGTCACATGATGCACCCCATACCAACACCATAAATCATCCCTACAATGCTCAAGCCATTCCTTTCACATTCATCAGCATTGTGGGGGTATCGTTACGTCTCACCATTCACTGGAACTCACTGAGCCACTTCCAAAGGTTCACATAAATCTGTCCAAGAACACAAAGGGGCCGAAATTTCCCCCCGCCAGAAACGGGATGCACGCAGCTGTGGTTGAGGTCGGCTCTTGAGCGAAACCTGTGCATTGTGGGTGCTCGCAGGCCGGGGAGCGGAAGGAGCAGCATGGCGGCTTGGCCCAGCAGTCTGCGCGGTCCCCGGCCTGCGAGCACCATCGGGGCAGGCCGGGGAGCAGAAGGAGCAGTGTGGTGGCTTGGCCCAGCAGTCTGCGCGGTCCCCGGCCTGCGAGCACCATCGGGGCAGGCCGGGGAGCGGAAGGAGCAGTGTGGTGGCATACCACTTCAGGGAGCAGCATGTGCTGGAGCAGGAGAGCGACGGCAGCCAGGAGGGCGATTGGACGGCACCAAGATCCAGGCCGCTGATTGGAGCGTGGGCAGTTACATCAGGAGAGGTGGCAAGCAGCAGAGCAGTGGCGAGGTCGGGGCGCAGGAGCGGCGAGAGATTGTAGAGCGCCGTGATCGGTGCCCAGGGAAAGCATGAGTTCGGGGCCCAGGGAAGGCGAGGGCCCAGGGGTAGCATGGGCCAGCCCACACTGCAAAATGTGCGCGCACTAGGTCCGTGCAGCAGAGCTGGTGTCCAGTCGTCTTGGTTAACCCTTGCCAATGGACCAAGACCTAGCTCTATCAAGCCCGTGTGGTGGCTGGTGTGCAACGGCCACCCCACGTTAAAAAAATCCTTCCACCCTTCAAGATTTAGTTCGGGATCTGGAATATTAGGTCCTTCATTGAAACACCTGAGAACTTTTTGGTGTGGAAGCAAGTCATCCTCGACTCGAGGGACAGCCTATGATGATGATAGTGCACGGGGGTTGTTTGCATGTATGTAAATTGATTTGTAATGTAGAAAATTCAAGTACACGTAGTGTTACATCCAACTTTGTGATGCTAGTTAAGTGGTTGTTGATGATGTAAAACACATCTAAAAGATTCTTGTACCAAGTAAAGCAGCCAGGAGCCTGACATGACTGAAGGCTTTGTTGTTTGCAGACAGAGTAGGCTGTGATTGAAGGGATTAATCCCTACTGAGGATCTTCTGGTCTTGAGGGAGTATCTTCCAACACTGTCAAAGATAAAGAAAATGATGTACAATGTTGTAAGAGGTTCAGGGAGGAACAATGTTAAACCACAGGGCAAATTAATGGCTTTAATTCTACACCAGTTAGAGAAACATGCAGGTCACCAGGGATGAATGCTAACCAAATACAGAAAATGCTGGAAATACTCAGCAGAGTGAGAAACAGAATTGTTGGGAGGGGGGAGGGGGCGATTTTTTCAGGGGGGGTCGGGTGTGACTGGTGGTGGGTCAGGTGAGAAAAGGGTTTTTTTGACACCAGGTCGGGGCCCCGCTGTCAACCCGCCGTCACACTCCACTCTCAAATGTCGAGTCTGCCAGCACTGAGCAGGCCCGACACGCAGCAGAGGGGGAGGCAATTCAGGTCATTATGACCTTGTTAACAGAGGATTAAGAACTATTTTCAGCTCACCTTCAGAGTTTACCACGCGGTCCACACTGCTCGGGGATCACGTCAGGTAAGCAGGGCGGAAGTTGAATGGCCATGGAACCATGTCATTACTTAACAGCTGCAATTGTGTTATAAAACCTTCCAGCTCACAGCTGTTCACTTTACAAGCTCAGAATCTGTTGCTTACTGCATTTGGAAAACAGATTGAGCTTTATGCCGGTTGTAAGTGTTTGGAGCAAAGTCAGTGTCACCTGATTGGAACAAACTCTCTCACCATTGACAGATTGCTTCTGTCACCTCAAATTCACCTTGGTCGTCAGAATCCTACCACGATCAGCTCCAACATTAGCAGCACAAGGCATACCACCAGCTCCAACAACAACACCAACCTTCTCCGCAATCAAGTGATGCTGCACAGGACACAAGGCATCAGCACCCGACCACATTGCTACCTGGGAGACCAGAGATGGCCTCACCATGGCCAGATTTACTTCACTTGATGCTGTACACCCTGGCTGTCACATGATGCACCCCATACCAACACCATAAATCATCCCTACAATGCTCAAGCCATTCCTTTCACACTCATCAGCATTGTGGGGGTACCGTTACGTCTCACCATTCACTGGAACTCACTGAGCCACTTCCAAAGGTTCACATAAATCTGTCCAAGAACACAAAGGGGCCGAAATTTTCCCCTGACAGAAGCGGGATGCATACAACTGTGGTTGAGGTCGGCTCTTGAGCGAAATTCTGCTTTTTGTTGTTTTTTTAAATTGGGATCCGGAAGTTGCTCTTAAAGGGGGTGGTGACTATATGAGAGGGGCGGATACATGGCAGTGGCAACACCTGAGAGGCGGAAGTTGGGAGCGGTGCGGAGTGACCGCTGCGATGATGTCATCACGGCGCCACGTCACCACGGTTCTCCCCTTCACGTAAAGGGGAGAGCATTCGCGATTTTAAAACTTCGAGCCACTGGGCCACCAGTGAGGGTTTCGGCCGGGCCAGAGGCCAGGTGCCCAAGAGGGGGCTGACAGACTGCCTGATGGCGGCCCGGCTGAATCCGGAGGCATAATTGTCGTGCCGACATGGCAGTCAGCCGACAAAAAAACATGGTGGCGGTGACAGTGCGTCCTCCCCGTTAAGGGAAGCCATACCGCCGCTGCAGAAGGCCTCAGCCTCACTGGAGCACCGGGAAAAAACAGGTTTTGGCACTGCCGGGTGGGCCGAAGATTTTCAGAGGGGAATGTTGCCATCGGGGGTGGGTGGGTAGGGGAGGGTACATCGGCGTGCGCACGATGATGGCGCGCTTAACACGGATCGGCAGCAGCAGAGTGGGGGTGGGGCGGAATCGGGGCATCGCCGGGAAACCTCAGAAGCTCAAATGGGCTAGCAGCGGCCATTCCACAAAAAGTCAGTGGCCACTCCACTCCGCAGCATGGCCGCCGATTTGCGGTGGTAACAGATCTTAAAGAGAGGGGCAATTTCGGCCCAAAAGTGTTCAAAATAAAGGTTTCAATGTTTGACACCACATTAAAAGAAACTTTACATGAACATTGGCTAAAAGACCCAAGTGCCTACCCTTGTGTGATGTTAGTTGGTACGATTGGACTAGGATGAGGGTGATGTGAGGGGTGGCTAATGAGATGGGGAAGTGATAATGTAGATAGAGAGAGATGGATGGAGGTGCAAGGTAAATTGGTGTGAGTAAAGATGTGCAGAAGTAGGGTAGGGAAGGCAGGGTGATGGGGAAGTGATGAGTGGCACAGCAGGATGAGGTTGAGTGTGGCTTTGCAGTAAACTTTTGTGATCCACTGAGTTCATTGAAAGGTTTTTTACTGCAGCCAGGTCCTCCTGACGACATCCCAGCTTGTGCCCTCCTGTGCAATGTGAAACTAGGCTGCATTGGTCTCTTGGGGAGGGAAGAGTACCTCCCTGTGTGCTGTGACTCCCTCCATAAGCATCTGGAGTGTGTCATGGGAGAGCCTGGGTGCAGTTGTACACCTTTATGCAGTGTTTATCAGTGTTTGCAGCACCTCAATGCTGTAGAACACTAACAGCACAAATGCCAAAATCAATTTGTGCACAGTCCCTTTAAGGAAACTGACTGATGGGTGCATCATCAGACCTGCTTCCTTCAATTGGCCGGCAAAAGCGCTGGGTGTGCTTACAAGCCCAATCAGGGGAAAATTATTGTGGACAGTGGATTGGAGCCAGCAGTGAAGACGCCCGTCAAGGACCCACCGAAGTTGGTAAAATCCAGCCCCATGTTCCAGGTCGATGACTTTTCATCAAACCTGTAAAAAGTTAGAGATGTAACAGGTTTTAAGCAAGTATAGAGGCCGGGAAAGGAGGGAAGTGAGGAAAGGCAAAAGGGAATGTGCACAAAAGTGCTTCCAATATGTCTTCCTTTTTTCTCAACCGAGGATTCCCCTCCACTATGGTTGACACGGCCCTCGACTGTGTCTGTCCCATTTCCTGTACTTCTGTTCTAACCCCTTCCTCTCCTCCCAGAGCCACAATAGGGTTCCCCTTGTCCTCATCTTCCACCCCACCAGCCTCCACATTCAATGGATCATCCTCTGCCACTTCCGCCATCTCCAGCATGATCCCACCTCCGTACACATCTTCCCCTCCCCTCCCCTCTCAACATTCTGAAGAGAGTGCTCCCTCCGCAACAACCTGATCCACTCTTCAATCACCCCTACCACCCGCTCCTCACCCTGTGGCACCTTCCCGTGCAAACACAGGAGATGCAACACCTGCCCTTTTACTTCCTCCCTTCCCTCTGTCCATTCCTTACAGGTGAAACAGCAATTTACTTATACTTCTTGCAATTTAGCATACTGTATTCGCAGATTGGGTGACCGCTTTGCACAACACCTCCGTTCAGTCTGCAAGAGCGACCTTGAGCTTCCCACCACTCTGATCTCTCCACCCTCGGCCTCCTACACTGTTTCAATGATGCTCAACGGAAGCTCGAGGAACAGCACCTCATCTATCAATATGGCACTTTACAGCCTTCTGGACTCAACATTGAATTCAACAAATTCAGATCATAACCACCATTTCCATTTTTTTCAGACAGCAGCTGTTGGTAATAATTCTGCTTTTGTCATTTTCAGCTCCTTTAGACCTATCTTTTGTTTCTTTACATAAGAACATACAAAATAGGAACAGGAGTAGGCCATACGGCCCCTCGAGCCTGATCCACCATTTAATATGATCATGGCTGATCCGATCATGGACTCTGGTCCCCTTCCCTGCCCACTCTCCATAACCCCTTATTCTCTTATCGTTTAAGAAACTGTCTATTTTTGTCTTAAATTTATTCAATGTCCCAACTTCCACAGCTCTCTGAGGCAGTGAATTCCACAGATCCACAACCCTCTGAGAGAAGAAATTTCTCCTCATCTCTGTTTTAAATGGGCGGCCCCTTATTCTAAGATCATGCCCTCTGGTTCTAGCCTCCCCCATCAGTGGAAACATCCTCTCTGCATTCACATTGTCAAGCCCCTTTATAATCTTATACGTTTCGGTAAGATCACCTTTCATTATTCTGAATTCCAATGAGTAGAGGCCCAACCTACTCAACCTTTCCTCATGTCAACCCCCTTATCCCCGGAATCAACCTAGTGAACCTTCTCTGAACTGCCTCCAAAGCACGTTTTTTTACTCGTCCCATTAACATCTCCTTTTGCCTTGCACCATCATCCCTTTGGTCATTTCATCACTCCTGCCTTCCATCCTATCACAGACCTTCCTTTTTGTTCTTTCTTCCCCTCCCCCTTCCCTGCCTCTGTACTTGCTTAAAACCCGTTACATCTCTAACTTTTTCCTGTTCTGATGAATTTTGTATGAATACTAACCAGATGTTTCCATAACTTATAGGATTTTTGATCCTGTTTTGGGAGAGTGGTCTCTGGGTACTACCCTTCCCGTCTTACACTCCACACTGGGGGACCGATCTCTGGCAGCCCATTGAATTCTGCTGTTAATATGACACCCAGAGTTCTCTGCATTTACTTTAATTGAATCAGTGGCTGTAACCTGATGGCACATTCGTAGACCCACTTTTATGAATCTACGTGCCTTCGGTTTCCTGTAGTTTACCATATGAAGGACTCACATGCCTGCAGTTGGTTGTAATCGAGTGGTATAAAGTGCCTTTTACGAATACTCTTTATCTCAATGATTAATAAGAAAGCACTTATGACTGATCTCATGATGCTTATATTTCAAAAATAAATGTGACCCAGGTTATTTCTGTTAGTGGTGAGATGTCACCCATCTATGATGATCATGAGTCATGACAGATGCACCTTTTCATGAGATGCAACCGTTTCAAATCAGTGGAGAATTAAGACGAGTTCTGTCAGGACTATTGGACTACTACTACTACATAGTGTTGTGGGATTTCTACTTCCTAACTCCATGAAGATCGGATATGGTTTTGCGCTTCTCATTACTTCTAGAAGATTCCTGAATACTGCATTAAGAACCTGAAACAACAATCAGCATTGAATCAGTGTCAGGTTGGTAGAGATAGGACATGGGCATCATACCCAATGGTACCAAAGGATATCAGTGAAAGCTCTCCAATTGTGGAGTACTAAGGGCATATCTACTGAGGATATCAGGTAACAAAAAAAGTATTTTTAATGTAAGAGGACTTTTGTGGATGTGTCGTTGACTTTCCTTGGCTGCTGGACTGAGTGGATTCAGCTTATGTTTGGAAAGGTTTGGAACGTTGACATCCACCCAAGATGACCCCTTCCCTTGGGCAAGATGGGTAACAGTCATCTGTCTTCCCCATAAAGTTGTTTTAATAAGGAGTGAGTCCAAACATTGGTCTTTAAATGCTTGGACTACATGCAGGTTTATCCCTTTCAAGCTCCTCTGGGCTACTTTTCTTCTTATATAAAAGCTGAAAATACTGGAAATCTCAGCAGGCCAGGCAGCATCTGTGGAGAGAAACAGATATTAACGTTTCGGGTCTGTGACCCTTTGTCAGAACTGGAAAAGTTTGAGATGTAACAGATTCTTAAGGAAGTGCAGGGGCAGTGAAAGGGGGAGGGGAGGATAGAACAAAAGGGAAGGTCTGTGATTGGATGGAAGGGATGATGGGCAAAAATGAGATGGTAATGGAACAAGTTAAGAAACAAAAGAATAGTCTAGATGGGGTGCGAATGGTGGAACCATTACCAGTTGTCATGGGAAAGAGAGAAAAAAGGGGGAGGTTTGTAAAAAGAAAAAATGAGGCAAAGGAAAAGAAATATTGTCAGAGGTTCTGGTCTGAAATTGTTGAACTTGATGTTGCGTGCAGGAAGCTGTAAAGGGCCTAAATGAAAGATGAGGTGCTGTTCCTCGAGCTTGCGTTGAGCTTCATTGGAACAGTGTAGGAGGCCGAGGACGGAGATGTCGAAGTGGGAGTGGAGCAGGGAATTAAAGTGACAGGCGACTGGAGGCTTTTCTTCTTGTTCGTTCGTATACTGGGACAGGATACTTTGGGGACGATTTTAACTGGGAAGATGGGAGCTGTGCAGGTGAGGGGTTAGGTTGAGGACAAAATGCAGTGAGAGGCCCAGGAGATTTTATCTTCCAGGCTGTTTCTGCACATGACTCACCAATCACAACCGAACACCACTCCTTTTCCCTTAATAGCAAGATAGCCCAGGAGCCAAGTCAGGACCTATTTTCCATACGCTTAAGGATTAAGCTTAAGTATTCCCAGTTGCTCCTTGTACTATAGAAGCTAAGATCTATGTCGCATAATTCCTTGCAGGATTGTGATTTGCTTGTTAGACACAGGGCTAGAAATATAGAGGTATAGTATGAATCAAGAATATATAAATATTCCATTATGCGGGAGAATGCTACTCTCAGAATCAATTCTGCCTGTCTACATTCTTATAATTCATGCTTTTTGTTGCCTCAGACGTACCTGGCTTCAGTCAGACATCACAGACTGGGGCTAAAATCAGCAATTAATTGTTGGAGGTACAGCACAAGGTGTACATGATGTGGGAATTCCCGCAAATAGAAGATAAATTATGCTAGGTTGAATATAGCCCAAACTCCACTATTGTAATACCTTTGTGCCCCATAACCTGCACTTTAGCAGACTTAATTATTACCTACTACAAAGAAAATTATAGTAAAGGCTTCATAATGACAATGCTATTATTTAAAAATAAAACTAGCTGAGAGACTCTGAGCCAGCTAATGGTGACTAAGTGCCTAAACATAATGCTTACTCAGGATGAGTGTCTAACCTACTATTGAACAAGGTAAGACCCCAACAGCTAAAATGATTATTCTTCCTCCCCAGATGTCAGAACAACAGTGACTCAGTACCAAAGATTTATTCACTTGCCTGAAAACTTAAAGATTGAGTATATTTAAGGCTGAACCCGATAATTTGGTTTAATGCTACCAAAGCAGCGTAGTTCAGATAAACAGTTTTCAAGCCTGGATTCTGTCTTCTACAAGCTGCTGGTTAATCAAATAAGCTTCTCCTACAGAAAGTGAGTTAAAGTAGGGATGAAGAAACTTGTTACTGAACTGAACCAAAGCCAGCAAGTTTGATATGGATTTTCCACAGGAAGCGATTGATGGCTCTGCGTGGATAGCACAAGGCCAGCATAAATGCGCAAAAATTCTAGAAACTGGAAAGCACTCTGAATTCAGAGTTGACTTGTCACTTTAGCCCAGTTTTGGTTTCATGCAGCTCAGAGATATTCTTTGAACTGCATTTTTATTTTTTAACCACGTGTCACTTTACTTCAGGAGCTGGTGCGAGTGAATGCCTCACAATGTCAGCCATGTTACACCAGTCACTTTGGTTTCCCTGGAAACCCCAGGCATCATTGCAGTGCACAAGTGTGATCAAGTTTGTTTTATCCCGTTGTGCACAGGATGAATCCACTCATTAGCATAAATTTTATTTTCCTCATATTTTGAGAGAGCTTTGTGGGCTGAGTGTAATTACATTCAACATCTGCGGTAATCTGAACTTTTGCAAATTACAATAAGCATTTGTAAATCTGTCAGCTCAAAAATGATTTGTAATCACAAGAGGAACAAAAAGTTCCTTCGAGATTTCTGTGCTCCTCCAACTCTGGCCTCTTGTGTACCCTCACTTCCTTCGCTCCACCATTGGCGGCTGTGCCTTCAGCAGTCCAGGGCCCAGAGCTCTGGAAGTTCCTCCACAAGCCTTTTTGCTTCTCCATCTCTCTGCTCCTCCTTTAAGATGCTGCTTAAAATCTATGGGTGAGAGAAATAGCTCCGTAGCGCCCGATTTATCGGCGTTATGGGTGCCGTTTTGAGACAAATGGTGTCTGCGCCACACATGCACACTTCTGATGTGTGCTGCATCGGACGCCATCTTGGCGAGGGTGGTAGCGTCGGCACTGGGAGTGTGCGCCAGAAGTATATAGAATAAGCGGATCGTGACGTCAATCAGCGTGCAACGTTGATTTGATGCCAGCACTGCCACTTTCAGCCTCAACGCTGGAGCTAACGCCCTGTGCTAACCTCGCACAGCTGAACAAGTGTTCAGCAACAGCAAAGACCCCCAGCCAGTGATATTTAAAGGGATCAGCAATCTCTCAAGGTGAGTTGTTGATTAATTTCTACTGGTTCTGTGTAGGTTTGTGGAAGTGTTTGGAGCTTTCTAGAGTTGGTTAAAGTTGGTGAGGTGACAGGGAGTGGTGCTGCAAGTGGAGAAGGCCGTGGTTTTCACTTTAAGGGTTCTGGTCAGACCATTTGCTCTCAGTCATGGATGATCGAGTTGGCATTCACCTTGGCCTGCAGCATTACAGGGAGACGGAGCAGAGGAGGCATAGAAGAGGACAAGCTGCTCACAGAGGGAGGAGGGGGAAGAGGGCCCTCAGCAGGAGGCCTTACCCACCTAGGCTCTTCTGAGAGCATTTCTCTTACCTCAACCTGAGCTAGGAGCAGTGTGTGGGGTATCACAATCAGACCTGCAGCCTCACAGTAGTGGAAGGACAGCGCTACCAATAGCTGTGATGGTGACTATGGCCTTGAATTTCCTCATGCCGGGATCCTTCTAGACTGGAGCAGGTGACATAGGAATATAGAAACATAGACATTTACAGTGCAGAAGGAGGCCATTTTGGCCCATTGTGCTCGCGCCGGCCGACAAAGAGCCACACGGCCCTCGGTCAGCAGCCCTGAAGGTTACATATAAACCTATGAACAGGTAAAGAAACATAGAAACATAGAAACATAGAAAATAGGTGCAGGAGCAGGCCATTCAGCCCTTCTAGCCTGCACCGCCATTCAACGAGTTCATGGCTGAACATGAAACTTCAGTACCCACTTCCTGCTTTCACGCCATACCCCTTGATCCCCCGAGTAGTAAGGACTTCATCTAACTCCCTTTTGAATATATTTAGTGAATTGGCCTCAACTACTTCCTGTGGTAGAGAATTCCACAGGTTCACCACTCTCTGGGTGAAGAAGTTTCTCCTTATCTCGGTCCTAAATGGCTTACCCCTTATCCTTAGACTGTGACCCCTGGTTCTGGACTTCCCCAACATTGGGAACATTCTTCCTGCATCCAACCTGTCCAAACCCGTCAGAATTTTAAACGTTTCTATGAGGTCCCCTCTCACTCTTCTGAACTCCAGTGAATACAAGCCCAGTTGATTCAGTCTTTCTTGATAGGTCAGTCCCACCATCCCGGGAATCAGTCTGGTGAATCTTCGCTGCACTCCCTCAACAGCAAGTATGTCCTTCCTCAAGTTAGGAGACCAAAACTGTACACAATACTCCAGGTGTGGCCTCACCAAGGCCCTGTACAACTGTAGCAACACCTCCCTGCCCCTGTACTCAAATCCCCTCGCTATGAAGGCCAACATGCCATTTGCTTTCTTAACCGCCTGCTGTACCTGCATGCCAACCTTCAATGACTGATGTACCATGACACCCAGGTCTCGTTGCACCTTCCCTTTTCCTAATCTGTCACCATTCAGATAATAGTCTGTCTCTCTGTTTTTACCACCAAAGTGGATAACCTCACATTTATCCACATTATACTTCATCTGCCACGCATTTGCCCACTCACCTAACCTATCCAAGTCACTCTGTAGCCTCATAGCATCCTCCTCGCAGCTCACACTGCCACCCAACTTAGTGTCATCCGCAAATTTGGAGATACTACATTTAATCCCTTCGTCTAAATCATTAATGTATAATGTAAACAGCTGGGGCCCCAGCACAGAACCCTGCGGTACCCCACTAGTCACTGCCTGCCATTCCGAAAAGTACCCATTTACTCCTACTCTTTGCTTCCTGTCTGACAACCAGTTCTCAATCCACGTCAGCACACTACCCCCAATCCCATGTGCTTTAACTTTGCACATTAATCTCCTGTGTGGGACCTTGTCGAAAGCCTTCTGAAAGTCCAAATATACCACATCAACTGGTACTCCTTTGTCCACTTTATTGGAAACATCCTCAAAAAATTCCAGAAGATTTGTCAAGCATGATCTCCCTTTTACAAATCCATGCTGACTTGGACCTATCATGTCACCATTTTCCAAATGCGCTGCTATGACATCCTTAATAATTGATTCCATCATTTTACCCACTACTGAGGTCAGGCTGACCGGTCTATAATTCCCTGCTTTCTCTCTCCCTCCTTTTTTAAAAAGTGGGGTTACATTGGCTACCCTCCACTCGATAGGAACTGATCCAGAGTCAATGGAATGTTGGAAAATGACTGTCAATGCATCCGCTATTTCCAAGGCCACCTCCTTAAGTACTCTGGGATGCAGTCCATCAGGCCCTGGGGATTTATCGGCCTTCAATCCCATCAATTTCCCCAACACAATTTCCCGACTAATAAAGATTTCCCTCAGTTCCTCCTCCTTAATAGACCCTCTGACCACTTTTATATCCGGAAGGTTGTTTGTGTCCTCCTTAGTGAATACTGAACCAAAGTACTTGTTCAATTGGTCTGCCATTTCTTTGTTCCCCGTTATGACTTCCCCTGATTCTGACTGCAGGGGACCTACGTTTGTCTTTACTAACCTCTTTCTCTTTACATACCTATAGAAACTTTTGCAATCCGCCTTAATGTTCCCTGCAAGCTTCTTCTCGTACTCCATTTTCCCTACCCTAATCAAACCCTTTGTCCTCCTCTGCTGAGTTCTAAATTTCTCCCAGTCCCCAGGTTCGCTGCTATTTCTTGCCAATTTGTATGCCACTTCCTTGGCTTTAATACTATCCCTGATTTCCCTAGATAGCCACGGTTGAGCCACCTTCCCTTTTTTATTTTTACGCCAGACAGGAATGTACAATTGTTGTAATTCATCCATGCGTTCTCTAAATGTCTGCCATTGCCCATCCACAGTCAATAAAGAGCATCTGGCCCAACCAGTCCACCCCATACCACTGTGATACCCCATGTATCACAACATTTTACACTCCACAACACCCGGAGCCATGCTGAGGGCCCTCTTCCCCCTCCTCCCTCTGTGAGCAGCTTGTCCTCTTCTATGCCTCCTCTGCTCCGTCTCCCTGTAATGCTGCAGGCCAAGGTGAATGCCAACTTGATCATCCATGACTGAGAGCAAATGGTCTGACCAGAACCCTTAAAGTGAAAACCACGGCCTTCTCCACTTGCAGCACCACTCCCTGTCACCTCACCAACTTTAACCTGGGAGAGGGAAAAAAAAGATAAAAATCTAGGCCAATTGGGGAAAAAAATCTGGGAAAATTCCTCTCCAACCCATCCAGGCGATCACTCTGGACGCATTAGATTCCCTGCAGTACTTAGCATCGTATCTGCGGCAGCCAACAAGAGGTTATCCAGCCTAATCCAACTTTCCAGCTCTAGGTCCATAACCCGTGACTTCAAGTGCCTTTCTAAACACCTTTTAAATATGGTGAGGGTTTCTGCCTCTACCACCTTTCCACAACCCTCTGCATGAAGAAGCATCCCTTCAAAACCCCTCTAAACCTTCCACCAACCACCTTAAAACTATGCCCCCTCATAATTAATCCTTCCACCAAGGGAAATAGGCCCTTGTTATCCACTATACTTAGGCCCTCAAAATGTTATACACCTCAATGAGGTCACCCCTCAGCCTCCTCTTTTCCAAGAAGAACAAACCCAGCCTATTCAATCTGTCCTCATAGCTAAGGTTCTCCACTCCAGGCAGCATCCTCGTAAATCTCCTCTGAACCCTCTCCAGTGCAATCACATCCTTCCTATAATACAACGACCAGAACTGCACGCAGTATTCCAGCTGTGGCCGAACCAGTGTTTAATACAATTTAAGCATAACCTCCCTGCTCTTGTATTCCATGCCTCAGCAAGCATTCCGTATGCCTTCTTAACCACCTTAACCACCTGACCTGCTACTTTCAGGGATCTGTGGACAAGCACTCCAAGGTCCCTTTGTTCATATACACTTCTAATTGGCCTGCCGTTTAATATGTATACCCTTTCCTTATTAGCCCTCCCCAAGTGCATTACCTCACTCTTCTCCAAATTAAATTCCATTTGCCACCGTTCTGCCCACCTAACCAATAGATTGGTATCCTCCTCTTCATTATCAACCATGCAGCCAATTTTAGTGTCATCTATAAACTTCTTAATCATATACCCCCTATATTCAAATCTAAATCATTGATGTATACCACAAAAAGCAAGGGACCCAGTACTGAGCCCTGCGGAATCCCACTGGAACCATCCTTCCAGTCACAAAAACATCCATCAACCATTACCCTTTGCTTCCTACCTCTAAGCCTATTATGGATGCAACCTGCCACTTTGCCCTGGATCCCATGGGCTTTTACCTTTGTGACCAGTCTGCCATGTGGGACCTTATCAAAAGCTTTGCTAAAGTCCATATATAGTACATCGTACGCACTACCCTCATTGACCCTCCTGGTTACCTCCTCGAAAAATTAAATCAAGTTAGTCAAACATGATCTTCCCTTAACAAATCCGTGCTGACTGTCCCTGATTAATCCTTGCCTTTCTAAATATAGGTTTATCCTGTCCTTCAGGAGTTTTTCCAATAATTTTTCCACCACTGAGGTTAGGCTGACAGGCCTGTAATTACTCGGCATATCCCTTTCTCCCTTCTTAAACAAGTGTATGCTATTAGCAGTCCTCCAGTCCTCTGGCACCATGGCTGAATCCAAAGAGGACTTGGAAATGATGGTCAAGGCCTCTGCTATTTCCTCTTTTGCTTCAGTCAACAGCCTGGGATGCATTTCATCCGGGCCTGGGGCCTATCTACTTTCAAAGCTGCTAAACCCCTTGATACCTCCTCTCTCACTATGTTTACTTCATCCAGAATTTCACACTCCTCCTCAATAGCAGTATCTGCATTGCCCCTTTCCTTTGTGAAAACAGACGCAAAAAATTCATTAAGAACCATACCAACATCTTCTGCCTCCACACACAGATTACCCTCATGGTCTCTAATAAGCTCTACCCTTTCTTTAGTTACTTTCTTGCTCTTAATATATTTATAGAACATTTTGGGGTTTTCCTTGATTTTACTTGCCAAGAATGTTTAATGCTCTCTCTTAGCATTCCTAATATCCTTTTTAATTTCACCTTTAACATCTCCCAGTTTGCCATCGACTGCTGCATGTGAGAGGTGGCAGACGCTCTTCATGCCAGGAGAGTGGAGTTCATTGAACAGAGAGAAGCAGGCGAAGTGCGCACGTGGCTTTGCCAGGATAGTGGGCTTCCCCACGGTGCAAGGTACCATCGGCTGCTCACACATGGCTTTGCGGGCACCGCATCTAAATGCAGAGATCTACCGCAACCGCAAAGGCTACCATTCGCTGAATGTGCAGTTTGGGAGTGACCATGCTCAGCACATCGTGATGGTGAATGCCCGATATCCTGGCAGCAGTCATGATGCTTTTATTCTGCACCAGTTCCCTGTTCCCTCAGTCTTTGAGGCACCAACTTTGTACATCAATCCATCCAATATTACATCAAAAATTCGACTAATCACCTTTGTGCATTCCCTTAGTGCCTGTCTTCAGCGTACCTTTGCCTGTCCTAGTGCTTCTATGCAGTGCTATCCCAGTGGCTGCAGCATGGCTGGTGGAAGGCTGCTGATGTTCAGTGGGGGAGACTGCAGATGGCCTTGCACGACGACCTCAAGCACCTTTCGGCCTAGAAGGCCCGGCTGCAGACTGCACCACCTCGGCATGGGTGGCAGCAGTCTGGGCTTGGTGGCTGACGGGCAACAGCAAGGGCACTGGCGGAGCGGCAGGGGTGGGGGGATGAAAGCTGTCATCCTGAGAGAGGACAGCAGGTTCTTGCTCCACGGAGCCACTGCCACTCCCCTGGGACGGTGCCCCAGTATTCCTAGTAATCTGTTGGAGGAAGGATTGGTGGTATAGTGTTGAGCAGAGCAGTCTTCCAAACACTTAACTCGGGTTCGATACCTGGCCATCGCAACCAGGCTCGTTTTAATACAGTTTAGTTTACCCGATCGTAGTTTTGAACCAAACTTAGTGCCTTCCAGCAGGATTATGCCGCACAAATTAATCAATTTACAAAAAACATTCCTCATATCTGTTGACAATTATTTTTTAAACTAAAAGGACTTTAAACTAATAAATGAGGTGAGAGCTCAGCCCAAGCAAGTGAACTATTCACAGTGACCGTTTTTAATTGGAGGGTAAGTGTCCCAGCATACTGCTTACGTCCTGATTACTGAACATAGGATTTTTTCAACTTAAGAGCCGCAGCCATCAGACGCTGCATCATGGTTGGGTCCACAAGTGCGCTAATGGATATGCTCACCACTTCCATGCTGGAAATCATTGGGCTCCAAGCTCTGCGCGAAGCCCTATGCAAGACTGCTGCCAGACTCCTCTATGCCAGACTCCTCTATGCTCCCTGTCATTGCACTCAAGCTTTTTGGCAGGCCTGCCAATGCACCAAGCACTTTGCTGTGCATACCCATACCCATCCTGTAGGCCGCCCCATCGAAGTCCTCATCTGAGTCCTATGCAGCAGAACTCATCTGCGACCTCGCCCTCTGGGGAGCTGGCACCCGCGCTACCTTTACCCCCTGCCCTGGCTGCAATGACTTGTCACATGCAGACACTGCCTAGAAGCTACCCTCTAAACTCAGCTGGCCATGGGCTCAACAATGCCCCTCCCAAAGATGCCCAGCACCGTCTCCTCCATGGGAGTCAGATTATGTAGATGTGCCTGTCCCCCGCTGGTTAGGTGTTGCTGGCGCCGGTTGTGAGCCACCTTTTCCTGCAAGAGAAAGGGAAGTATGTCAGTGAGTGTGGTGCAATGTATTTGGGTGAAACGCCTGTCATGGTTGAATAGCTAACAGTGTGTGAAAGTTGTGAGATGTGGGTGTGAGGTTTGCAAGTGTATGAGTGTGGTGAAACTATCAATGTGAGGTATGAGTCGTGTTTGGTAGAGATTGTTGGTAGGTGAGTGATGGGGTTGTGGGGCATTGAGGAGTGTTTGAGATTGTGATGATGCTGGTGGGATATGGCAATTGAAATGAATTCACTGACTTTGATCACTCATGTGAGGTCATTAAACTTCTTCCTGCCCTGTGACAACGTTCTCGGGGCTACACTGCTGGCATTCACCACAGTGGCTAACTGCCCCCATTGCACTTTACACTGTTGCCTGGAGGGCCTCCTGACCCCCTGTGGAAACAGCACCTCTCTCCTCTTATCCAACTCCTGCACCAAGACCTCCAGTGCTGCACCCGAGAACCTTGGAGCCCGCTCTCCCCCCTATTGCTTCATCACTTAATTGTTGTTCACTGTCTTCCCAGCCAGTTCAATGAGCTGCTGCAGGCAGAATGCACCTCCCCCTTAAAAGGTGCAGACTGCCTTTAAGTAGTTCAGGCTAGCTTTAATTGATGCTAGCCTCGCACAAACTTGGGCCCCCTGCTGAGCGTTCAGCCACTCAGCAGCACATTCAGCGCTGGTACCTGAATGCACCAATCATGGAAATGAGCAGGCAGATGTTTGCGTGCTGCCTGCGATCCCCTGTACCGGCGTGGGTTGATCGCGCATTGGGTTCCCCGTGTCCCTTTTGGGCTAATGAATAACTTTGGTCACCTGTCCTAATGTTTCCTTCTTTGGCTCGGTGTCAATTTGTTTTCTGATATCGCTCCTGTTGTTTTACTACGTTAAAGTCGCCATATTGTTGTTGTTATTGAACGAGGAAGTCCATTTGGCCTAGTCTAGCTCATGTATCCAAAAACAACCCTCAGCTCCCACCTGCATCACAGTGTTTAATTGTCTCTAAATGATTCCAGAGATCGCACTCCTTTTTGCACCCCAAGTGTTGATCACTCTTGTGAAGAAGGCCTCCCAGATATCATATGGCTTTTACCAGTTTGAACTTGGGACCCCTATCTCCTGTCACTGTTTAGCTTGACATAATATTCTGTGTCTAAAACATGTAGGCCCCAAAATTCTGTGGCTTTTCTGATATAACCAGATGGAGCTAGCTTGAAAGCACATATACAATGGAGAAATGAGGATAATTCTTTTTAAGCAGCGAGTTGTTATGATCTGGAATGCACTACCTGAAAAGGCGGTAGATTCAATAGCAACTCTCGAAAGGGAATTGGATCTTTACTTGAAAAAGAGAAATTTGCAGGGCTAGTGGATAAGAGCAGGGGAACGGGACTAATTGGATAGCTCTTTCAAAAAGCCGGCACAGACATGATAGACCAAGTGGCCTCCTTCTGTGCTATATAATTCTATGATTCTATAATGAGGCACAAGCAGCAACCAGTATTGTTGTTTTCTGATTACCTCTGTGTGAAGTGCCTTGGGATTTTTTATATACCAAAGGTGCTTTATAAGTGCAAGTTGTTGTTAGACAGGACATGAGAATGTTGAAACAAAAGTTCAGATGCTTGGACAGTGTATGGGATGGGGTGGTTTGGTCAGGGGTTACATTATAGCCCCACCAAGGTATTGAAGATCATCACGGCCTGTTATCCTATTGCACATTATGGAAAGATGGATTATTGTGGAATAGGTTTAAGGGGAGGCCCAACTGCAAACTTTGGCAGAGGAAGACACTAACACCAAGCCAAAAGACATGGGCCCAGATGTTGTGGTCAGCGGTGCTTGCCCTTCATCACACTGACAGCTGCCCATAGACTTTTCGCAGGCCTTTGAACATAAAAACATAAGAAATAGGAGCAGGAGTAGGCCATTCAGCCCTTCGAGCTTGCTCCACCATTCAATAAGATCATGGCTGATCTTCTATCTCAAGTCCACTTTCCTGCACTATTCCCATATCCCTTGATTCCCTTAATATCCAAAAATCTATCGATCTCAGTCATGAATATACTCATCGACTGAGCATCCACAGCTCTTTGGGGCAGAGAATTCCAAAGATTCACAACCCATTGAGTAAAGAAATTTCTCCTCATCTCAATTTTAAATGGCTGGCCCCTTATGTTGAGACTGTAAACCCTGGTTCTAGACTCCCCAGCCAGGGGAAATATTCTCCCAGCATCTCTGTCAAGCCCCTTAAGAATTTTATATGGTTCAATGAGATCACCTCTCATTCTTCCAAACTTTAGGAAATATAGGTATAGTCTACTCAATCTCTCCTCAAAGGACAATCCCCCATTCCAGGAATCAGACTGGTGAACCTTTGTTGCATTCCCTCTAAGGCAAGTATATCCTTCTTTTAAGCAGTAACTTGCTGTCATCGGTCATCTGATCCAATGGTGCGCCCTCTACAGGGATCTGTGGTGTGTGTGAGCAGGCTAAGCAACAGCGTGGTTCTACAACCAATCAGATTGAAGAATTCTTACTGTGCCATTCAGAGTCTAAACCAGGAAGTTTCAATTAAATTTAATTCAATGTAAAATTATGTACGGAAAGCAAAATAAAGAGAGGGAAAGAAAGATGGAATTGAGAAAGAGATAAAAGAAACAGAAAGAAAAGGACAAAAAAAATTTATTTTTAAACTCCAACAATAATTATATTCTCAATGAATGAGACTCCACACTTGTAAAGTTACATTTTTAGTGCCAGAGAGGTTATTTGGCAGTAATTATGACTTATCACGCAGTTAAAAATTTACTTACACCTGAATGCACCAGCCCTAACTTTTTCTGCTGTGTGCTGTGGGTATCTAGTGGGTAAATACATTAACGTCATGCCCTTTCAATGAGGTACAGTTATAGCGCAGCCTGTGGAGGAGCAGGGTAACTCAGACAGCAACTTCTGGATTTCCGCGTATAACAGCGCATGTGTGGACTCTGGAAGTTGCTGTCCGATTTCCTCCATAATAACGGTGAGGACTGATAGCCTCGCCGTTATTCTCAACACAAGATCAGGCTCATAACTGCTGAACCCCAGATGCAGATGGAAAGATGGGAGCTGCATTGTCATGGACTGCTGATACAGGTCTCAACTGAGGATGAAAGCAGTGTTACTGGGAGTGGGGGGGGGGGGGAGGGGTTCCGCCTATTGTACTCCTGCGACACCAGGTAACCATCATAATTATGGAAGCCTTTATGAGGGTATTGCATGAAAAGTGCAGTCACCCTCTACAGTAAAACACAGCCTGATCACAAGCCGAATTGCCCGTTTGTCCTTTGCCCACTTGTCCGATCAGCATCCAAGCTATTTCCATGCTCAACTGTACAACCCGTCCTACTATTAGGGGAGCGTGGAAATTTAGGGGTCAAGTTTTGGGCCGCGCCTAGAACGGCGCAGCCCTGACCAGGACGCCCGTTTTTCACGCCTAATAGTGTGACAGAAAAATACTTCCAGATTCTCCGGCTCCCTGCAGGTCTCTGGGAGCTCGGCGCGGAGTGGGGGGGCGGAGCCACAGAGTCGCGTCGATTCTACAAGTGGTGGGGGGCGGGGCTAATTTAAATGAGACAACGTCGTGCCGGCAGCCTTGCGCATGCACGTTGGAGTACGCGCGCACGCGCAGTAGCCCATAAACATTGGCACTCGACCATTTTTAAAGGGACTTAAAGAAAAGTGTTCATTTGTCTGTTGAACTCATGGAAAGGCTTGGGATTGAATTTTGGTGATTTTTTGGTGTCTGAAGGAGTGCTTTTAGCAGCACTGTTGAAGAAATCACCTGCTGAAATCAGGTGCTGCTTTTCGCCCCTATCCCATGACCGAATGGCCTCAGCTTCCCTCGCAGCTCAAAGGTTGCTTGCTTGCTGTGTCTTCGGCTGCCGTTGAGCCACTGACGCCGCCCCTGTCTCCTACGTGGAAGGAAGGCCTGCCTGAATCACCGCAGCTTGAAGGCTGCTGCTGCTTCACACAGGTAGGAATATTCAATATTTTGTCTTTGCTTTATTTATAATTTTTTATTCAGGATGGCTCTTTATTTGTATAAGTAAGACTGTTGAATGCTTGTAGAATTTAATTACTTCCCTTCCCCCCCTCCCCCCCCATTCCCTACGTCTGATTTGTAAAGTGTAGGCAAGGTTTTTCTGAGCGTACACAAATCTACACTTGCTCCATTCTAAGTTAGTTTGGAGTAAGTTTTCACTGCCTAAACTTTCAAAACAGGCGTAAGTGGCCGGACATGCCCCCTTTTGAAAAAAAGAATCTGTTCCAAACTGAAACTGTTCTAACTCACTAGAACTGGAGCAAACCAAATGCCGAGAATTGCAATTTCTAAGATACTCCATTCTAAACCAGTTGCTCCAAAAAAATAGGAGCAACTCAGGCCGAAACTTGACCCCTTAGAGTGTTCGAAAGTTATTCCTCTGACCAAAGACCTTTCTCAATGCCAGAAGGCCAACGATGCAAGTATTAAAAGAAAGAAAGACTTACATTTATATAACACCTTTCACGACCATCGGACGTTTCAAAGCACTTTACAGCCAATGAAGTACTTTTGGAGTGTAGTCACTGTTGTAATGTGGGAAACGTGGCAGCCAATTTGTGCACAGCAATGTAATAATGACCAGATAATCTGTTTTTGTTATGTTGACTGAGGGATAAATATTGTCCAGGACACCGGGGATAACTTCCCTGCTCTTCTTCAAAATAATGCCATGGAATTTTTTACGTCCACCTGAGAGGGAAGGCGGGGCCTCCATTTAATGTCTCATCCCAATGACGGCACCTCCGACAGTGTAGCACTGCCTCAACACTGCACTGGAGTGTCAGTCTAGATTTATGTGCTCAAGTCCCTGGAGTGGGACTTGAACCTACAACCTTCTGACTATTAGATTAGATCTGAAATGTCATTGACCTGAAACAATGGGCGCAAGTTTCCCTGCCCCTCCCCTCATAAAATCGGCGAACCTCCGTGAGGTGCGCCAACTTTCTAGACTAAAAAAGGCACTGAAAAGTTACCTTCCAATTCTCCCCGCTCCTCAGGACGTCTTCGGCCTTGGCATGGCGCAGCACATCCAGTGGGGGGCAGAGCCAGGTCCCGGCACTGAAAACAGTGCCGAGACCTCTGCACATATGCGCTAGAGTGTGCGCGCATGTGCAGTAGCTCCTCGCAGCCCGAATCTCTGCGACATTTTGCAGGCTGTGTGGAGGGGGGCCCGAAGCACGCCGCCTCTAGCCCTGGCCAAATGGGCTCCCTCATCGGCGGCCCACTGCGTTCCCTAAGGTAGGACTTCTATTTTTTATTTGTTATTTATTGATTGATTGATTGCTTATTACTTTGGTCTTAGTGCTTTAGGTGCAGGGTTCCTTCTATTTTTTATTTGTTAATTAATTGCTTATTACTTTTTGTGCTTTGTTTAGTGCTTGGTGCTTTAAATGTATTTATGCTTCTTTAATGTTGTTGTGAAGGTGTTTAGTGCTTTGAAGGTCCTCTCACTTCCCTTCCTCCCCTATCTCTGGCTACCTAGCTCACCGCAAGGCTTTTCTGAGCGGACACTCGTGGCCACATACGCTGGCCTATGTTAGTTTGGAGTAACTTTTAGCTGGCTAAACTTGCTTAAATGGCCAAAACAGGCGTAAGTGGCTGGTAACGCCCCCTTTTGAAAAAAAAACGAAACTTAAAAAAAAACTAACTAACTCACTTACACTGGAGCAAATTAAATGAGCAGAATTGCGATTTTTAAGATACTCCAAAAAAATCCAGTTGCTCCAAAAAAAATAGAGCAACTCCTGGGGAAACTTGGGCCCGTTATCTTTGTTTGTCACTCCACAGAGTCTGTCTGACCTGCTGAGTAGTTCCAGCGTTTTCTGTTTTTATATTAGATTACTATTTGCCCGAGCGAGCCGAGAATTTAGTCTGCCCAAAGATGGAATGAAATGGCAGCTGTGACGACCAACATTGGTGCAACATTTGTTTATATTTGCTGCCGGCAACAGGGGAAGAGCCACTTCTTGAGGTGGGTGTTCATGCTGCCACATGCACTTAGCCTTCTCATTGATGTTGCAGTTCCATTAGCTAACCCAACCACAATATAAGAAGCAGATATGTTGAATGTAATTTGTGGAAGAGCTCTGGTAGTTAGTTTAATACACCTTAGTGCTCTTCATCCTCCTCAAAAATCAAGCACATTGCTTTTGTGTGATAGAATGGGGGCAATTTTAACTCTACCCACCAGGCAGGTGGGCAGGTAAAATTGCCCACGTTACGTACCTGCTGGAAGGGTGCCAGTTCCGAATCTCACCTGTTGTACTGAGCAGGCAGCAAGGACACACGCCTAAAGCTGGCAGGGTCCCTCAGTACAGATGCACGTCAGGTCCTGATTACATCATTAGGACGCAATTTCAACTGGCAGCCTCAACAGGGGTGCCACTGTAGCATTCCCGCTCGGTGAAGACAGTGGGAAAGAGGAGCCAGGGCCAGAAGAGGTCCAAACAGGTGATTTAAAAAAAAACTTTCCTTGTGAGACTGGGAGAAGCAGGAATGTTCCTCCGGGCCTCACAAGTAAAGTTTAGGCCTCTCTGCTGCAGACTCCCCCTCCCCGAGATGGCCCTGGGAGTCGATTCCGCCACTGACCTTGTGTCAGCGAGTGGCTGATTTTCCAACGTTTCCTGATGATTTGCCACCCAGAACAGGCGGGATATCAGCCGGCAGGAATTAAATGAGGTCCGGGAGTTAAATAGTTAATAGCCTGGCCTCACTTCTGGGGCAGCAGCTGAATTTCAAACTCCCTCTCGCTTTCTGCCCGCCCAAATTTATATTTCATAGATTTCCTTTTTATACAAGATAGGCATTTTCTCTTAGGACGTGGCAAAAAATACCTTTATCACAGCTCTTACCCATTTGTCAACAAGCCATCATCTTTATAATATTGTTTGATATCAGGATATCCATTTAGCAAGATGAAATTCATGTGGCTCTATGAAAAGCACTGGAGCAGCTCGTAAAATCGAAGCTGAAATCTGCAATGCAGCAGTTTATATACCTGCACTACTCTCAGGAGTATGTTATGCATTTCTCAAGGCATAAAACTAAATCCATACTGAATTATGGAAAGGTACTCTGAATGTGTACACTGTACTTAGATAGTGCTGATGCTGCGTAATGACACAGAACAACAAAACTCTCAATGGACCCTCTATATATCTTAATGATTTATCCCTAGACATCAATTATTTTACATATAATTATGGA
Source organism: Pristiophorus japonicus (assembly GCF_044704955.1). Classification (NCBI taxonomy): domain Eukaryota; kingdom Metazoa; phylum Chordata; class Chondrichthyes; family Pristiophoridae; genus Pristiophorus; species Pristiophorus japonicus. Next base: position 136,963,521 of record NC_091991.1, on the reverse strand, counting down.
GGAGTATTATAAGCCATTTAATATGTGCATTTTCGGCAAAACACCCCGATATTAACTAGGAGACGAGCTGGGAGCGAGAGTGGGGTTTGGGTTCAATATCGTGTGGGAAACCCACATGTATGTTCACCGTGTCTGTCTGTGGCTTTTAAACTCAGCCACTGCATTAACCTTTTACTTCTGGGTTTTCCGCCCAATCAGTGGCAGTGGGCGTTATGAGGACCCGCTTGATGTGATCTCGACTCCAGTATTAAATGGGCTAATGCGAAGGTACAATTTGCAGGAGCTTGAAGTTGGAAGCCACAGAGAACTCTCAGTAAGGACGAGCGCCCCACTTTAACGAGCCCTCCCTTGATGTACTGCTGGAGGCAGTAAGTAGTCAGAGACAGCTACTATTCCCCAACAACGGCTGGAAGAAACCTGCTGCTTACACTAAGCAGGCATGGCTAGAGGTGGCCCAGGAGGTCAGCAGCAGGAGCACGCTCATGGAGTCAGTGCAGAAAGTGCTTTAATGACCTAACCAGGTTAGGAAAGGTGAGCACAGTTGCACATTCATCTACACCCTGTTGTGCGCATCACCCCACCCCCTCTCTCTGCCTTGTCAAGCCTGTTGCATCACATCGCTCCTCACAACCACTTACCTTGCATGCCCACCCATCCTTCTCTTTCTATGCATTTCCTCACATCCCTCTCTATCCTCCCACCACTGCCACCCACCCTCATCCTTATTCAATTTCATGCCTCTCCCTGATAGTCACCCTCACCAAATGCACTGCATCCATTGGGTGAACGCATGCCATTACATGCACTCATAGGTCTGTTCTTTCCTTACATTGCAGGAGAAGAGAGTAGAAAACACGAGCAAGAGGGAGAAGACTGGAGGTGGTACTCACAGCTAACAAATGCAGAGGAGAAAGTGCTGGAAATAAGAGGAGTTTAGACATGCCTGGCTGTCAGAGATGGGGAGACAGGGAGTGCCCAGCTACCTGATGACACAATTAAATATCAGCCACCCATATGTCATTTGGCACTCAGTCATGTTAACGTGGTTTCAACAGCAAATAAAATATGATCATCTTCGTAATGATAACTTGTAACATTCTTACCTTGCCAGTACTCATTCACATCTTGTATCTCTCACAGGCGTGCAGCAAAGTCGGTGGAGGTCGAGGACGATGAATCCTTCTAATCGTGCAGCGTCACAGGAATCATGGATACCATGCACCTGCTCAGATACTCGCACTTTGGTGGGGCCTCGTAGGCAGCTAGTTTTTACCTCGTGACTCACATGCCACAATTGAGTAAGAGCAAATGATGGTGGCAGGGACAGCAGTGGAGAATCCATGTCAGAAGGCATAGGCCTCTCCAAGCTATGCTCAGCCAATCACAGATGCTGTATCCCGGGAGCTGTCGATGAAAAGGAGAATCATTGAGCAGCAGCAAACAATTGTGCTCTTTACTGACAGGCCTCCAAAGTGAAATTCACATAATTGCAGAGCGGTTGGAGGAGTCCACCTCCAGCACGAGTGGGTGGATGTCGTAAGCCATTATGATTTCTTCATCCATGGATAGAGTGACTAACTCTGTGGAACATCAAACGGTCCAATCAAATGAGGCCTGCAATCCTTGACCACGGCCATGCAGACTCTGGATGCCAACATGTCTGCCACCTTAACTAGGATGACAGATAACTTAGCCTTTGCCTTACAGCACGTCACTGATCTGCACCAAAGTGTACTCCAGCAAAGTGGTAGCAGTGAAATGCGGCTGGGCCATGAGAGGGATAATAGCAAAAAGGGACATGGAAGTGGGGTCTCCACTCAAAGCCTTTCCATTTCTCACCCATTGCCCCATCGCCCCCCAGTATAGGTGCAGGTGGAGCAGTCTTTGGCGGGGCCCTCATGTACTCCAAAACCCAGAGGATGTCGGCCAAAAGCATCTCAGCAGTCAGAGCAGGGATCTGAGCAGCCTGACTCTACCTCTGCTGCAGCCATAGGGGTTGCACCATGGAGGAATTGTAGGGAAAGGAAGAGTAAAGATTTGTAGTTGTGCAAGGGTATGCATATGGGTGTATGAGAAAATGTTGCATTGTTAAGTTTCCGTTATTAGTTAAGTCACATAAATATTATTCTTTTGCACCACTTTCCCACCTTGTCCATTCTTGGGTAGGAAGTTGCTTTTTAACGTGTTTAATAATGAATGGGAAGACAGTAATTGATGGGGACCAAGGGGGGATGTTCAATGGGTGTTGGGTTGTTTGCAGGACTGCTTTGTGTCAGTGGCATTTGGGAAGGTGGAGGCAGGTGGGATGAGTGGCGTTGCTTGTGCTCGTGACAGGGGTCCACTGGTGCAACCTAAGTGAACCTTGCATGAATAAGGGCATCCGTGGCATCCTGGGCAGCAATGTGAGCAGCGTGAGGTATCTTTCCCCAATCATCTTCCACCTCCTCCTCGTCCTCCCCCTCCGAATCAACCGAGGATGATCTGAGCTCTTCGCCTTGTTCCTCCTGCAGGTGCAAACATCTGTGCTGCTCCCCTCTCTGCTGCTTCCCTTTCTTTGGAGCAGCTACAGGTCTGTGACCAGCAGACTGCTGGTGCTGGTCATTTTGCTCTTCATTTGAGGTCCAATCGAAGGCAGTCAAAGTGACACCCTTCAGCCGCACATTTTAAAAGAATCTAGGGAAGAGAAAGCAAAGGCATTACTACACATATTTAATAATTCATTAGAAAAAGGTGTAGTGCCAAAGGACTGATGGATAGCTGAAGTATTACCTATATTTAAGAAGGGGGATAGAACATGTCCAGTAAACTATAAACCAGTCAACTTAACATCAGTGGTAGGAAAAATAATGGATCCCTACTAAAGGAAAACATAGAAGAATATGTAGAAACCAAAAATATAATAATGAATAGTCAGCATGGATTTCAAAAGGAGAAGTCTTGCTTGACCAACCTCATCGAATTCTTTGAAGAGGTAATAGAGAGAGTAGACAAGGGTAATGCAGTAGATGTAATTTATCTAGATTTTCAAAAGGCCTTCGATAAGGTACCACGTAATAGACGAATGAAAAAGGTCAGAGAATGTGTAGTCAGAGGACAAGTAGCACAATGGATAGCTATCTGGCTTCAAGACAGAAAGCAGAAAGTAGGGGTAAAGGGTGGCAGAAGGCGCAATGTGCAGTCCCACAAGGATCAGAGCTAGGACCAGTGCTGTTCACAATTTATATTAATGATTTAGACTTTGAACTCAAAAACACAATTTCTAAATTTGCAGATGATACCAAATTGGGGAGATAGTCAATACTGAGGAGGACTGCAACAAATTGCAAGAAGACATTAATAAACTTGCAGAATGGGCATATAATTGCCAAATTAATTTCAACACAGATAAACATAAGAAATAGGAGCAGGAGTAGGCCATAAGGCCCTTCGAGCCTGCTCCACCATTCAATAAGATCAAATAGCTGATCTTCAACCTCAACTCCACTTTCCCACCCGATCCCCATATCCCTTGAATCCCCCAGAGTCCAAAAATCTATCTATCTCAGCCTTGAATATATTCAACGACTTAGCATCCACAGCCCTTCCAGGTAGAGAATTCCAAAGATTCAAAACCCACTGAGTGAAGAAATTCCTCCTCATCTCGGTCTTAACTGGCCGACCCCTCATCCTGAGACTATGCCCCCTAGTTCTAGACTCTCCAGCCAGGGGAAACACCCTCTCAGTATCTACCCTGTCAATCCCCCTCAGAATTTTATATGTTTGAATGAGATCACCTCTCATTCTTTTAAACTCCAGAGATTATAGGCTCAATCTAATCAACCTCTCCTCATAGGACAGCCCTCTCATCCCAGGGATCAATCTAGTGAACCTGCGTTGCGCTGCCTCTAAGGCATATATGTCCTTTCTCAGATAAGGAGACCAAAACTGTGCACAGTACTCCAGGTGTGGTCTCACAAAAGCCCTGTACAATTTAGTAAGACTATCTTACTCTTATACTCCAACCCACTTGCAATAAAGACCAACATGCCATTTGCCTCCCGAATTGCTTGCTATACCTGTGTGCTAATGTTCTGTGTTTCCTGTATGAAGACACCTAAAGCTCTCTAAACATCAACATTTAATAGTTTTCTTGCGGCACCCCACTAGTTACGGCCTGCCAACCGAAGAATGATGCGTTTATTCCTACTCTCTGTTTTCTGTCCATTAACCAACTCTCTATCCATGCTAATATATTACCCCCAACTCATGAGCCTTATCTTGCATAACAACCTTCTGCGTGGCACCTTATCAAATGTCTTTTGGAAATCCAAATATACTACATCCACTGGTTCCTCTTTATCTACCCTGCTAGTTACATCCTCAAAAAACTCTAACAAATTTGTTAACCAGCATTTCCATTTCATAACTGTTGACTCTGTCTAATGATATTGAGTTTCTAAATGCCCTTAATAATGGATTCCAGCATTTTCCCAACAACTGATGTCAGGCTACACTGGCCTGTAGTTCCCTGTTTCCTCTCTCCCTCCCTTCGTGGTTATATTTGCTACCTATCAATTCACAATCTGTTGCCTCGACAGCTTCGCATGGCGTGTATTGGGCTTCAGGCCGCTTGCGGCGCGAAAATTAAAAGGGAGGTGCGGTGCTAAAAATGTTAAAAATGGCCGACTTCCCGATTGTGGCCTGCTCATCTTCATATCACGGGGTCCGTGTCGCGATGTTGCAGCACGGCACTCCGCTTCTATGCGGGGCTGCAGCCACGTCACCCCGCTCCCGAGTAGTCTAGCGATGGCCCTTCTCCCTAATGCAGAGTCCGCAGCATGCCCTCTCCTATAATGGAAAGGGAGGGCCCTTTCTTCTCGTCAGTGCTATGCGCCTCTCCGCACAATGCTGAAAAATTTGCGATGGTTAGCGAGATTGTGCACTCCACTTCCTTTCGGGGACAGTAAGCCCAATGTAGCTGGCGAGGTGGGACTTCTGCACCTGGTCCAGGAAGTCCTGCCTCGCAGCTGTTACACAATCTCACCCCCTTAGGGTCGGCGCAGTACATGCTGTATATATTTACTGTCTTACCCCCACATCCTGAGTGCTTATTATATAGTAGACTTTCACTGCTAACAATGCTCCCTTGCTATGGCAGTGTGTTGGTAGAATCCTGTTGGGACTGTGCTCACCATTAATTCAACAAATAGCTAAATATAATAACAGTTTGTAGTCAATATTTGCTGTGTACTGGAAAATAATCTGAAACAAGTTATAATAAAGAGGGGGAAGTGGAGTAAGTTTATAATGCTGAGGAAACACCTAACTTTTTAACTAACGTCAACAAGCCAAAGCCTTTGAGAGAAATTAATTGTTCTTTGAACATTTGCAATATGTTCTACGCTCTATTTGTTGTCACAATATAACATTCAGCCTGGCAGAACTACTGCCAAGGCACAGAAGTGTGTGTAATTAAAGTTGCTGCTTTTCAGCTTGAAAATAATAACTCTGTGTATTCAACTTACAGCACAACATTCTCCAACTAATTGCATCTGGGCTTGCTTTATTTCTTGTTTAAGCCTGGGTTTATTACAGTATTTCACACTGGAAAACCTGTCACTGGTGCAGTACTCTGACATTTGGAGGTGAGTTTAACCCTTCCCACAGAAACGAAAAGAACTGGGGTGGATTTTTAACTTGGCTGCCCAGCTGTAAAACTGCTGCTGCAAATCGGGCGTCCGTGATCGTGGAAATGAGAATCGGACTGTTTCTCTAAAGACTGGCTGATCTTTCATTTGCTCCTAAAATGAAGTAGTTTCCAGAAATGAGATAAATGACTGGTTAAACTCTTTTTGGTGATGTCGGTTAAGAGATATTGGCCAGGGCACTGAGAGAACTCTCCTGCTCTTCCGCGAATAGAGCCATGGGATCTATTATATTCACTGGAATAGGCAGGCAGGGTATTTGTTCAATATTTCTTCTGAAAGGCAGCAACTCTGGCTCCCTCACTACTGCCGAAAGTGTCAGCCTAGATTATGTATGTTCAAGTCCTTAGAGTCGATCTTAACCTCACAATTTTCTGACTCGGAGGCAAGGGTGCTACTTCTGAGTTAAGCTGACACTGGCTGTTATTAACCTTGAAACATGTTTTATTTCTTTACAAAATCACTATAAGCAATTCCACTATTGAATGTTCTATTTATACTATGGGGGCCACAAAATTCCCATGCTTAGCGCCTGCTGTTATGGCCAGTTTGAAGTATAAAATGGCGGTCACCACGCTTCTGCCCACACTAGTCGCCATCTTGGGAAGGGCGATAATGAGGGCGTTGCCTGCGCGTGCGGAAGAATTCAAATGAGGCAGAACGTGACATCAATCAATGTGTAACGCTGATTTGACGTACGAGCTGCCACCTTGGACATTGCTGCTCCACTGTTTGCCCTCTCCTAAACACGCTGCTCGACAGATCCCCACCAGCGCTGTTTAAAGGGCTTTGAGATAAGTTGCTTTTTGCTTTTATACTGGTTCCTGTACAGTTCATTTGAGTAGTGCTTGGTGTAAGACATTTAAAAAGTTGTTAAAGTGTGCAGGGAGTGCTGCTGGATGTTTGCAAGGTGTTGGTTCTTAAAGGAAGGCCTCTGACTGCACCACTTGCTCTCAGTCATGGGGGCTCTACTTACAGCCCCCCCCGTTGTGCTGCAGCGTGACAGGTAGACAAACAGAGGCAGCAAAGGGGACAAGGTGTTCACAGCGGGGGGAGAAAGGTTCTCAGCAGGAGGCCTTACCCACCTCGGGTCTTTGGGGAGCACTTCTACCTGCACCTAAGTTAGGTGTGTTCATTGTCTCCGCTTCACCAAGGAGCTGGTCACAGAACACTGCCACCTCCTGCTACCAGGCCTGGAGCCTCAGAGCGGGGTGAGGATGGCACTGCCATTGGCCCTCAAGGTGACCGTGGCCCTCAATTTCTTTGCCAGCGGGTCCTTCCAGACTGAAACAAGCGACATCGCAAACATCTCGCAGTTTGCCGTCCATCACTGTATCCGAGAGGTTACTGAGGCTCTTTACACCAGGAAAGGGGACTTCATTGTCTTCTCTCTGAACAGAGAGAAGCAGGAGGAGCGCACATGTGGCTTTGCCAGAATAGCGGGCTTCTCCAGGGTGCAGGGAGCCATCACCCTAATCACCCTTATGCACACATGTGGCTTTGCAGGCTCCACATCTCAATGCTGAGATGTACCACAACCGCAAAGGGTTGCACTCACTTAATGTGCAGTTGAGGTGCGACCACGTCCAGCACATTCTGCTGCTGAATGCTCGCTATCCTGCCAGCAGTCATGATGCTTTCATCCTGCGCCAGCACTCTTCCAGTCACCACGTCAAACCCGAAAGTGGCTGCTCGGCGACAAGGGCTATTCGCTCTACACCTGGCTGATGACTCCCCTTCTCAACCCCACCACCCGTGACCAGCAATCATACAATGAGAGTATCTTTGTATCATCAACAAACTTGGCTACATTATACTCGGTCCCTTCATCCAAGTCATTAATATAGATTGTAAATAGTTGACCCAGCACCAATCCCTGCAGCACTCCAGCAGTCACAGTTTGCCAACCGGAAATTTACCCATTTATCCCAACTCTCTGTTTTCTGTTAGTTAGCCAATCCTCTATCCATGCTAATATATTACCCCCAACCTTGTGAGCTTTTATCATGTACGGTAGCCTTTTATGTGGCACCTTATCGAATGCCTTCTGGAAATCCAAATACACCACATCCACTGGTTCCCCCTTATCCACCCTGCTCATTACATACTCAAAGAACTTCAGCAAATTTGTCAAACATGATTTCCCTTTCATAAAACCATGCTGACTCTGCTTGATTGAATCATGCTTTACCAAATGTCCTGATACTGCTTTCTTAATAATGGACTCCAGCATTTTCCCAACGACAGATGTTAGGCTAACTGCTATAGTTTCCTACTTTTTGTCTGCCTCCTTCTTTAAATAGTAGCATTACATTTGTAGTTTTCCAATCTGCTGGGACTGCCTGCAGAATCCAGGGAATTTTGGTAGATTACAACCAATGCATCCATTATCTCTGCAGGCACTTCTCTTAAGACCTTAGGATGTAAGGCATCAGGTCCAGGGGACTTGTCTGCCTTTAGTCCCATTATTTTACCTAGTACTACTTCATTAGTGATAGTGATTGTATTAAGTTCCTTCCTACCTACTATTGATTATCTACTATTGGGATGTTTTTAGTGTCTTCTACCATGAAGACCGATACAAAATATTTGTTCAACGTCTCTGCCATTTTCCTGTTCTCCAGTCTCATCCTCCAGGGTGGCAATATTTACTTTAGCCACTCTTTTGCTTTTTATGTACCTGTAGAAACTCTTACTATCTGTTTATATATTTCGTGCTAGTTTACTTTCATAATCTATCTTCCCTCTCTTAATCACTTTTTTTAGTCGTTCTCTGCTGGCTTAAAAAAAATTCCCAATCCTCTGTTCTCCCACTAGGCTTGGCCACATTGTATGCCTTTTTTTTCAATTTGATACCATCCCTTATTTCCTTGGTTAGCCACAGATGGTTATCCCTTTTCTTACAGTCTTTCCTTCTCATTGGGATATATTTTTGTCGTGAGTTTAAACTACAAAGGCAGGGGGATGGGAATCTATGCAGGGAAGCAGAGGGAAATAAAAAGGGGGCAGAAGCAAAAGGTAGGAAGGAGAAAAGCAAGAGTGGAGGGCAGAGAAATCAAGGGCAAAAATCAAAAAGGGCCACATTACAACATAATTCTAAAAGGACAAAGAGTGTTAAAAAAACAAGCCTGAAGGCTCTGAGTCTCAATGCGAGGAGCATTCGTAATATAGTGGATGAATTGACTGCGCAGATAGCTGTTAACGGATATGATGTAATTGGGATTACGGAGACATGGCTCCAAGGTAACCAAGGCTGGGAACTCAACATCCAGGGGTATTCAATATTCAGGAAGGACAGACAAGAAGGAAAAGGAGGTGGGGTAGTGTTACTGGTTAAAGAGGAGATTAACGCAATAGTAAGGAAGGACATTAGCGTGGATGATGTGGTAGAGTTGCGAAACACCAAAGGGCAGAAAACATTAGTGGGAGCTGCGTACAGACCACAAAACAGTAGTAGGGAGGTTGGGGATGGCATCAAACATGAAATTAGGGATACGTGCAATAAAGGTACAGCAGTTATCATGGGTGACTTTAATCTGCATATTGATTGGGCTAACCGAACAGATAGCAATACTGTGGAGGAGGATTTCCTGGAGTGTGTAAGGGATGGTTTTCTAGACCAATATGTCGAGGAACCAACTAGAGAGCAGGCCATCCTAGTCTGGGTCTTGTGTAATGAGAGAGGATTAATTAGCAATCTGGCCCCTTGGGGAAGAGTGACCATAATATGGTAGAATTCTTCATTAAGATGGAGAGTGACAGTTAATTCAGAGACTAGGGTCCTGAACTTAAAGAAAGGAAACTTCGACGGTATGAGGCATGAATTGGCTAGGATAGACTGGAGAATGATACTTAAAGGGTTGACAATGGATAGGCAATGGCAGACACTTAAATATCACATGGATGAACTACAACAATTGTACATCCCTCTGTGGTGTAAGAATAAAAAAGGGAAGGTAGCTCAACCGTAGCTAACAAGGGAAATTAGGGAAAGTGTTAAATCCAAGGAAGAGGCATATAAATTGGCCAGAAAAAGCAGCAAACCTGAGGACTGGGAGAAATTTAGAATTCAGCAGAGGAGGACTAAGGGTTTAATTAGGAGGGGGAAAATAGAGTTAGCTTGCAGGGAACATAAAAACTGACTGCAAAAGCTTCTATAGATATGTGAAGGGAAAAAGATTAGTGAAGACTAATATAGGTCCCTTGCAGTCAGAATCAGGGGAATTCATAATGGGGAACAAGGAAATGGCAGACCAATTGAACAAATACTTTGGTTCTGTCTTCACTAAGGAAGACACGAATAACCTCCCGAAAATACTAGGGGACCAAGGGTCTAGCGAGAAGGGGGAACTGAGGGAAATCCTTATTAGTCAGGAAATGATGTTAGGGAAATTGAAGGGACTGAAGGCCGATAAATCCCCAGGGCCTGATAGTCTGCATCCCAGAGTACTTACGGAAGTGGCCCTAGAAATAGTAGATGCATTGGTGGTCATTTTCCAACATTCCATGGACTCTGGTTCAGTTCCTATGGATTGGAGGGTAGCTAGTGTAACCCCACTTTTAAAAAAAGGGGAGAGAGAGAAAACGAGGAATTATAGACTGGTTAGGCTGACATCGGTGGTGGGGAAAATGCTGGAATCAATTATTAAAGATGAAATAGCAGCGCATTTGGAAAGCAGTGACAGGATCGGTCCAAGTCAGCATGGATTTATGAAAGGGAAATCATGCTAGACAAATCTTCTAGAGTTTTTAGAGGATGTAACTAGTAGAGTGGACAAGGGAGAACCAGTGGATGTGGTGTATTTGGACTTTCAAAAGACTTTTGACAAGGTCCCACACAAGAGATTAATGTGCAAAATTAAGGCACATGATATTGGGCGTAATGTATTGACGTGGATAGAGAACTGGTTGGCAGACAGGAAGCAAAGAGTGGGAATAAACGGGTCGTTTTCAGAATGGCAGCAGTGACTAGTGGGGTGCCGCAGGGTTCAGTGCTGGGATCCCAGCTATTTACAATATACATTAATGATTTAGACGAAGGAATTGAATGTAATATCTCCAAGTTTGCAGACGACACTAAGCTGGGTGACAGTGCGAGCTGCGAGGAGGATGCTAGGAGGCTGCAGGGTAACTTGGACAGGTTAGGTGAATGGGCAAATGCATGGCAGATGCAGTATAATGTGGATAAGTGTGAGGCTATCCACTTTCGTGGCAAAAACAAAAAGGCAGATTATTATCTGAATATTGACAGATTAGTAAAAGGGGAGGTGCAACAAGACCTGGGTGTCATGGTACATCAGTCATTGAAGGTAGGCATGCAGGTAGTAAAGAAAGCAAATGGCATGCTGGCCTTCATAGCGAGGGGATTTGAGTATAGGAGCAGGGAGGTCTTACTGCAGTTGTACAGGGCCTTGGTGAGACCACACCTGGAATATTGTGTTCAGTTTTGGTCTCCTAATCTGAGGAAGGACATTCTTGCTATTGAGGGAGTACAGTGAAGGTTCACCAGACTGATTCCCGGGATGGCAGGACTGACATATGAAGAAAGACTGGATCGACTAGGCTTATATTCAATGGAATTTAGAAGAATGAGAGGGGATCTCATAGAAACATATAAAATTCTGACTGGATTGGACAGGTTAGATGCAGGAAGAATGTTCCCGATGTTGGGGAATTCCAGAACCAGAGGTCACAGTCTAAGGCCATTTAGGACCGAGATGAAGAGAAACTTCTTCACTCAGAAAATTGTGAACCTGTGGAATTCTCTACCACAGAAAGTTGTTGAGGCCAGTTAGTTAGATATATTCAAAAGGAGTTAGATGTGGCCCTTCCGGTTAAAGGGATCAAAGGGTATGGAGAGAAAGCAGGAATGGGGTACTGAGGTTGCATGATCAGCCATGATCATATTGAATGGTGGTGCAGGCTCGAAGGGCCGAATGGCCTGCTTCTAAACCTACTTTCTATGTTTCTATGTTTTGAAATATCTCCTTAAATGGCTGCCACTGCTTTTCAACCATCCCACACTTTAATCTATTTTCCCTGTCCACTTTAGCCAACTCTGCCCTCATACCTTTGTAGTCCCCTTTATTTAAGTTTAGGACCCTGGTTTGAGAACCAAATTTCTCACCCTCCAACTGAATTTGAAATTCAACCATATTATGGTCACTCATTCCTAGAGGGTCTTTTGCTAGGAGATCATTTATTAATCCTACCTCATTACACAGTACTAGGTCTAAGATAGCCTGCTCCCTGGTTGGTTCTGCAACGTACTGTTCAAGGAAACTATCCCGGATACACTCTATGAACTCTTCCTCAAGGCTACCCTGGCCAATTTCCTTTGTCTAATCAATATGAAGGTTAAAATTACCCATGATTATTGCCGTTCATTTTTTACAAGCGTCCATTATTTCTTGATTTATACTTCGTCCAACCGTGTAGCTACTGTTCGGAGGCCTATAAACTATGCCCACCAATGACTTTTTCCCTTTATTATTCCATATCTCCACCCAAACTGATTCAACCTTTTGATCCTCTGAGCCAATATCGTTTCTCATTAACGCACTGATCCCATACTTTATTAACAGTGCTACCCCACCTCCTTTTCCTTTCTGTCTGTCCTTCCGAATTGTCAAATACCCCATAATATTTAGTTCCCAGTCCTGGTCACCTTGCAACCACGTTTCTGTAATGGCTATCAGAACATACCCATTTGTATCTATTTGTGCCATCAACTCATCTATTTTGTTATGAATGCTACGTGCATTTAGACAAAGAGCTTTTAATTTAGTTTTTTTACCCTTTTTTCCTGTTTGTTTCTTCTGTGCTTCAAACTCACTTTCTTCATTTTTGCTTCCTAATTTCAGCTTTACTTCCCTCCCTACTGAATCTATTCTCAGGTTCCCACCCCCAAACTTGTTTAAACCCTTCCCAACAGCACTAGCAACCACCCGCCCCCCCAACCCCCCGCCCTCCCGCCCCCGCCGGCTGCCGCGAGGGATATTGGTCCCTGCTCTGTTGAGGTGCAACCCGTTCGGTTTGTGCAGGTCCCACCTCTCCCAGAAGCAGTCCCAATGCCCCATAAAACTAAAGCCCTCCCTCCTGCACCATCTCTCCAGCAATCATCTTCTCTATCCTATAGTAGGTGAGTGATGGGGGTGTTGTGCATTGAGCAGTGTGTGAGGCTAGTGGTGCAGTTGGTGGGAGTCGGCTTTTGAAGATGCATTCACTGACCGTGACCATTCGTGTGAGGTCATTAAACTTATTTCAGCACTGGAACCATGTCCTGGGGGTGACACTGCTGGCAGTGACCGTCTTGGCGCTTTGGCTCCACATCCTTCTTACAGTGTTTCTGGAGGGTCTCCTGGCCTCCTGTAGGTAGAGGATCTCTCTTCACGAGTTCACCCGCTGCACAAAGGCCTTGAGTGATGCGTTCGAGAACCTGGGTGCCCTTTCCCTAGCCTGTTGAGCCATTTTGGTTTGTGCTGAAACAGTTTTACAATTTTTGCTAACCAGAAACCAACTCACCTTTAAGAGGTGCAGACTGCCTGTAACTTGCGCAGGCTAGCTTTAAATAAAGCTTTAACTAAAGCTAGCCGCGCACGAACTATGACCTCCTGTTGAGCATACAGCCACTCAGCAGGTGTTCAGCGCTGAGTGGTGCACTGCTATCATGTTAATTAGCAGGCAGCACGAAATTTACGTGCTGCCTGCATTACTTTGAACTATACGCGTGGTGTTCGCGCACAGAACTCCCTGCGCCTGTTTTGGGGCCTTATCGAACATATAGTCCTTGGTCTCAGTCGTGAATTGTTTCCAATTTTGAATTAGAAAGGATTGTCTAAACAAAACAAACAAATTTATTTCAATGCAAGTCATGGGTAGAATCTCCCAGTTCCTGACACAAATTTACAACAGGTTTTTGAAGCAGTTGGATAAGAATCAGGCTGGTTTGAGCCAGATAATTCAACACATCATGTTCCTGTTAGTCATAGTTTATTATTATCCATCACCTGTGCTGGCTAAAAGATTTGTTACATCTAGAGGGGAAAATACTTCAGGCTAAAAACACAACACCATTAGTCCAATGAAATTTAAGTTTGCACCAATATGGTACCACTAACTGAATGGTTAGTGGAAAGGAAGGCAGAGTACTCGCTGGTTGAATCAATCTCGGTTGTTAAATTTCTTTCTTTTAGCAAAGGTAATATTCTGCCCTATAGATCTCCACACTTGTGAATTAGTTCAGCTGCTGCACATGTCACAAGACAACAGTTTGAGGAATGACAAATTTCTAAAGATTGCTTCTGACTGTTGCCATGCAATCATCTACAATCCAAACTTTCCTTTTTGCCTTTATGAGCCTACCTCACTAAATGTCATCTGTGTAGGGATGATATTACAGCTATTAGTCTCAATTAGGGACTTACTGACAGATAGCTAATATTAGTCAGCGCTTATATTCCTCTACAAGAAGTGAATAATGAGGCTTTATTGCGGATTTCACCTTGCCTGATTGAAATAATCCAACATTGTGTGCAGAGGCTGACATTAACTCATTTATCATTGCCTTTACGGAGGGAAGATATAAAAAATGGCGGAAGGGAGAGATACTTGCTTTGGATATTACTGGTAATTTGAGGGCCCAAACTTCGAAATGTAAAGTGGCAGTGCAGCTGGGTTCAGTGGATAAAGTGACAGAGAATCTTCGCTGTACCTTTATTTCCATGGTTCGAGCAACTGCAGACGACCAATCCCTCAGTATGTGACTCACTGCAGCCAGTCTAATTCTGAAAATATTTGTAATCTTTTCTTTCAGATGGCCTCATTCATGAAAAAAAGACTTGCATGTGTACAGTGCCTTTCACGATCTCAGGATGTCCGAAAGCGCTTTACAGCCAATGAAGTACTTTTGACGTGAAGTCACTGTTGTAATATAGGAAACGTGCCGGACAATTTGTGCACAGCAAGGTCCCACAAACTGCAATGAGATAATGAGCAGATATGTTTTAGCAATGATGGTTGAGTGTTAAATATTGGGCAGGACACCGGGGAGAGCACCCTTGCTCATCTTTAAAATAGTGCCATGGGATCTTTTACGTGCACCGAAGAGGGCAGATGAGGCCTCAGTTTAAAATCTCAGCTGAAAAATGAGACATTACCTAATTGCACAGTTACCCTTTTGTCTCATAGTGAACCACACTATTCTCATGCAGAGCTCCTCATTGGGGTCTTCATAAGCTCTACATGGGCCTGTAAATTTTTTGAGGAGGAGCAATATCTCATGAGGCACATGCTCCTCAGATGCTGCCTCACTCTCCTTCCTTCCCCATTCTGTACTGATCCCCCTCCTTCTCTGTTAAAATTGCAAACAAAGGACTGCCCTTTGGGAATCTCATATGTTACACTTAGAACTATTCACTTTGGTCGGGAGCCAAAGCTCCCAGTGGTCTCACTGGCCCTCAGGCAGTCAGAGGCAAACCCAGCTCTCCCCAGGTGCAGAGCAAATATAAAATGCTTTAAACATTCAATTTTTGTAACTCAATCAAACACTTCTCAGTGTCTTTAGGCTGCAGGCCCCAAGGTAAAGCACTCCTGCTAGTTTCAGTCAATGCTGACAACAGGAGAGTCTCTATTCACATGTCATTAATTACCCTGAATGTAACAAGAATGCAAGTCACAGGCTCTGGGCACTTCAGTGTTGGTTGTTCTCTGTCATGTATCTTATATGGCCACTGCTGGTACTATATCAAGGTGTGCCAACAGAGGGCACAGCAGTGGGAGACTCGTAGGTTACCTGTACCGGTGTGCCTGGCCTAGTATAAAAGGCAGGCCACCAGGTGTGATCCACACTCTGGAGTTAACTAATAAAGGACTAAGGTCACTACAGTTCAAGTACAACACAGTGACTTGTGGAGTCATTGTTAAAGCATCCAAGGACACAACTGGCGATGAGAATACGAACTTTCACGCGGAAATGGCTACCCTTGGTACGTTGCAGCAGTTCGCCGATGGTGATGATTGAGATGCCTTTGTGGAGAGGCTAGAACACTTTTCCACAGCAAATGACCTGGCAGGAGACGACCCGGCCGCACTATCCTGCTAACCAGTTGTGGGCCAAACGTCTATGGCCTCGTCAGGGACTTGCTGGCACCAGCGAAGACAATGACCAAGTCGTACAAGGAGCTCGTAACCCTGATCCATGAGCAACTCAAGCCCAAGGAGAGCATCCTCACAGCCAGACACTGGTTCTACACCCACTGACGGCCCGAAGGCCAGGAAGTTGCGAAGTATGCCTCAGACTTCAAGAGACTGGCGGCACCGTGCGAGTTCGGCACCCAACGAAGCACTGCAGGACATTTTTGTCATTGAATTGGCCATAAGGGCCTTCTTCACAAGTTACTGTCGGCGGATACCACAGTCACACTGCAGAAGGTAATCTGTGAGCCAGTCACTCATGACCTCGACCTGCGGCTCTAGGCAGATGTCTCACCCTCAGGACTCAAACCCGGCAGGTACTGTGCACAGAGTGGCGTCGTTCAGAAGCTGGACTGTAGAGCGCGAATCCTCTCAGGGTCCGCCGAGGGGGGCTAATCAAGTAGCACCATGCTGGCATTGTGGAGGGAATCACAGGGCTCACCAGTGCCGTTTTAAAGACTATGTTTTCAAAGGCTGCGGCACAAAGGGCCACCTCCAGCGAATGTGTAAGAGAAATAGGACTCACTGTGTCGATGAGGAGTGCACAGTTGGCCAATAATCCAGCGTGGATTATGAATTGTTAGACAGAGAGGCAGCCCAGTTCCATGGGGAGGTACACGGCATGTTTACCTGCACCACCGAGTGCTCCCCGCTGAAGATGGAAGTCGAGATAGAGGGAAATCCAGTCTTCATGGAAGTGGACATGGGGGCGAGATGAATCAAGGAGCCTTTGAGAGGCTATGGGACAATCTGGCTGAACGACCCAAGTTGGCCCCAGTTCAGGCAAAATTGCGCACCTACAACAATGAACTTATCCCAGTCGTTGGTGGTGTGAATGTAAAGGTACTCCATGATGGCGCTGTGGATTGTTGCAGGTGATGGACCAATGCTGCTCGGCAGAAGGTGGATGGAGAAGATCCAGTGGCAGTGGGAAAATTTCACCCCTCCAGCGATCGAAGCCCTCTGCGCTCAGAGGCAAAGCAAGCCCTTATCTGAGAGTGGACCCAGCACCGATGAGCTGACCAGCACGGCACCCGAGACACAGACCGCTCAGCACGACTGTGTGGAGATGATCCAGCTGAGACGACCCGAACACACCTTCCAGGCTCCAGTGGCAGGACTCAGGAGGGAGAAAATCGAATCCAGCAGCGACTTCCCAAATGCAGAGGCAGAACCCGGGGAGAAGAGGATCACCGCAGTCGACATCATTAATGAAGAAAAGATGGTGCCCGCACCACGAGGCGATGCGCTGTAGACAAAGATGACCGCGGCCAGACCATGAGGTGCAGCGCTGATGAAGCAACACGTGGCACCAAATGGAGAAGCGGATTGGGGTAAAGCAAGCAAGGCTCTCTTAAAGGAGGCCTGCAACCCACTACAATTAAAGGGACAGTTCCACACAATTAAGCAATGTACAAGAATTGTAAGTTAGAGACTAAAAGTGTAACAGATTATGTAAAATGTGTAACTGACCATGTAAAATGTGTAACTGATAATCGGAATTGTATACATGCAACCAGCGAGGAAAAGTCACGCAATCGTGATCAGACCCCTAGAGTGTCCATCATAAGTAAGGAAAAGCTGTGCGATGCAGGATTCCCATTGCACGTAGCCAATGCAGCGGGCAGACACCCATTGGGTGCACACAGGTCCAGCAAGCTACCCAATGCTGTAACTTGCGTCCCGGGGACCAGAGTCAGGCACCACGAAGTGTGGCCACAAGCAGCCAACACACACGAGTTGCGAAGCAAGCGACCTCAGCAGGGCAAAAGCACCGGTAGTGATACCATGCCCTGGGTCGGCTCCACCTCTCAGGCAACCAATTACACCAACTGGCACGAGCCTGAAGGAGCACACTGCACTAAGGCCATACCCCAAGATGTAAGGTCAACCGCCACTGTTTCCTCAGAGGAAACAAGCACCAGCCAGGATTTCAAACCAAGCGACGCTCAGGCCAGTGAGTCAGCAGTTCCCTGTGCATTGCTAGATGACAGCTCCTCAGGGAGCAGCTGGGACCCAGGGGGTAAAAAAAGGTCAGGGAGGTCACAGGTATCTGTGAACCGGCCCGACACTCGAGACCACGGCAACAGCCCCGAGAGCAGGCTACGTGAGCCAACTGGCTTCCCACTGCCAGCACCGGGCACTGAACTGCCACCAGACTGCAAGGACACCACCCAGCAGCTCTGGAACTAGCTTGTCCTTACGCACCGGTCACCGCATCGACAAGGCATCTAACGCTCTTGTCGCACCACGGAACCACACAAAAAAAACATGCAAAACCCACTTACCTGAACTCGCATGTACATGAATGCCAGGAGCCCCCGCCATACCAACGTGGGAGGCGGGGAGAATGGAGTGGTCAGGAACATACACACACACACACACACACACAGACAGCAACCACCAGCATGCTACTGCACCAATTACCCACCCTTGGTTGAGCCGGCCCGCTAGAGGTCTACCAGACAGAACCCATATAGCATAGTTAATGCAGAGGCAATTTGCACTGAGGGTTCGGGGGGAGTGATGTCATGTATCTTACATGGCCACTGTTGGTACTATATCCAGTTGTGCCACCAGAGGGCACAGCAGTGGGAGACTCGTTGTTTACCTGTACAGGTGTGCCTGTCCTAGTATAAAAGGCAGGCCACCAGGTGTGATTCTCACTCTGGAGTTAACTAATAAAGGACTAAGGTCACTGCAGTTCAAGTACAACACACTGCCTCGTGGAGTCATTGTTAAAGCATCTAAGGACACAACATTCTCATTTTAATTTATTATGATGAACCTGTTGTCTATGCAATAACTGTTAGACTGAGTACTGTTTAACTCCAAGAGTTATGACCTTGGCTCTGCTTTATTAAGGCCCAAAGTGTCTAATATACAAAATGTCTGGCCTTTTATACTTGGGCTGCAGCCCAATGGCCTCCAACAGTGATGCCATCTAGTGGCTAGTGATCCCAAAAATACGTACATGACAGAGCCCCCAGCAGCATCAGTGGGTGCCGACATGAAGGCCCAAGATCACATTACAAACTGCAGAGCTGTCATGAGGCAGATACGCAGCAGGAATGGGCCACATCCCAGAGGCCACACGCAGAATTGCTTGTACATTGCTTTTAAGTCCCCAAAATGTTGAGTAATTGAGGGCAAATTTTTATTTTACTTCTAAACTCAAGTCCAGAGTCACACAGACTAAATGAAGGTAGAAGTCTTTCACTAGTTAAATTGTACAGCTCTTCAGTCTCTTTGTAGAATGAAGCAGGGCCTCACAGCATAGGACAAGGCCCTGACATGTTTTTGAAAAGTGCTGTGCAATAAGGACGTAACTTTCCACAGGCACTGGGAGGGAACGATAAGGCCAGGAACAGCAGGGGGAATTTTAGCTTCTGGTCGGAAAGCTGCAGATCGCGGGGGCTGAGCGCCCATGAGGTGCTGCCATAGGCCACCGTCCATTTTAACAGCCGGGCCTCATTTAAGTGCAGCAGGTGGGTAGTATGCTCGAACCGGGCATCCAGAAGCAGCATAGCAGGTTCTGGCCAGCACATATTGGGCTTTTTGGGGCCTCTGCTTGTACTGGGTGGAGCATCTATCGCAGACACTCTGCTTATTAGGCCATTAACAGAAACATAGGAACAGGAGTAGGCCATTGAGCCCTTCGAGCCTGAGATCATGGCTGATCTGTGACCTGACTCCATATATCTGCCTTTGGCCCAGATCCCTTAATACCTTTGGTTAGCAAAAATTTATCAATCTCAGATTTAAAATTAACAATTGATCTAGCATCAATTGCCATTTGCGGAAGAGAGTTCCAAACTTCTACCACACTTCGTGTGTCGACGTGTTCCCTAATTTCGCTCGCGAAAACTCTGGCTCTAATTTTTAATATATGCCCCCTAGACCTAGAATCTCCAACCAGCAGAAGTAGTTTCCCTGTATCTACCCTATCAGTTCCCCTTAGTATCCTGAAACCTTCTGTTATGTATTTAACCCCTTGTAATCTGTATTACACTACCACCAGAGGGCCTACCTGTTGGAGTCCCAAGGGATACCAGCATCCCTTGCGAGCACGGTATATAAGCAGGCCACCCATGAGGTACCTGCACTCTGGAGTCACAATAAAGGAGCTAAGGTCATACTTGCTCATTGTACACAGTACTCAGTTTCATCCTTTATTGTGAGCATAACAATTGGCGACGAGGTAACGAACAACCGCGTTAAAATGCAAAGAACAGTTGGTATCCTGGAGAAGTTCTCAGAAGTGGATGATTGGGAGGCCGTCATGGAGAGACTCAACCAATACTTTGTGGCCAACGAGCTGGAAGGGGATGAGAACGCTGCCAAATGAAGGGCGATTCTCCTAACTGTCTGTGGGGCAACAACCTATGGCCTCATGAAGAATCTCCTAGCTCCAGCAAAACCAACAGAGAAATCCTACGAAGAATTGTGTACGCTGGTCCGGGAGCACCTAAATCCTAAGGAAAGTGTTTTGATGGCGAGATATCCGTTCTACACGTGTCAGCGATCGGAGGGTCAGGAAGTGATGAGCTATGTTGCCGAACTAAGGTGCCTCGCAGGACATTGTGAATTTGAGAGATTCATAGAACAAATGCTCAGAGACTTTTTTGTACTGGGCATTGGCCATGAGACAATCCTTCGCAAACTGTTGACTGTAGAAACTCCGAATCTAAGTAAATCCATAACGATAGCCCAGGCACTTTTGTCCACCAGCGACAACACCAAACAGATTTCGCAGAGTAAAGAAGTTTCGGCCAGTACTGTGCATAAAGTAATGTCGGTTTCAAACAGAAATATACATGGCAGAACGTACACGCCGGCTGCTGCTGCCTGAGCTCAGATGACCCAGAGTCTGCCATCAATCGTTAATGCGAGGCAGTTAACACCTTGTTGGCGCTGCGGTGGTGATCATCGGCCCCATCAATGTCGCTTCCAGCACTATGCGTGCAACGGTTGCAGAACAATGGGACACCTCCAGTGAATGTGCAGGCGAGCTGCACACCCTGCAAACCATCACGTTGCAGAGGAAGATCAAACCACTGTGGATCAGGCTGAATTGTAGACTCGTACCGAGGAGACAGAAGTGTACGGGGTACACACATTCACTACGAAACGTCTACCAATAATGTTGAAAGTTGAACTGAACGGAATTCCAGTATCTATGGAACTGGACACTGCTGCGAGTCAGTCCATAATGAGTAAAAAGTACTGCTCAGCTATCGTACCAGACCCCACTCACTCATCGGGGTTCCCCCAGCCAAGCTGCTCATGAAAAGGGCGCTAAAAACAAGGCTCTCTCTTGTCCACCCATGATCACGTGGAGTGCAAGCGGCATCAACAAAGTGTGTACCATGACTGCGCAAATTTGTCACGCAATATTGAGATTAATGATCTTGTGTTTGTGCTCAATTATGGACATGGTCCCAAATGGCTCACTGGCACGGTCACAGCCAAAGAGGGGAATAGGGTGTTTCAGGTCAAATTGACCAATGGACAAACACAGAAAACATTTGGACCAAATCAAGTTGCGGTTCACCAAAAGCTACGAACAACCTGAAGAAGACACCACCAACTTTGACCCTCCAACACACACACATGTGGCAACTGACATCATGGTTGACCACGAAGCCGAACTCACCATCCCCAGCAGCCCGGCAAGGCCGGCTGCCCAACAGCCCAGTGAAGAACTGACCAACTCACCCACACCAGCATTTGTACCGAGACGATCGACAAGGGAACGAAAAGCCCCAGATCGTCTCACCTTGTAAATAAGTGTACTGTTGACTTCACGGGGGAGTGATGTTATGTATTTAACCCCTTGTAACCTGTAATACCACCAGAGGGCCTACCTGTTGGAGTCCCAAGGGATCCCAGCATCCCTTGGGAGCACGGTATATAATCAGGCCACCCACGAGGTACCTGCACTCTGGAGTCGCACTAAAGGAGCTAAGGTCACACTTACTCATTGTACACGGTACTCAGTTTCATCCTTTATTATGAGCATAACACCTTCGATCATCCCTTAACCGTTTAAATTGTAGGGAATACAACATTAATTTGTATAATCGCTCCTTGTAATTGAACTCTTGAAGTCCGGGGTGGTGGGGGGGGCGGGGGGGAGAAATTTATGCCGTTTGTGCCTCACATTCGTGCTAATGATGCGTAAACGATTTCTCACGCGGAGTCACTACTGCCTCCCACAAAATTCCACAGGATTTAGCGGAGGCACAAAAACGGCAGTGCCCGCTCCTGCCGGTAGCACCCTGGCCTGCTGCGTCACATCGCCGTGCGCACGGAGCGGACATTTGTTAGCGCCCCGTGAGGCTCCCGCTGGCGATGACAGCGACAGCTTCACGGGGTGCGTACCGGGCTGCAGGCCGCCCGCGGGGCGAAAATTAAAGGGGAGGTGCAGCGGCAATTTTTTTCCATGGCCGACTTATTGGTCGTGGCCTTGCCTGGTAGAATTTGCGGGGTCCGTGCCGCGATGTTGCAGCCCGACATTCTGCTTTTGTGCTGGGCTGCTACCACAGCACCCCGCTCCCCAGTGGTGAAGTGGTGGCCCCTTGCTGCATTGTGGGGCCGGTATTGAATTCCGGCTCGCGGGTGTCATTCTGGTAAAGCTATGGTGCACTCCCTGCAAGGCTAATATATCCTTCCTAAGGTGTGGTGCCCAGAACTGCTCACAGGTGTGGTCTAACATCTACCCCCTTGTATTCTAGTCCTCTGGATATAAAGGCCAGCCTTCCATTAGCCTTTTTGATTATTTTCTGTACCTGTTCATGACACTTTAATGTTCTATGGACCCCCAAGTCTCTTTGAACCCCCACTGCTTTTAGCATTTCACTATTTAGAAAGTACCTGTTCTATCCTTTTTAGGTCCAAAGTGGATGATGTCACATTTGCCTACATTGAAATCCATTTGCCACAGTTTTGTTCATTCGCTTAATCTATGGATACGGGGCTAGAAATTGCGTAGCGTCTATTTGTGGCGATAACTCTTGCGGGAGGCAAAAGTATCACCGGGCTCTATGCAGGTGAAGCCGACGTGAACTTCCAGTTTAGCGCTCCAGGAAGGAAGTGAAACACTAAGTCAAGCGCTACCACTTCCCTTGGAGCACTAAAGCCGGCAAGAAGGGCAGTAGCAACAGAGCGCTGCACAATGTCCCGTGCAGCGCTGCTGGGGTCAGAGGCTCCTTCCCGCCCTTAAAAGAAAGGGTCAATGCTGCAGGATCTGCATTAAATCGATTTCACACCTCGCCGACGGCAGTCGTGATCCGTGACGATCTGCCCTAAGCATTCTAACAAAGTGCAGGGCTGATCAATGGCGGCCGAAGAAAAGGTAAAAAAGATGCACAGAGGGCTCCAGAAAAATGTTACACTTACCTCACCGGCGATGCCCTTAAATACTCCTCCCTAAGCCATCGGCCTACCTAACAACGCCTCCTGCAGCTGCCGGTGTTGACGCCCGGCGATGCTGCAGGGGGCGCTACTGAAGTTCGCATCTGCTGAGTACCAGATGATGCCACGGTCTCCAAGGCGCAGGAGATCGTGGCGTTAGGGGTTACCACCGCTGCAAACCTCCAGAGCAAGTTCACGGTCACAGAGCCATTAGTGCCACGTTATCGCCCCTCCCCCAGAGGCGCTAACGAGAGGCACAAAGGAGGCCAATTTCTCCCCCATGATGTCCCAGCTCTAGGACTCCAATTTGCATATATATATATATATATATCCCTATGAGGTAACTGCCTGAGTCAAGTAAGCGCCTCAATTGCCCAGGAAAACCACGGCATAAAAAAGTGCTGTGGGATGGAAACGGAGCAGTATGTGTATTGCCTTCATTATAATTCTCGTTCCACTCACTTACTGCCGGGCAGAGGAGCTCACATCCTCCCTAGTGTGTCCTGTGTTTAAAATTAAGAAACAAATACAAAGCAAATGGAAAATTGCACAGCAGCATCCCTTGGTATTGTAATCCAAGTAATGTCAAATCTCTTTCTTCATCTAGGCAGTTTGATACCATTTCCACTATCCTCTGCACTTTGAGGGTTTGTTTTAATTAGTCCCAGAATAATCATTGTTAGAAAAATAAGGTTGTTCATTTTAAATGCAATTCAAATTAATGAGGATGCTTTAAGACCTAATACTTCAACATTCCAAAACAGCTAACCCCCCGATTGCTGGCAGATAAAGAGGATGTGAGAACTTGCATTTATATAGCTCCTTTCACATCCTCAGGAGATTCCAAAGGGCTTCACATCCTATGAGGAACTTTTCAAATGTAAGGGTTGATTGGTCAATTTTAACGTGGGGCACATTTGAGACAGGCCAGTGTGGGATGGGAGAGGACCCCCGCGGAGACTTCAGCCTGAGGCTCGGGCCATTTTGGCATGAAATTGGGACGGGAGCCCAAGGACTCCGGGGATTGAAGGGAACGGTCCCCAGAATAATGTTAGTGCGGTGAGGGGGGTGGGGGAGCTGTGTTTCCACAGACACTGGGACGGAGGGAGAGACAAGGCCAGGGCTGGGATGACCAAGGACTCCAGGTGGTGCCCAGGGGAGCAATCTGGCAGTCTGCGCAGCACATCAGAATCCATGACGCGCCACGATCTAACTGGGAGAGGTTCAGAATTTGGGATTGAGAGAGGATACACCAATTTTAAACCATCTTGGGGTTCCACCCTAAATTGTACTGGAACTAAAAGAAGGTGCAAGATAAGTCCACCTGAGGTAAGATGCAACAATGCACAAGATGCGTTTAGGCCAGAATGACGTGATGACCTGGATTCTCTTTCCAGCGGCGCTGTTCCAGTGCAGCAGAACTTCCACCTGCCTGTCCAAGACTGCCAGAACCCTGGGGGAGGTGTGGGGGACAGTTCCCAGCGGTATTCTTGTTGCCATGAGTGATCCCACTGCTGTGTGGGTGCAGCACCAGAAGGGCAGGAGCACCCCAAAAATCCAACCAGGTGTTCCACTCAAGGCCTCAGCCGAGACTGGGGCCTTCAGCAAATAAGTGTGGGGGTGGAATAACGAGAAAGGAGGGCACTGCCTGGTCCTATCACTTTGTGGAGGCACCTCAGGGCCATTACTGCTGCTTCCAGGAACCTACTGTCACCTTCCCAAAGGTGGCCCTGGGAAGCAGCTGTCGGTTGATGTATGGAAATACGCCAGGTTCCTGGGCATTCTGCAGTGCCGCCATTTACATGCAACGGGAGGGGAAGAAAGACCATCAGTGGTCACAGTGGGGGGAGGGGAAGGAATACAGGTTGGCCGGTATCGCAGTGAATCCAGCTCAATGAGTCTTAAATTGTGATCTTTCCACCCAGGACCCACCGTTCTATCTTACTCTGCTATAAACCAGGCATAACAGAACCAGCTAATAAAGGCGGTCGCTAGGATCTTATAGGTGAATTGCTGTCTTCTATTGTGCTGTTAGATAGGGGCTCACAATTTTACTTTGCATTGGTCTCTTATCAAAGTTTTCCCCATTTATTTTGGAGGCTCTTACCTTCATTTGGAAGTCTCTCTCAAAACTGTTTTTTGTTTGGCTAATTTCTCTACATTGAAGAGGAAGGCTGCAAAATGCCCCCCGCCCTCCCCCCCCCCCCCCCCCACCCCCAGGGAATTCCCATCTTCATCATTTATTTGAAGGAACAGCAGGTGACTCTGGAAGTCAGGCTTACAAGGCAACACCGCAGACGGTCCAGGACCTCCTACCGATACCCAACCCCGAGGGTGTATAGCCCCAAAAGATCATTCCTCAATATGCCTATGGGGTTATATTTCAAAAGGCCTCCGTGTTCTGTGGCACGTGTGCAGAAGTTTCGGGTACAGTCATTTGTTCCAGGATGCTCTACATTCTCATCCCTTTCTGATAAGGTCTTCATATGGTCTTGATGGTCTCCAAACGTTCATCTTTTCATGGCAGACCCTCTGAAATGCCCAATAACCAGTATCTGACATCTCCTAAACCTCCATTCAGGCAGATCATACTGCATCTCCAATATCGCATCCTCTGGATCCCTTATGAGCTGTGAATCACTGTCAGTTCCTCATTTAGACTATCTGTACCGCTCAAGTTAACCTATCTAGGCAGGTGAGTGCAAGTGATGGATGTCACAGTGGAATGGGTCAATTTCTGCTGGTCGTGCCAGATGTTGAAGGTTATGGCATTGGTTCCTTTTCTCTCTGCATCATCTTTCTTGCTTCTGTGGAGACGAGAAGAATGATAAATACAATGACTTTCCTGCTGTACATTTTCCACTTCCCATTAAGCTCATGTAAGGGTCTCCTCAGAGTATGAGCTGCAAAAAAGAGAAACTATTTCTTTGACTATTAGCACTTCGTCACCACAAACCATCTGATTTGATCAGCCATGATCTTATTGAATGGCGGAGCAGGCTCGAGGGGCTAAATGGCCTACTCCTGTTCCTATTTCTTATGTTCTTATGTGAGCCCCCCCATGTGTCCATCCCAGGATTTGCTTTGCCTCCTGCTCTTGCTGCCTGTAGCCTGTCCATCTCTGGAATTGTGTACAATAATTTACTACATGACAAAAGAATGCTTGTTCTTGTCAGTCACAGATCATTGAATTTAACAAGTATTCGAGAATTTGCATCGCTTCTTTTATGGAACTCCCAATAAAGCAGTGAGGCTACAACAGGCATGTTTGCATTGCAGGATGCTGTATCCATTCAACTGAAGTCTTCCATGTGCAGATGTCACAACAGATAATTTAGTGCAGAGAGTGATTTGTGACAGCACATTAAGGTAAATATATGTCTACTGTTTACAATGCACAAAATATATGTTAAATGCAACTTACCTTTGCTGACCGTGTGAGGTAATTAAACCCAATCCTTCCTTGGAGAGGGGGCCTGTTAATTAGGGAGTTGCCACTCACTACCTTTGCCACTTCCTTCCACGTGGTCCTGGCTGCTGCATTGGCAGGTCTCTTGCTGCCCATTCTCATTATTCCATTCCCTCCCCACAAGCCTAAAATCATCTTTGGGCCACTCTCTGAGAATCCTCAGCCTTTATTCTTCCTGGTTTCTTTTTGATCCATGGTTTGAAATTATTGCATGCTGATGCTGCTTTAAGAGCAGTCTCGGTTAAGAGCAGCACTTTTCTCTTCACAGTGACTTGTTCTGTCTCCCCACTTGAGTTTTCCAGGACCCTGACATAAGAAAGCAGTCACTGGTGGGACGTGCAGGTTTGTTGCAGCCTGTAATATTTCAGTTTAGGATGGGTTGAAGGTCAAGCCGGTTGGGTAGGCGGCATCTCACTCACTTGTGGGACTTAGTTTCCAAAACAAAGTTTGAAATGCTATGTAACTTTCATCTAATGATTCCTGGATCCCATCATCCATTTTGTTGGTGGCAGTGATGGAGTTTTATGGTTAGCTTGAATCCAGCTTCAAAGGCCATTATTTAGCAATTCGAGGCCTAGAACCCTGAAGATTAGTCATGGTTATATCACAGATGCAAACAGGTCCACCTTTGGCATGATTTATTCAAATGTCAAATGCAGACCTCAGCACGAGTTATCTTTCCATGCCTTTGGTAACCCTTGCGTGTCTAAATGAGATAATTGAACCATGGCATAGGAAGAGTTAATACCAAACCTTGATATAAACATTGGATAATCTAGTTAAAATGTCAGGTCTCATTGAAAATATTAGCCTTCTTTCTTTTTCAAGTACTGACTGACCCGCTGTGCGTTTCTTGCAATTTCTGTTACAAAAGAATCATCGGAAAAAATTGGAACAATAAAAGCGACGCAAACCTTTCGTGGGCTACAATCTGGAGATCACATTGGGTCTTAATTCAGGTTATTATTGGAAATGAGGTAAGTTTCTTACAGTAGTTTAAGCTGGGCAGCTCCAATTAAATCATGCAGGACCTGGGCAAAGAATCAATGTAGTAATTACCCCCAACCTTCAGTAAAATAACTTAACAATTGAGTGACTTTGAATGATTGGACAATTCAAAGAACAAAGTAACATGGCGTCAATAATTTGAAGTTCTATAATTTGAATGTCATTTCACCGAGGTTATGAAATGACACATGGTGCTGGCTGTTAAATAATAGCTAACTCTCCTTCGATGCCTTCCTATTTTACTGCAGTGAAAGTTAGTGAATATGTCCTTGCAAAATATTTCTATTGTACCATAGTTAGAAAGAGATAAAAACTAGTAAGAATAAACAGCAAAATCATCTCACACCTGAATAGATCAGCTATTGAATGTTGTAATGTGCATTTATATAAAGAATGTCAATACAAATGCCGGGAAAGAGAGTGAAAGAAAATGACTGAATGTGTCTGAATCAAAATATAGATAATAGTGCTCTACATGACATAGACTGTTAGAACACAATCTTCTTACCCCTGGTTTCAAATCTAACCCAGTCTAATAGGTTGGAAGGGTTCTTTATGTCAACTGGAAGACTCCTAAATTGAAATAAGTCTGAGTTGTCTCAACCCATTTCCCAGCAGGCATTGGTGCACAACATAGTTTGTCAACCTCACCGCGAGAGGCCACAAGGCTTGTGTGGGAGATGGAAATGTCACACTGGGATATAAGTACCAGGTGGTCTGCTAAGGCTTGTGTTAAAGCATGCTGTTTGGGTAAGTTGAAGGAGCTTTGCTCTATTCCTGGTCTATTCCAGAAACGGAAACATGTTCCATTTCTCAGCACTAACAATCCTCAACTCTGAGAGCACAAAGAATCATTAAAACATTTTAAAGAAAATAATGTAATCAATTCATCGCCAATATTCACGATACTGGTTACTGCAGTCCAAATAGTTCCTCGGAGAGTCAAGATAGTTTAACAGTCACAGGAAACCTGCCCTTCAGCAGGAGACATCATTTAATAACCCAATATGTCGAGTCCAGCAATAGGTTCAGATAGTTCAAGCTCAATTGAACAGCATTTACTCGCTACATGTCAGTATAGTAAGAATTTTCTTTGCCTCCCTGATGTGAAGAATTGGCGACTTCTTTGAATATACAACTAACTCACAGGATTTAAGTAAAAATAGCTCTGCTTCACAATCTGTCAAAATGTCAGATTTACTGTCAACGTGGTATCTATCTAAAGATTTTCTTTGTCACTCTGCGTGAGGAAAAAAAGATTATTTAAAAATTCCATGAGACTGCATTACCGCAGTAAAAATAGATTTTCTGCGGAGGTAGGTATTGGCAGAAACTATGAAATCTGCTCATCTTGGAGGAGCATTTCAGTCATGAGAAGGGCAAATTCAACCAGACCCGCCCAGCAGAAACAGGACCAGGGGGCAGTTAACATCAGCCGGATGACTCACCAGCTGACACCCTGCACAGATCCCACTGTCTTCAATTTTAACCTGCTCTTCTGAACAGGCAGCAAGGGCGCCCGCGTGAAGCCAGTGGGGTCCTTCTGTAAATGTGAAGATGACATCATCGGGCCCTGACTGAAGTTTTAACTGTGGCCTGAGAAAGGAAGCCATTGTGGCTTTCCTGCCAGGTGAAGACCATGTGAAGAAGGTTCCAGAGAAGAAGAGGCCCAACAGGTAAGGTTTTTTCACTTTGCTTGTAGGCTTGTTAAAATTGGGACTGGGCACTTTCCTCCTTCCTGATGCTTTGACAGACTTACAAATATCAGAGAGAGAGAGAGAGAGAGAGCACCAGGCAAATAGTGCTTCGGAACTAACATTTTAAATTGTTTCTAACTTTAACATATACATGGTCCCAAAAACAAATGACACGATGACTTACAACACAGTTGAATAATTACATCCTTACCACTTTAGTAATTATCATGTTGTGATGCAAGAACGATCCTTTAGGATAATGTGGAGGGTTTCTGAGTCATTCTGGCCAGAGATGATCATGGAAATTGTAATTTAAGTTTAGAAAGTGAGAGAAATATTGCAAAGTGTGTGGGAGGTGTAAGCGTGGGCAAGAAAGTGAGAGTATGATCGAGAGTGGGAGTGCTGACGTACATGTCTTGGTTACTCGTGTATGCACTGCGTTTTTGGAGAAAAAGCAGGTTGTAAACTATTTTTAGTTTTCAGTTTCTAGCAGTTAGTGGGGCACACCGGGATGACCTTTGACACTGCCATCTGGTGTTATTGTATTATCGTTATTGACTCAACCCAGCGGCTTAAAGATTGTAATCATTGTCAGCTCGAGAATTGCTGGAGACACGTGCCAGAGATCAAAGCCGATCAAAAATACCAACCAGAATGTCAACATTTATTTCCAGGGCTGGATGCTACCTTTTTTTCCCCAAATCGGATTAAGAATAAAATGCAGCAAGTGGTCGCTTTTCTGAGGCGGAGAATTGGACCAAAGGCAATTAGATGAGTAGGAAGAATAAGTAGAAAGAATTAGAATTTATATAATGCCTTGTGAATATTAAGATTGATCACACTATTTTTTATTTATTCCTTCCTAGGACTTCAAAACAGCGGAGCTCATTGTGTCCCTGCAGCCTTTCCTTCCTTTACCATCTTTAATCAGGCTTTTCAAACTGATCACTGTCATTTATCTTGTCTTCTCTCTTACTCTTTTCAGCTGAGGCATCACCTTGGTCCTCGGGCCGTGGCCCTTCAACAAGACAGAGCTTTTCCTTACTTCAAAGGCATGTAAAGCACTCTTTAACCAGCATATTACTACATTGCTTCTGTGAGGTTGCTACCAAGTGGAAATACTACAGTTTTCACACTACAAACATCATCATCATCATAGTTGTTATGTGTGGAGAAAGAGTCAGACTGAACACTGAGCTCAAAGTAAAGTGTGACCGTAGTCTTTTATTGCAGGTCTCCAGAGCACCTCTCCAACCTGTGAAGCCTTCTTAAATACCTATGCTCCCAAGGGGTTATGGGATCCCTTGGGACTCTGGGGAATGAGCCCTCTGGTGGCTGTACAGAATAAATACAAGTCCACATATATAACGACATTCCTCCCCAAAGTCAATAGTGTAACTATTTACAATGAGAGTCGATCTGGGGCCCTTCTTGCCCTGGTTGATCGTCTCGGTGTGAAAGCTGGTGTTGTTGAATCATTTGTTGGGCCCTAGCTGGGCTGCTGTGCAGCTGGCCTTGCTGTGCTGCCTGGTGTGTTGGGCCCTGCAGGGCTGCTGTGGATGATGGGTTCTGCTTCGTGGTCAACCGTGGTGTCAGTTGCCACTGGTGTGTCTGTTGGGGGATCAAAAAAGGTAGGGTCCAAGGTGGGTTGCTCAGGATAGTCCGTGAATCTGAGTTTGATTTGGTCCAAGTGTTTCCGGTGAATGAGTCCATTTGAAAATTTGACCCGAAACACTTTGCTCCCCTCTTTGGCCATGACAGTGCTGGGAAGCCACTTGGGACCTTGTCCATAATTTAATACAAATACAGGATCATTGACTTCAATCTCGTGTGACACATTTGTGCTATCATGGTATGCACTTTGTTGAAGCCACCTGCTCTCTACCTGTTCATGTAGATCAGGGTGAACTAATGAGAGTCTGGCCTTAAGTGCTCTTTTCATGAGCAGTTCAGCAGGTGGGATCCCAGTGAGTGAGTGTGGTCTCATGAGATAGCTAAGCAGGACTCGGGATAGGCGAGTCTGCAGTGAGCCTTCAGTTACCCTCTTCAAGCCTTGCTTGATGGTTTGCACTGCTCTCTCTGCCTGACCATTGGACGCTGGTTTAAACGGGGCAGATGTGACATGTTTGATCCCATTACAGGTCATGAATTTTTTTAACTCAGCACTGGTAAAACATGGCCCGTTGTCGCTCACCAGGACATTGGGTAAGCCGTGTGTGGCAAACGTGGCCCGCAGGCTTTCGGTGGTGGCAGCGGACGTGCTAGCTGACATTATCTCACATTCAATCCACTTGGAGTACACGTCTACAACCACAAGGAACATTTTACCCAAGAATGGGCCTGCAGAGTCGACGTGTACCCTAGACCACGGTTTGAAGGGCCAAAACCATAAACTTAGCGCCGCCTCCCTGGATGCATTGTTTAACTGCGAGCATGTATTACATCTGTGAACGCAGGACTCTATGTCCGCATCGATACTGGGCCACCACACGTGGGATCTGGCTATCGCTTTCATCATTACGATGCCTGGGTGGGTACTGTGGAGGTCATTGATGAAGGTGTCTCTGCCCTTCTTGGGGACCACTACTCGATTGCCCCACAGAAGGCAGTCTGCCTGTATAGACATTTCAACTTTGCGCCGCTGGAACGGCTTTATCTCTTCCTGCATTTCACTGGGACACTGGACCAGCTCCCGTGAAGCACACCACTTTTGGCTTGTCCAGGTTTTGATCTGCCGGGCAGTGACGGGTGATTGCTCACGCTCAAATGCTTCCATAACCATGGCTAGATCTGCGGGCTGCGCCATTTCCACCCCCGTGGTGGGCAATGGCAGCCTATTGAGAGCATCGGCGCAGTTGTATGCGGACAACGTGAGCGGCCATCTCTGGATGCGGGCCGATGCGTTGGTATTTATCCCTTTACTCTCGGAAAACAGGGATATAAGTGGCTTATGGTCAGTTTCCAATTCGAATTTTAGCCTAAACAGGTATTGATGCATTTTCTTTACCCCATAGACACACGCTAACGCTTCTTTTTCAATCATGCTGTCGGCTCTCTCAGCCTCAGATAGACTACTGGATGCATCAGCAGCTGGTTGCAGTTTCCTGAAATCATTAGCTTGTTGCAATACAGACCCGACGCCATATGACAACGCATCACATGCTAGTACCAAACGCTTACGTGGATCATACAACACAAGCAATTTGTTTGAGCATAACAATTTTCTCACTTTTACAAAGGCATTTTCTTGGCTTTTGCCCCAAACCCATTTGCCCCCTTTTCGTAGTAAGACATGTAGTGGTTCTAGCAGTATGCTGAGACCTGGTAAGAAGTTACCAAAGTAGTTCAAGAGTCCCAGAAATGACCGCAGCTCCGTCACGTTCTGTGGTCTCGGTGCATTCTTAATTGCCTCCGTCTTCGCATTGGTGGGCCTGATGCCGTCCGCCGCAATCCTTCTTCCCAGGCACTCCACTTCAGGCGCCAGGAAAATGCACTTCGAGCGTTTTAACCTGAGCCCCACGTGGTTGAGTCGATTAAGAACCTCCTCCAGGTTCTGCAGGTGCTCGACTGTGTTCCAACCTGTGACCAAGATGTCGTCCTGGAAGACCACGAGTGTGCGGGACTGACTTCAGTAAACTTGCCATGCTTTTCTGGAATTTTGCCGCTGCTGATCGGATTCCAAACAGGCATTTGTTATAAACAAAAAGACCTTTGTGTGTGTTGATGCAGGTGAGGACCTTCGATGATTCCTCCAGTTCCTGCGTCATGTAGGCTGAAGTCAGATCCATCTTCGTGAACGTCTTTCCTCCCGCCAGCTTTGCAACGAGGTCGTCAGCTTTTGGTAGTGGGTATTGGTCCTGCAGGGAGAAACAATTGATAGTTACTTTGTAATCGCCACAGATTTTGACGGTGCTGTCTCCCTTGAGGACTGGGACAATAGAACTGGCCCACTCGCTGAACTCGATCGGTGAAATAATGCCCTCTCGTTGCAGTCGGTCTAGCTCGATCTCTCCCCTTTCTCTCATCATGTACGGTACTGCTCTCGCCTTGTGATGGATGGGTCGCGCCCCCTTAATTAGGTGGATCTGCACTTTTGCTCCTTGGAATTTCCCGATGCCTGGTTTGAACAGCAAAGGAAATTTGTTTAAGACCTGGGCACATGATGTGCCGTTAGCGGGCTATAGCGCTCGGATGTCGTCCCAGTTCCAGCATATCTTTCCCAGCCAGCTCCTGCCAAGCAGCGTGAGACCATTGCCCGATACCACCCAGAGTGGTAGCTTGTGCACCGCTCCGTCATAGGAGACCTTTATGGTAGCACTGTCAATTACAGGAATCAGTTCTTTTGTGTAAGTTCTTAGTCTCATGCAAACTGGAGTTAAGACTGCCCTTGAGGCCTTGTTGCACCACAACCTTTCAAAAAGTCTTTTTGCCCATGATGGACTGGCTCGCGTCCATGTCCAGCTGCATTGACACTGGAAGTCCATTTAGTTCAACATTCAGCATTATCGGGGGACAATTCGTGGTGAATGTGTGCACCCCATGTACCTCTGCCTCCTCTATCTGAGGCTCTGGTTCGTAGTGATCCTCCGTGGATCTGTCCTCCTCTGCAACGTGGTGGTTTGCAGGTTTAACTGGCTTAGCAGCTCACCTGCACACTCGTTCCACAGCCCTTGCAAACGTAACCTTTGAATCGGCATGATTGGAAACGATGATCACCCCCGCAGCGCCAACAAGGTGTTCATGGCCTTGCATTCATCACCCTTAATGGTGGACTCTGAGTCATCTGCAGACATGTAGCTGCAGGTATGTGTGACCTGCCCTGTACGTTACGATTCGAAAACAACATCACTTTGTTCACAGTACTTGTAGCAGCACTTGTGTGCTGAGAGATTTGCGTAGTATTGTCACTGGTGTCAATGAATGCCTGGGCTATCGCTATGGCCTTACTCAAGGTTGGGATCTCTACAGTCAAAAGCTTGCGAAGTATGGTTTCGTGGCCAATGCTAAGTACGAAAAAGTCTCTGAGCATGTGCTCCAAATGTCCTTCAAATTCGCAATGTCCTGCAAGACGTCTTAGTTCAGCGACATAACTTGCCACTTCCTGGTCTTCAGACCTTTTGTAGAACCGGTACCTCGCCATCAGAACGCTTTCCTTCGGGTTCAAATGCTCTCGGACCAGTGTGCACAAATCGTCGTACGATTTCTCCGTGGGTTTCGCTGGAGTGAGCTGATTCTTCATGAGGCCATACGTTGTTGCCCCACAGACGGTGAGGAGGATCACTCTACGTTTGGTTGCACTCTCTTTCCCCATCTAGCTCGTTGGCCACAAAGTATAGGTTGAGTCACTCCACAAAAGTTTCCCAATCATCTCCCTCCAAACATTTCTCCAGGATGCCTACTGTTCTCTGCATCTTTGGGTTTGCTATCTGTATCTCGTCGCCAGTTGTTGAGTATGGAGAAAGAGTCAGATTGAACACTGTGAGCTCAAAGTAAAGTGTGACCTTAGTCTTTTATTGCAGGTCTCCAGAGTGCCTCTCCAACCTGTGAACCCTGCTTAAATACCTGTGCTCCCAAGGGATTATGGAATCCCTTGGAACTCTGGGGAATGAGCTCTCTGGTGGCTGTAGAGAGTAAATACAAGTCCACGTATATAACACTCATCATCATAGGCAGTCCCTCGAAATCGAGGAAGACTTGCTTCCACTCTAAAAGTGAGTTCTCCAATACGGGAATTACAGTCTCTGTCAGAGGTGGGGCAGATAGTCGTTGAAGGAAAGGATGGGTGGGACTGGTTTGCCGCACGCTCCTTCCGCTGCCTGCGCTTGCTTTCTGCATGCTCTCGGCGATGAGACTCGAGATGCTCAGCGCCCTCCCAGATGCTGTTCCTCCACTTAGGGCGATCTTTGGCCAGGGACTCACTGCAAACAATTTCAAAGGTGACAAGAGGAGCTAACATCTCTCCCCAACGTGTAGTGAGAGTCCAGCAACAGATTCAAGCTCTATTGAAAAGCATTAACTCTCTACATGCCAGTATAGTAAGAATTTTCTTGGCCTCCCTGATGTGAAGAATTGGAGACTTCCTTGAATATATAACAAAATCACACTATTTAAGTAAAGGTAGCTCACAATCTGTCAAAATGTCAGATTTACCGTTAATTATATCGGCATTAGTTGGACAATATCGAGAGTATCGAATGAGGTCAGCTAGAGTGAGTGTGTAGAAAGATTTAGGGGGAAAAATTAGAGTACGCCAAGAGAATTGCAACTCAAGTTAACGCCCGCTGAAAATGGCCGTAGCGTAAGCAGTGAGTTTGGCAATGTCGAGCACAGCGCTAACTTACCATGCAACGCCCACCTGGCGGTGTTAATGGAGGCCTCCGACCCGAAGTTCATGTCCACAGTCGGTGTTGCAGCTTCTTACAGCCTCTGAGAGCGAGGCTGTGAAGTTCGCAAGGCATTGTGGGCAATTAAAAGGGTATGAATTAAAGGGGCAATGCATACAAAACTAATAAAAATAAAATGCAGTGAAATAATTCAGTTTTCATCCCTGACTGCCTTTCAATAAAAAAATTACCGTTAAAAAGAACCAAGTGGGAGTGTTCAGCACCTTCTGAAACTCAAACAATGGGAAAAGTGCTTCAACACAAACACACATGGCTCAGCAAGCCAGGGAAAGGACACCCAGTGCCCCGCATGCAGCACCCCAGCTTTGTGCAAGTGGTGAACACTGCAAGTGAGGGCCTCCGGCCCCCTGTACCTCCAGAAAGAATGATGTGGGACTACATCGCCAAGGTTGTCACTAACAGCAGTGTTGTCCCCACCACCTGGCTTCAGTGCCCAAAGAAGCTTTATGACCTGTAGGTGGTTTGCTCGGGCGTACCGAAACACACCTCCTACTACAAGTTCTGGATGATAGAGATTACTATGGACAGATCTGGCACGGACCAACATTTTTCGGGCTCAATCGTACAGTG
Source organism: Pristiophorus japonicus (assembly GCF_044704955.1). Lineage (NCBI taxonomy): Eukaryota > Metazoa > Chordata > Chondrichthyes > Pristiophoridae > Pristiophorus > Pristiophorus japonicus. Next base: position 136,927,079 of record NC_091991.1, on the reverse strand, counting down.
TTTAATAAAGTTCAACCGCACCACTAGTAAAACAGTACACAGTGGTGTAATACAGTACAAAAGTACAACCCTGGCTTGTCCAACAAGCCCCTGCCATGTCAAGTTACCACAGCCTAACATATAATATACAGTACACAAGAAAAGAACCTTCCCAGACTAAAGGACATACAACGCCCTTTCACATAGCTAAGTGGTCTTAAGGATGTGTAGGTGTGTACAATGCTCACCCCGATTTCCCGTGTACTTGCTTGCAGCTTCTTTCCATACGACGTGGCTCCTGGTTCTGTACCGCTGATGCAGTATTCGAGTCCCAGTTTGTGTTGCGGTCCATATTGGGGTGAAAGAGCAAGGCTCAGCTCTTCGTGATGTTCCGTCCTTCCATCCCGTGGCGGAGTGCTGGTTTCTTGGTGAGGGCGATGAGGCAAGCGAAGTAGCAAAAGAGAGAGAACTATCCAAAACGGCTCTCTGATATACCCCTCCAATACACAGACCGCTGTCTGTGTTTTCATTTGTGGCTTCCTCCCACCTTCCGGGGCCTGGCCTCCGTGGTAACAAAAGGTGCATCAGGTTTGATGTCTTCTTGATATGTTTTAATGTCCTTAATGGTCGGTGGTGGCTTTTGATCTGCACACCGATCTAGTTAACTGGCTCATTTCCATACAGATGGCGCCAGCCATCTCCTGCTATTCACCAGTTGGGAGTCGACTTCTCGGGGCATTGTTTCCCAAAGAAATATGTTTATACAGCAATCCCCTTTGATTGGTTGGGATTTTCTGTCCATCATAGTTCACCTGGGCCACTCCCATCTTTACAAACAGGCTGTTGAACTTTTTGATTTGTCCTCATATCCAATATTTGTTATTAAAGTCCATGGGAACTGAGCCGAATGCTACAGACCTCAGACCACTGGTCAAGGTCAGTGAATGCATCTTCAAATGCTATCTCCTACCAACTCCATCACTAGCCTCACACACTGCTCAATGCATGACTCCCCCCACCCCAATCACTCACCTACCAACAATCTGTACCAATCACGAGGCACGTCTCCCATTCCTAGCCTCACCTCACCCCCTTGGAGGAGACGGTGCAGGTCATTCTTGGCAGGGGCATGGCTGAGCCCAAGGCCAGCGGTGGGGCTATAAGGATACAAGATGCTGGTTACCCTCCTTCTCGCATGCACCTCTTGCTTTCCCGCCCACCCCTCACCACAACTCCACCCTTGTGCCTTCTTCGACCTTACAAAGGCCTTTGACACAGTCAATCACGAGGGTATATGGAGCGTCCTCCTCTGTTTCGGATGTCCCCAAAAGTCGTCAACGTTCTCCATGTTATGTAATGATGTGTGTATCGTCCCAGTACCTTAAATGTATTGTAAGTACTATGCCACACCACAGAGGGCGCTGCGGTGGGAAACCCTGGTAGTACCTGTAACAAAGGCTATATAAGGCTGACCACCACACCTGGGAGGCACTCTGGAGCTGAACAATAAAGGACGAAGGTCACAGCAGTTAGATTTACACCAGACCGTGTGGAGTCAGTGATTTGTGTGCTACATACACCACATTGGCAACGAGGAAGCGGACGAACTCCACGCAACCATGGCTACTCTGGGCTCGCTAAAGGATTTTACCGTGGGCAATGATTGGGAGGCCTTTACGGAAAGGCTCGAGTACTACTTCACAGCAAATGACCTGACGGAGGACACATACGCAATGAGAGAGAAGCGTAAGGCGATATTGCTCTCCAGTTGTGGAGATGAGGTTTACTGTCTTGTCAGGGATTTGCTGGCACATGGGAGCGCTAGGGACAAGTCATACGAGGAGCTGACTGAACTCATTCGTGACCAGTTGAAATCGAAGGAGAGCATCCTCACGGCCAGATACAAATTGTACCATCACTGCAGACCCGAGGGCCAGGATGTCACCAAATATGCTGCAGACCTCAGGAGACTCGCGGCGCCGTGTGATTTTGGGGCACACCTTGACGAGGCTTTGCGGGACGTTTTCGTTATGGGGATTGGCCACGAGGGCCTCCTTCACAAGCTGCTGGCCATGGAACCCACAGTCACTCTGACAAAGGCCATCGCCATCAGCTGGGCATATATGACCTCGACTTGCAGCACCAAGAAAATGATCCACACAGTCTCGAACCCGGCAGGCACTGTCCACAGGATAGCGCCCACCACGGACAAAACTGCAGAACGTGGCCCTGCCCGGGGCAGAGAGCACGGACCTCGGGATCCTGGAGCTCAGAGTCCGCTGAGGGGGGCCAATCAAGCAGCACCATGCTGGCGCTGTGGAGGAAGCCATGGGGCTCACCGGTGCAGATTTGCGGAGTATACGTGCAATACCTGCCACGTTAAAGACCACCTTCAGCGTATGTGTAAAAGAAATCAGACTCACCGTGTGGCTGAGGAGATGGGGGATGATCCACTGTTCGGCGAGGAGCAGGTGGAAGAGGATGAGGTGCTTGGACTGTATACGTGCACCGACGATTCGCCCCCAGTGATAAGTGAAGTAGAAATCAACGGAGTCCCAGTGAGTATGGAAGTGGACACGGGCTCGGGTCCGTCGTTGATGAGTCGGAGAACTTTTGATAAACTGTGGATTAACCCAGCTGCACGACCCAAGCTGGTCCCGGTCACGGTGAAGCTGCGTACCTACACCAGGGAACTAATACTTGTTCTCGGCAGAGCGATGGTGCTGGTATCCCACCGGGACGAGACGCACGCTTTACCTTTGTGGGTCGTTGCAGGTGATGGGCCGACACTCCTCGGCCGGAAGTGGATGGGGAAGGTCCGTGGGAGCTGGGAAGACTTCATTCCTCCACAGGCTGCCGCTCCCTGGGGTGCTGCCGTGCCCCGGGTCCCCAGAGAGCAGCGCCGACCGAGCTGGAGCTGCAGCCTCAATCCAACCACAGGCAAGTCCCAGGCCCGGACCTCACACAGAGACCCTGCAGCCTCAGCCCCCACAGGCAAGCCCCAGGCCCGGACCTCACACAGAGACCCTGCAGCCTCAGCCCCCACAGGCAAGCCCCAGGCCCGGACCTCACACAGAGACCCTGCAGCCTCAGCCCCCACAGGCAAGTCCCAGACCCGGATCTCACACAGAAATCCTGCAGCCTCAGCCCCCACAGGCAAGTCCCAGACCCGGATCTCACACAGAGACCCTGCAGCCTCAGCCCCCACAGGCAAGTCCCAGACCCGGATCTCACACAGAGACCCTGCAGCCTCAGCCCCCACAGGCAAGTCCCAGGCCCGGATCTCACACAGAAATCCTGCAGCCTCAGCCCCCACAGGCAAGTCCCAGGCCCGGATCTCACACAGAAATCCTGCAGCCTCAGCCCCCACAGGCAAGTCCCAGACCCGGATCTCACACAGAAATCCTGCAGCCTCAGCCCCCACAGGCAAGTCCCAGACCCGGATCTCACACAGAGACCCTGCAGCCTCAGCCCCCACAGGCAAGTCCCAGATCTCACACAGAAATCCTGCAGCCTCAGCCCCCACAGGCAAGTCCCAGACCCGGATCTCACACAGAGACCCTGCAGCCCCAGCCCCCACAGGCAAGTCCCAGGCCCGGATCTCACACAGAGACCCTGCAGCCTCAGCCCCCACAGGCAAGTCCCAGACCCGGATCTCACACAGAGACCCTGCAGCCCCAGCCCCCACAGGCAAGTCCCAGACCCGGATCTCACACAGAGACCCTGCAGCCTCAGCCCCCACAGGCAAGCAGCCCTGCACAGAGGGGCCTAAGGGGGGGTGGGGGTTGAGCCGGCGGGGCGCTGCGGGCGGGGTGCTGAGGGATCCAGGGGCCGGTGGTTCGGAAGGGCCCCGCAGAGGAAGAGGCCGCTGGGCGGGCCCCGCCGAGGAGCTGGTAGCGTCGGGCGGCAGCCATGGCAGCCGCAGGGGAGGCCGCGGGGGACGCGGCAAGTGCGGCCGCTGGAGAGGCCACGACGGCCGCAGGAGAGGCGGCAAGTCAGGTGGCAGCGGAGGGGAGCAGAGGCTGTGACGGCGGAGGGCATCCGGAGCGGCGGAGAAGATGGCAGCGGCATCGTGTCGGAGCTGCAGAGTATCAAAGATGGCGGCGCCCAAGGAGAAGCCTCGTGGAATCCTCCTGCATCAAAGATGGCGCCTTAAAGAGGAAGTGCACCCGGGAGTCTTAAAAGGGCCTTACAAAGAGGTGGTCCCCACAAAGGACTTCTGTTTGGCAGAGCGAGTCTAAAATGAGCTATGTTAATGTGAGATAGTGAATTTATAATAAGAATTACCTTTTTTATGCTGAATGGCCACTGTATTTGTGTAAAATAATGGATGAAGTACAATTAATGGTAACTGCTAACAAGGAAATCAAGGTTCCGCTACCAGTCAATAACCAGTTAATGTACCAGATAATATGTACCATACTAACGCACTGTCTATGCCCACCTGCCTTCCGTTGGACAAGTGTGATGTTATATAATGATGTGTGTATCGTTGTCCCGCGTCCAGGTGGGGGGGGGGAAGGTGATGTTATGTAATGATGTGTGTATCGTCCCAGTACCTTAAATGTATTGTAAGTACTATGCCACACCACAGAGGGCGCTGTGGTGGGAAACCCTGGTAGTACCTGTAACAAAGGCTATATAAGGCTGACCACCACACCTGGGAGGCACTCTGGAGCTGAACAATAAAGGACGAAGATCACAGCAGTTAGACTTACACCAGACCGTGTGGAGTCAGTGATTTGTGTGCTACATACACCACACTCCACATGCTCCACGATGACATGCAGGCTGTGATCCTTACCAACGGATCCATCACAGACCCGATCCACGTCCGGACCGGGGTCAAACAGGGCTGTGTCATCGCTCCAACCCTCTTCTCAATCTTCCTCGTCGCCATGTTCCACCTCACAGCCAACAAGTTCTCCACTAGAGTGGAACTAAACTATAGAACCAGTGGAAAGCTGTTCAACCTTCGCCATCTCCAGGTCAGGTCCAAGACCACCCCAACCTCTGTCGTCGAGCTACAGTACGCGGACGACGCCTTAGTCTGCGCACATTCAGAGGCTGAACTCCAGGGCATAGTCGACGTATTTACTGAGACGTACAAAAGCACGGGCCTTACGCTAAACATCCGGAAGACAAAGGTCCTCCACCAGCCTGTCCTCGCCTCACAGCACTACCCCCTAGTCATCAAGATCCACGCGCGGCCCTGGACAATGTGAACCATTTCTCATACCTCGGGAGTCTCTTATCAACAAAAGCAGACATTGATGAGAAGATTCAACACTGCCTACTGTGCGCCAGCGCAACCTTCAGCCTGAGGAAAAGATTGTTCGAAGACCAGGCCCTCAAATCCACCACCAAGTTCATGGTTTACAGGGCTGTAGTAATACCCGCCCTCCTGTATGGCTCAGAGACATGGACCATGTACAATAGACATCTTAAGTCGCTGGAGAAATACCACCAACGATGCCTCCGCAAGATCCTACAAATCCCCTGCGAGGACAGACGCACCAACATTAGCGTCCTCGACCAGGCCAACATCCCCAGCATTGAAGCACTGACCACATTTGATCAGCTCCACTGGGTAGGCCACATTGTCCACATGCCACACACGAGACTTCCAAAGCAAGCGCTCTACTCGGAATGCCTTCATGGCAAACGAGCCAAAGGTGGACAGAGGAAATGTTACAGGGACACCCTCAAAGCCTCCCTGATAAAGTGCAACATCCCCACCGACACCTGGGAGTCCCTGGCCAAAGACCGCCCTAAGTGGAGGAAATGCATCCAGGAGGGTGCTGAGCGCCTCGAGTCTCATCGCTGAGTGCATGCAGAAAACAAGCGCAGACAGCGGAAAGAACGTGCGGCAAACCTCAACGACTATCTGTACCACCTATGGCAGGGACTGTGGCTCTCGTATTGGACTGTTCAGCCACATAAGGAATCATTCGAAGAGTAGAAGCAAGTCTTCCTCGATTCCGAGGAACTGCCTATGATGATGATGATATGCCCCAGCATTCAACTCAGCTAGGGACAATGTTGACCGTGGTGACGTTACGTCAATGTTGCATGCCGATTGACGTCAGCAATCTGCCATTGTTTTTGCGGGGTGTCAAAATTTACTGACAGCGCTATGGGGAGGTCCAAAATGGAGGATGCTGTGGGACCCGCCACCAGTTTGGTGAAAGAGTCGTCATTTTTTGACGATAACGGGTGGCATAAAGTCCCTGAAATTTTCACTCTTAATTTTTATTTAGAAGCAAATGAACTTGCAATAGATGCAAAAAGAGGACAGTTTTGCTTCGTATCTGCAGACCTACAACATATAGCTTGATTAAAAAGCTGATCGCTTCTGCTCAGCCTAAAGACAAAAGGGGCAAAATTGTGTATCGTCTCATTTGGGGGTGGTAACCTTGGCAAGGTGGAACTTCCTGCGCCCGGCGCAGAAATTGGGGTTACTGTCCCCGAGAGGAAGTCGAGTGCAATGTCGGGCACTCGACTTCCTCTTGGGGGTGGTGCTGGGGCGATAAGCATGCGAATGCTGCAGCGCTACGCAGTTTCTCTGTAGCGCTGACGTGAGCACAGGGCCCTCCCCTTCTGTTAAAGGAGAGGGCACGCTGCGAGCTATGCAGTGGGGCGAGGGGCCTCCACTAGGCCACCGGGGATGTGGGGTGCCGTGGCCGCAGCCCAGCACAGAAGCGAGTGCCGGGCTGCACCATCTCAGCACGGACCCCGTGAACAAAATAACGGAAGGCCGGACTGATGAGTCAGCCGACAAGACTAAATGGCAGTGTGCACCGCCCCTTTAAATTTTGCCCTGCGAGTGGAGTGCGGCCCGGTTCCCGCCCAGCAAGGCTGACACTGACACCGCGGGGGCGAAAATGGGCTGTGCAGGGCAAAATCGGGGTGCTGTGCATGGCGATGACGTCATTGCCAGAGGCGCAGTGGCCCGGGGCGCTAACGTTTTTGTGGCTCAGCTAACTCCCGCGGAATTTCACGGGAGCCAGTAGCGCCCCTCCCCCCCCCCCCCCCCCCAGGCTGGGCAAGAAATTGTTTGCAAACCATGCAAATTCCTACCCCAAAATGTACGAGCAGTTTCTCCAAGTGGTCAAAGACTACCTGAGCCCGAAGCCACTCATTACTGCGGAGCAGTTCATGTTAAACCAGAGGAGGCGAAGGGATGATGAAAATGTTATTCAGTTCATGTCAGAAATGAGTTTCTTGTTGATGCAATAAGAGAAGGTTTGTCCACGGGTTGAAGGAAACGTTGATACAGGGCAAACTGATGGTAGAAGACAAATTCACATCTGCTGGAGCTCTCGAAATAGCATTTGCGTTGGAGACTGCTGCCTGGCATGTTAACGAGTTACAGGTCATAGGGTCCAACAGCTCCGGAGTCCCTCAACCATGTTGGAGGTCTGGTAAAATGAATCATCATCCAGACCCATGTTTTTGTAAGAAGATTAAATATCATTAGTGCACAGAATTGGGCGATTTAACTAAGAATTGCCGGAAGCTAGTAAGCGCTGCTAGATTGGAGGCAGGGAGAAGAAGAAAAGGCCCCAAGTCAACAGAAGACAAATATCCAGTGTCCATTATGCCGATTCTGATGAGGAACCTGAGGAAGAAACTACACCATAAGGGAAGATCGGTGAAGAACAGACGCAATTTCCTGTATATTTCATTATAGGAACGGGGCAATGCAAAATTGTGCATCCGTCTGGATCAAAGTTACTAAATGTCAATTTGAACTCGACACTGGAGCTGTGCAAAATATTATCTCATCAAAAAGGGAAAAATTGAGGGTAAGGAAAGAGGCATATATTAAGTACATGAACAACAGGGGAGAGCATGATAAGGGGAAAGTACAAAGAGATTAGGAGAGAAGTCAAAAAAACAAATAAAGAGAAACTATGAAATTAAATTATCAAGGAACATAAAGCAAAATAGTAAAATATTTTACAGGCACATCAATAACAAAAACAAGGTCGGGATTGGAATAGGGTCACTAAGGGATAGACAGGATAATACTATAGGCAGTGACAGAGAGATGGCAAAAATATTAAATCATTACTTTGCCTCAGTATTTACCAGGGAGATAGAGCAAGTGGACATGACATTGGATCATGAGATTAGTAATTAATTAATTGCATTTAAAATAAAAAGAGGAGATATATTAAATAAACTAATCAAACACAAAGAGGAAAAACACCCTGGTCCGGATAGAAACATAGAAAGATAGAAAATAAGTGCAGGAGTAGGCCATTCGGCCCTTCTAGCCTGCACCGCCATTCAATGAGTTCATGGCTGAACATGCAACTTCAGTACCCCATTCCTGCTTTCTCGCCATACCCCTTGATCCCCTAGTAGTAAGGACTTCATCTAACTCCTTTTTGAATATATTTAATGAATTGGCCTCAACAACTTTCTGTGGTCGAGAATTCCATAGGTTCACCACTCTCTGGGTGAAGAATTTTCTCCTCATCTCGGTCCTAAATGGCTTACCCCTTATCCTTAGACTGTGACCCCTGGTTCTGGACTTCCCCAACATTGGGAACATTCTTCCTGCATCTAACCTATCTAAACCCGTCAGAATTTTAAACGTTTCTATGAGGTCCCCTCTCATTCTTATGAACTCCAGTGAATACAAGCCCAGTTGATCCAGTCTTTCTTAATATGTCAGTCCCGCCATCCCGGGAATCAGTCTGGTGAACCTTCGCTGCACTCCCTCAATAGCAAGAATGTCCTTCCTCAAGTTAGGAGACCAAAACTGTACACAATACTCCAGGTGTGGCCTCACCAAGGCCCTGTACAACTGTAGCAACACCTCCCTGCCCCTGTACTCAAATTGGGAAATTGGGATGGATTACAACCGTGCATTTTAAAAGAAGCTAGTCAAGAGATAGCAGAGGCATTACTACACATATTTAATAATTCATTAGAAAAAGGTGTAGTGCCAGAGGACTGACGGATAGCTAACGTAACCTATATTTAAGAAGGGAGATAGAACATGTCCAGGGAACTATAGACCAGTTAGTTTAACATTGGTGGTAGAAAAAATAATGTAATTCCTACTAAAGGAATACATAGAAGAACATTTAGAAACCAAAAATATAATAATGAATAGTCAGCATGGATTTCAAAAGGGGAAGTCTTGCTTGACCAACCTCATTGAATTCTTTGAAAAAGTAACAGTGAGTAGACAAGGGTAATGCAGTAGATATAATTTTTCTAGATTTTCAAAAGGCCTTTGATAAGGTACCACATTATAGACTAATGAATCAGGGGACAAGTAGCAGAATGGATAGCCATCTGGCTTCAAGACAGAAAGCATAGAGTAGAGATAAAGGGTAGCTTTTCACAGTGGCAGAAGGTGGGTAATGGTGTTCACAAGGATCAGTGCTGGGACCACTGTTCACAATTTATATTAATGATTTAGACCTTGGAATCAAAAACACAATTTCTAAATTTGCGGATAACACGAAATTGGGGGGGGGGGATAGTTAATACTGAGGAGGACTGCAACAAATTACAGGAGGACATTTATAAACTTGCAGAATGGGCATATAATTGGGAAATGAAATTCAACACAGATAAATGTGAGGTAGTACATTTTGGTAGGAAGAATAGGAAGATCACATTACTTAGAGGGTGTGAGTCTGGGTGGGGTTGAGGAGAAAAGGGATCTTGGAGTACAAATACACAAATCACTAAAAGTAGCAACACAGGTTAACAAGGCCATAAAAAGTAAACCAGGCACTGGGGTTATTTGTAGAGGGCTAAAATTGAAAAGTAGTGAAGTTATGCTAAACTTGTATTGAACAATTCTGGTTGCCATATTATAAAAAGGATATAGAGGCACTGGAGAGGGTGCAGAGATTTACAAGGATGATACCAGAAATGCGAGGGTTTACATATCAGGAAAGGATAAACAGGCTTGGTTTCTTTTCATTTGAAAAATGAAGGCTGAGGGGTGGCCTAATAAAGGTCTTTAAAATTATGAAAGATTTTGATAGAGTAGATACATAGAGAATGTTTCCACTTGTGGGGAAGAGCATAACTAGCGGCCATCAATACAAGATAGTCACCAAAAAATCCAATAGGGAATTCAGAAGAAACTTCTTTACCCAGACAGTGGTGAGAATGTAGAACTCACTACCACCGGGAGTGGTTGAAGCGAATAGTATCGATGCATTTAAGGGGAGGCTAGATAAGCATATGAGGATGAAGGGAATAGAAGGTTAAGTAAATATATATGAGGAAAACATTTAAAAAATTTCAAAAAATTGTCCTACAAAAAAATGATATTTTACTGAGAAGTTATTCAGGACGTCCATTGCCAATCCCGTGGAAAAAATGTCCAAGCAAAATACATAAATCTGATGAAATAATTGTCTGAAACTGTAGTTAAGAGCAAGGGTTTTTTTATTGTTGAGCTGGGATTGTGTTTGTAGCCTGGGCCAATGTTAGAAAGAACACCACCAAAGGCCCGCAGACTTGGGAACATAAGAACAAAAGTAGGCCATTGAGCCCCTCGAGCCTGTTCCGCCATTCAATGAGATCATGGCTGATCGGAGACCGAGCTCCATATACCCGCCTTTGGCCCATATCCCTTAATACCTCTGGTTAACAAAAAGCTATCAATCTCTGATTTAAAATTAACAATTGATATAGCATCAATTGCTGTTTGCGGAAGAGAGTGCCTAACTTCTACCATCCTTTGTGTGTAGAAGTGTTTCCTAATTCGACTCCTGAAAGGTCTGGCTCTAATTTTTAGACTATGCATAGAAATCCATTATGGTCCTAGAATCCCCAACCAGAGGAAATAGTTTCTCTCTATCTACACTCTATCTCCTTGTAATTGAACCCTTGAAGTCCAGGTTTCATTCTGGTAAACCCACTCTGCACTCCCTTCAAGGCCAATATATCCTTCCTAAGGTGTGGTGCCCAGAACTGCTCACAGTACTCCAGGTGTGGTCAAACCCAGGTTTTGTCTAGCTGCAGCACAACATCTATCCCCTTGTATTCTAGATATAAAGGCCAGCCTTTTTGATTATTTTATGTACCTGTTCATGACATTTTAATGATCTGTATATCTGGACCCCAAGTCTCTTTGGACCTCCACTGTCTTTAGCTTTTCACTATTTAGAACTACTCTGTTCTATCCTTTTTAGGTTCAAAGTGTCAGCTCTGGCTCAGTAGGTAGCAAACTCATCTCTGAGTCAGAAGGTTGTGGGTTCAAGTTCCACACCAGGGAAATCTAGGCTGAAAGATGCAGTCCAGTGCAGTGTTGAGGGAGTACTGCACTGTCGGAGGTACCATCTTTTGGATGAGACGTTAAACATCTGCTCTCTCAGGTGGATGTAAAAGATCCCATGGCACTATTTCACAGAAGAGCAGGGGAGTTATCCCCGGTGTCCTAGCCAATATTTATCCCTCACTCAACATAACAAAAACAGACTATCTGGTCATTATTACATTGCTGTTTGTGTGAGCTTTCTGTGTGCAAATTGGCTGCTGCGTTTCCCACATTACAACATTGACTATACTCCAAAAGTACTTCATTGGCTATAAAGCTCTTTGAGACGTCTGATGGTCGTGAAAGGCACTATATAAATGCAAGTCTTTCTTTCTTTCAAAGTGGATGACGTCACATTTGCCTACATTGAAATCCATTTACCCAGTTTTGCCTATTCACTAATCTGTCGAAATCCCCTGTACTTTTATGCTTTCATCTACACTGCCTACAATGCTGCCTACCTTTGTATCATTGGCAAATGTGGATATATGACTTTCTATACCATCATCTAAATCGTTAATAAATATTGTGAATAGTTGAGGCCCCAACACAAAACCCTGCAGGACACCACTAGTCACATCCTGCCAATTTGAGTACCTGCCCAATATCCCTACTCTCTGTCTCCTGCTGCTCAGCTAATTTCCTAACCAGGTCAATAATTTGCCCTCAATTTCATGGACTTCTACCTTAGTTAACAGTCTCTCATGTGGGACTTTATCAAATGCCTTCTGGAAGTCCATATAAATAACATCCATAGACATTCTCCTGTCCACTACTTTAGTCACCTCTTCAAAAAATTCAATTAGGTTTGTCAGATATGACCTGCCTTTCACAAATCCAAGCTGGCTGGCTCTGATCAACTGAAAATTTTTGAGGTGTTCAGTCACCCTATGCTTAATTATAGGGCCCGAATTTGATCAAAGCCAAGTTCCGTCTGTTTCTCTGCGGTCCCCAGGCAGTGCGTGATTCTTTACCACCCGATACCGCTGGGGTCGAGTGGGCGGGGGATTCATCCCGCTTTTCTCAGCGGTAAGGAGAGCAGAGTGCAGCGGGCGGTGGCGGAGTGCAGCAGGCGGTGGTGGGCTGAGGAGGCCTTTCGACTCGGGAATCATCGGCTCCTGAGTTGTGCGCATGCGCGCGCGGCTGTCAAGCTCCGCCCCCCCGAGAAGCACCAACAAGAGGCCAGAGACTGCTGTCCTGAGATCACTGTGTGGGGTGAGTGAGAGAGACTGGGGGGAGGGAGGGGAAGAGACTGGAAGGGGGGGGGGGGAGAGTGGGGGTGGGGGGAGAGAGACTGGGGGCGTGAGTGAGGTAGGGAGAGACTGGGGGGGGGGGAAGAGACTGGGGAGGTGAGTGAGACTTGGGGGGGGGGGGGGAGGAGGAGAGAATGGGGGAGGTGAGTGAGACTAATACATTTTTTATTATAGTTCATTAATAAAGGAGTAAGTAAGGCTTTATTAGACTATTTATATTATTGCCTAACATTAAAAAATACTACAATCCTTTTAAAAATACATCAAACTGTGGAGAACTATAAAGATCTGTATAATATCAAACAAACCTGTCAGCTCTGTGTCCATACTGCCCACTTAAGATACACTTAAAAGCACCTTCTCCAGGACGGTATGCAGTTCCGGTGGTATGTCGGCGGTATGTCATGAAACTTGCACTTTTGGGTGGTATGTGGGCAGTCTGCATGGGCAGGAGGTGGCGGCATGTCACTCATGAAACTTCTGCCAGGTGGTATGTCGGCGGAATGTACCTTTTTTTTGACGAAACTTGTATTTTTCGGTGGTAAGCGGGCAGTAGTGGGCGCTGTGTCGATGAATTTAAGTCCCATAGACTCTAGCATATTCCCGATAGCGGATATTAGGATAACCGGTCTATAATTTCCTGGTTTCCCTCTCTCGCCATTCTGCAAGGACCATCAGCAGGTTGGGGTCTTCAAGGTACAGCGCGTGCTGGAGAGCAATGGCTGTGAAGAGGGCGATTGGATTGGACGTCACCAAGGTCCAGGTTGCTGATTGGAGTGTGGGCAGGTATAGCAGGAGCAGCAAGTGATCATGGAACGATGTGATCAGGGCCAATGAGAGGCGTGAGTTCGGGGCCCAGAAGAGGCGAGGGCCCATGGGCAGCACGGGCCAGCCCACACTGTGATATGTGTGCACACTAGGTCTGTGCAGCAGAGCTGGTCTCCAGTCATCTTGGTTAATCCTTGCCACTGGACCAAGACCTAGCTCTGTCAAGCCCGTGTGGTGGCTGGTGTGCAATGGCCACCACACGTTAAAAAAATCCACGCAGAGGCATCTTCCACCCTTCAACATGTAGTTCGGGACCTGGAATATCAGGTCCTTCATTGAAACACCTGTGAACTCATCCCTTTTCGGCGTGGAAGCAAGTCATCCTCAATACGAGGGATCGCCTATGATGATGATTCTTAAATAGCGAAGTGATATGCACAAGTTTCCAATCTAAAGGGACGGTTCCTGAATTGAGAGAACTTTAGAAGATTATAGTTAGGGCATCTGCAATGTGCTCACCTACTTCCTTTAAAACCCTGGGATGGAAACCATCTGGCCCTGGGGATTTGTCACTCCTTAGTGCCATTATTTTCTTCATTACTATTACTTTACTTCCATTAATTTCATTGTGTCCCTGATTCAATATTAGTTTCCTTGGGATTTCTGGTATGCTATCCTCATCCTCGACTGTAAATACTGACGCAATGTAATTATTCAACATGTCTGCCATTTCCTTATTATCATCGACTATATTACCTCCTTCTGTGTTTAAGGGGCCAACGTTGCTCCTGACTACCCTCTTTTTTTCCTAATATAATTGTAAAAATTCTGTGTGTTGATTTTGATATTCCTTGCAAGTTTCTTTTCATGCTCCCTTATTGTAGCTCTTACTGTCTGTTTTGTGACCCTTTGCTGTTCCTGGTACCTTTCCCATTCGCCGGGATCTGTGCTATTATTTGTATTTTTGTATGCTTTTTCTTTTAGGTTTATGCTGTCCCTTACCTCTTTATCGTCCATAGCTGTTTTTTTGGCAGTAGAGCTCTTGCCCCTCAGAGATATAGGGGCAAGAGCTCTACTGCCCTTTATGTTTTTGAGTTGAAGACTCCTATTCATCTCGTGATTTTGCCCACCGTGTGGATTTAGAAGGCTTCCCTGGGTGCCGTTTTTTCGGTACCCAGCAACTTTTCTGGTACTGAAGCTTAGTTTAAAGATTCCACAATGTTGGGGCGCTGGTGTCGACTACCAGCGCCAGAATGTTTGGCGCCATTCATTCTGGCGCTGGTGTACGTTTAAAAGTAGCATACATATCGGGCCATCGAGCCAACTTTCCTCATCAACGATATTTTTAATATCGACGCACAGACACTAAAAACATCGTAGGAAAAAGCATTACCTGAAGTTAAAGAAATCCTCACTGGCCTGCTCCTATCCCCGGTCAAAGGGACTCCCTGGCTATTGTACAAAAACTTAATGGAACTTTAAAAATAAAACATCAACTTTATGGAACTTTAAAAATTAAACAGATAAAAGAAAACTTACCATTGATGCTACTCCTTCGATGATAGAACTGTAACGATTCAAATAAAACCTAAATCTTCACCACCTTTTCCATCGATGTCCCAAGTGGCTCAAAATTTTCTACGATGCTCCTTAAGTCCAGGGAAGCCTTCTAAATCCACACGGTGGGCAAAATCACGAGATGAATAGGAGTCTTCAACTCAAAAACATAAAGGGCAGCCTTCTCCCAATCCTCCATGCAACCAATTCGACCCGCTGCTATCCCCGGCCGAAGGTCCTCCACACAAGACAGTGCAAGACGCTCCAGGCACATAGGAAACCATCAGTCATTTTTATTAAAGACTGGACATTAAATTTTATTTATTAAATAGTCCCCCTAAAATTTGTAATGTTTTAATACAGTGTTGGAATGCTTAAGTGCTCAATAGTAAACAATAATATATTTGAAGGGATATTAAATTAGCGTAAACATGTCTTTACACAATGGAATAGGGTCTGATCAACCTTATAAGTATGTTTTATACCTTGTTTTGAAGCCTATCTCCACATGACTCCTAATGTCAGTGTTCTCAGGCCAACATCCCCAGCATCGAAGCACTGACCACACTCAACCAGCTCCGCATGCCCGACACAAGACTCCCTAAGCAAGTGCTCTACTCGGGACTCCTACACGGCAGGCGATCCCCAGGTGGGCAGAGGAAACGTTTCAAGAACAACCTCAAAGCCTCCTTGACAAAGTGCAACATCCCCACCGACACCTGGGAATCCCTGGCCAAAGACCGTCCTAAGTGGAGGAAGAGCATCTGGGAGGGCGTTCGGCACCTCGAGTCTCGTCGCCAAGAGCATGCAGAAATCAAACGCAGGCAGCGGAAGGAGCGTGCGGCAAATCAGTCCCACCCACCCTTTCCTTCAATGAATATCTATCCCACCTGTAATCCCCACATTGGACTGTACAGCCACCTGAGAACTCACTTTTAGATTTCGGGGACTGCCTTTGATGACCTCTACTCTTGCCTTAGCCCATCAGCTGAAATCCTAATGTGTACCTTGTTCAAGTCCAGACTCAACGATTGCAATATTCTTCTAGATGGGCTTACATCCTCCTTTAATCTTTAGCTCATCCAAAACTCAGCTGCATATAGTCCTGCTGACCCATCACCCCTGCCCTACATTGGCTGCTGATCCAAAGACACCTCCAATTTATAATTCCCTATTTTTAAGTTCCTCATGACCTTAGCCGCCCTAACACTCTAACCTCCTCTAGCCCCAAAATTCCCACCAGTACTCGACATTCTTTTCTCTCTTGACCTGCCATTGGCAGCCGTGCCTTCAACCGACTAGGCCCCACATTCAGGAATTTACTCCTGAACCTCGCCGCCTCCCTCTCCTTCTTTAAGACCCTCACAAACCCATCTCTCTGACCCTGATTTTCGTCAACCCTCCTAATAGCTCCTTTCTCGGCTGGATGTCCGTTAAGGTCTGAGTACACAATGTGTGAAGTACCTTGAGACGTTTTTAAATGTTAAAGGTGTAATTGAAAAGCTGGTTGCTGCATTTAAAGCTCCGTAATAACAGGAGGTGCCTAACGACAACTTAATTCCCAATCAGATGTTCTTAATGATCCCAACATGTCAACGGATTCAACATGTCAACATGTCAAATGGCCTCATTCATTGTGAACTATGTTTAAATGAAACAGGGGCATGTACCTGTACTAAGGTGTTCATGGACCTAGACTGGGCCAGGGTCACTGATACATGCACCATGCTCCTGATTTGCATATATCAGTGACCCAGAACAAGTCAGGATCCATGAACACCGTTGTACTGGAACCTGCTCCTGTATTATTTAAACTTATCGGTTACAAGGAATGGGGACATTTGACATGTTCAGTCCGTTCCTTTATCCAAAATATTTAGTAGTGCTGCATTAAAAAATGAAGTGCAGAAGTCAGGTTAAAAGTCCAAAATAAATATGTTTATTAAACATTTGTATAAAACAGTTGTACTTAGCTTAACATAACTTAACTTTAAACTTTCATAACTTTAAAAACTTTAATGAATTACGTGGCAAACTTTGAAAAGAACAATCAATAAACAAACCAACAAACATACAAGCCATCTCTCCTCCTCCTTAGCACTGTGCGCCAGTCCTGCCCCAGTAGATGCCGCGACCCCTGCATGTGCCCATTGTTGCAGACTTCTGCTTCCTCGCCCCTATTAACCCGAGGTTTAATCTGTATTTTTTCCGACGCGGCGTTTCTTGCTGTTGGGCCACGATAGGGACAGAACCAAAATGTGTTATTGTGGAAGGCCCAGGTTCCTCTTCGTAATCATCCTCAGCCTCTGGATCAACCCCTGATTTTGGTGCGGAGTAGAAAATGTTCCTCGCATCAATGACAGCCTGGGTGAGCCCCCCTATTGCTGCTACTGCCTCTGTCATCTGTCCTGAAAATCTTTCCACCTGTAATGACAGTCCTGCAATTTCTCCCCTCACCTCACCCATTCCTCCAGCCAGTGTGGCTACTTCATCTCTTAGTCCCCCTAACTCTACCCTCACCCCACCGAAGGCTTCCAGGAGCAATCGCGATTGTTGGATTTTCTCCCCACTCATCCCCACAAGATGTCCTATATTCTCTGAATCCTGTGTTTCTGCATCTCCCTTCCACCCTCCTTTGACGTCCTGCAGGTGTGGCTTGCTGCGACACACTGGGACCCACAGCCTCAGACAGCACACCTAGAAATGTCCCGTCGGTTGATACACTCAGGAAAGGGCTTGGAATCCTCGAGGGGTTCACCATCTCCAAATCCAGGGTAACCATCTCATCATTGACGTCTTCTTGCTGCCCATCATTCTCCTGATTTGAAATATCTAGAGTGGCAGTTTCCTGAAAATGCTGCTCTTCAACTTCAGGTGCACCTTCCGACTCCTCCTGATGCTCAACATCTGCGAAACAAAAGATAGATGCTTGGTTAGCAACATTGTGGAAGGAGAAGCGTAGGCAGCACACGCAGTACACAGCATTTAGCCAACCCAGACTGTGCCATTTGAAGGGCTTACCCTCTATTGGAAAACTGGGGCCAGCTTCCGTGTTGATGGTTGGTCTTGTCCTGTAACATTTAATCAGATACGCTATCCTCTGCTCCACGGCTGTTATTTGCAGCCTACTTGGTGGACCTCCTCCAGTTTGTGACCGTTCTCAGTTGATCTGTGACACCATCTTCTGCAAAGATGAAAATGGAACCTTTTGAGCACACGCACACACGAACCACATTTACAGATGTTATTGCAGTGCATAACTATAAATGTATTTTAAAACCTAAATAAATGTAAATATAAATGACTACTTACAGTCACTGCTTGTCCGAGGCCCTGCCACTTCTTTTTCAGCTGTGCATCGATTCTCGGGGTGATGGACATTCCATTATACTCAACTGTGACCGGGTCCCAAACTTTTGCGAGTACAGAGTTTCTTTTTACCAAAGCTCCCCTTGTTTTCAAGAACTTCCCATCTATTCTCAATGAAGTCTACCAGAGGCTCAATTCCTTCTGCAAGAAATCTCTTGGCCCTTACATCTTCCCCTTCTCTGTCTCTGCCCCTTTCGCCTTCACTGTGCCCTCCTCTTGCAGCCATCTCGTGATTGAAGCTATGTTTCCTACCTGCAAATCCACCTCTGCCACCAATGGATTCACACAGTCCCCACACGTGCTGATTCTGTTTTCTCTTCTACTGTGCATGCACAGATTTCTTTTTTCTTCTGCGCATGTGCGTTTTAGGTGCACACTCTAAGCACTGCCCCCTGAGAGCGACTCGGATAGCACTGGCGTGCCAGGATGTTTGCCGGAAACTTGGGATTTTTTTTTCCTCGCAGACGGTCTACAATGAAACGTGCGTACAGGTCAGTGTATGCATTTATTTTTATGGGGAGAATTGGGGCCATCAACTGGTTCTATAACGCCTTGAATTTTTTTTGAATATCTACCACTGATCTTCTGTCATTTTACCCATTAACAGGTTTGTCCAGTTTACTGTGGAAAATCTCTGTCTCATCCCGTTGAAGTCGGCCTTACCCAAATCTAGAATTTTCGTAGCTGTTTCTTGTTTCTCCCTTTGAACTGCTATGTTGAAGTCGATCATGTTATGATCACTATTGGATAAATGTTCTCACACCGTTAGGCTGTTAATTAAATCTAGCTCATTACTCATTACTAAATCCAACATGGCATGCCCCCTTGTTGTCTCTGAGACATATTGGGCCAAAAATTCTTGCCTTGCTGAGTCCGTACGAAGTGCGCATGGACCCGCTGAGGCCTCGCAAAAGCCGTTTTTTTGGGCTGCGATGCACATGCACCAAAAAACGGCTTTTCCGATCTGTCAAGATTTCTAAAGACAGATCCTCCACATCCCTGGGAGAAGGACATCTGCGCGGGAGAGATTGGGCTATTTGCCCAACTCATGCCCAGCGAATGTCCTTCAAGTTTTACGTCTGGTAAAAGCAGGCGTATAGCTTACTTTTACCAGCATAGCACTTTTAAAACATATAAAAATTAATTTATACACTAATTTTTATATTAAAAACCCTGTCCATTAAAGTAAGTTTATTTTTAACCCTATTAAAACACATTTTTTAAAAAATTCTAAAACGTTTAATTACATTTAATTTTAATTAATTTTAAATATGCTGTGTTTCAGTGTTTTCAGGCATTATTCTCATTGCTAGTAATGAGAATACTGCATAGTGATTGGTGGTCCAGGCCCACGTATCACCAGCATGTACGTATGTACCTGAAAGACATCTTCCCAGCGCTGCGCAGTGAATCTCGGACTCACACCGGGATCCTATGGTCCTCCAGGACCACCAGGTATTTACATAGATTTTTTTCAGGTCGGAGGCGTTTTTGCAAAGGAAGCCTCCAATCTCAATTTTCCCCCCATAGTTGTAGAAAACTATCCCGTACACACTCAAGAAAGTTATTTCCTTTCTGACAGGTACTAGTCTGCTTATCCCAATCTAGATGAAAGTTGAAATCTCCCATTAAAACCTTTCTGCCTTTACTACACTCTGGCCTAATCTCTGCATTTATACAATCTAGCACTTGCAGCCACTGCTATCAGGGGGCAAATACATAACTCCTGCTACACGCTTAAGTCCTTTCCTATGTCTTAATTCTATCCATAAAGTCTCCACTGCCTGTTTACCTCTCGCTATATCCTCTCTTATCATAGAAGTAATTTCATCCTTAAGGCTACTCCTGCCCCCCTGGCCATTTTCCCTATCTTTCCTGTAGACGTTATAACCTGGTATATTTAGTTCCCAGTCCTGGCCATCTTGCAGCCATATCTCAGTAATGGCTACCATGTCATACCCTCCAATTTGAATTTGTGCCTACAGTTCATTCAATTTATTCCTTATATTCCGTGCATTTTTATAAAGAATGCTTATTTGGGCCACACACCCTAGCCTGTCCTTCAGCTCTAGTGGCCAAAATTGCCCCTTTGCCCAGGGCCAGTTAGCACTGCTGGCCGGCGCTAGCGGAACACGAATGAGTTAGTGCGCGGGCACAGCGGCCACATTGACCTGCGCGGACTTGCCCCTGGGGCCTCTAATCGTCCTGTGTCGATCCCTTTGCGCCCCTCGGGGGATATTGCCCCGCAGGACGCGAGGTCGGCATGGCGGCGATGCCACCGACAGCTTCTCGGTGCGATGGCACCCCGGCCGGCCGCCCTTAAAGGGGAGGTGGTAGTGCGGCGACCGCCATCTTTTTACTGTCTGCAGAATTTTCAGTGGCGGCCGCTGGTGTGGCCTGGCTACCAACATGCAAACCGGCACCTCCTCTTGGGTGGGTGCCACTAAAGAGGCTGCAGAGTTCGCAGCAGCCCTCCCCTTGAAAAGAGGGGGCGGGACGTTGTGGTGCGTTAGCGTGACGCGGCAGGTCTGCATCGAGCTGACGTCACCGGCGCTGCGCTGATGTGCTGAGCGCGGCCCTGAGCATCAAGCCCCGCCGTACGAACGCTCCGTTTGCGTGATACACGTTTTTTTCCTCAAAAAGGCCAATTCTGCGCCAGCGCAAAAAACCCATCCAATTCGAATTATGCGCTCCAAACCCAGCGTCGGCCCCCTAGTGTTTGCTCACATGTTTCTTATTTCTCACTCCTGGCTGAATCACTTTACATCTTTTAATTTCCCCTTTACATGTAGTGCCTAAAGCAGAATTTCTGACTGTTACTCTACTCTCTTCCATTTCGTTTGTTGTTGAACTACTATTTGTGCTACAATTTCCACCCGATCCCTCCCTCCCATTTACTAGTTTAAAATCCTTGTCACCGCCCTATTTATCCTTTCCGCTAGGACTCCGCTCCCAGACCAGTTCAGGTGGAGCTCGACCCAATGGTACAGTTTCTTCCTGTCCCAGTACTGGTGCCAGTGCACCAGGAAATGGAAGCCCTCTTTCCCACACCACTCCTTTAACCATGTGTTCACTTCCCTAATCTTCTTCTCCCTATACCAATTTGCATGTGGCTTAGGTAATATTCCAGAGATTATAACCCTTGAGGTCCTGTTCTTTAATTTAGCTGCTAGTGCCTGGTGCTCCCCAAACAGGATCTCTTCCATATATTGTTGTTCCCAACATGGACCACAATGACTGGATCCTCCCCCTCCCTCTCCAATATCCTTTCAAGCCGGTTCGAGATGTCCCTCACCTTGGCACCAGGTGGGTAACATACCATGTGGGACTCTCGATCTTGCTAACAAAGGATGCTATGAGGGAGTGGGACTAGCTGAAGTGCTGTTGCAGACAGCTGTCATGGGCCTGATGGGCTAAATGGACTCCTTCAGTGCTGTTACCATTCTATCTGTCCCCCTAATAGTAGAATCCCCTACAACTGCCACATTACACTTCCTCTCCTCCTCCTCATGGAAGAGTACAAGCCCTTAGTCAATCTGAAACTTGGTATATCAAAGAGAATCCAAGTACACCTTCATGTGAAGTAGGGGGTGAATCCAAAAATTGTAATTCCTGAGTACTGCCCTATAGAAAAGGATATCAATAGAATTATATTGTCTAGAGTGTGTAAACCTAATTGAGAATCATGCCTGTGGTAAAGCCTGAGCAGAATGATTCAGAGACCATTTCTGAAAGTAAAAGCACCAAGACTAGCATCAAAGGAAACTGTGAGGACAGTATGATGTGTGGTTTCAAGGGAGAGCAGTAGAAATTGCTCAAGCCAGAGGGCACATAGCGATATGACTGGGACTTTCTCCTTGATTTCCAGCTCATATTAGCCAGTGCAGAAACCAGATGGTTTGCCAGCAATGAATGCTGCTGTACTTGACAAGATTAACCCAACCAAACCAATGACCTTTGGACCCCTCACGAATGATGTTCAGGGGCCCAGACATCATACCATTTTGGGTAGATTTTGGAAGGCAGTCACGAAGTGAATGGGGAGGAGTTCCTGTTGATCCTGAAGTACAACAAAAAGGAACTATTCAGAAGAGTGAGCAGCTTCCTGAGCAAGCTCATACCACAGACATTTCAACAGTTAATGAAATAAGTTCAGGAGCTGACAATTGATACCCAAGGATGTAGCCTTAGAACACCTCGACTCCCCCATCCTGAAACCCTGATCACCCTCCCTTTCCTATTCGCCCCCCCTGATCGATTTCCTTTTAACAACCTACCGCCATGGCTTGAGATTCAACGCCCTCTTCATCGGCAAGCTACTCGGGGATGCCCAGCATGTGTTTCTATCTTGCCAGTCTCACTGGAATTGAGGTCCTCGGCCCAATATTGGGTGCGACTTGGGCCTAGCCATTCGGTGCATGGCTTGTTTGCAGGCCAGTAATTTGCAATGGGCATGACTGTTGAAAGATAATGACTAATTTAAGGACAGTGCTCTACAATACTCTTCTGTTGGTTTAAATAAAAATGCGAATGAAATTATTAGATGAAGCATGGAAAGTCTGAGCTGCATATAAGGCCACTATCATTCAAAATTTTAATTACTGAATACAGATTATTTGCAACAAAACTACCGACTTCTGGACAGAGAGACCATGCAGTTTCAAAGAAGGACAAAATTAACATTTCAAACTACCATGTTGCTGCACTGATTAGAACCCATTATGTGGCAGCTGCTATCCTTATTACTCAATCTAACTCTAGATGTGAGGCCATTATTAATTAGCATCTGCCGACCTCTGTTTGATCGCAGAGAGTTCCAATGACAGGTGGGAGCTCGGGACCTGTCACAATGATAAATGTACTTCCCATTACCAGGTCAGTGTAAGGGATATAATGGTTCGCGAGAATTCTTTCCCTGGAGGAAGACTGGTCCAAAGGTCAGAGAAAATGTCCTCTGTGAAATCCACCGGGAATTCTCCAACCAGTTTTCCAAGTGAACATATCAGCTCTAAATCACAAACGGATAAGTTGCCATTTAGAGATAATATCAAAGCACAACAATCCCCCTAAATGATTATACAAGGCCCATTAGTGGTCAGAGAACTGGAACTTTAGACCACAGGATTGATGAATTAGTTAAATACAAATTGTTTAGTAACACTGGCTGGATTCCCTGCATCAGTTTGAGTTCCATTTTCACAACATCGGACAACTTGTCACCACTTATCCTCGACAGAGGAATAGCGAGCGAACTTGTCCATAACTGCCACTAGGCTATTTCAGCAACCATCTTTCAGACAGTGCTGTATCAGCATCTCCCTGTCAGGTGGATTCTTTCATTCCATTTCATCTAAACATTCTTTGCAATGCTGATGAAAGTCTTCTGAATTCAAGTGACAGACAGCTCTGGGAATTCAACACTCCACCTAGTTTCGTGTCAAGCTCTCAACAGTCTGCTAAGTATTGGTTAAAGATTGTGGAATATGGCATTTCATATCGTGAATCTCTGGAGTACCATTCTCTGAATACTAGATCCAAAGTTGTTTGACCCTTGTTAATGTTCAAAAAGAAAAGAAGTTGGCATCATGATCCTTGTTTCAGAACAAGGGGCCGCCCATTTAAAACGGAGATGAGGAGGAATTTCTTCTCTCAGAGGGTCGTGAATCTTTGGAATTCTCTATCTCAGAGAGCTATGGAGGCTGGGTCATTGAATGTGTTTAAGGTGGAGATAGACAGATTTTTGAACGATAAAGGAGTCAAGGTTTATGGGGAACAGGCGGGGAAGTGGAGTTGAGGCCAGGATCAGATCAGCCATGACCTTATTGAATGGCAGAACAGGTTTGAGGGGCCAAATGGCCTACTCCTGCCCTTATTTCTTATGTTCTTATGCTCTTATCCTAATCCCAAGTTTCCACCTTTGTTTAGCACTAACCACACCAATATTGTTCTCCCCTATGCAAAGTGTTGACTGCCACCCATTTGTTCCTCCAACCTACGCTAGGTCCTGTCCGCCCACAGTGGCCACTTTGTGTCCTTCACCTTTGACAAACATTCACCACAGCAACACTTTGTTCCCCACCTACAATGAGCAATGAATACAGAACCATTTTGTCTCTCCCACACTGAATGCTGACTATATCATTCATTGGAATGCTGCTGAAAGAAGCTCACCCTCCTACACTGAATGGTGATTCTACAACATTGTCCAAGGCCAGTCTGCACTCCCAATAAATACTATAAGAACTTTAATTTAATTCTTCATTATTAGTTTGACTTTGATGGCCACATCATTTCTTTAGATTCATAAACATACTGTAAATTACTGTAATTGAAGTTTTAATGCTGCTCTAAACATCGGCAAAATGGCTACAAATTACCTCATAGGTTGACCTTAAATGTTTAGCACCTATTTTACTTACTGAAAATGTTGTGAAAACTGATTAAATATGCTTGGCAGCACATTCCTAACATTAATAGTTTTAATGGCAGTGAGCAAATGGTTGGAAAACATACTCAACTGTGGAAGTAGTGCAATTGTCACTTGTGAGATGTTCATTACTGCTAAAGATTTTTGTTAAATCAGAGATGCATTGGGGGTCATTTTAACCCTCAAAACAGGTGGATTTGGGTTGGGTGGGAAGTTAAAATTTAAAAAATTTCAAACCCGAATCTGACTTGCCTCAAACTCACCCACTTAACGGAGGCGGGACCAGGGGTGGGCAACCAACCCGCTTTCAGGGCGGGTCCTTCAGTTAAATACTTAATGAGGCTGCGTGCCTAAGAGTTTTTCTCTGTTCCACCTTCCACACTGGCCGGCTGGGTTTCCCGGGCTGAAGGGAGGCGAGGACTGCTGGAAGGAACAGGTAATTGTCTTTCCCGCACTGCTTGTAGGCCAGGAGGAGCAGGAATGTTCCCCCTCCCCACCAGCCCTCCAAGCATACCTGTTAACCTCCCAGGTGATTAGACCCCATCCCTCCACGATCTGACACCTTTCCTGGGCCACCACCTTCTCCTTGCCACCCCCATGTCCTTCCCGGCCTGTGATCTACTCCCGATCTCCTCTATAGGCCTTCATCATCTCCATATTCTCCCCTCCTCCCCAGGCACCCCCATCGATGTCCCTCCCTCCCTCCTCAATGCCTCCTGCCTGATGCCTACCTGCCTGACAGCAAGCCGGATACCAAAAATGGTAATCTGATCCTGCTGTTAAATGTCCCCGCCCACACCTGTTCCCTCCTTGCCTCCCCGTAAATATTGGGGCCTCTGTCACACCATAGAGACACAAGACGAGTTCATTTCTTTGTTGTATTTTACCTCAATGTTTGGCCGATTTCCCCTCTTCACCAGAAGAGGGAAGTGGAGCACTAAGTCAAGCGCTATCACTTCCCTTAGAGCGTTAAAGGCAGTGAGAGGGGCGGTATCGGCAGAGTGCTGGGCAATGTTCCGTGCAGCGCTTCCGTCTCTACAGGTTCCTACGCTTGCTTGAAGGGAAGGACCAATGATGGGGTGACTGAGTTTTCCTGCTGTCTGAGTTGGGCCACGGCACCTGCGCTATGCCCGGCGATGCTGCAGGAGCGGGGAGCGAATATTGCATTCGGGGAGATAACGATGACGTCACGATCTACAGGGCGCTAGAGACCGAGGCGGAAAGTGTTAGCGCTAGCACAAAACCGCCAGGGAGGTTCGCGGGCGTTGCTGAATTTGCCGCGCCTGATCAGTAACCCCTTAGCACCTCATTACTGCCCCCTGCAGGTGCTAATGAAGGTGCAAAGCAGACCAATTTCTCCCCCATAAGATATATCTTACATTTAAACATCAATCATAGTAAACATGCCAGTCCTGCGTGTCCACAATACCTTTCCTGCCCGTTCTGGCTCCACTCTACTCCATGGGCAGCCTGTGCTAGAAAAGAAGAGCGGGCAGTGTGGGAAACAGACAGCCGATTCGCTATCACCCATTTTGCGCCCGGTGATGAAAGTTAAAATGACTCCTTAGCCTGAAGTTTAAAACTGTCAGCAGGATCTCTGTGATTTTATTATGATTGGCAAACAGAATTCATGCAACTGCAAGATGGTGGTGTAAGCAAAAAAATCAGAAAGGCAAAAAAACTGAAGAAATACAAATTCAAAACAAGTAAAGATTTGAATAGAGGCTGAAAAAGACCAACTAAAATTGTTGTATTAGCCTCACTGTTAACTCCATGCGGGATTGGGGTGGGGACAAGGTGAGCGACAAGCCCGAAGAGCTACTTTAGCTCCCGGGTCTGATTTACATATGCAAGGTCCTGCTCCTGCAGGCCCACCAGGACACTAAACAAACAAAATTAAAAACCTACTTTGCTGGGCCTCTACAGCCCTGGATGCTATTCCTGGCAGCGTTGGCCTGGTGAGGAAGTCACTACTGCTCTATCCCTGCTCAGCCCTCAGGCTAAAATAGCAGATGTCATCAGAGCCTGATCTACATATTTAAAGAGGACCCCGCTGACTTGGGACGGGTGGCCCTGCTGCCTGCAATTTGACATTGCTGTTGGCCAGATCGGGGCTGAAAAGGAATGGTTTCCCCCGGGCAGGGGCAGTTAACATTGAGGCCAGAATACAAGTAAATTTGATAGACCGTGTGAGCTAGACTATTCAAGGCAGCATGTCACAGAACCTGTGGTTTCAAAAATCCGCAGAATTTATTTGGACAGCTTTCAAATGCATCTCTGTCTGGTGCCTGATGCAAAGAGTTAACCAGCACCCAAAGAGCAAATTATATCTTTTGCATATTGCTAATTACTTGCCACCAAAGCCAAATGTAAAATGCTGCGGATGCTGGAAATCTGGAATAAAAACAGAAAATGCTGGAAATACTCGGCAGGTCAGGCAGCATCTGTGGAGAGAGCAACAGAGTTAACGTTTCAGGTTGATGATCTCATCAGAACTGGAAAAAGTTAGAGATGTAACAGGTTTTAAGCAAGTACGGAGGGAGGGGAGGAAAGAACAAAAGGGAAGGTCTGTGATAGGGTGGAAGGCAGGAGAGATTAAATAACAAAAGGGATGGTAATGCGACAAGTGAAGAAACAAAATATAGGTCAGGAGGAGGTGTAAATGAATCACCAGCAACAGCTGCTGTCCTAAAAATGGGAACAGTGGTTATGACAATATTGCTTGACATGGTTTGACCACTGTGAGTGCAGTGGAGCGAGAAACCCAATGCAGCTGTGACCTCTGCTCCTGACCCCGCTGGAGTCTATCATCAGAATTAATGGTAAGAAGAGCAGCACTTATACTTTGTCACTGAAAACAATGGGAAAGATTTCACTATATGTAACAAAAAAAGTCTCACAACTACTGAGAAGAAATTAATATCGACAATATACAGTAAATGGTACTAAAATAGATTTTCACTTGTGCAGTGATTTGGGAGAAAGCAACAGTAATTAGGTGAGTTTTATGATGCGCCCTTGGCACAGTTTTGTGAGCAAAACAAATAGAGGCTGAAAATGCATGTTCCACTCTAGCCCCCAGAGGTCCTTGGACCAGAACTGCTGGCACTAGGGAGCAGTGGTTGGCCAAGGCTACAATTTGCTTCCCATGCACTGGCCCCACTTACCTGCCTGACCATGTCGGAACACCTGGGAGCAGGCAATTACAATAAAATGAATGGGCACCTGTGCCACTTCGGGTGTCCCCTATCTGAGGTCCACTCCGGCTGTGATTGTAATCCATTATCTCTCTCCTCTTTCTCCTCGGGTTCTCTACAGCTTTTTGATACAATCAACCACACCATCCTCCTCCAACACCTTTCCTCCACTGTCCAACTCAGTGGGACTGCCCACACTCGGTTCCACTCTTACATTGCCAGAACATCTCTATTGATGGTTTCTGCACCACGAGAGGCCCCCAAGGATCTGTTCTTGGTGGTCTTATCTTCCTCATCTACACGCTGTCTGTTGACAATATTATCTGCATACATGGAGTCAGCTTCCACATGTATGCTGATGACACCCGGCGCTGCATCTCCATCATCTCTCTGACCCCTCCATCAGTCTGTGCTGAGCCACTGTTTTCAACATACGGATAGACGAAAACAGAACTACAGGAAAAGACGACCTGGTCCTTTTTCCCTGCATGATGGAAATTACATATACCATCAGCCTCATCCTCACTCCTGCAATCTCCTGGGGGAGGTGAAAAAAACCTTAGGTCAATGAAGGTTTGTAGCAACCTTGAACACGTTATCGGAGTTCAATTTATCTATTCCCTTAAGAATCGTCAATATTTGAATAATATCTCCCCCGAGTGTTCTCTTTGCCATTGTAATACCTCTTCTCATTGCTCAGAGGCAATTTTGTTTCTTTTTTCAACACTACAGTAAATCATGCTTTTTTCAATTGCCATTATTTCAAATAGTGATTTTGCACAAAAAAATACCCATTCAGTGCTGCATGAGCTTTGACATGTATAATGATAAGTGGCACTGAAAGGATCAATTATGACAGTTGCGTCATGGTTGACTGTTCGTTGGTTACAACCGACAAAATCATATTTTCAGAAATCACATCTTTCTAAATCACACATTTCCACGACTTTATTAGTAGTTTGTTAATTATGATGGAAAAAAAACACAAGAACATTGAATGCATGACGGTACATCACCAAAGAACTCTCTTGTGTCAGGTCAGCAAAGAAATAAACGTAAAAATATTTCAAATCTTTCATCCACATTTGGATTTCAAGGCTTGTAATTGCCCTTGAATTTATAAGGACACATCGGCATTTAAGTGAGGGTGGAATTAACATTGAGATGATGCTTTTAGTGGGAATGTTCTGGATTTATTACTTCTGTACACTGAAGAAAGTTAGGGCTTTGCCATGTTTTGACCTTTGAGTATTTTACAATGGGAGCCTGCAATCACTGATAACAATTGATACCTGTCAACTATGCTTCAGAGTCAGTACTTTTTGAAACTGCACACTTATGTAGCATTCTCCTTTTAGTAGATTGGTGGCAATCATTGTGTCACACTGATCTTTGAAGTTATTGGCTTAAAAATTTGACTGCGACACGAGAGTTGCCAGTGTCACCACGGCCTCGGGTTAATGGCCGCAGAAAATGGTTGCGCCGCTAAGAAAGAAAAATTTGTGCTGGGGACTAAACATTATGGTCCAGAAATTGGGTATTGCCCCGTTTGGGGGTGGTAACACTTGGGAGGTGCTTTCCTGGGGCGGTAATGGGGCACACGCCTCAGCAGCGTTACGCACTGGGCCGCGTAGCGCTGCATCGTACAAGGGGCTCTTCCTTCAATTAAAGGGAAGTGCCCAAGCTGCATACTATGCCAAAGAAGGACCCACCTACTGGGACCACCAGGGGAGCGGGGGTGCCGCGCGATCAGCTCAGCGTTCAAGCTGGGATTGGGAGGAGTGGGAGCAGCAACGAGAACGGCACTTTTTTTTCTCAGCAGCCGGCCACCTCCCCTTTAAATTTCGCCGCAGTAGCGGCCGTCTGTGTTGCCTGAAGCTGTCGTTGTTATCGCAACTTCAGCGGGAGAAACCCAATATAGGGGCCGGAGTGCCAATGGGGCGATACACACGGCGATGACATAATGATCTCTGGGCGTAGGAGATCTGAGCGCAACGCCATAGCACTGCCGCTAAACTTTCGACGAATTTAGCGGGAGTTGTTAGCGGCGCTGCACCTGGTCACAAAGTCATTCGTGCCCCATTAGCGCCCCCCAGGGGCATTAACGGGAAGCACAGATGCACCCAATTTCTCCCCCTTGTAGCCCAGTGCAAAACAGACCGTATAACGCTCTCCTGGTGGCGTTAGTGCAGGCATCAGTCCCGAATGTGGCGTCCAGAAGTGGCATTGCATCTTCCAACAATGTCTGGAAGTGAGGCTATAAATTCGTTAGGTATTGTGTGATATTAAAAGGGCAATGCATTTTCGTTTGCTTCTGAACTGATAAAAATAAAAATGAAGTAAAACAAAGTTTTCAGCAATTACAGCTCTACTGTCTTTTTTAAAAAAGATAACATTTGAAAAAACATTCCCAAATGGGAGTCTTCAGTTCTTAAAGCCGAATTACCTTCAGCACCTCAAAAAATGGGAAAAGAGCTTCAGCACTAACACAAAAGGCCCAGCAAGCCAGGGAAGGGGCACCCAGGGTCTCACGCAGCATTCCATCTTTGTGCAGGGGTCAGCACTGCAAGAGAGGTCCTCTACCCACAGCGACCAGGAGGCCCTCCAGAAAGAACGATGTGGGATCACAGCACCGAGGCCGTCACTGCCAGAAGTGTTTCCATCACCATTACCCCCCCCTCTCTCTCCCTCTCTGCCGCTGCTGTCCCGGCCGTGGAACTGGATCTTCTGCGCTGATTCCCTTACCTGCGCCGATTTTGTTAACTGCCCCGCAGGTTTTTCGCAGCAGATACGCACGTCGTCTTAAGAAAAATCGTAGTTGGCCAAACTTGCATAAATAGCCAGAATTGCCGTGGGTGGCAGGTTACGCCCCCAAAGAGGTAAAAAAAAATCGTAGCTTAAAAAAAATGAACCTAAGTGAATTACACTGGTGCAGAAACTTTGGGGAAACTTGGAGATTTTAATTTACTCCCAAAAAAACAGTGCATGCCAAACAAACGGCGCAGATAATTGGGGAAAATTGAGCCCATAGAATCTATTTCCTCTGATGAGAGAATCAAGAACAAGGGGCATAGTCTTAAAATTCGAGCTAGGCCATTCAGGAGTGAAATCAGGAAGAACATTTCACACAAAGGGTAGCAGAAATTGGGAAATCTTTCTCCCAAAGGACTGCGGGTGTGAGAACAATTGGAGTTTCAAGGCTGAGATTGATGGGAATAAACGGGTCATTTTCGGGTTGGCAGGCTGTAGCATCAGCAAACCTGGATATATTACATTTGGTCCCCTCATCCAAATCATTGATATAGATTGTGAATAGCTGAGGCCCAAGCACTGATCCTTGCGGTACCCCACTAGTTACAGCCTGCCAACCCGAAAATGAGTAAGTTGTGAGGAGGATGCAAAGAGGCTTCAAGGAGATATAGACAGGCTAAGTGAATGGGCAAGAACATGGCAAATGGAATATAATGTGGAGAAATGTGAAGTTATCCACTTTGGGAGGAAAAATAGAAAAGCAGAGTATTTTTTAAATGGTGAGAGATTGGGAAATGTTGATGTTCAGAGGGACCTGGGTGTCCTTGTACACGAATCACTGAAAGTTAACATTCAGGTACAGCAAACAATTAAGAAAGCAAATGGTATGTTGGCCTTTATTACAAGCGGATTTGAGTATGAGTAAAGATGTCTTACTGCAATTATAAAAGAACATAAGAAATAGGAGCAGGAGTAGGCCATGGATCATGGCTGATTTGATCTTGGGCTCAGCTCCCCATAACTCTTCACTCCCTTATCGCTCAAAAATCTGTCTATCTCCACCTTAAATATATTCAATGACCCAGTCTCCACAGCTCTCTGGAATAGAGAATTCCAAAGAATTATGACCATCTGAGAGAAGAGATTCCTCCTCATCTCAGTTCTAAATGGGTGACTCCTTATTCTGAAACTATGCCCCCTAGCTCTAGATTCCTCCATGAGTGGAAACATCCTCTCTGCATCAACCTTGTCGATCCCCCTCAGTATCTTATATGTTTCAATAAGATCACATCTCATTCTTCTAAACTCCAATAAGTATAGGCCCAACCTGCTCAACCTTTCTTCATAAGTCAACTCCTTCATCTCAGGAATTAACCTAGTTGCCCTGGTGAGACTGCACCTGGAATATTGTGTACAGTTTTGGTCTCCTTACCTAAGGAAGGATATACTTGCCATAGAGGGAGTGCAACGAAGGTTCACCAGACTCATTCCTGGGATGGGGGATTGTCCTATTCGGAGAGATTGAGTAGACTAGGCCTATATACTCAAGAGTTTAGAAGAATGAGAGGTGATCTCATTGAAACATACAAAATTCTTACAGGGCGAGATGGGATAGATGCAGGGAGGATGTTTCCCCTGGCTGGGGAGTCTAGAACCAGGGGTCACAGTCTCAAAATAAAGGGTCGGCCATTTAGGACTGATATGAGGAAAAATTCCTTCACTCAGAGGGTGGTGAATCTTTGGAATTCTCTACCCCAGAGGACTGTGGCGGCTCAGTCATTGAGTATATTCAAGACAGAGATCAATGGATTTTGGGATAATTAAGGAATAAAGGGATATGGGGACAGTGCAGGAAAGTGGAGTTGCAGAGAAGATCAGCCATAATCGTATTGAATGGCGGAGCAGGCTCAAAGGGCCGAATGGCCTACTCCTGCTCCGATTTCTTATGATAGATTTTTATTAGGTAAAGTTATCAAAAGATATGGCATACAGGTGGGTAAATGGAGTTAAGGAGCAGATCAGCCATTATCTAATTGAATAGTGGAGCATGCCCAAGGGGCTGAATGGCCTACTCCTGCTCCACTTAGACCGTGCTGGGACTAGGGTCCTGGCGAATCAAATAACTAGGGCTGTAGAGAGGGTTTTAAACTAATTATTGGAGGGGGGGGGGGGGAGGATTCAGGTGAGGAAACATTAAAAAAGTCAAAGAATAAGGAGAAGGCAATAGAGCAGGGTAGCACTGGGGGAAATGAAAACCAGAGTGTGACAGGAAGGGACAGAATGTATAAACATAAAGGTGAATCAGAAAGTGGGGTCAAAGCAAGACAAAATGGTAAAAAAACAAATTTTAAAGCTCTTTATCTGAATGCACGCAGCATTCGAAACAAAATAGATGAGTTGACGGCACAAATAAATTAAATGGGTATGATCTGATAGCCATTACAGAGACGTGATTGTACGGTGACCAACGCTGAGAACTAAATATTCAGAGGTATTTGACAATTCGAAGGACAGACAGAAAGGAAAAGGAGGTGGGGTAGCACTGTTAATAAAGGATGAGATCAGTGCATTAATGAGAAACGATATTAGCTCAGAAGATCAAGATGTTAAATCAGTTTGGGTGGAGATAAGGAATAATAAGGAGAAAAAGTCGCTGGTGGGCGTAGCCTATAGGCCCCCTAACAGAAATAATGGAGGATTGTAAAAAAGGAACGGCAATAATCATGGTCGATTTTAACCTTCATATTGATTGGACAAAGCAAATTGGCCAGGGTAGCCTTGAGGTAGAGTTCATAGAGTGTATCCAGGATAGTTTCCTTAAACAGTACATTGCGGAACCAACCAGGAGCAGACTATCTTAGATCTGGTACTGTGTAATGAGACAGGATTAATAAATGATCTCCTAGTAAAGGATCCCCTTGGAATGAGTGATCATAGCATGGTTGAATTT
This sequence comes from Pristiophorus japonicus, assembly GCF_044704955.1. Taxonomy (NCBI): domain Eukaryota; kingdom Metazoa; phylum Chordata; class Chondrichthyes; family Pristiophoridae; genus Pristiophorus; species Pristiophorus japonicus. The sequence goes on along the minus strand of NC_091991.1, from coordinate 136,893,526 downwards.
CAAATTCATTTGGAGGGCGAGAAAGTTGGATCTCAAACCAGTGTCCTAAGCTTAAATAAAGGAGACTACAAAGGTTTGAAGGCAGAGTTGGCTAAAGTGGACTGGGAAAATAGATTAAATTGTGGGACAGTTGATGAGCAGTGGCAGACATTTAAGGAGATATTTCATAACTCGCAACAAAAATATATCCCAATGAGAAGGAAAGACTGTCAGAGAAAGGACTCTGCACCGGCTCCGGGCCCCGGGCCAAAAGGACTCTGCATCGGCGGAGCCCATCCCGGGCGGAAAGGACTCCACACCTGCCCACGCTTGTCCCTGTGGTCTCACACCAGGTGTTCATTGTGCTGACAGACTCGGGGGGACGTTGAACTGGCCGAAGGGACTCCGGGGACATCGAACCGGGTGAAGGGACTCCGGGGCCGGTGTTCAACCTGCCGAAGGGACTCCTGGCCGGCGCTGAACGGGCAGAAGGGACCTAGGCGGCGGTGTTCAACCCAACGTCTTATACTCCCAACCAACTTTTAATTAATTTTTAAACTTTTAATCAACTTTTAAACTTATTAAACAATTTGGGAGAACTTCTCTTACTCAAAATACTTTTAAATATCTATTATTAATCTACATCTTTGACTTTTTAACAACTTTTAGAAACTTTTAAGCTTGTTAAACAATTTGGGAGAACTTTTAAAACTTACATTTTAGACTCTCAACCGAAATACTTTTAAACATCTATTATTAACTTACATCTTTGACTTTTAACATCTTTTAGAAACTTTTTAAATTGGGGAAACTTTTATAATCTATTATTGATTTGCATCTTAGATTTTTAACAATTCTTAGAAACTTCTTAAAACGTTTTAACAACTCTTAGAAACTTTTGAAATAAATTGGGAACCTTTATCAACTTTTAATCTTTTAAAATAACTTTGGAAGTCACCTTCCTAATGCCTGCCCCCCAACCTAGCCTCGGGCCATTTACCATCAATGGTGCTACCCGGCGCCGAGCTTGCGGCCAACACTTTGCCATAGGCAATTAGGCTTATACGCAGTGTCTGGTCTCCAGTTGTCTTGGACCCCCTTGCCACTGGACCAAGACCTTGTTCCGCTAAGCCCATGTGGTCGCCAGTGTGCAGCGGCCACCCCACGTTAAAAGAACTCACGCACAGGCATCTTCCACTCCGTCAGTATGAAGTTCGGGACCTGGAACGTCAGGATCCTCATGGACAATCCCAACAGCAACAGGCCAGAACGCCGCACCGCCAAAGTTGCCCAGGAACTCAGATGTTTTGACATTGACATCGCCGCCCTAAGCGAGACCCGGCGGGCAGGGGAAGGCCAGTTGAAGGAACACGGTGGAGGTTACACCTTCTTCTGGAAAGGGAAACCAGAGGCAGAATGCCGCCTTCATGGAGTCGGCTTTGCTGTCAAGGATGAGCTGGTCAACTGCCTCAAAGACTCCCCCTGTGAGGTCAACGAATGCCTCATGACTCTCCGTATCACTCTATCTCAGAACCAATGTGCCACAGTCATCAGTGCGTACGCCCCCACACTCGATGCAATGGATGAGGCTAAAGAGGGTTTTTATTCCAACCTCGAGACATCCTTGTCCCGAGTCCCCACGGGCGATAAATTGATTCTCCTGGGTGATATTAATGCCAAGGTTGGCAAAGACACAGCCCTCTGGGGAGGCGTGATTGGCAGAGAGGGGATAGGGAAAGCCAATTCCAGCGGTACCCTACTCCTGACAAAATGTCTAGAACATGAACTCCTCATTACCAACACCCTGTTCCGCCAGAGGGACAAATACAAGGCATCGTGGCAACACCCTCACTCCAAACACTGGCACCTGCTCGACTATGTCATCGTCCAAGCCAGGGATCCCAAGGATGTGCGCATCACCCGTGCTATGACAGGAGCTGACGACTGCTGCATGGACCACCGCCTAATCCGATCCATCATCAACATTAACATTGTCCCAAAGCAGAGGGTACATCAGAAGCAGTTCCGCAAAAAAGTTAATGCTGGGGCACTTAGAGACCCAGCTAAGAGAGCCCTATTCAGCCAGTGCCTCACAGCCAAAAAGACATGCCTTGATGACCCTGAGATGCTGAATTCCCACAGCGCTTGGTCTGCCCTCCAGGCCTCTATAACCAGTGTCTGTGAAGAAACACTTGGTCACTCAACCAGAAAACATCAGGACTGGTTTGATGAAAATGGTCAGGAGATCAAAGAACTAATAGATCGCAAGTGCAAAGCATTTCTGAGCCTCAAGTAACAGCCCAACTCGGGAGCTGCAAAACAACATTACAGACGGCTCAAGGCTCAGGTCCAACAAAAAACTCGGGACCTAAAGAACAGGTGGTGGGTGGAGAAAGCACAGGAGATACAACAACTGGCCGACAGCCACGATATGCGAGGATTCTTCACTGCATTCAAGCCCACCTATGGTCCAAACTCCCAAGGCCCCACCCCACTCCTGGCCAAGAATGGGGAAACACTCATCAAGGACACCGAGGCTGTCAGGGTCCGATGGAAGGAGCACTTTGAAGCTCTCCTCAATCGAGACTCTGCCGTTGACTCAAGTGTTCTCGATTCCATCCCGCAGCATGCCACCCGCCATCAATTCAGTGAAACTCCAATGTTGCACGAGGTTGGCAAAGCCATAAAACAACTTAAGAATAACAAGGCTACGGGTGCGGATGGAATCTCTGCTGATGCGCTACAATATGATGGAGAGGCGCTGTTGGCACGGATACATGACCTCATCTCTCTCATCTGGAGGGAGGAGAGCATGCCGGGAGATCTCAGAGATGCAGTGATTGTGACCATTTTTAAAAAGGGGGACAAGTCCGACTGCGGCAACTACAGAGGAATCTCCCTGCTTTCAGCCACTGGGAAAGTTGTCGCTCGAATTATCCACAATCGTCTTCTCCCTGTGGCCGAGGAGCTTCTCCTGGAATCACAGTGCGGATTTCGTCCCCTATGGGGTACAACAGACATGATCTTTGCAGCGTGCCAGTTGCAGGAAAATTGCAGGGAGCAGCGCTAACCCTTATACATGGCCTTTTTCGATCTTGCAAAGGCCTTTGACACTGTCAACCATGAGGGATTATGGAGCATCCTCCTCCGTTTCGGATGCCCCCAAAAGTTTGTCAACATCCTTCGCCTACTTCACGATGACATGCAGGCCGTGATCCTTACCAACGAATCCATCGCAGACCCAATCCAAGTCTGGACCGGGGTCAAACCGGGCTCTTTATCGCTCCAACCCTCTTCTCAATCTTCCTCGTTGCCATGCTCCACCTCACAATCAACAAGCTCCCCGCTGGAGTGGAATGAAACTACAGAACCAGTGGGAAGCTGTTTAACCTACGCCGCCTCCAGGCCAGGTCCAAGATCACACCAACCTCTGTCGTTGAGCTTGCAGTATGCGGACGATACCTGCGTCTGTACACTTTCAGAGGCTGAACTCCAGGATATAGTCAATGTATTCACTGAGGCAAATGAAAGCATGGGCCTTACGCTTAACATCCGTAAGACAAAGGTCCTTCGTCAGCCTGTCATCGCCGCACAGCACTGCCCTCCAATCATCAAGATCCACGGCGCGGCCCTGGACAATGTGGACCATTTCCCATATCTCGGGAGCCTCTTATCAACAAAGGCAAACATTGATGCGGAGATTCAGCATCGCCTCCAGTGCGGCAGCACAGCCTTCGGCTGCCTGCAGAAAAGAGTGTTTGAAGACTAGGCCCTCAAATCTACCACTGAACTCATGGTCTACAGGGCTGTAGTAATACCCGCCCTCCTGTATGGGTCTGAGGCATGGACGATGTACAGAAGGCACTTCAAGTCGCTGGAGATGTATCACCAACGATGTCTCCGCAAGATCCTGCAAATCCCTTGGGAGGACAGGCGCACCAACATCAACCAGGCTAACATCCCCAGTATTGAAGCACTGACCACACTCGATCAGCTTCGCTGGGCAGGCCACATAATACGCATGCCAGATACGAGCAGGAAAAAGAGTGGGAGAGCGATAGTGATAGGGGATTCAAATGTAAGGGGAATAGATTGGCGTTTCTGCGGCCACAACCGAGACTCCGGGATGGTATGTTGCCTCCCTGGTGCAAGGGTCAAGGATTTCTCGGAGCGGGTGCAGGACATTCTGAAAAGGGAGGGTGAACAGCCAGTTGTTGTGGTGCACATTGGTACCAACGATATCGGTAAAAAAAAGGGATGAGGTCCTACGAGACGAATTTAAGGAGCTAGGAGCTAAATTAAAACGTAGGACCTCAAAAGTAGTAATCTCGGGATGACTACCAGTGCCACATGCTAGTCACAGTAGGAATCGCAAGATAGCTCAGATGAATACGTAGCTTGAGCAGTGGTGCAGCAGGGAGGGATTCAAAATCCTGGGGCATTGGAACCGGTTCTGGGGGAGGTGGGACCAGTACAAACTGGACGGTCTGCACCTGGGCAGGACTGGAACCAATATCCGAGGGGGAGTGTTTGCTAGTGCTGTTGGGGAGGAGTTAAACTAATATGGCAGGGAGATGGGAACCAATGCAGGGAGACAGAGGGAAACAAAATGGAGACAAAAGCAAAAGACAGAAAGGAAATGAGTAAAATTCGAGGGCAGAGAAACCCAAGGCAAAAAACAAAAAGGGTCATTGTACAGCAAAATTCTAAAGGGTCAAAGTGTAATAAAAAGGCAAGCATGAAAGCTCGGTGCCTCACTGCAAGGAGTATTCGGAACCCAGGACAGTGCTCTGAGCTAGTTAGAGTGGGTGAGAGCTCAGATGAACAGGACCCCAAGAAAGAATGCAAAAGGCAGGAGGCAACAGAGCAGAGTAGCACTGGGGTAAGTGTAAACCACAAGGTAATAGGAAGGGACAATATGTATGAATATAAAGGGGCTGCAGGAGGGGTCAAAACTAAAAATCATGGTTTAAAAACTAGTATTAAAACACTCTACCTAAACGCTCACAGCATTCGAAATAAAGTAAATGAGTTGACGGCACAAATCATTACAAATGGGTATGATTTGGTGGCCATTACAGAAACGTGGTTGCAGGGTGGCCAAGACTGGGAATTAAACATACTGGGGTATCTGACAATTCGGAAAGATAGACAAGAAGGAGAAGGAGGTGGGATAGCTCTGTTAAAAAAGGATGATATCAGGGCAGTTGTGAGAGACGATATTGGCTCTAATGAACAAAATGTTGAATCATTGTGGGTGGAGATTAGAGATAGTAAGGGGAAAAAGTCACTGGTGGGCGTAGTTTATAGGCCCCCAAATAATAATTTCACAGTGGGTCGGGCAATAATCAAGGGAATAATGGAGGCATGTGAAAAAGGAACGGCAGTAATCATGGGGGATTTAAACCTACATATCGATTGGTCAAACCAAATCGCACGAGGTAGCCTTGAGGAGGAATTCATAGAATGCATACGGGATTGTTTCTTGGAACAGTATGTTACAGAACCTACAAAGGAGCAAGCTATCTTAGATCTGGTCCTGTGTAATTAGACAGGAATAATAAACGATCTCCTCGTAAAAGATCCTCTCGGAATGAGTGATCACAGTATGGTTGAATTTGTAATACAGATTGAGGGTGAGGAAATAGTGTCTCAAACGAGCATACTATGCTTAAAGGGGACTACAGTGGGATGAGGGCAGAGTTGACTAAAGTAGACTGGAAACACAGACTAAACGGTGGCACAATTGAGGAACAGTGAAGGACTTTTAAGGAGCTCTTTCATAGTGCTCAACAAAAATATATTCCAGTGAAAAAGAAGGGCGGTAAGAGAAGGGATAACCAGCCGTGGATAACCAAGGAAATAAAGGAGAGTATCAAATTAAAAACCAATGCGTATAAGGTGGCCAAGGTTGGTGGGAAACTAGCAGATTGGGAAAATTTTAAATTACAGCAAAGAATGACTAAGAAAGCAATAAAGAAAGGAAAGATAGATTACGAAAGTAAACTTGCGCAAAACATAAAAACAGATATATAAAATGGAAAAGAGTGACTAAAGTAAATGTTGGTCCCTTAGAAGATGAGAAGGGGGATTTAATAATGGGAAATGTGGAAATGGCTGAGACCTTAAACAATTATTTTGCTTCGGTCTTTACAGTAGAAGACACAAAAACCATGCCAAAAATTGCTGGTCACGGGAATGTGGGAAGGGAGGACCTTGAGATAATCACTATCACTAGGGGGGTAGTGCTGGACAGGCTAATGGGACTCAAGGTAGACAAGTCCCCTGGTCCTGATGAAATGCATCCTGGAGTATTAAAAGAGATGGCGGAAGTTATAGCAGATGCATTTGTTCTAATCTACCAAAATTCTCTGGACTCTGGGGAGGTACCAGCGGATTGGAAAGCAGCTAATGTAACGCCTCTGTTTAAAAAAGGGGGCAGACAAAAGGCAGGTAACTATAGGCCGGTTAGTTTAACATCTGTAGTGGGGAAAATGCTTGAAGCTATCATTAAGGAAGAAATAGCGGGATATCTAGATAGGAATAGTGCAATCAAGCAGACGCAACATGGATTCATGGAGGGGAAATCATGTTTAACTAATTTACTGGAATTCTTTGAGGATATAACGAGCATGGTGGATAGAGGTGTACCGATGGATGTGGTGTATTTAGATTTCCAAAAGGCATTCAATAAGGTGCCACACAAAAGGTTACTGCAGAAGATAAAGGTACGCGGAGTCAGAGGAAATGTATTAGCATGGATCGAGAATTGGCTAGCTAACAGAAAGCAGAGAGTTGGGATAAATGGGTCCTTTTCGGGTTGGAAATCGGTGGTTAGTGGTATGCCACAGGGATCGGTGCTGGGACCACAACTGTTTACAATATACATAGATGACATAGAGGGGACAGAGTGTAGTGTAACAACATTTGCAGATGACACAAAGATTTGTGGGAAAGCGGGTTGTGTAGAGGACACAGAGAGGCTGCAAAGAGATTTAGATAGATTAAGCGAATGGGCTAAGGTTTGGCAGATGGAATACAATGTCGGAAAATGTGAGGTCATCCACCTTGGGGAAAAAAAACAGTCAAAGGGACTATTATTTGAATGGGGAGAAATTACAACATGCTGCAGTGCAGAGGGACCTGGGGGTCCTTATGCATGAATCCCAAAAAGTTAGTTTGCAGGTGCAGCAGGTAATCAGGAAGGCAAATGGAATGTTGGCCTTCATTGCGAGAGGGATGGAGTACAAAAGCAGAGAGGTCCTTCTGCAACTGTACAGGGTATTGGTGAGGCCGCACCTGGAGTACTGCGTGCAGTTTTGGTCACCTTACTTAAGGAAGGATATACTAGCTTTGGAGGGGGTACAGAGACGATTCACTAGGCTGATTCCGGAGATGAGGGGGTTACCTTAAGATGATAGATTGAGTAGACTGTGTCTTTACTCATTGGAGTTCAGAAGGATGAGGGGTGATCTTATAGAAACATTTAAAATAATGAAAGGGATAGACAAGATAGAGGCAGAGAGGTTGTTTCCATTAGTCGGGGAGACTAGAACTAGGGGGCACAGCCTCAAAATACGGGGGAGCCAATTTAAAACCGAGTTGAGAAGGAATTTCTTCTCCCAGAGGGTTGTGAATCTGTGGAATTCTCTGCCCAAGGAAGCAGTTGAGGCTAGCTCATTGAATGTATTCAAATCACAGATAAATAGATTTTTAACCAATAAGGGAATTAAGGGTTACGGGGAGCGGGCGGGTAAGTGGAGCTGAGTCCACGGCCAGATCAGCCATGATCTTGTTGAATGGCGGAGCAGGCTCGAGGGGCTAGATGGCCTACTCCTGTTCCTAATTCTTATGTTCTTATGTTCTAAGCAAATGCTTTATGCGGAGCTCCTTCATGGTAAACGACCAAAGGAGGACAGCGGAAACGTTATAAGGACACCCTCAAAGCCTCCCTGGTAAAGTGCGACATCACCACTGACACCTGGGAGACCCTGGCCGCAGGATGGAGATAGTCCATCCTGGAGGGCATTGAGCTCTTTGAGTCTCGACGCAAGGAGCATGAGGAGGCCATGCGCAGGCAGCGGAAGGAGTGCGCGGCAAACCAGCCCTACTGACCCCTTCCCTTGACGAATGTCTGTCCCACCTGTAACAGGGTCTATGGCTCTCGTATCGGACTGTTCAGCCATCAAAGAACTCACTTTGGGAGTGGAAGCAAGTCCTCCTCGATTCTGAGGGACTGCCTATGATGATGACTAAGGGATGGTATCAAATTGAAAACAAGGGCATACAATGTGGCCAAGACTAGTGGGAGGCCAGACGATTGGGAAACTTTTAAAAGCCAGCAAAGAACGACTAAAAAAATAATAAAGAGAGGGAAGATAGATTATGAAATATAAAAACAAACAGTAAGAGTTTCTATAGGTATATAAAAAGGACAAGAGTGGCTAAAGTAAATGTTGGTCCCCTAGAGGACAAGACTGGGGAATTAGTAATGGGGAACAGGGAAATGGCAGAGACGTTGAACAAATATTTTGTATCGGTCTTCACGGTAGAAGACACTAAAAACATCCCAATAGTAGATAATCAAGGGGCTATAGGGAGGGAGGAACTTAATACAATCACTATCAATAAAGAAGTAGTACTCGGTAAAATACTGGGACTAAAGGCGGTCAAGTCCCCTGGACCTGATGGCTTGCATCCTAGGGTCTCCAAAGAAGTGGCTGCAGAGATAGTGGATGTAATCTACCAAAATTCCCTGCATTCGGGGAGGTCCCAGCGGATTGGAAAACTGCAAATGTAACACCCCAATTTAAAAAAGGAGGCAGACAGAAAGCAGGCTACTATAGACCGGTTAGCCTAACATCTGCCATTGGGAAAATGCTGGAGTCCATTATTAAGGAAACAGTAGCTTGGAAATTTGGAAAAGCATAATTCAATCAAGCAGAGCCAGCATGGTTTTATGAAAGGGAAATCATGTTTGACAAATTTGCTGGAGTTCTTTGTGGATGTAACGAGCAGAGTGGATAAGGGGGAACCAGTGAATGTGGTGTATTTGGATTTCCAGAAGGCATTTGATATGGTGCCACATAAAAGATTACTGCACAAGATAAAAGTTCACTGAGTTGGGGGTAATATACTAGCATGGATAGAGGGTTGGCTAACTAACAGAAAACAGAGAGTCGGATTGAATGGGTCACTTTCCGCTTGGCAAACAGTGACTAGTGGGGTGCCGCAGGGATCGATGCTGGGTCCTCAACTATTTACAATCTATATTAATGACTTGGACGAAGGGACCGAGTGTAATGTAATGTAACCAAGTTTGCTGATGATACAAAGATGGGTGGGAAAGCAAATTGTGAGGAGGACACAAAAAATCTGCAAAGGGATATAGACAGGCTAAGTGAGCGGGCAAATATTTGGCAGATGGAGTATAATGTGGGAAAATGTGAGTTTACCCAATTTGGCAGAAATAATAGAAAAGCAAATTATAATTTAAATGGAGAAAAATTGCAAAGTGCTGCAGTACAGAGGGACCTGGGGGTCCGTGTGCACGAAACACTAAAAGTTAGTATGCATGTACAGCAAGTAATCAGGATGGCAAATGTGATGTTGGCCTTTATTGCAAGGGCGATAGAGTATAAAAGCATAGAAGTCCTGCTACAACTGTGCAGGGTATTGGTGAGGCCACACCTGGAGTACTGCGTACAGTATTGTTCTCCATATTTAAGGAAGGATATACTTGCATTGGAGGCGATGGTTCACTAGGTTGACTTATAAAGCTAGGTTGTGTAGGTTGGGCCTATACTCATTGGAGTTCAGAAGAATGAGACGAGATCTTATCAAAACACATAAGATAATGAGGGGGCTCGACAAGGTGGATGCAGAGAGGATATTTCCACTGATAGGAGAAACTAAAATTAAGGGACATAGTCTCAGAATAAGGGACCGCCCATTTGAAACTGAGATGAGGAGGAATTTTTTCTCTCAGAAGTTTGTAAATCTATGGAATTCTCTGCCCCAGAGAGCTGTGGAGACCGGATCACTGAATATATTTAAGGCAGAAATAGACAGATCTTTGAGTGATAAGGGAGTAAAGGGTTATGAGGAGCGGGCAGGCAAATGGAGCTGAGTCCATGATTAGATCAGCCATGATATTAAATGGCGGCGCAGGCTCGAGGGGCCAAATGTCCTATGACTTCAAAGGTCTTGCCTTCAGTGTTTAATTAAAAGCTTAATTTCTCCGGATGAGACGTTAAACCGAGGCCCCATCTCTCAGGTGGACCAAAAAGATTCCGTGCCACTATTTCGAAGAAGTGCAGGGGAGTTATCCCCAGTGTCCTGGCTAATATTTATCCCTCAATTAACATCACTAAAACAAATTACCTGGTCATTATTGTTATGTCCTTGGATGCTCTAATAATGACTCCATGAGGCAATGTGTTGTACTTGAACTGTAGTGACCTTAGTCCTTTATTGATAACTCCAGAGAGTGAGGATCACATCTGGTGGCCTGCCTTTTATACTAGACCAGGCACACCTGTACAGGTAACCTAAAAGTCTCCCACTGCTGTGCCCTCTGGTGGCACACCTTGTGATAGTACAAACAGTAGCCATGTAGGATACATGACATCACTCTCCCCCAAGCCTTTAGTGCAAATCACCTCCATATTGACTGTGCTCTGGGCTTAGCTCTATCTGGTTGACCCTTGGCAGGTCATTTCAATCTTGGGTGAGTGATTGGTGTTTTATTAGCAGTAGAGTGCTGGTGGTTGCTGTTTGTGTGTGCCCCTGACCACTCCATTCTACGCTCCCCCCCCCAACCCCCCCACCACATATAGATTATGCCGGAGGCTCAGTGCATTCATGTACATTCAAGTCCAGAAAAACAAGTTTGCATTACATTTGTGGTTCAGTTGTGAGACAAGTACATTAGACTGGTGAGATACATTATCGATGCGTACTAGGGGATCGGTAACTGATGTGCAAGGACAAGCTAGTTCAAGAACTGCTGGATGGTGTCCAGGCAGTCTGGTGGCGGCGCGGTGCCCAGTGCTGGCAGTGGGAATGCGGTTGGCTCAAGTTGCCTGCTCTTGAGGCTGTTGCCGTGGGTGCTAGTGTCGGGCAGGTTTACAGGTGCCTGTGACCTGCCTGTCCTTTCTTTGCACCCTGGGTCGCTGCTGCTCCCTGAGGATCTGTCGTCTAGCAGTGCACAGGGAACTGCTGACTCGCTAGCCTGGGCGTTGTTTGGTTTGGGATCCTGGCTGGTCCCGGTCCCATTTGGGAGAACTGTTGTGGGTGACCATTCATTCCCGGATGTGGCCTTGGTGGCGATGAGGTCTGGGGGCTGCGCCTTAGCACAGTTTGCTCTTTCAAGCTCGTGGCAGTTGGTGCCATCGGGTGCCTGAGAGGTGGAGCCGATCAGGGGCAGGGTATCGATACCGGTGCTGTTGCCCTGCTGAGATCGCTTGCTCTGCAGCTCGTGTGCATTGGCTGCTTGTGGCCATGCTCCATGGTGCATAACTCTGGTCCCAGGGACGCAGGCTACAGCGTTGGGTAGCTCGCTGGACCTGTGCGCTCCTGATGTGTGTTTGCTCACTGCATTGGCTGTGTGCAGGTGAAATCCTACATCGCACGTTTCATTACTTATTGTGAATACCTTGTCGCTCCGATCGCGATCGCGCGACTTTTCCTTGCTTATTGCATGTACACAACTCTGATCATCTCTTACACATTTTATCATTAACTCACAGTTGCTATTACATTGCTTGAGTGTGTGAAACTGTCTCTTAAAGTGTGATGGGTTGCAGGCCTCCTTTAAGAGAACCTTGCTTTCTTTACCCCAATCCTCTTCTCCGTTTGGTGCTACATGTTGCTCCATCAGCGCTGCACCTCGTGGTCTGGCCACGGCCATCTTTTTCTTAAGCGCCTCGCCTCGTGGTTTGGGCGCCATCTTTCCTCCATCCACGATGTCGACTGCGGTGATCCTCTTCTCCCCGGGTTCTGCCTCCGAAGCTGGGAAGTCACCTCTGGATCCGATTTTCTTTCTCTGGAGTCCTGCCACTGGAGCCTGGAAGGTGCATTCGGGTTGTCCCAGCTGGATCATCTCCACGCAGTCATGCTGGATGGTCTATGCCTCAGGTGCTGTGCTGGTCTGCTCTCTGGTGCCACATCCAACCTCAGGTGAGGGCTTGCTTTGCCTCTGAGCGCAGAGGACGTTGATGGAGGGGTGAAGTCTTCCCACTTCCAATGGATCTTCTCCATCCACCTTCTTCCGAGTAGAGTTGGTCCATCACCTGCAACAATCCAGAGGTAACTTGTGCACTATGCCATCATGAAGTACCTTAACATCTGCACTACAATGACTGGGATGAGTTCATTTTTGTAGGTGCGCAGCTTTGCCTGAACCGGGACCAACTTGGGTCATTTAGCTTGATTATCCCATAGCCTCTCAAAGGCTTCTGGATTCATTACTGACTGGTTCGCTCCCGTGTCCACTTCCATGAAGACTGGAACGCCATCTATCTCGACTTCGATCCTCAACAGGGAACACTCAGTGGTGCAGGTAAACATGCCATACACCTCATCGTGGGGCTGAGCTGCCTGCTGCCTATCGTTCCATAATCCGCAGACTCTTCATCGACACAGTGAGTCATATTTCTCTTACACATTCGCTGGAGGTGGCCCTTTGTGCTGCAGTCTTTGCATACATAATCTTTAAAACGGCACTGGTGAGCCCTGTGATTCCCTCCACAACACCAGCATGGAGCTACTCGATTAGCCTCCCCTCGGCGGACTCTGAGTTAAGGGACTCGGGGGCCTGTTCTCTCTCCCCTGAGAGGGTTCGTGTTCCACAGTCCAGCCTCTAAAAGGCGCCACTCTGTGCACAGTACTTGCCGGGTTTGAGTCCGGAGGATGAGTCATCTGCCTAGAGCCGCAGGTTGAGGTCATGAATGCCTGGTTCACAGAGATGGCCTTCTGCAGTGTGACTGTGGTATCCGCCGACAGTAGCTTATGAAGAAGGTCCTCATGGCCGATTCCAATGACAAAAATGTCCCGCAGCGCTTTGGTGAGGTGGTCGCCGAAATCACACGGTGCCGTCAGCCTCCTTAGGTCTGCAGCGTATTTCGCGATTTCCTGGCCTTCGGGCTGTCGGTGGGTGTAGAACCGACATCTGGCTGTGAAGATGCTCTCCTTGGGCTTGAGTTGTTCTAGGATCAGTGTTATGAGCTTCTCATACGTCTTGGTCATTGTCTTCGCTGGTGCCAGCAAGTCCCTGACGAGGCCATAGACGGTAGGCCCACAACTGGTGAGCAAGATAGCTCTGTGCTTGCCAGCCAGTGTGGCCGGGTTATCTCCTGTCAGGTAATTTGCTGTGAAGAAATGTTCGAACCTCTCCACAAAGGCATCCCAATCATCACCATGGGCGAACTGCTGCAACGTACCAAGGGTAGCCATTTTCGTATGAAAGTCTGTAATCTCATCGCCAATTGTTATGTCATTGGATGCTCTGATAATGACTCTATGAGGCAATGTGTTGTACTTAAACTGTGGTGACCTTAGTCCTTTATTGATAACACCTGGTGGCCTGCCTTTTATACTAGGCCAGGCATACCTGTACAGGTAACCTACAAGTCTCCCACTGCTGTGCCCTCTGGTGGCACACCTAGTGATAGTATAAACAGTAACCATGTAGGATACATGACAATTATCATTTTACTGTTTGTGGGAGCTTGCTTGTGTGCAAATTGGCTGCCGCGGTTCCTACATTACAACAGTGACTGCACTCCAAAAGTACTTAATTGGCTGTAAAGTGCTTTGAGGCGTCCGGTGGTCGTGAAAGACGCTATATAAATCCAAGCCTTTCTTCCTGTCTTTTAATACCCTAAAGTGGAAACCATCAGGACTTGGAGATTTGTCTATTTTAAGTCACATTGGGCCAAAAATTGCGGGTGGCAGCGTACCTCCGGAGTACGCTTCCGACCTGTGAGCAGAATACGCGTTTAGCTGATGGCGGCCCTTGGTTGTAAACTTTCTGTGTGACGCTGTATGCTGGAGGGCCGCGCATTGGCCCACGGATCTCGGGGCACAGCCTTTGCGGAAGTGTACCCGAGATCACACGGGCTTGGTCCTCCAATCAGAAGACAGATTGTCTGTCTTTCATTTGAATTACTACATTGCTTCATTACTACAGCCTTTAAAATACATAGATTTAACTTTTATCGTGGGAATCCAATTCATTACTCATAAGTCCCACTTCTAAAAAATACTGAGCAGAAATTTATGAAACGTAAACGCTATTTTAAATAGGTTTTTGGTGATGGAGTGGCTGGCCTGTCAGGGTGTCGCTCACGCAATCCGAACTTGCGGTGGATTTCAAAGACAGTATGATGGCGTACTCTGAGAGGACCAAATCCTACCACCAAATCTGGGCCATTATTTTCTTCATTACTATATTTTTAATTTTTATGCATTCCAATAAATTCCTCCTCTTGATTTATTTTAGTTTCCCTTGTACTAATTTAACAAGTCTGCCATTTCCTTATTGGCGCTTACAGTATCACCAGTATCTGACTTTAATGGGCCCATAATTATCTTAGCCAATTTGTTTCTCTTAATATATTTATAAAAATTGTTATCCATGATAAATCCCTTGCAAGTTTTTTTTTGTATTCCTTTTTGCACCTCTTAATACTTTCTTGGTATCCCTTGTTGCTGTTCATAGCTCTCTGATTCTGAAGGATTTCCACTTTCCTTTGTATTTGAGTAAGTCTCTTATTTTAGTTTTATGCTGTCTCTTATCTCGTTTTGTTGACCATGTTTGCCTACCTGCACAAGTAGAGCTTTTGTCTTTTCGGGGTAGGTCCTGGTCTTCTTTTGTTCCAAATGCTCTGTTGGCAGCAGGTCTTGTTCTCATTATCCTGTCATAATGTACCACTTTGGGTTTGGGCAGATCTTCTGCCATCCGACAAGTCCACCAGGGTTTAGTGTGTATTTCAGAATGCATGTCACTGGTGTATCTGGCTTACAGCCCAAAATCCAGCCCGTTGCAACAGAACTACATAAACTTGCACCAAAAATCTTGGAATTTTAGGCCCGTAGGGTAAATGAACAGAGCAGTACACAATACTTAATCTGGGAAGTGACGGGTGAAAAAGATGGGCCATTTTAAAATAAATCTAGCTTTTTTTGAGCTAGAACTTTTTCATTCCTTCACCTTTTCCTTCCTTCCCTTATTTTTAATGATTTTGACGTTACCTCTTAATCTCCAGGTGGCATCGCCTAGTCCTCAGCTCTCTGTATTTCCCAGTATCTTTCAGTTTTACCCTACTTCTCACTTCAGCCTCCCTTTGGGTGGGGTAGGGGATAGCTTCCTTGTCTCGGCCCTTTAATTACGGCTTCTTGCTGAACAAAGAAGATCGAAGAGGGAAGGACAGTGTGGAAGACCAGATTTACCAGCCTAGTACTTTATACTTCTTATATGAACTGGTTTCCTGTTGTTTTGTGATCTCGGCGCTAAATTAAACATCAACGTCTTCTTTTCATGATGAATCTCTCCTTGATTTAAGGGCATGTAATATTTTTGTTTGATGCCTGCATAACATTTGAACACAAAAATGTTAGCTGATTAATTAGCTTATTTCCGAAATTAGATAGTAACCTTTCTGCCGTTCTGAATGGTTGCTTCGTTTTGAATTGTTGAATCTTTTTTTTTCTTAAAATCATTAATTCTTTAGAAGTTGCCTGCTGAGAGCGCTTATTAAATTTATCAGATAATTACACTTATTGATACTTGTGCAGTTTCCTTTGACCCATTTCACGTTAAAATGATCAAACTTACAATAATAGGAACTAAAAAGCCACTTTCTCTCTGGGGAAACATTTGAATTCCTAAATAATCAGAGAAATTATATTTAAATTTAGTAATTATTTTAGCGCAACGTGAGTTGCAGAGATACTGGGGGTAATTTTGGCTTTGGGTGATGGTGTAAAACGAGTGATATCAATTCAGTCCCTCATAACAAATGCTCCCGATTTTCATTACGTAGAATTACATAGAACTTACAGCACAGTACCAGGCTATTTGGCCCAACTGCTCCATGCCAGTGTTTATGCTCCACATGAGCCTTTACCCATCCCTCTTCATCTAACACTATCAGCATAACATTCTATTCCTTTCCCCCTCATGTATTTAGCTAGCTTCCCCTTAACTGCATCTATGCTATTCACCTTAACTACCACATGCGGCAGTGAGTTCCAAATTCTAACCACTCTCTGGATAAAGAAGTTTCTCCTGAATTCCCTGTTGGATTTATTACTGACTATCTTATATTTCCAGCTCCTAATTTTGTCTCACCCACAAAGGGAAACATCTTCTCTACCTTTACTCTAACAAATGCTTTCCAAATTTTAAAGAGCTCCAACAGGTCACCCCTTCTCTAGAGATAGGTATAACTTCTCAGTTTTGATAGCATCCTTGTAAATATTATTTTGCACCTACTCCAGTGCCTCTATATCCTTTTTATAATATGGAGTTCAGAACTGCGCACAGGTTGTGGATGAGACAATAGTATGGATGGTTGTGATCATGAGATGTAATATGGGAGGTTATGGACATGAGTGTGGACATGAGATGTAATATGGACATGGGATGAGGGGCCTGATTTTTGGGGTTTGTTGGTGAAAACGGTAGCGACATGTGAAACTTAGCGTTTTCAGCCCGAACATTCAGCCTTTACGTCTGTGCCAGGGGTGCATCGGTAAGGGGCGATACACAAACATTCGCAGAGCAAAATCGTGAGTTTCACCAAACTTAGTCCGGGGCCGGGAGCACTGCAAGAAAGGCCTTGGGGGGGGAAAAACAATTCCAAAAAATATTCCAAAAACATTTACAAGACCCTTATCTATCGAATCGCTGAAAATAAAAACTAAAAACTTTAACTTACCTTTTTTGCAGGTTTTCGTACTTACCGCTGCTGGCAGGGCTGCACCGACAGGTTTGACCTGTCGCTATTCTGGGCGCGGCGTACGGGTTGGGAGAGAGAAGAAAGTCCGATGCAAACGCAATCCGCGTCATTGCACGTCGGCGCACCTCTCCCCGGCAGTACTTGGAGTGCTGCCACAAACAGGTACCCGAGGATCCCACCCGGGCTTTGCGACCAGGTTTTCACCGCGGAGGGTCAAATCGCGGCCAAAACACGGTCGCAAGCTTCTTGAAAATCCGGCCCGAGATGTAATACAGAAGGTTGTGGATATATAAGCAGCTAGCGACAAAGCACATCAGAGTTCGAATGTACTGTGTCAGCTGACTGCCATGGTAACAGACTGTTAAGGGCTAAGAGATTAAATGATTCAACCAGGGCTCATGAATACAGGAGTGCTAACGACTGATTTTGTCAGAATTGTCACCCACAGATGTAAACTTAGTAATTAGTTTTGAATTAATTGACGATGAATCTGTAGCACTTGCACCAGTGCTGCCCGGTCTTCAGAGAACCCTGAAATGTGCACCCGTATCCATTTATTCCTTAAGTACCTGGTTATGTGAATCAAAGCACTGATCCAGCCAGCACTCTGCAGAGGAAGATTAAACATTCTGACAACTGAACCTCAAACCAGTATTCCAGTGATGCCAATCATTGCAGCTCAAATTCTCCCACTGCGGCGAGTCCACTGTGATTGAATCCAAATAAAACAAAAGCTAAACGTTACTGAAGGGCTGATAATTGATTCTAGTCCAAGGAGAAGAACTCTGCTGATGTGGAACAATCTTTTACCAGGATAATAGGATGTTCTCCTATAAATAAATGCATAATTTGTGTAGCCCAAAAGTAACCTGCTCATGATAGCATACACATCATTGACTCCACTATTACCAGCAAGAGAATGTAATCATATGATTGTTACCATGACAGTCTCCAAAGAATAGAGAATTACCACCTATTAACAAATTGGCATTGAAATGACACTGTGCAAATATTAACGGACAAATGCTTAACACCTGTGTATGAAATTCCTTCATCTGCTATTTTAGCAAAGACATTATTCTGCTTGTTTTTAATTAAAGAGATTAGTAGCTCATTTAAATCCATGTACTTGCATACTAACTTTTTGTGTTTCATGTACAAGGATCCCCAGATCCCTCTGTACTGCAGCATTTTGTAATCTCTCCCCATTTAAATAATAATTTGCTTTTTTATTTTTCCTGCCAAAGTGGATAACCTCACATTTTCCCACATTATACTCTATCTGCCAAATTTTTGCCCACTCACTTAGCTTATCTATATCCTTTTGCAGAATCTCTGCGTTCTCCTCATAACTTGCTTTCCCACCTATCTTTGTATCATCAGCAAATTTGGTTACATTACACTCGGTCCCTTCATCCAAGTCATTAATATAGATTGTAAATAGTTGAGGCCCCAGCACTGATTCCTGTGGCATCTCACTAGTTACAGTTTGCCAACCTGAAAATTACCCATTTATCCCGACTCTGTTTTCTGTTAGTTAGCCAATCCTCTATTCATGCAATATATTACCCCCAACCCCATGAGCTCTTATCTTGTGCAGTAACCTTTTGGGCCCAAGTTTCCACATAATTTGCGCCTGATTTTTAGGAGCAACTGGTGGAGAACGGACTATCTTAGAAATCGCAATTCTCCACATTTTTTTTTCTGCAGTTCTAGTCAGGTAGAACAGTTCTACTTTGGAACAGAATTTTTTCTTCAACTGACGCCTGATTTCAAAGTTTCCAGAGTGAAAACGTACTCCAAACTAAGTTAGAATGGAGCAAGTGAAGATTTTTGTAGAACTGAAAAAACCTGTTCTACACATTAAAAAATCAGGCGCAGGTTACAAATTAGGCGTCCAGAACGAGGTGGGGGGGGGGGGGGGGGGGGAGGGGAAGGGAACTCATTAAATTCGACAATAAATCCTTATTTATACTTCTACAAATATTATACAAATAAATCCAACCTGAATAAACATTGATAAGCAAAGAAAAGATTAAATAAACCATCTTCCTACCTGTGTGAAAGTGTTTCAGGCACGGAGAATGCTGCAGTCAGCCTGAGGCGCCCGTTCTTCCCGCGGGGGGGGGGGGGGGGGGGGAGGAGACAGTGAGAAGGCTGCAAGTGCTGATGGCAATGTGCTTTTATTAAAAAAATGTTCAAAAATTAAACAGCTACAAAGAACTACAAAAATGGCCGAGTGCCAATGTTTTTTTCACACTGCACGTGCGTGAACGCTCCAATGCGCACGCGCAGCGTTGCTGGCAGGAAAAAAACTAATTTAAATAGTACCCGCCCCCTCCCACTTACAAAATCGGCGCGAGTGTAGGCTCCGCCCCCCTGGGCGCCGCGCCAGGCAGACAAGGAGCTGCAGAACGCTCCAGAATCACGAGTTTTTTTTTAGGCGCCGTTTTAGGTGCGAAAAACGGGCGCCCAGCTCGGAGGGGTGCCCGTTTTTTATCGTGTGGAAACTTGGGCCCTTTATGTGGCACCTTATCAAATGCCTACTGGAAATCACATACACAACATCTACTGGTTCCCCTTTATCCACCTTGCTCATTACATCCTCAAAGAACTCCAGAAAATTTGTCAAACATGATTTCCCTTTCATAAAACCATGCTGACTCTGCTTGACTGTATTATGATTTTCTAAATGTCCTGCTACTACTTCCTTGTTAATGGACTCCACCATTTTCCCAATGACAGATGTTAGGCTAACTGATCCATGGTTTCCTGCTTTCTGTCTCCCTCATTTCTTAAATAGGGGCATTACATTTGCGATTTTCCAATCCACTGGAATATCTCCAGAATCCAGGGAATTTTGGTTGATTACAACCAATGCATCCATTATCTTTGCAGCCACTTCTTTTAAGACCCTCGGATGCAGGCCATCAGGTCCAAGAGAGGTGTTCACCTTTAGTACCATTCGTTTGCCTAATGCTTTTTCTCTGAGTGATAGTTTTAATTTCCCCCTTCCAATATCCCCTTGATTATCAATTATTGGGATGCTTTTATTGTCCTCTATCGTGAAGACCAATCCAAAATATTTGTTCAAAGTGTCTGCCACTTCCCTGTTTCCCATTATTAATTACCGAGTCTCATCGTCTAAGGGACCAACATTTACTTCAGCTACTCTCTTCCTTTTTATATATCTGTAGAAGCTCTTACTGTCAGTTTTTATATTTCTTGCTAGTTTACGCTCATAAACTACCTTCTCTCTCTTTGTTATTTTTTTAGTCGTCCTTTGCTGGTTTCTAAAAATTTTCCAATCCTCTGGCCTTCCACTATTCTTCGCAACATTGAATGCCTTTGTTTTCAATTTGATACCATCGTTTACCACGGATGCTTCTCTTACAGTCTTTCCTTCTCACTGGAATATATCTTTGCTGAGAGTTGTGAAATATCTTCTTAAATGTTTGCCACTGTTTATCTACAGTCTTACCCTTTAATCTATTTTCCCAGTCCACTTTAGTGAACTCTGCCTTCATACCTTTATAATTGCCTTTATTTAAGTTCAGGACACTAGTTTAAGACTTAGCTTTCTCAGCCTCAACTGAATTTGAAATCCTACCATGCTATGATCACTCTTACCAAGAGGATCCTTTGCTATGAGATCATTAATCAATCCAGTCTCATTATACATTACCGGATCTAAAATAGTCTGTTTCCTGGTTGGTTCCACAACGTATTGTTCTAAGAAACCATCCCGAATACACTCTATGAACTCTTCCTCAAGGTTACCTTTACCAATTTGATTTGCCCAATCAATATGAAGATTAAAATTGCCCATGATTATTGACGTAACTTTCTTACAAGCCTCCATTATTTCTTGATTTTTACTCTGGGGGCCTGTAGACCACTCCCACCAGTGACTTCTTTCCCTTATTATTTCTTATCTCCACCTAAACTGATTCTACATCTTGATCTTCTGAGCCAATATAATTTCTCACTACTGCACTGATCTCATCCTTTATTAACTGAGCTACCCCACCTCCTTTACCTTTCTGCCTATCCTTCCGAAATGGCAAATACCCCTGAATATTCAGTTCCCAGCCTTGGTCACTTTGCAACCACATCTCTGTAATGGCTATCAGATCATACCCATTTATTTCTATTTGTGCTGTCAACTCATCTATCTTGTTACGAATGCTGCATGCATTCAGATAAAGAGCTTTTAATTTTGTCTTTTTACCATTTTTCCCTACTCTGACCCCTCTTTCTGATGCACTCTGATTTTTATACGCTCGGTCCCTTCCTGTCACACTCTGGTTATCGTCACCCTTTTTGCTACCCTGCATATTGCCTTCTCCTTTCTCTTTGACTTTTTAAATTTCTGCTCACCTGATCCCTCCCCCCAACTATTTAGTTTAAAGCCCTATCTATAGCCCTAGTTATTCGATTCGCCAGGACACTAGTCCCGGTCTGATTCAAGTGAAGCCCGTCCCGATGGAACAGCTCCTTCTTATCACAGTACTGGTGCCAGTGCCTCATAAATCAAAACCCATTTCCCCCACGTCTATCTTTGAGTCAGGTGTTCATCTCTGATCTTATTTACCCTATGCAAATTTGTTCATGGCTCACGTAGTAATCCAGAGATTATTACCTTTGCGGGTTTGCTTTTTAATTTAGCCCCTAGCTGTTCATACTTCCTCAGAAGAACCTCCTTCTTTGTCCTATCTATATCGTTGGTACTTACGTGGACCACGACAACTGGATCTTCCCCCTCCCACTCCAAGTTCCTCTCCAGCCCAGAGGAGATGTCCTTAACCCTGGTACCGGGCAGGAAACACAGCCTTCTGGACTCACGCTCTCGGCTGCAGAGAACAGTATCTATCCCCCTAACTATATTGTCTCCTACCACTACCATATTTCCTTTTATAAAGTGCAACATCCCCACTGACACCCGGGAGTCCCTGGCTAAAGACCGCCCAAAGTGGAGGAAGTGCATCTGGGAGGGCGCTGAGCACCTCAAGTCTCTTCGCCGAGTGCATGCAGAAATCAAGCGCAGGCAGCGGAAAGAGCGTGCGGCAAACCAGTCCCACCCACCCTTTCCCTCAACGACTATCTGTCCCACCTGTGGCAGGGACTGTGGTTTTCATATTGGACTGTTCAGCCACCTAAGGACTCATTTTTAGAGTGGAAGCAAGTCTTCCTCGATTCCGAGAGACTGCCTATGATGATGATGATGATTTCTTTTTACTCCCCCAACTTGAATGGCCCCCTGTACCACGGTGCTGTGGTTAGTTTGCTCATCCTCTCTGTAGTCCCTGCTCTCGTCCATACAGGGAGTAAGAGCCTCAAACCTGTTGGACAAGAAGACACGAGCTGAGGCTCCTCCATCACTACATCCTGGGTCCCCATACCTGCCTCACTCATAGTCACACCCTTCTGTCCTTGACCACGGACCAAATGTGAATTATTTAACCTAAGGGGTGCAACTGCCTCCTGGAACGCAGTCACTGGACCAAGACCTAGCTCTGTCAAGCCCGTGTGGTGACTGATGTTCAACGGCCACCTCACTTTAAAAAAATCCATGCACAGGCATCTTCCACCCTTCAGGATGTAGTTCAGGACCTGGAATATTAGGTCCTTCATTGAAACACCTGTGAACTCATCCTTTTTTGGCGTGGAAGCAAGTCATTCTCGTTTCGAGGGACTGCCTATGATGATGGGAACGCAGTGTCCAGGTAACTCTCCCCCTCCCTGATGTGTCACAGTTTTTGAAGCTTGGACTCCAGCTCATCAACTCAGAGCCGAAGTTCCTCGAGCCACCAACACTTACTGTGGATGTAGTCGCCGTGGATCACACTGGTGTCCACCAGCTCCCACATGCTGCAGCTGCAACACATCGCCTGCCCTGCCATCTCTAATGTATTTTATTTAATTAATTACTTTTTCAAGTTTTGAATGTTTCATTTTTAATCCCGGCTCGTAATTTAAACCAATGCTCAACTTTAGAAAAAAAAGAGAGAAATACTCATCAACCAATCACTTACCTGCTTTCCTGTGATGTCACTCTTTGATTTCTTTTTACTTCTTTCCCCTCACAGGTCCATTGGCGCTACTCCCAGCCGCTCCTTTATCCCTGCTGCTGGTCATTGGCAGGCTATTTAACTGCAGAGGACAGTGCCACTGTAAGGGGAGGAAAACCGATACCCGAACTGAATTGTAGGGCTTATCAGTATTAGGAAATTCTGAGGAATCGGGAGTACCTCTGTCTCTATAACGATTGGAATTGTATGTAAAACTCACTTATGTATGTAAAGCACGCTTATACACTTGCCTGCATGGGTTTTAAGAAGGGGAACCAGCAAAGCTTGCTATGTTGCAAAGCCAGCTGGTTAGTGAACCATCATAAGTAACCAACAGTTGAACCCTAGCACAGACTGATCGGAGATGAAATCAACACAGTCAGTATAGAACAACACTTGTCAAGGAGAGTAGAGAGTAAGCTATTTGGGAACATAGATTGTAAACAGCATGTGTATCTCATGAGAAACTAGGACATTATGACTGAAGTTCTCTTGGAAACAGGATAAGAAAGCAGGTGTTTGGAACAAGATATCAAACCCTAGGAAGCAAGGTTACTTCAAACGTCGTGAGAAACTGAGGCAAAGTTGAACACATTCCAGAAGGGGGACATGTGATGGGAAATGGACAGGTGGGGAAGAACCACCCAGAGCTAGTCTGATAAGAGCAACAAATCAATGTAACTTCGCTGATAGCAGTAGACCAATCGATAGTTTTGTAGGAGGGTTGCACCCCTCAGAATATGTATAAATATTACAAGCTTTTGTTCTGGGAAGTGTTCCTCAGAACATTTCCCTTGCATATGCTCGAATAAACCCGGTTGCCTGATCCCGTTACCCTTGTAACTAGTGCGTGTGCTGGTGCCGTCGCAGTAGCTAAGCTGCTGAAATCGGGTCCGAGCACCTTGGGTTTGCCCATGATAGCCATCACAAGTATTCTTGTAGGATGCACAGCAGCTTTCCACCTCCACGGTTGTAGCCACCAGAATTGCAGCTCATAGAAACACGAGACTTATTGTCTGGGTGGAAAAGAGGGGGGCAGTGAGGACTGACACAGGATAAAGACATGGACCTGGAATTTCCGTGACTTTGCAGTGCAATTTGCCCGAAATCGGCAAAACCAGTGCAAAAGATTGAGGAATCTCAAATGCAAATCATGTCCAGCGCAAATCGGATTTTTTGCGCTACTTTAAAAAACATTGCAATCGAAGTTGGCCCCGTCCACAACACTAGCTACGCCCCCGATCGAGACCATGCCGAGTTTCCACTAATTGCACTCATTTGTGGGCCTTTGAGGGGAATCTTAAAAATAAGCTCTTTTTAGGCACAAGGACACTAATAGGCATGTTTTAAAAGCTTTTAAATATATATATATTTTTTAATTTACTAAGAAACTGATCATTGTAATTAGTAAATGGTTCTGTATAGTTTGTTAAAGTCATTTTCAGTTATTTAATATCTGGTTACACATGGGTGGTGGACTAGACACTCTGACTAATGTTTATTTTTTTGTGATAAACATATTTTTAGCTGTGTTAATAAAACTGCACCTGATTACCACTCTTAAATATATCAAAGAATTTTTTCTAATGCAAAATTAAAAAAAAATTACATTCTAAACCACTGTCCAATTGCGCTGGTCCATGGCAAGTTTTACATTTGCCGATATGCAAATGAGTATGAGCAGAAACCTGAACAAAAAGAACACTTCTGAAAACTAGCGCAATTTTGAGTGCAATTTGTGCCTGGATCGTTAATTGCATCCAAAACAGAAACTCTGGGCCAAATGACAACTGCCAGGAAACCAGGCCCAACCCTGCAGGATGCATTTCCCATCATCGCATTCCAGCTGAATGTTAAGTGAGTGGAAGCCCTTCCTGTTCATGCACATTCCAGGTTCATGATACACAACATAAGTTCAGTCAATAATGCCCTGCAACTGGGGGAAGGCTGTGATCCTGGTGAAGACAGGCCACGAGCCCTGTCTTCCTGCTTTGCTGACTCCATGGGGAAATGAATGACTTCATTGCAGTTAGCGAGGACCACATCCATCATCTGCTTTGTGCAGCAATGCACCGCGAGTTGTCTGACGTCGCTCATTTCACCTGATGCAGCCTGGAATGACTCGAAGGTGTAGAAATTCAGGGCCACAGGCAGCTTGAGAGCCGCAGGCACTGCAGTGAATGTCCTGGTGTAGGACCGCAGTTACTCTGTCACAACCTCCCCGGTGAAGCAGAGCTGCCGGACACACTGCTTCTCAGTTACCTGGAGGTGAGATGTCTGCTCCTGAACACGAGCATGTGGTAAGGCCTCCTGCACCCTCCTGTCCTTTGCCCTCTTCTCCCAGCAGCTGCATGTCTCTGCACTCTGACTTGCTGCCCTTCCTCGTCCTCATCCTCCAGCTCCAATGGTAGACCCACCTTGGTCAGAGCAATATTGCGCACAAGGCCTTGGCTAGAGATTATCCTGCAGCTCCAGAAAATAACTTATTTCAACTCAACTCGAGCAGCCAACTCAGGAAAAATAGGCCTAAAAGTCCACAAGAAGCCTAAAATGATTAACCAGAGACTTACCTGAATGTAGGACCTTAATTGACATCGACCCGGGTGGGACCCGGAGAAGCAGGTAAAGAAACTGCTGCTGGATTAGTGGGAGCATGGCCGGTGGCAGTGGGGGGGGGGGTCAGATCCGGGTGGGGGGGTTGGGTCCTTGATCCAGGAGGGGGTCAAATCCCCAATCCTGGGGGGAGTCGTATCCCAGTGAGGAGGTGCTGATCCCCGATCTGGGGGGGCGGGGCGATCCAATGGCGATGGGGGAGGGGGATCCGGCGGCAGGGAAGAAGGTTGTTTGGTGGGCTGAGAGGAAGTACTCTGGCTCCTCCTGTCCCACAAGCAGTGCTATAAAGGCACTTACCTTTTCCTCGAAGCAGTCCTCACCTCCTTTCAGCTGTGTGGTATCCCAAGGCCAGGGAATCCCAGCCGGCCAGGTTAAATGTGAGGCTCCCAGTCTCATTGTAACATTTAACTGTCCAACCCACCTCCTGGGAGTGGGTTTACTGCCTGCCCCTTGTCCCGCCTCTCTTAAACCTGGAAGTGGGCAGGTTGGAGGCGGGTTGGATTTGGGATTTAAAAAATCTTTATATCTCACCCAACCCCAACCCACCGGTTTTGGGGGTTAAACCTACCTCCCGTCAGTTTGTTTGGGTAAGGAGACACACCATTGCTTATCTGTTTACACCAGTCCCAGATCCCCTATCGAAGATGCCGCATTGGTTTGAATTTCTAGTCACCGCAAGTTCGAGTGCAAAAGCCCACAGACTTTCTATGGGCGTGTAAATACAATGAACAGTTAGCACCGTTCCTTCATCGCTGACCGTAAAATCTGGGCCATTATTTATTAAGTCCCCGCTGCTTTCAGGTAGGCGCCCTGGACAACTAAAAGCCTCCTGACTCAACGTGGTGTCTGCCGCACTGCCAGCCCGGCAGATTACGACGTCAAAATCGGAGGTCCAACGGCGATTTTACAACAGAAAAATGGGCGGCCATGAGTTGAATTTCTCCCCCATTATTTGTCGCAGTTTTCCTGTGCAGATAAAATAGTTTTGACTTTGTTGGGTAAGTCACAGAGCAGAGTGTGCGTTATCCCTGACTTATGGGGTGGAAGAAACATCCTTTGATAGAAACACTCCGGGTTCTAATGCCATCCTGAAAAAGGGGGAGCCTACTGGGGCATTCCCAAGAAAGATTGGGCAGTTTGCTTTCCTTACTATGGGCTCAATTTTCCCCAGTGATTTGCGCTGTTGTTTTGGCATGCACCGCTTTCTTTGGTCTAAATTTAAAAATCCAGGTTTCCCCAATCTTTGTGCGCCAGCATAACTCAGTTAGTTACAATTTTTTTAGGTTAGTTTTTTTTTGCAGGGGGCGTAACCTGATGTCTGCGCTAGTTTTTCACAATTATGCAAGTTTGGCCAATTTAAATTTCTCCTAGGACATCGTATGGGACCACTCCCGAAAAACCTTCTGGCCACTTAAGAGAAACCAGTGCGCATTAAAAAATCGGCGCAGAAAGACGCTGTTGTTTTTCTGCAAGGTTTTGGAGGAAGTCAAGAACACATTAATCAACCTTAAATTTTTAAAACTTAAAACGCAGGAAATGGAAGTTTAATGGAACTCTTTAAGTTTTCACTTTTTAAAAACTGACACGCCACCACTGAATGGGCCAGAGAGTCGGCCGGCAGAATCGGTTCCTTGCCCGGATGCAGGGGCTCGGGGCCCGGGGCTTGGCTTCAAAAGAAGCCCGGGGAGGGAGGACGGGCTGTGGAAGGCGAACGGAAGGCATGAGAAGCCTACAACACGCATCAAATGAAGCCGGGTGGGTTCTCGATCATTGCGTTTCCGATGCCTGGACCATTCCGGAGGCTACTTGCAATACTCCCCTGAGATTATCAGTCAGTTCACTGTTGTGTGTTGCATGCTGCATAACTTAGCCATCATGAGGCAGCAGCAGCTGGTAGTAGAAGACCCACCTGAGGTGAGAGTGGCTGATGATGAGGAGGAAGATGCTGATGATGAGGAGGAGGAGGGCGAGGACATGGAAGCCATGCAACTACCTGAACCCGGAACACGACGGCGGAGGCAGGGGGGACATCGTGCCCCTTTAACGATTGCTCGAACCTTGCGCCAGCAGCTCATTCTTGAACGCTTTGCTGCCTGAAGGCTCAGCGGCAACTATTCCACATGGACCATCTTTACTAGAAACATAGAAGTTTACAGCACAGAAGGAGACCATTTCGACCCATCATGTCCGCGCCGGCCGACAAAGAGCCACATGGCCCTTGGTCAGCAGCCCTGAAGATTACATATAAACCTATGAACAATGAACAATGGCAGAAAGAGCATCCGGCCCAACAAGTGCGCCCCACACAACTGTGACACCCCATGTATCGCAACATTTTACACTCCACCCCACCTGGAGCCATGCGATCTCCAGGGAGAGGCAAAAAAAGATAAAAACCCAGGCCAATTGGGGAAAAAAATCTGGGAAAATTGTGCTGTGACCCATTCAGTTGATTGAAAGTAGTCCAGGAGGCCACTCTGGCCATTTTAGATTCCCTGAAGTACCTACCATCGTATCTGCGCCAGCCAACAAGAGGTTATCCAGTCTAATCCTACTTACCAGCTCTAGGTCCGTAACCCTGCAGGTTACGGCAATTCAAGTGCCCATCCAAGCACCTTTTATATGTGGTGAGGGTCTCTGCCTCTACTACCATTCTAGGCAGTGAGTTCCAGACCCCCACAACCCTCTGCGTGAAGAAGCTTCCCCTCAAATCCCCTCTAAACCTTCCACCAACCACCTTAAACCTATGCCCCTCGTAATTGACCCCTCCACCAAAGAAATAGGCCCTTGCTATCCACTATATCCAGGCCCCTCAAAATGTTATACACCTCACTGAGGGCTCCCCTCAGCCTCCTCTGTTTCAAGGAGAACAAACCCAGCCTATCCAATCTGTCCTCATAGCTAAAATTCTCTAGTCCAGGCAACATCCTCGTAAATCTCCTCTGCACTCTCTCCAGTGCAATCACGTCCTTCCTATAATACGGCGACCAGAACTGTACGCAGTATTCCAGCTGTGGCCTAACCAGTGTATTATACAATTTAAGCATAACCTCCCTGCTCTTGTATTTTATGTCTCGGCCAATAAAGGCAAGCATTCCGTATGCCTTCTTAACCACCTTATCCACAGAGAAGTTGTCGTTGAGATCTGTGATATGCTGAGAGCAGATTTACAGCCGAGAAGCAGAACGCCGACTGCCTTGTCTGTTGAAGTGAAGGTAACAGCTGCACTTTCCTTCTGTGCCTCGGGATCGTTTCAAGCTACAACTGGAGATGTGTGCGCCATCTCTCAACGTGCAATACATGCCTGCTTTCACCAGGTCACGGCTGCACTGTTTGCGCGGAGGAATGACTTCATCAACTTCCCAATGACCGGCAAAGCAATGCATGACAGGGCTGTGGGCTTCTCCAGGATTGCTGGCTTCCCAAAGGTACAGGGCTGTATTGATTGTACCCACATCGCCTGCGAGCATCTGTGGACGTTGCCGAGCAGTACAGGAATAGAAAAGGTTTCTGTTATGTATTTAATCCTTTGTAACCTGCATCACACCTGACCACCAGAGGGCCCACCTGTTGGAGCTATGTTGCCGAACTAAGGCGCTTCACAGGACATTGTGAGTTTGAGGGATTCCTAGAACAAATGTTCAGAGACTTTTTCGTACTGGGCATCGGACATTAGACAATCCTTCGCAAACTGTTGACTGTAGAAACTCCGAACCTGAGTAAAGCCATAACAATAGCCCACGCATTTATGTCCATCAGCGACAACATTAAGCAGGTTTCACAGAACAAAGAATTTCGGCCAGTACTGTGCATAAAGTAACGTCGGTTTTGAGCAGAAATATACATGGCAGAACGTACACGCCGGCTGCTGTGGCCCGACCTCAATTGACCCAGTCTGCCATCATCTGTTAATGTGAGGCAGTTGAAACCCTGTTGGCACTGCGGGGGTGATCATCGGCCCCATCAATGCCGCTTTAAGCACTATGCGTGCAATGGTTGCAGAACAATGGGACACCACCAACGAATGTACAGGTGAGCTGCAAACCCTGCAAACCACCACGTTGCAGAGGAAGATCGATCCACTGTGGATCAGACTGAATTTGAAACTCGTACGGAGGAGGCAGAAGTGTACGTGGTACACACGTTCACTACGAAATGTCCACCTATTATGTTGAAAGTTGAACTGAACGGCATTCCATGATCAATGGCGCTGGACACAGGGGCAAGTCAGTCCATAATGAGTAAAAAGGCCTTCGACAGGCTGTGGGGAAAGAAGGCACACAGGCCCAAGCTCAGCCCCATTCACACTAAACTAAGGACTTATACCAAGGAACTAATCCCTGTAATTGGCAGTGCTGAAGTCAAAGTATCCCATGATGGAGCAGTACACGAACTCCCACTGTGGATTGTGCCAGGGATGGCCCCATGTTGTTTGGCAGAAGCTGGCTGGGGAAAATCCGCTGGAACTGGGATGACATCTGAGTGCCTTTGTCCATCGACGACGCCTCATGCACCCAGGTTCTAAGCAAGTTCCCATCATTATCCGAGCCAGGCATTGGAAGCTTCTCGGGGGTGAAAGTGCAGATCCATTTGGTTTCACCACAAGGCTCGGGCGGTACCGTACATGATGCATGACAAAGTGGAAATCGAGCTGGACAGGCTGCAACGTGAAGGCATCATCGCGTCGGTGGAATTCAACGACTGGGCCAGTCCGATTGTCCCGGTACTCAAGGAGGACAGTGCGGTTAGAATTTGCGGGGACTATAAAGTAACAATTAACTGTTTTTCGCTGCAGGACCAGTACCCGCTACCCAAGGCAGATGACATATTTGCCACCCCGGCTGGAGGGAAGACGTTCACCAAGCTGGACCTGACCTTGGCCTACATTGCGCAGGAGCTGGAGGAGTCTGCGAAAGGCCTCACCTGCATCAATATGCACAAAGATCTGTTTATCTACAACCAGTGCCCTTTCGAGATTCGGTCGGCTGCAGCGATCATCCAGCGGAATGTGGAGAGCCTGTTAAAGTCGGTTCCTTGCACAGTGGTCTTCCAGGATGACATATTGGTTACAGGTCGGGACACCATGGAGCACTTAAAGAATCTGGAGGAGGTTCTTAGTGTCATATATGTAACCTTCATGTAATTGTAACCTTCATAATAACACTGCATACTGTATACACCTAAGAAATGCACACCTTGACCACAGGGGATGAACTTGTGGGAGACACTCCTCACCTGGTCATCCAGGTATATAAAGGGAAGTCCCACGCAGGGTCATCACTTCTTGGTCCTGTGAATAAAGGTTCAGGTCACAGAGTGACCTTGTCTGCAGAATGTGCCTCGTGTGAATTTATAGTAGTGACATTACACTTAGTCGGTTGGATCGCGTGGGGCTCAGATTGAAACGCTCGAAGTGCGTTTTCTGGCACAGGACATCGAATTCTTAGGAAGGAGAATCGCTGCAGACAGCACCAGACCCACCGACGCCAAGATGGAGGCCATCAAGAACGCGCTGCAACCACAGAACATGATGGAGCTGCGGTTGTTCCTTAACTACTTCGGCAATTTCCTACCTGGGTTAAGCACCCTGCTAGAACCCCTACATGCACTACTGTGCATGGGAGACGACTGGGTATGGGGGAATTCACAAGAGGCTGCCTTTAAGAAAGCCAGAAATTTATTGTGTTCTAACAAACTGCTTGTCCTGTATAACCCATGTAAACGATTATGTTAGATTGCAATGCGTCATCATATCGGGTTGGGTGTGTATTACAACAGGCTAATGAATCGGGGATTTTGCAACCGGTTGCGTATGCATCCAGGAGTTTGTCCAAGGCCGAAAGGGCCTACAGCATGGTTGAAAAAGAGGCTCTGGCTTGCGTTTACGGGATTAAAAAAATGCACCAGTACTTATTTGGCCTCAAGTTCGAGCTTGAAACTGACCACAAGTCGCTCATATCGCTATTCTCGGAGAGTAAAGGGATTACTACCAATGCCTCTGCCCGCATCCAAAGATGGGCGCTCACGCTGTCGGCACACAACTATGTAATCCGCCACAGACCAGGCACAGAGAACTGCTCAGATGCTCTCAGTCGGCTACCGTTGCCCACCACCGGGATGGAAATGGCAAAGCCAGTTGACTTGCTCATGGTCATGGAGGCATTTGAGAACGAGAAGTCCCCCGTTACGGCCTGCCAGATCAGGACCTGGACCAGCCAGGATCCGTTACTGTCCTTGGTAAAAAAACTGTGTTCTCCATCGGAGCTGATCCAGTGTCCCAGTGGATTTGCAGGAAGTGATTAAGCCATTCCACAGGCGCAAGGACGAGTTGTCCCTGCAGGCAGACTGTCTTTTGTGGGGCAATCGCCTGGTCTTGCCCAAGAAAGGCAGAGACACATTTATTTGCGAACTGCACAACATCCACCCAGGCATCGTAATGATGAAAGTCATAGCCCGATCTCACGTGTGGTGGCCTGGCATTGACTCAGATTTAGAATCATGTGTACGCCAGTGCAACACTTCCTCTTAGCTGAGCAATGCACACAAAGAGGCACCGCTAAGTTTGTGGTCATGGCCATCCAAACGTGGTTGAGGATCCATGTAGACTATACGGGCCCATTCCTAGGAATAATATTTTTGGTTGTCGTGGACGCTTACTCAAAGGGGATTGAATGTGCAATAATGTCTGCAAGCACATGCATGGCCACCATTGAAAGCCTACGAACCATGTTTGCCACGCACAGCTTGCCTGATGTCCTAGTCAGCGACAATAGGCCGTGCTTTACCAGTGCTGAATTCAAGGAATTCATGACCCGCAACGGGATCAAACATGTCACATCTGCCCCGTTCAAGCCCACATCCAATGGTTAGGCAGAACGGGCAGTTCAGACCATCAAGCAAAGCTTGAAACGTGTATTGGAAGGCTCCCTGCAGACCCAGTTGTCCCGAGTACTGCTCAGCTACCGCACCAGACCCCACTCACTCACCGGGATCCCCCCAGCTGAGCTGCTCATGAAAAGGGCGCTTAAAACAAGGCTCGCTCTTCTTCACCCTGATCTCCATGATTACATGGAGGGCAAGCGACATCAACAAAGTGTGTACCATGACCGTGCAGATCAAACTGACCAATGGACAAACGCACAGAAAATATTTGGACCAAATCAAATTGCGGTTCACCAACAGCTACGAACAACCCGAAGAGGACCCCACCAATTTTTACCTTCCTACACACTCACAAGTGGCAACTGACATTATAGCTGACCATAAAACTGAACTCATCATCCCCAGCAGCCCGGCAAGGCCGGCTGCCCAACAGCCCAGTGAAGAACTGACCAACCCACCTACACCAGCATTTGTACTGAGACGATCGACAAGGGAGCGCAAAGCCCCAGATCATCTCACGTTGTAAATAAGTGTACTCTTGACTTCACAGGGGAGTGATGTTATGTATTTAACCCTTTGTAACCTGCATCACACCTGACCACCAGAGGGCCCACCTGCTGGAGTCCCAAGGAATCCCAGCATCCCTTGGGAGCACAGTATTTAAGCAAGCCAACCACGAGGTACCTGCACTCTGGAATTGTAATAAAGGAGCTAAGGTCACACTTGCTCATTACACACAGTACTCAGTTTAACCATTTATTATGAGTGTAACAGTTGTGACAACAAGCAGCGCATCATGTCAGTTGATACAAGATACCCTGGCAGCACCCATGATGCATTCATCCTAAGCGACAGCATTATAGCTGACATGTTTCAGCAGCAGCCAGAAGGGCAAAGGGTACGGCCTCGTCACCTGGCTCATGACGCCCCTACGCGTGACACGGACGGAAGCTGACCATCAACACGTCGCACATTGCGATGTGCAGCATCATAGAGAGGACCATTGGCATCTTGAAACAGCGTTTCCGATGCCTGGAGCATTCTGGAGGCCACTTTCAATACTCCCCTGAGATTGTTGGTCAGTTCACTGTTGTGTACTGCATGCTGCATAACTTAGTCATCATGAGGCAGCAGGAGCTGGTAGTGGAACCAGAAGACCCACGTGAGGGTCCAATGCCTGATGATAGTAATTTGGAAGAGCAGGATGAGGATGATGATGACGATCAGGAAAGCATGCAAGTGCCTGATGCCGGAGCACGACGTCGGAGGAGGGCGGTCCATCGTGCTCCTTTAACGATTGCTCGAGCCCTGCGCTAGCAGCTCATCCGTGAACGCTTCAACTACTGATGCCTGAGGGCTCAGCGACAACTTTTCCATATGGATATGTTTATTTTTTGGAGTTGTTCCTATGTTGTGTTGTGTTAATGGAACATGGTTCAGTTTTAATGTAAAAATATTTTATTGAAAAGTTCACGTTAGTGTAATAAAATATTTGTTGTATCAAACTTTACTTTAATATGACTCTAAGATCATTTATAAACTTGTAAAGTTACAAAAGTTACAAAACAATTTCAATGTGAAAAATCTTACACTCTTAAGATCACTGAAACTTCAAGATCACTTTTTAAGTTACAAAATGTGAGAACATTTATGCTATAAGATCACTTAAAAACCCTAAGATCACTTATAAGTTGCAAAGTTACAAAACTTACAAAACAACTTCAATTTGAAAAAAGTTACTATAGTTACATCAAGAACAAGAACAAAAGCAACAAAGAAAGGCTGCAACCATCTCTCATCCATATCTCAGTGAATGTTGACTTCTTCATGGGGGTGTAATTTGGTTGGCGGGGCTGTGTGCCCTTATTGCAGCAGCTACCTCCATGACAGCCTATGCCGTCACTTGCATGCCCTCCCTGATGGCCTGTGCCATCACTTGCACTCCCTCTGACATTCCCTCCCTCATTTCCCGTATCATTACTACTATTTCTCCCGTCAGGACCGTTACCTCTTCACCCACTGCACTGACGCTGCCCATGAGTGATCGGGTAAGGTCATTGCTCTCCACACCCAATGCCACAACCTGAGCTGCATCTGCTGCACGCTGCATCTCAGGAGAGCGTGCTTCCAATCTCCTTCTCCTCTGCCTGGGTCTGCCTCATGGCACCACTCCAGCGGGAGGTGCAGGCTGGGACGGTGGGACCCTGGGTATTCCAAGCGGCACCACTCCAGTGGGAGCTGCGGGCTGGGACGGTGGGACCCTGGGTGTTGCAGGCAGCACCACTCCAGTGGGAGGCGTAGGCGGGAACGGTGGGGCAGTGGGTGTAAACTGCTGCATTACACCAGCAGCACCACCGGGACCTGCAACGTCGGAATCTTGAAACCATAGAATGTGGAACCAGAACCTATGCAAAGGTTTGAAACACTGATGTCCGTTGATGTGGGCCCATAAATATTAACTTCTAAGGTCTCCCCTGAAGACATTTCAGTCAACACCTGCAGCCATCCTTGGTCTGGATCGCATCTGGTTCTTCTTCTGTATGTTCAGGACCTTCAGGATTGGCATCATCTTCTGCAAAATATATCAGAACAGTCAAATGTTTAACAGCACAGGAGGGGGCAGGATGGGTGGCATGAGTACTCTCATACATAGCGGGCCAGGCAACAGGTTGATT
The DNA here is from genome assembly GCF_044704955.1 of Pristiophorus japonicus. Taxonomy (NCBI): domain Eukaryota; kingdom Metazoa; phylum Chordata; class Chondrichthyes; family Pristiophoridae; genus Pristiophorus; species Pristiophorus japonicus. The sequence continues at coordinate 136,858,342 of NC_091991.1, read as the reverse complement.
TGAAGGGCCGCGATGCATTTTCACGACTTACCCTCTCCCTCATGTGTGGGCCCAGCTTGTGCTGTACTGATTGCTTTTCTCCATGTACGACTCATCAAAGCAGCGCCTCTCTGTTCCAAGAGTGCCAGTGGATGCAGATTTGGCACGCCTCCTCCTGTTCAAGTATTTTTCTTTTTGTTGTGGGCCAATTTCTTCTTCAAAGATTAAAATATAACTTTTTACAGAGTGCGTCTTTCTGCAGGGTGGGACATATACAGATAGTCACATTTACAATTTAGATTCCATTGATAAATGAAAATATTGCTTACACTAACTACTTGACCAAGGTCATGCCATTTCTTTTTACACTGGCTTCCAGATCTCCTGGTATTCACCACTGCGCAGTAATCTTCTGCAACTAGGTTCCAGCGTTTCTTCATTTCTTTGGGTGGCATTTTTGTGCGACCTCTGTTACTGGCATCCAGCTCCTGCCATCTCTGCTCAATGACATTAACTAGTGTCTCCACTTCCTCATGCAAGAAATTTGTCGTTCTTGGTGGACGTTGTTCCATTGCTGTATTGAATTGACACTCTGATTTTTGAAAACACACAGTCCTTATTTTACATGCACCTATGCAGCACTTGTTCTGGAAGTTTAGCAGCACAAACAGCACTCACTGATTCCAGTAGGTGATTTCTTCCACAGTACTGCTAAAAGCACTCCTTCAGGCACAGAAAATCAGTCTGAAGCCTTTGCACAGCTCCACAAAACCAAAAATCACTCTTCTGCATGTTCCTTTAAAAATGGCCGATTGCCAATGTTTCTGTGCCACTGCGCATGCGCGCATGCTCCAGCGCGCATGCGTAAGGCTGCCGGCACTAAAAATGATGCTGGACCCTAGCCTTGCCCGCCCCCCCCACCCCCGCCGGCAGTTCTTTGTTGCAACGCCTTGGCCCCACCCCCAGCAGCTCCTGCTGTGCCGCGCCGACCTGGAAAAGGCCCCAAAAATATAGGAGAATACCGAGATTAGTAATAGGCACACTTTATGTTCCAGAAAATAGACGTGCCTCTCGGAGGTGCGCCATTCTGCAGGACAGCCGAAACTTGGGCCCATTATTCCCAGCCCTCCGGATCTCCTCCTTGAATGCCTCCCACTGTTCCGACACTGATTTACCTTCAAGTAGCTGTTTCCAGTTTACTGTGGCCAAAGCACTTCTCAATTTAGCTTTTCCACAATTTGGGACTTTGATTCCTGGTCTATCCTTGTCCTTATCCATAACTACCTTGAATCTGACTGAATTATGGTCACTGACATCCAAGTGCTCTTCCACTGATACCCCTTCCATCTGCCCAGTTTCATTCCCTAAAACTAAATCCAGAACCGCCCCCTCCCATGTTGCACTTGTTACATACTGACTAAAAAAGTTCTCTTGGATGCATTTTAGGAAATCTGCACCCTCTGTACCTTTCACACTATATTTGTCTCAATCCATATTAGCATAGTTGAAATCCCCTACTATTACTGCCCTATGGTTTTTGGACCACAGAAATTTGCCAACATATTTGCTCTTCTATCTCCCTCCCACTGTTTGGGGGTCTATAATACACGCCCAGCAGAGTGATCACCCCTTTTTTATTTTTTAGTTCTACCCATATGGCCTCATTTGATGAACCCTCTAACATATCAGCCCTCTTCGCAGCTGTAATAGTTTCTTTAATCAATACATTGACCCCCCTCCCCTCTGTCCTGTCTAAAAATACTGTAACCAGATATATTGAACTGCCAAACCTGCCCCTCTTTCAGCCATGTCTCTGTAGTGGCTATATTGTCATACTCCCAAGGGTCTACCTGTGCTCTCAGCTCATCCGCCTTGGTTCGCTATACTCTTTACATTGAAGTATATACCATTTTGCACAGGAAGACTGCCTAGATTACTACTTACTAACCCTTGCTTCCTCTGTCTTACAGATTCACGTTCTACATTCATGCTTTCCAATTTCAGCTTTACTTCCTTCCCTATTGAAGTTGTTCTCAGGTTCCCATTCCCCTGCCAAGCTAGTTTAAACTCTCCCCAACAACACTAGCAAAACTCCCCGCGAGGGTATTGGTCCCGGCGCTGTTGAGGTGCAACCTGTCCAGTTTGTACTGGTCCCATCTCCCCCAGAAGCGGTCCCAATGCCTCAGGAATTGAAAGCCCTCCCTCCTGCACCAACTCTCCAGCCACGTGTTCATCCTCTCTATCCTTCTGTTTGGACCTGTTCCGTAGTGTTGTGTTGTGTTAATGGAACAAATGATGGAAATGATTCTTCCTTAGTTCAAAAATTTGTTAATAATGGAACAAATAATGTAAATGATTCAGTTATAATGTAAAATATATTTTATTCAAAAGTTTAACAAATATTTGTTTGTACTTAACTTAACTTTAATAAAAACATTCTTGTATCAAACTTTAAAGTTTTCAGTTAAGATCAATTACAAACTTTAAGATCACTTATAAACTTGTAAACTTGTAAATTTACATAAATTACCAAAAAGTTTTCATTTGAGAACAATTACAGCAGTAACAACAGCAACAACAACAGCAGCAAAGAAAGGCTGCTTTCTTTCGAACATCTCGGGTAATGCGCACTTCTTGAGGGGCGGAGGGTGGGGAGTGGCAGTAATGTGGAAGGCTCAGCTTGGCCTCTTCAGAGGCTGGTCTAGGGATTGGAATGGGAGTGGCAGTTGATTCTGTCAATGGGCGCGGGGTCTGGGCGTGTTCCCTTATTGCAGCAGCTAATTCTGACATTCCCTCCCTCATGTGCCCTGACAGTGTGTCAACTACCTGCAACATATCCTCCCTCATGTTGTGCAACAGTGTGTCAACTTTCTTCAACAATCCCTCCCTCATGTGCACCGACATTGTTTCCGCTGCCTGCGACATTCCCTCCCTCAAGTTCCTGGACAGTGTTCCCATTTCTTGTGAGAGTGTTGTTACTTCTCCCGATAGTCCCGATACCTCATCACCCACCCCACTGATGGTGTCCAGGAGTGATTGGGTAAGGTCAATGCTCTCCACACTCATTGCCATCATCTGAACCACATCTGTTAGATCCTGCACCCCAGGAGAGCGCTGTCGAGCTCTCCTTCCTCTCCTCACCCTGGGTCTGGCTCGCTGCATCCCACTGGGACCTGCAGCCTCAGACTGTGGGGCCCTGGCTGTGCCTCGCTGCATCCCATTGGAACCCGCAGCATCGGACAGTGGGGCCCTGTGTGCCTCGCTGAATCCCACTGGGACCTGCAGCCTCGGACTGTGGGGCCCTGGCTGTGCCTCGCTGCATCCCACTGGAACCCGCAGCCTCGGACAGTGGGGCCCTGAGTGTGCCTCGCTACATCCCACTGGGACCCGCAGCCTCGGACGGTAGAAAATCATGGAATGTCCCACCAACACTCAAACCACTCAAGGAAAGGGCTGGCACCTCAATGGGCGGCACCTGCACCTCCTCCAGATGACGAGGAGGAAGAGGAGACGGAGGAGGACGAGGAAGCTATGCAAATACCATAACCCGGAGCACGACGCCGGAGGAGGGCGGGCCACGGGCCCCTTTAACGATTGCTCGAGCCTTGCGCCAGCAATTGATCCATAAACACTTTGTTGCCTGCGGGCTCAGCGGCAACTATTCCAAATGAACCATGTTTACTATTTGGACCTGTTCCGTAATGTTGTGGAACAAATAATGGAAATTATTCAGTCATAATTTAAAATATATTTTATTCAAAAGTTTAACAAACATTTTTTTGTACTTAACTTAACTTTAATAAAAAATATTCTTGTATCAATCTTTAATGTTTTCAGTTAAGATCACTTACAAACTCTTAAGATCACTTAAAAACTTTTAAACTTGTAAATTTACATAATGTCCAAAAACTTAATTTGAGAACAGTTACAACAGTAACAATAATAATAACAACAACAAAGAAAGGCTGCACCCATCTCTCCTCCACCTTATTCAAAGACCGCCCGCTGCATTTGGTCTTGGTGATTTCACCCCTGCCTGCAGGCAGTGGCGCAACATTTCTTGGGTTGGTACCAAGCTTATTCTTTCCAACATCTCTGTAATGCGCACTTCTAGATGGGGGGGGGGGGCGGGGCAACCGGTAATGTGGAAGGACCCGCTTGGGCCGCTTCAGAGGCTGGTCTAGGGATTGGAGTGGGAGCGGCAGTTGATTCTGTCAATGGGCGCGGGTTCTGGGCATGTTCCCTTATTGCAGCAGTAACTCCGACATTCCCTCCCTCATGTGCTCTGACAGTGTCTCAACTATCTGTGACATTCCCTCCCTCACATGCACCGACATTGTATCATCTGTCTGCGACATTCCCTCCCTAATGTGCCTGGATAGTGTTCCCATTTCTCGTGAGAGTGTTGTTACTTCTCCCGACAGACCCAATACCTCATCACCAACCCCATTGATGGTGTCCAGGAGTGATCATGTAAAGTCAGTGTCTCCGCACTCATTGCCATCATCTGAACCACATCTGTTAGATCCTGCGCCTCACGAGATTGCTGTTGAGCTCTCCTTCCCCTCCTCACCCTGGGTGTGGCTCGCTGCATCCCATTGGGACCCACACCCTCGGACAGTGGGGCCCTGGGTGTGCCTCGCTGCACCCCACTGGAATCCCTAGCCTTGGACTGTGAGAAACCATGAAATGTCCCAGCAACACTCATACCACTCAGGTAAGGGCCTGGCACCTCAATGGGCGGCACCTACACCTCCTCCAGCGTGAGTACAGTGTGGGCTTCATCCATCACCTCCTCCTCCCCCTCCCCCCCTTGCTCTTGGTCTGGAATGTGGGATTGTAAGATGTTCTCTTCAGGCTCGTCCGCATCTGAATCTTCTTCTGCATCGTCAGGGTTATCCTCAAGTTCTGCAAAATATAACAGAACAGACAAATGGTTAGCAGCAGAGGAGGGAGCAGGGTGGGTGGCATGAGTAGGCTCACACAGCACAGGCAGCAGGTGGACTTGAAGGACCACGATGAATGATAAAACATTGCATCAACCAAAGCGTAGCTGACGGAGACATCCCCATGAACTGAAGCATGGCTCTTTGCCCATGCAGTACTTAACATTTAGCAAAGCCAGACTGTGGAATTTGCAGGACTTACCCTCTCCCTCCAGTGTGGGCCCAGCTTGTGCAGTGGTGGTTGCTTTTCTCCAGGCAGGATCCATCAAAGCAGCGACCCTCTCTTCCAAGGGTGTCAGTGGTTGCAGATTTGCCGGGCCTCCTCCTGTTCGAGTTCTGTCCCGTTTGTTGTGTGCCACTTTCCTCTGCAAAGATGAAAACATAACTTTTTAGAGAGAGTGTCTTTCTGCTGGGTGGGACATATACAGCTGGTCACATTTACAATTGCAATTCCATTGAATAAATGAAAATATTACTTACACTAACTACTTGACCAAGGTCCTGCCATTTCTTTTTACACTGGCCTCCAAATCTCGGGGTGGTCACCATTGCACAGTAATCTTCTGCAACTTGGTTCCAGCGTTTCTTCATTTCTTTTGTTGGAACTTTTGTGTGATCTCTGCTGGTGTCCAGCTCATGGCATCTGCCCTCAATCACAGTAACTAGTGCCTCCACCTCATCCTATAAGAATTTCTTGGTCCTTGTGCATGTTGCATCTTGTATTGCAGCTCCAATTTTTTGAATGAGAATGAAAGTTCTCACACACAACTGGCTCTTTAAAAATGGCCGAAAGCAGACTGGGAGCTGTATATGCGGGCTCATAGCAATCATGTCAAAAACGTCCTTTTTTTCCCCCGCGCATGCGCAGAAGGTGCGGCATTGTTTTTTTGGCGCAGACATTTGGCTTCACCCCCTGAGGCTACAGGACAGGCTGTGTGACGCTAATTTCAGAACTTGAATGGGGAAACTTGCTACTTTTTTGGGGGGAATAGTTGGGGCCTAGAAAAACGGGCGTAACTCTGGCAATGCACAAAAAAATGGGAGTGGGGAAAATTGAGCCCTATAGCACTATCATCAATGTCTGAACATGACTGGCACAGTGGCCCTGAGGCAGTCAAGAAAATTTGTGTGTGTGGATGTTTTGAGCTGAAGAAGAGTTTTTGCTCTTCAATTGTGACAACATTTCACTTATCATCATCATCATCATCATAGGCATTGCCCAAAATCGAGGAAGACTTGCTTCCACTCTAAAAGCGAGTTCTCAGGTGACAGTACAGTCCAATACTGGAATTACAGTCTCTGTCACAGGTGGGACAGAGAGTCATTGAAGCAAAGGGTGGGTGGGGAGTCTGGTTTGCCGCACGCTCCTTCCGCTGCCTGCGCTTGCATTCTGCATGCTCTCAGCGAGGAGACTCGAGGTGCTCAGCGCCCTCCCGGATGCTCTTCCTCCACTTAGGGCGGTCTTGGGCCAGGGAATTCTGGTGCCGGTGGGGATGTTGCACTTTATCAAGGAGGCTTTGAGCGTGTCCTTGAAATGTTTCCTTTGCCCACCCTGGGCGCACCCGCTGTGTAGGTGTTCCGAATAGAGTGCTTATTTTGGGAGTCTCGTGTCGGGCATGTGGACGATGTGGCCCGCCCAATGGAGGTACTATGCTGCATTCTCCTCCGTTTCGGCTGCCCCCAAAAGTTTGTCACCATCCTCTGCCTGCTCCACGACGACATGCAAACTGTGATCCTGACCAACGGATCCATCACAGACCCAATCCACGTCCGGACCGCGGTCAAGCAGGGCTGCGTCATCGCACCAACACTCTTCTCAATCTTCCTCGCTGCAATGCTCCATCTCACGCTCAACATTTCACTCTACACACTCAGACACACAAGTTGAATCCGGCATTAGAATTCTATCTGATTTGCCGATATAATTTTTATATATCAAGAACTGGACAATTTGAATGTCACCGATTGACAGTTTGATGAAAGCAGCAAGTTCCTCCTCAGCTGTAGGAAGTTGTCGAGTGTTTAGATCTCCAACTTTTCGACGTAAGTACTTGGGCACAGACTGCATATCTCTGCAAAAGTAGTAAATCGAGGAGATGCTTTCACACAGTTGAACTAAACATAACCCCTTCTTAAAAAAAATAACAATTAAAAGGGCAACCCAGCGACGCTGTGCTTGGATTTACCAGGGAGGTGCTGGGACATAGATTTAAACATGTACTCCCAATCTCATACACGGCACCAGCAGAAAGTGTTGAGCTAAGGCAACTGTTGTGGAATTGCTACTTAAGGGAGAGAGGGAGCACTGAAGTATCAATCACCCCAGGCTGCTTGAGCACACCTTACGGTCCAGAAATAACTGTTAATGCACTATTCGAAGATAAACAGTGGGCTACTAAAAGCTTTGAGGAGGATTGATTCCAGCTGCCAGAATACCCGCACTGCCTTACTTATCGGCAGAGCAATTGTTAAATAGTTTCAGAACTCATGTAAACTCCTGCATTTGCACAACGTAGAGCAAGTCGGGGGTTTACTAAGTCCAACGACGAAATATCAATGAATGCATGAAGAGTAATCAAAAGCATTTCATGGTACAATGGTATGGCCAAAACTCCCTTCATTCTGGTGAGCAATGTGCCTCATTCTTACCCCAGGAAAAGCAGTCACTTCATTTGTGATCCCAACAATTCTGATGGCCCCTCAGAGTGAAGTTGCTAATTTTCATCGTAATAGTGCTGAATTACGGGCAGTTTCTTGCTAAGTATGGACTTGAGACGAACCAAAATCATTTCATTTAGGATCTTACAGCAAGCAAGGCGAAGATGTAATTCTGGGCTGGATTGAATCCTGAAATATATAAAAACAGACCATTTGGTCTAACCAGTCTGTGTCGGCCTTTACCTGCCATGCAAGCAAATAATTCTAATCACACTTACCCAACCTGCCCCCAAATCCCTTCAACACTTTTCCGTCATCCATCTATTAAATATTGTCTTGAATGTTGACATAGTTTCTGCCTCAACCACTGACCTTGGAAGTCAATTCCACAGCCCACTTTGTGTGTGAAGAAGTTTCTCTTGACATGGAATTGGACATGGACTTGAAGAGGACTCATTTTCAGGATTTGGAGGGAAAAGCTGGATGGTGGGATTAAATTGGACAGCCTTTTCAAAGAGCCGGCACAGGCACCCTTCTGTGCTGTAAGATTCTATGATTATATGATTCTATGACTGCTGTTATAATTCTCTTACATTTAATCTTGTATCTATGGGCCCTCATTCTGGACCCCTTAAACTGTCTACTTCTATCTACCCTGTCCCATCCTTTCTTAATTTTAAACACTTCTAGCATATCATCCCATAATCTCTGTTCTAATGAAAAAAACAATTATTCAAGCCTTTTCTCATATTTGTAATTCCTCGTACCAGACAGTATTCCAGTGAATCTGCTTTATAACCTCAGTATCCTTAATGTAGTGTGTACCCAGTACTGCACACAGTACTCTGTGGACTTATTAAGAAGCTTTTATATTGGATTTTCATTACCTCTTGGCTTCGATATTCTATACCTCTTGTGATAAAAGCTGTAATTCCATTAGCTTTTTTAACAGCCTTATCAACATGAAATGCTGCCTTTTATGTCCTGTGAACCTGTATGCACAAGTCCCTCTGCTCTTCCACAGCACCAAGCTTACTTCCTTTCAGAGTATAATTATTGCTGTTATTTTCTTACCAAAATGCATCACCACACACATACTAACATTGAATTCCATTTGTCACTTTTTATCCCATTCTCCATCTTATCAAAATCCCTTTGTAGTTTCCCCTGGTATTCTAAATAATTAACAATGCCTTTTATTATCTGCACATTTCGGCATCACTCCCTTGCGGCCTATAACCAAATAATCAATGTACATCGTGAACAGAAGTGTTCCCTGAACTGAACCCTGAGGGACACCAGTACCCACTTCTAACCACTCTGAAAAACTGCTCCGAACTCCTATTATCTGTTTCCTCCCTTCTAACTTACATTCCAACTGTCAGTACCTAAACTTCAAAAGTACTTCAATGGCTGCAAAACGCTTTGGGTCGTCCTGAAGTCGTGAAAGGCGCTATGTAGATGTGAGTTCTTTTATTTTTGCAATCCTGTACTATACTTAAATAGCCAAACATCAAACCCCCAAATATCTAATTGACATAGTGATTATAGAAAATTAATCAGTCAGTAAATCAAGTGTTGAACAAGCCCTACCAGCAGTGGTGTTCAGCATTTTGGAGCAGTGAGCCAGATCCTTGTGACATAAATTCGTGAGCGGACTACATCTGATTGTCATTATTGTGTCTGGAAGAATAATGAATGCATTCCCATTCCCAACTCCCATTCTAGTTTGCATTTCTTAGCACCCTTGGACCACGCTACTTAAGCCTTCTTCTCTCTGTTGTGGTTCTGCTCGTTTACTTCCAGTTACTTTCCACTAGTGGGCGAGACCAGAACTAGGGGCCATAAATATAAGACAGTCATTAAGGAATCCAAAGGAGAAATCAGGACCAATTTCTTTACCCAGAGAGTGGTTAGAATGTGGATCTCGCTACCACAGGAAGTAGTTGAGCATAGATGCATTTAAGAGGAAGCTAGATAACCACATGAGGGAGAAAGGGATAGAAGGATATGTTGATGGGGTTAAATGAAGAGGGGTGGGAAGAGGCACGTGTGGAGAATAAACACTGCATGCACCAGTTGAGCCGAATGACCTGTTTTTGTGCTGTAAATATTTTGTAATACTTTGTAGTCAATCTCTCCTCCTTCACTTCCAGTCATACTCTCCTTCATTTGTTTCTTTTTTTTAAACCAAGTTTCAAAACAAGTTTGCTATCTTCCCGCTAATTCCATAGTCTTTAGTCTTCTCTAGTAAAAGAGCACAGCATTATCGAGTCACCCAGCCAACATAAATTAGAAAGAAAGTTGAACTGGTTTGTGTTCTTCACGCGCAATAGTTTCCACAATCACAAGATGATATTGGAAAGGGACTTAGTTGGTAATTTCAGCATTCTGTTGCATTTTAGGGTTTAACGGTAATATAAGAAGTTGTATGATTATTCCTTCATGTATCTCTTAGCAGTTTTGACTTCTATGATCATGTGCTGGTTCTGTTAGAATGAGCTAGAAGTCTTTATTGGTTTTACATGATGAATGGAAGCTTGGGTGTCATTAAAATGCTAATGTGTTATCCAGACTCTGATAATATAGTTAGGACTCAAAAGGACTCATTGGCAAGAAATAGCAGAGATTTTAAACAGATGTTAAACTTTTTTTAAATTCAGAAACCTTCAGTAGTCTTCAGTTGGGCAGCTGTTCATTTTCATAAATTTAATGAATTTTCATCTTTTTCCAATGAGTATGAAATGTATCTTCAACTGAATGACAGCTGCAGAAGAAGGCAAACAAAAATGAAAAAATATAAAGAAGTGACAGCAATGGATATGCAAATCACACACATATTAGACAAGGAAAGAAAGCTGGTGGCTGAAGGTTTTTTGCGCCAATTCTCTGAAAGCGATATCGCTCACATTATGCTGATGGCCCAAATTATTCATAACACTGCAGCAAGTGTAGGCTCTATCTTTCCTTTAACTTGTTTGGAGTCTGATGATCAATGCAATTCAAATAGAACTGTCGGTGAAGTATAGCAAACTGCTGCCGAAGAGTGGAGAATATGTAGCTAATTGCAGAGCGAAGCACAGAACAATGAGGCGACAGGATACCCTACTCGCACAAACAGTGAAATGTGTCAGCCGCGGCTAATTAGCCAAGGTGGCTGTTTCTTCTGGAGTAAGCCGAACCTGCCCAGGTATAGACTGGGCATTCTTACATCGCATCGTGTGCAGTCAGACTTGTCACTGCAATCATTAGCTTCTGTTAACATCTCCACTTCAAACTGCTGGTGGTAGGATGATAGTGATTCATCCTTTGAACCTGTGCCGAAGCTGTCTTAATCTTAACTCATGTCGGCAATTTCAATTTGCTTTACTACCTCTCAAAAGCCACAATCCGTCACTGGGTCTGTCCTTGTGGTTTTTATGACAAAAAGCTGCAGCATTTCAGGAATTCTACTGATAAGTGGAGCTTCAGTGAGGACTGAAGATTAAAGCGCTTCACTTTCGGAGGTTTGCTCGGAGATGAACTATAATGATGTTCATTTGATGGTATCATAAAACTTCCCTTAATAAAGATTAAGGCAGAAAAAACTACTCGCTCACCAAAAAGACTTATTTCAGATCCTTCAAAACTGTGTTGATTTTTAAATGACTTGCATATAATAAAATACAGTTGGATGTTGTCATGTATGTAACCTCTATGTAACACCACTGCAATACTGTATATACTTAAGCAATGCACACCTTGACCACATGGGGTGAACCTGTGGGAGACACTCCTTACCTGGTCATCCAGGTATATAAAGGGAGGTCCCACGCAGGGTCATCACTTCTTGGTCCTGTGAATAAAGGTTCAGGTCATAGAGTGACCTTGTCCATAGAATGTGCCCGTGTGGGTTTTGTGCCATTGAGTAAGGACATTACATTGGCGACGAGAAACGGGAATCAACGACCCACGAGAATGGCCACTGGTAGCACAGAGGAACGGTACTGTGTTGGTGAGGACCGGGGCGATTTCATTGAGAGGCTCCAGCAAAGCTTTGTCACGAAAGAATGGCTGGGAGATGCAGTGGCTGACAAGCGAAGGGCCCATCTGCTGACCAGCTGCGGACCCAAGACTTACGCGCTCATGAAGGACCTACTAGCACCCGAAAAGCCGGCGGACAAAACCTTTGAAGAGCTCAGCAAACTAATCGGTGAGCACCTCAAACCGGCGAGCAGCATACACATGGCCCGACACAGATTCTATACCCACCGACGTCGTGAAGGACAGAGCATACCGGTCTTCGTTGCGGACCTCCGGCGTTTGGCCAGCCTCTGTAAGTTCACAGATGCCTGCAGGGGGGAGATGTTAAGGGACTTCTTTATTGAGGGCATCGGTCATGCGGAGATTTTCCGAAAGTTAATTGAGACCAAGGACTTGACTTTGGAAGCAGCGGCCAAAATAATATACGCCGCAATTCTGCCTCCAACACGGCAGGGGATCAGGGAGTCAATATCATAAACACGACTCAGAGCCCTGCAGACAGGCAAGGGAAGTTCGACACACCCCAGGCAGCAATAGACCCCAGAGTAGGTTTTCAACAGAGACAATGGCAGGCTGAACGAACATTTATGTCATCACAATGCGGTCCGGGATGGTGCCATTGACACCCACTAACAGGGTACTCAAGAGCAGTCAAAGGGACAATCAGCGAGGAATGCCGGGTCATAGCTCCTTTGTTCACAACAATGGGAATCTCAGCTCATGCTGGTGGTGTGAGGGCAAACACTCTGCCAGGACTTGCAGGTTTCAACAATTTGGCTGCAGAACATGCAACCTCAGTGGCCATTTAGCTCGAATGTGCAGGAAGCCTGTAACCAGGCTAATTTATGAGGCGGATGGACCAGAAGAGGGGTCTGTGAGACAGGATGACTCTTGGGGCAAATCAATGGACGCTGAAGTTCAGTGGGTTCATGTGGCAAACATTCACAGCTCATATACCAAAATGCCACCAATGATGTGGAAGGTTTTATTAAACAGCCTCCCTGTATGCATGGAGCCGGACACGGGGGCCAGCCAGTCATTCATGAGCGTTCAACAATTCGAAAAGCTATGGCCACTCAAAAGCCAGTAGACCCAAATTAGAACGCAATGAGACACAACTACGGACGTATACCAAAGAAATCATTCCAGTACTGGGCAGTGCAATGTTGGCGGTCACACACAACGGTTCAGTGAACTGGCTGCCGCTCTGGATTGTCCCGGGCAATGGTCCCGCACTGTTGGGGAGGAGCTGGTTAGCTGAGATAAACTGGAAATGGGGGGATGTGCACGCAATGTCATCTGTGGAGCGAAGTTCATGCTCACAAGTCCTACAACAATTTGAGTCACTATTTCAACCTGGCGTCGGGACATTCAAAGGTACCAAAGTAGTGATACGCATCACCCCGGACGCCAGACCAGTGCACCACAAAGCCAGAGCGGTGCCGTATGTGATGCGGGAGAAAGTTGAGAGCGAATTGGACCGTTTGCTGAGAGAGGGCATTATCTCGCCCATTGAATTCAGTGACTGGGCGAGCCCCATCGTTCCCGTCCTAAAAGCGGATGGTTATGTCAGGATCTGTGGCGATTACAAGGCCACTATCAATCGGGTGTCCCTACAAGACCAATACCCGCTCCCGAGAGCGGAGGATCTTTTCGCCACGCTGGCAGGCGGCAAGCTGTTTACCAAGTTGGATCTCACTTCAGCCTTCATGACCCAAGAACTGGCCGACGAATCTAAACTACTGACCACCATCACTACGCACAAGGGACTGTTCGTTTACAACAGGTGCCCGTTTGGCATTCGATCAGCGGCCGCGATTTTTCAAAGAAACATGGAAAGCCTGCTTAAATCCATTCCTGGAACAATCGTATTTCAGGACGACATCCTCATCACGGGTCGTGACACCGAGGAACATCTCCACAACCTGGAGGAGATGCTACGCCGACTGGACCGGGTAGGCCTGCAACTCAAGAAGTCTAAATGTGTGTTTTTGGCTCCTGAGGTTGAGTTCCTGGGCAGGAGGGTTGCTGCAGATTGAATTCGGCACAACGAATCCAAAACTGAGGTGATTCGACGAGCGCCCTGGCCTGGCAACACATCGGAGTTGCGTTCATTTCTGGGACTCTTGAACTATTTCGGGAACTTCCTGCCGAACTTGAGCACATTGTTGGAGCCACTTCACGTGCTCCTGCTTAAGGGTTGTGATTGGTTTTGGGGGGACTGTCAAGAACGGGCTTTCAATCGGGCGCGGAACCTACTTTGTTCAAATAAGTTATTGACCCTGTACAACCCCTGTAAGAAATTGGCTCTGACATGTGATGCATCGTCCTATGGGGTTGGGTACATGTTGCAGCAGAGTAATGCTGAGGGCCAACTACAACCTGTGGCTTATGCTTCCAGGTCGCTCTCTCAAGCAGAACGGGGGTATGGGATGGTTGAGAAGGAGGCACTCGCATGTGTCTATGGTGTAAAAAAAATGCATCAGTACCTTTTTGGCAGGAGGTTCGAATTAGAAATGGACCACAAGCCGTTAACATCCCTGTTGTCAGATAGCGAAGCTGTCAATGCCAATCTGTCAGTTCGCATACAGTGGTGGGCTCTCACGCTTGTTGCTTATGACTACTCCATCCGGCACCGGCCTGGCACCGAAAATTGCGCTGACGCACTCAGCAGGCTTCCACTGGCCACCACCGAGGAGGCAGCGGAACAAAGCGCTGAGATGGTCATGGCCGTTGATGCCTTTGACAGCGCAGGCTCCCCCATCACAGCCCGCCAGATCAAAATCTGGACAGTGATCCCCTCCTATCTCTGATTAAGAAATGTGTCCTGACTGGGGATTGGGCGCCCGCACACGGAGCATGCCCTGAGGAGGTCAGACCATTTCACAGGCGGATGATGAGCTCTCCATCCAAGCTGACTGCCTACTATGGGGCAGCCGGGTAGTCATGCCCCAGAGGGGCAGGGAGGCATTCATCAGGGAACTCCACAGCGAGCACCCAGGCATCGTGCTGATGAAGGCCATTGCCCGGTCACATGCTTGTTGGCCGGGAATTGATTCAGACCTGGAACACTGTGTTCACAGCTGCACGACGTGTGCCCAGCTGGGTAATGCCCCCAGGGAGGCACAGCTCAACCCGTGGCCCTGCCCCACCAGGCCATGGTCATGTATTCATGTAGATTACATGGGCCCGTTATGGGAAAAATGTTTCTCATTGTGGTAGATGCATACTCGAAATGTATCGAGTGCATCATTTTGAATTCGTGCACAACATCCACCACTGTGGAGAGTCTACGTGCGGTCTTTGCAACCCACGGCTTGTCGGACATCCTTGTTAGTGATAATGGCCCATGTTTCACGAGCTACGAATTATGGGAGTTCATGTCGGGCAATGGCATCAAGCATGTCAGGACAGCACCGTTCAAGCTGGCCTCCAATGGCCAGGCGGAACATGCGGTTCAAATCATTAAACAAGGCATGCTCAGGATTCAAGGACCCTCCCTTCAATGCCGCCTATCGCGCCTCCTGCTGGCCTATAGGTCCCGACCGCACTCGCTCATGGGGGCCCCGCCCGCTGAGCTACTTATGAAACGAACACTCAAAACTCGGTTGTCCCTCATTCACACAGTCCTGACCGACATAGTTGAGGGCAAGCGCCAGTCCCAAAATGAGTACCATGACCAAAATTCAAGGGGGAGATGTATAAAAATAAATGACCACGTATTTGTCCTCAATCATGCCGTGGGGCCCAAATGGCTTGAGGGTACTGTAATAGACAAAGAGGGGAACAGGGTCATCGTGGTTAAATTTAACAATGGGCAGATATGCCGTAAGCATCTGGACCAAGTAAAAAAAAGGTTCAGCATGAACTCTGAGGAACCCGAGGAAGATCATGAGATGGTGCTCTCACCACCGCCAGTGAATGAGCAACAAGAACATTCAGCAGCATGCACAGTCCCGGCGGTCAGCCCGGACAGACCGGAATCACCACAAGTGACAGACACTCACGCCAAGGCTCAACAACCAGAGCCCCAACTGCGGCGCTCCACGAGGGAGTATAGACCACCTGAAAGACTTAACCTATGATCCCAATAAAACTTTGGGGGGGGGGGGGGGGGGGAGGTGATGTCATGTATGTAACCTCTATGTAACACCACTGCAATACTGTATATACTTAAGCAATGTACACCTTGACCACAGGGGGTGAACTTGTGGGAGACACTCCTTACCTGGTCATCCAGGTATATAAAGGGAGGTCCCACGCAGGGTCATCACTTCTTAGTCCTGTGAATTAAGGTTCAGGTCATAGAGTGACCTTGTCCATAGAATGTGCCTCGTGTGGGTTTTGTGCCATTGAGTAAGGACATTACAGATGTCAAGTGGACTAGCTGGAATTTTCAGCATACTTTGGTCCCTATTTTCCACTTGCTGCATTTTTGGTGCCCACACACGTTAACATATGATTTTTTTGTGTACGTTCGCGCCAGAAAAAAAAAAAATCGAGACTTTTGCGAAACAAATATTTGAATTTGGCGCAGCGCCCTCCGAAGTTGTCTAGGGGACAGAGCTTCAAGTCTGCGCTAAAAACTCTCTGGGCATGCGCAAAAAAAGAAACTTCCTGGTCTGGAACAGACATATTTAAAGAGTCCTTTGTGATTGGATCGTTTATCCTTTTGGATCCTGCTGGCTGGATCTTTCTGCAATTTTGAGTATTAAAACCTGCAAAACATGGCTGAGAGGGAAGTGGAAGAGGAATTCGAAGGACAAGGAGAAGGAAGGGCCGTTCGATTTCTCCCACACAAAGTGGTATCCCTGGTCAATATCATTGAGAAGAAATGGGATCTGCTGGCAACTCAGGGGAAAAAGAGAAAAAAAGTAAAACCTGCTGTAATGGCTCAACGTTGGGATAATGTTGCTGTAAAGTACGATGCAGTAGCCATCACCCGGAGAAACGGCGGGCAGCTGAAAAATAAGTGACAGGACCTAGGACAATTAGTTAAAGTAATATGCACTGCAATTACATTTGTAAATGTGTGTGTGTGTGTGTGTGTGTGTGTGTGTGTGTGTGTGTGTGTGTCCACCACACAAAAGGACCCTCTCTGTAAAAGTTATATTTTCATCTTTGCAGTTGAAGAATGCAAAGATCAGGAATTACAGGAATCGCACTGGTGGAGGCCCACCATGTAAGCTGCAATTGAGCCAGTTGCAATAGCGGATCTCTGATCTGATTAAAGCTCACCGGAGAAGATGCACCACCAGTGTGGACGCTGGGCCCAGGTCAAAGAGACAGGGTAAGCCCTGCAATTTTCACTGTGTGTTGGCTAAATACTGTGTGGGCTAGCTAGGCTTTAATGGATGCTTTTGATATGTTTTACAGCAGCTGCAGCCAGAAAGAGGCAGAAGGTGATCCAGAAGGATGTATCTATGTACCAGCAGAGGTACCAGCAGAAGTAACACCCGAAGGACATCCAGAAGAGAGTTCAGAATTGTTTCCTGATTTTGAGCAGGACGGTCTGAATGAAGGCCAGTATAAAGATCCCCCATTGAGCAGATGGACCTGCAGCCGGTGGAGCCCACGGATCAGGATGTGGGTCCCAGTGTGGTCCAGCAACACACACCTGTGAGAGGGATGTCCAATACGGTCGAGAAGCAAGACACAGGTGGGAGACGACGAAGGAGGGTGGAAAGGATAGCTGAACCACAAGCACAGGTAGACATGGTACAGCTCATCGGGATGAGTGCAGCTAACCAGGTCGCTCCTGGACACCATGGATGAGGTGAGGGTAGAAATTATGGGGCTGTCAGGAGAAGTAGCAACACTATCTGGAGGAATAGAACCACCACTGGTGGGGCAGATTAGGGAGCGAATGGTGGATGCACTTGATGCACTGTCGAGACAGCTGATGGGGAAATTGTCTGACATACGTGGCGGAAATTTGCAGGTAGCTGCTGCAATAAGGGACACACCCAGGTTGTCATTTAACAACACCAATTGGTGGCATCAACTGCTGCCACTAAAATCATCTCCAGACCAACCTCAGGGACTGTGCTGTAGGGTGATCCACAGCTTGAAAAAGATGAAGATGATTTCCAGAAAGGTGTCTACTAGGTCTGCCCCTGTCCAACCCTACCAACAAAAAACAAAAAATATAACCTTTGGCTCACCAGGGCCTGAGGAAGTCTGCTGCGCCAATTGACAGGGCTAAGGGTAGAGGATCGAGGGCGGGCAAGAGGGACACAATGCCCTGGTGGTTGTTGAATAAGGGGGAGGAGAGATATTTGTATCTTGCTGTTACTTGTTTTGTGAATAGAAAAGTTCAATACAATAAAGTTTTGTTAATTGAAATTGTTAAAGTTTGCAAGAAGTTTAAAGTTTGATACATTAATTGAAAATGTTAAAGTTTGATACAAAACGTTGTATTAAAGTTACGTACAACTGTACAAATGTTTAATAAACCTATTCTTTTAATTTAGCCAGAATCAGTGCATTATTTTGTGAATTTAACCAACATAAACCAACACCACATTATTAAAAGTGCAAACAGGTGTAAACAGTCAACATGATGCGAAACTATAATCAAACCACCGTTTAGCCTTCAGGCAGAAAAACGTTCACGAATTAGCCACTGACGCAAGTCTCTAGCAATGGCTATAGGTCCCTTTGGTTGCCCCACCCTCCTCCGCCGTTGTCATGCGGCTTGAGGTAATTCCTCCTCCTGCTGCTTTTCCTCCTCGTCATCAGCCTCTTCCAAATCCTCATCCCTCCTTCTCCCCTCAGGAGGATCTTCAATGCCTATACCCGTCCTCTCATGATGGCCAAGTTGTACAGGATGCAACACACGACAGTGAACTGGGCGACATGGTGAGGGGAGTATTGCAGGTAGCCTCCAGAGTGGTCCAGGCATCAGAAACGCTGCTTTAAACCACAAATTATTCTCTCTATGATGCTCCGTGTCGTTATGTGTGACATGTACCAACGCTCTGCCTCAGTGCGGGGTTTGCATAGGTGGGGGGGGGGGGGGGGTCATAAGCCATGTGGCGAGCCCGTAACCTTTGTCCCCGAGCAATCAGCTCTGCCCTTCTGGCAGCTGCTGAAACATTGCAGATATAATGCTCTCGCGTAGGATGAAAGCATCATGGATGCTACCGGGATATTTGGCATCCACTACCATGATCTGCTGCAGATCGTCGCACACCAACTGCACATTTAGGGAGTGGAACCCTTTCCTGTTGCAGTAAAGTTCGGAATCTTGCAAGGGTGCTCTCAAGGCGATGTGCGTACAGTCAATGGAATCTTGTACCCTCGGGAAACCAGCAATTCTGGAGAACCCCACAGCCCTGTCTCTCATTGCCTGCGTGGTCATAGGGAAAGTGATTAACTGGTCCCTTTTGGCATACAGTGCAGCAGTCACCTGGCGAATGCAATGGGTGGCGTGCTGAGATCGAGCATACGTCCCCAGTTGAAGATTGAAATGATCCCGTAGCATAGAAGGCAAGTGCCACTGTTACCTTTACTTCTACAGGTAGGGCAATCCTCCTTCCACTTCTTGCCCATATGTCTGCCCTGATTAGTTGGCAGATCCCAGTAATGACCTCCTTTCTGAATCGCAGCCTGCAAACGCAGTCTGCCTCACTCAGTTGCAGGTATGAGCGCCTCTCCCTGTAGACTCACTGAGGGTAAGGCCTCCTCCCCATCAATCTGTCTCCCGATATCGGCTTCGAATTATTCGTTGCCTCTGCATGCCATGTACAACGCCCTTTTCACATCAGGCATGCTTAAAAATTGCACCCATTATTATTGTTATTATGCTGATAAATACTTAAATCACTGACACCTTTCCTCTCCGTTTTGCTCCACTAGGTTGGGTGACGCCCTAGATCGGACCAACTCTGATCTGCGCAGGTGTTTGTTTGTTTGTTTGTACATTGACTTTTTTGGGTCACCTGTGACAAGTGGTCATTTCTAGCTTGCTGCTGTGCCTGTGCACAAAACGTCCTGTTTCGGATGCTAACCGAGTTCGAGGCACGGATCGAAGGATCGCAAGCTCGGCCGGACACAAGCACAACAACTCGACGCTCGGCTTCAAAAGCAGCCCAGGCTCTTGTGCTTGTGTCTAAGCGAGCCCGCGATCCAGCCCGACCGGCACTCTCCCGACCCGTGCCTGGAGCCCGGTCAGCAACGATTGTGTTGGGGTGGACAGTCGTGATTTGGGTGAAAAATAACCCAGCCGGACAGTTATTTCAGTTCCCTCCGAAAAAATTATACATGTGTTATTTACATTGTCTTGCTCCAAAAACTCGGAAATTATTATCCGAGTTATTTTCAGAGTATCCTGTCAAAAAAAATCCATGCATTTGTACTTTATTTTGTCTTCTTTTGCCTGGCCCCAATGTACTTTTGTGTGCTGCGCCGATTTTCTTAAGTTCACACAAGGTTTTTTTTCGGGTCTTTTTGGCAGTGTGTGCCGCGCTGAAAAAAATTGTGGACGGCCAAAAGCACCTAACTGCACAAAAACGGCGCCCGAGCCTGTTTTCACTCGTGTCTGCGACAAAAAATTTTAAACTGGCGCACATGGTCAGCGCTAGCGTACAAACGTTGGCGAAAATTGGAAATGGAGGATTTCACGCCAAAACATGGTGCACAATCGTGGCGAAAATAGGGGCCCTTGTGTGTACAGTTATTTCACTGCATTGTGTACTAG
Organism: Pristiophorus japonicus; assembly: GCF_044704955.1. Lineage (NCBI taxonomy): Eukaryota > Metazoa > Chordata > Chondrichthyes > Pristiophoridae > Pristiophorus > Pristiophorus japonicus. The sequence continues at coordinate 136,838,035 of NC_091991.1, read as the reverse complement.
TTTTTTGCTAAATTATCTTTTAATGTGGTGGAATTATACAATCGACTCTGGATCACTTATTGAATTTATGTCCTGAATATTAACAGGGGCGGGTTATATAGGCGGTGGTGACGGAGTTTCCGGTGGGTTTTTAACTCCAGAGTGGGCGTCTTTTGTCCTTGGCCCTCAGCCGGAGGTCAACCTGATTGACAGGCTTGGCTCCCAGTCAGGTGGGCAGGCCGCCAGACCAGGTAGGTCCAATCCCTGGGGAGGTGGTTCCGATCCTGGGAAGGGTCTGATCACCGACCTGGGGTGTCTGATCCCGGGAGTGTCCAATCTCCGACCCAGGGGGCCTTTGTACGGGGAGGGGCATCTGATGTGGGGTGGAGCTGGGGGGGGGTGGGGGGGGAAGCATGGTGGAAGCACTCCTGTTCCTCCTGGCCCACAAGCAATGCCGTAAAGGCACTTACCTTCTTCCCGAAGCTGTCCTCGCCTCCCTTCAGCTGCCGGGTTTCTAAAGGCCTGGGAAACCCAGCCTCCCACTGTTAAACCTGGAGAGCAGGTTAAATCAGAGGCTGCTACCCTCATTAAAATATTTAAATTTTGGGGTGTTAAAATCCAGCTCAATTTGTCCTAACAAGCTGAATGATTTAAATGAGTGTCCAAAAATAGAGAAAAATAAAACACTTTTCCTCTGATTACACAGGAACTTGACTCTCATATGGGTCATCACTGAGTCTGCCCTGAACCAACGGCTGCTTTTATCTCCTCTCAAAACCTCTTGAGAGTTTTATGGAGAAAATGCACCCATCTTTCTCTAATTCCAGAACCTTACTGACTTTCAGCCATCGCCTCTGCCATGATATAGAGATGCACTGTCTCGATCAAGTGTCAGCCTGACAACAGCTGACATGTCCCCTGCCCACCAACTGAGCAGTCTCACCTGCCCAGAAATAAAAAGCACACATTTATTGTGCTGCATGGGGACAAGCTGCAACAATTCGATCTCAGCAGGCGGGTCAGGCAAACCTCCCAATGACTGCGTGCTCAATGGCTCAAACTTGCCGCCATAGCAGTGGGTACAGGATATTCACCTTGGTCTGTCTGCCTTCCTCTGTCCTGCACCGTCCATCTCCCAGCCTCACAGTGACAATCGAGGCATGCAGCTGAGAAGTGGGACAACCTCGGTCTCCCCTCACTATCTGAGACTGATTTTCTTGCAAGGGGAACGAGATGGATTCTAGAGTATGAGGGAGGCTGGCTTCACCTCACTTCAAAGTAGTGTTCCTAACTCTCACACAGGGAGAAAGAAGAAGCAGAGATTGACAGAGAAAGCTTGAAGAAGGACCAGAGATAGGTACAAAAATATAAAAGGCAAAGGGTACCATCAGGAGGGTGGGGCATTTCAGGGGCTGCACTGGATACATGCGAGACATAAGAAAGATGGAGTAAGGGAGGGAAAAGTTGGGAATGAATATACAGGGTTTGATTTCCTGCTATTGACGCTGAATAGATGATAAATCTAGCCCATGGAATACATTTTCAAGTGCAGTTACATTAAATTCCAGGATAGAAGGGACCCAAAATAGCAGAGAAGGAAACAAATTCAGAAAAGGGAAAATGCAAGGAGAAGCAAAAAACTGGGAGCTTTGGGTTTACAATTGTGTTTTGTTCTTTATTGTTCTGATGTTTCTTAACACTGCACACCCATGACAGCAAAAGCGAAAGTATTGAAGAGCTGAGCCTTGCTATACCGACTCCTGCAGTTGGGAACTCCACTGTTAGCTGATGACTGCACGACGTTGTCAGCTGCCATTGCCCTCCTCTGACAGATTGCTGGCATCTGGCACGAAGGCACAGAGCTAATGAAGACATAAAAAGTATTTACTGCAACCAGCCACTTGTCACTTGGTTGCCAGTAAGTGTATCTGTCACTCGTGACATCGGCGATTACGAGAATGCAGAAGAACAACACAGAAGGTGTTTCAGGTTAGAGGGAGGTTAGCCAGGAGACTTCTCAAGCACCATCAGAATCCGCTCCAACATGGAAAGAGCCACAGAAACCCTTGTGCCAACTGGAAGAGACAGGGCCAAGGACCATGAACCCGAGCTAACTGCTGGAGATAATGAGACAATAAAATCGGAGGGTAATATGTCCTTACTATACAGTATAAATGCACATGAGGCCCATACTTGAGAGAAGGTCACTCTGTGACCAGTTACCTTTATTACCAAGACTCAAGAGGCAGATGGTGGGTGGAGCTTCCCCTTTTATACCGGCAAGTCCAGGTTAGGAGTGTCTCCAACAAGTTCGCCCCCTGTGGTCAGTGTTCTCAAGGTGTACAACTTAGGTCAGCTTATACATGGGTTACAATGACAGTTGAATACATAACATCACCACTCCCTCCAAAGTCTTATTGGGATCACAGGTTAAGTCTCTCTGGTGGTTCACGCTCCCTTGCAGAGCGCCTGAGTTGGGGCTCCGGTTGTTGGGCACTGGCCTGAGTGTCTGCTGTTTGCGGTGCCTCAGGCCTGTCTGGACTGCCCACAGTGACTGGGCTCTCCTCCACTTGGTTCCGGTGTTCGGTCACCTGTGGTGGAGTAAACTCTACGTCGTGTTCTTCCTCTGCTTCTTCTCTGGGGTTGCTGAACCTCCTTTTAGTTTGATCCATGTGTTTGCGGCAGATTTGTCCATTGGTAAGTTTAACTACCAAAACCCTTTTCCCCTCTTTGGCAATCACAGTGCCTGCAAGCCATTTGGGCCCTGCAGCATAATTAAGGACAAAAACAGGATCATTGACATCAATACATCGCGCCCCCACATTCCTGTCATGGTAGTCACATTGTGACTGATGCCTGCTCTCAACAATTTCTTTCATAGTAGGGTGTATAAGGGATAACCTGGTTTTCAGCGGCCTTTTCATTAGCAGCTCTGCGGGTGGAACCCCTGTGAGCGAGTGTGGTCAGGATCTATTGGCCAACAGGAGGTGTGATAAGCGGCTTTGTAGGGACTCCCCTTGGATTCTGAGCATCCCCCGTTTGATTATCTGCACTGCTCGTTCCGCCTGGCCGTTTGAGGCCGGCTTGAACGGTGCCGTTCTGACATGGTTGATTCCATTGCCTGCCATGAAGTCCTGGAATTCAGTGCTTGTGAAGCACGGGCCATTGTCACTGGCCAAGACATCCGGTAGACCATGGGCGGCGAACATTGCCCGTAGACTTTCTACCGTGGCAGAGAATATGCTTGAATTTAAAATGGCACACTCAATCCATTTGGAGTAGACGTCTACTACAACCAAAAACATTTTCCCATGAAAGGACCTGCGTAGTCTACATGGATGTGTGACTATGGCTTGGCGGGCCAGGACCAGGGGCTAAGGGGGGCTTCCCTGGCTGCGTTGCCCAGCTGAGCACACGTGTTGCACCTGCGAACACAAAGTTCCAGGTCTGCATCTATCCCTGGCCACCAAACGTGTGACCTGGCAATTGCCTTCATCATGACAATGCCCGGGTGCTCATTGTGAAGTTCTCTGATAAACACCTCTCTGCCCTTCTGGGACATGACTACTCGGTTTCCCCACAGTAGGCAATCGACCTGAATCGAGAGTTCATCCTTGCGCCTATGAAACGGTTTAAATTCCTCAGGGCATGCCTTGTATGTGGCTGTCCAGTCCCCATTCAGGACACATTTCTTAACTAAAGACAGTAGTGGGTCTTTATTGTCCAGACTTTAATGTGACGGGCTGTCACAGGTGAGCCTTCGCTTTCGAAAGCTTCAACAGCCATGACCATCTCAGCATCATGCTCAGCTGCCCCCTCAGTGGTGGCTAGTGGTAGCCTGCTGAGTGCATCGGCACAGTTTTCAGTGCCCGGTCTATGCCGAATTGTGTAGTCATAGACGGCTAACGTAAGTGCCCACCTCTGTATGCGGACCGATGCATTCGCATTTATGGCCTTGTTGTCGGCCAAAAGGGAAGTTAGGGGTTTGTGATCCATCTCCAGCTCAAATTTCCTGCCAAACAGGTACTGGTGCATTTTTTTTTACTGCATATACATATGCTAGCACTTCCTTTTCTACCATCCTGTAGCCCCTTTCTGTCTGGGACAGACTTCTGGAGGCATAAGCTATCGGCTGTAACTGACCATTGGCATTCACATGTTGCAACACACACCTGATCCCATAGGCTGACGCATCACATGTTAAAACTAGTTTCTTACATGGGTCATATAACGTTAACAGTTTGTTGGAGCATAACAAATTGCGTGCTCTATCAAAAGCCCTTTTCTGGCTGACGTCCCAGACTCAATCGCGACCTTTGCGTAGGAGCACGTGCAGCGGCTCTAACAGCGTGCTCAATTTGGGAAAAAAGTTGCCAAAATAGTTCAGGAGCCCCAGGAACGAACGCAGCTCCGTCGTGTTATGGGGTCTGGGTGCTCTCTGGATCGTTTCCGTTTTTGATGCAGTAGGTCTGAACCTGTCTGCTGCTACCCTCCTCCCCAGGAATTCTACCTCTGGAGCTAAGAAGACGCACTTCGCCTTTTTCAGTCGCAGCCCTACCCGGTCCAGTCTGCGTAGCACCTCCTCCAGGTTGTGGAGGTGTTCTTCATTATCGCGACCCGTGATGAGGATGTCGTCTTGAAAAACCACCGTGCTTGGAATCGACTTGAGGAGGCTTTCCATATTTCGCTGAAAGATCGCGGTGGCCGAACGAATCCCGAACGGACATCTGTTATACTCAAACAACTGTGGTGGTGAGCTTCTTCGACTCACTCGCCAGCTCCTGGGTCATGTAAGCTGAGGTCAGGTCCAATTTTGAAAAAAGTTTGCCACCGGATAGCGTCGCAAAGAGGTCCTCCGCTTTCGGTAGCAGGTACTGGTCTTGGAGTGACACCCGATTGATGGTGGCCTTGTAATCGCCACATATCCTGACTGACCCATCTGTATTGAGCACAGGCACGATCGGGCTCGCCCAGTCACTGAATTCGACTGGCGAGATGATGCCTTCCCTCAGCAGGCGGTCCAATTCGCATTCTATCTTTTCCTGCATCACGTACGGCACTGCTCTGGCCTTGTGATGTACTGGCCTGGCGTCCAGGTTTATGTGAATCACTACCTTGGTCCCCATGAAAGTGCCGATGCCGGGTTGAAATAATGAGTTAAATTTGTCCAGGACTTGTGAGCATGATACTCGCTCCACAGAAGAAATTGCATTGACATTGCCCCATTTCCAGTTCATGACAGCAAGCCAACTCCTCCCCAGTAGTGCGGGACTGTCCCCCGGGACAATCCAGAGTGGCAACCTGTTCTCCGAATCTTTGTGGGTCACGACTACCGTGGCGCTGCCTAGCACCGGAATGATCTCCTTTGTATATGTCCGTAGCAGTGCGTCAATCGGCAATAATTTTGGCCTCCTGGCCTTGGACACCCACAACCTTTCGAACTGTTTGATACTCATCACGGACTAGCTGACCCCTGTGTCTAGCTCCATTAATACTGGGGTGCCATTGAGGAGCACTTTCATCATTATCGGTGGCGTCCTGGTATATGAGCTGTATATGTGCTCCACATGAACTCGCTGAACTTCAGCTTCCAGCGATTTCCCCCCATATTCATTTGGCCTCGTAGGGCTTACATTGGGCCTGTCCTCCTCGTACATCAACCTGGCTGCAGGCTTCCTGCACATACATGCCAAGTGACTGCTGATGTTGCAGTTTCTGCAGGTATATTGCTGATACCCGCAAGCTCTGGCTGGGTGTTTGCCTCCACACCTCCAGCATGAGCTGGAGGCCCCATTGTTGGAAACAAAAGGTCCATTACCAGTCGATCATCTCTGACTGTCTCTGTAACTGTCCTTAAGCACACCATTAACAGGTGTTGATGGCCCCATTACTGGCCGCATTGTCCATTGCGATGGCATGAATCACCGTTCAGCTAGCCATTGTCTCTGTTGGGTTCGACTACATGCTGAGGCATGTCCGAGTGCCCTTGTCTGCCTAGAGAACTGTGTGCTGCATTAACAATGTTGACTCTCTGGTCGTTTGCCACATTTGAGCCAAGATTTTTGCCATAAATCATTCTGGTCTCTTCCTCCCCTGAGATAATTGCCTGGGCTATCAGAGCCGCCGCTTCCAAGGTCAAGTCTTTGGTCTCAATCAGTTTCCTGAAAACTCCAGCGTGCACGATGCCCTCAACAAAAAAGACTCGCAGCATCTCCGCTCTACATGCATCTGGGAACTTACATAGGCTCGCCAATCGCCGGAGATCTGCCACGAAGTCTGGAACGCTTTGCCCTTCTCGCCGCCAGTGTGTGTAAAACCGGTGTCTCGCCATGTGCATGCTGCTCGCCGGTTTAAGGTGTCCTCCGATCAACTTACTGAGCTCTTCGAACGTCTTGTCCGCCGGCTTCTCTGGCTCTAGAAGGTCCTTCATCAGGGAATACGTTCTGGCTCCACAAACCGGCAGGAGATGAGCCCTGCGTTTGTCAGCCGAATCCTGTCCCAACCATTCCTTAGTGACAAAACTTTGCTGTAGTCTCACAATAAGGTCGTCCCAATCATCACCAACACAGTACCTCTCTTCTGTATTGCTAGTGGCTATGCTCGCGTGGTTTAAATTTCAGTATCTCGTCGCCAATAATTATTGGTAGTCTGTCATATCCAACAAAGACATTGATGTGCTAATCATCAATGGCATATGTCTTCAAGTGGCTGTGTAGGCCAATTCTGGATGCACATAGTCTCTTGCACGTCGGACAAGGGAATTTCGATGTGCCTGATGCTGACAGTACTGCCACCTGATGTCGTCTCTCTCTAGTGTCCCGCAGGTGTTGACATCGGCTTTCTTCGAAGGTCTGGCAGGCAGTCCTCGTGAGGGTTCGCCACTGAATTTTATTAGCTGCTGTATTCTCGAGGTCCTTTGGTCGGATGCCACAGTACTGGAGGTTAGCTTTGATGTAATCTTTGTAGCGTTTGTGGGAGCGCCCCTGGTGTCTTTGGCCTTCACAGAGCTCGCCGTGAAGAAGCTGACGAGGGATCCTTGACTCATCCATGCGGTTGACATGTCCAGCCCACCGGAACTGGGCTCGCATGATCATCACCTCAATGCTAGTTGATTGTGCTCTCTCCAGAACCTCAAGGTTTGACACCGTATGTGGAGTATAGATCTGAAACTGCGCATATGGAAAGCTTCCAACTTTTTGATGTGATGCCTGTAGGGTGTCCAGGTCTCACATTCATAAAGGAGAGATGAGAGAACGACTGCTCTATACACCAACAGTTTAGTTGACAGTCGGATGTGGTGGTGACTCAATACCTTAGTGCGCAAGCGACCAAGTGCCTGGCTGGCTTTACAGATCCTTGCATCAATCTCCTTGTCCAAGGACCCATCACTTGATATGGTACTGCCAAGGTACTTGAAGCTGTCCACTGTCTTTAGTTGTATACTGCCGATGAAGACTGTGGGAGCAGGTGCTGTGGTGCCAGGGGCAGGCTGATAGAGAACCTCAGTTTTACTAAGGCTGATGGTTAGGCCAAACAAATCTGTTGCCTCAGCAAATTTGCTGAGTATGAATTGTAGGTCACTCTCCTTGTGTGCCATAAGGGCGCAGTCGTCAGCAAAGAGTGCCTCTAGGATGAGCCGTTTCCGTACTTTGGTCTTTGCAGCAAGGCGACGGAGGTCGAACAGTAGACCCCAAACTCCAAATCTTTTATGGCATAGTTCAAGACGCAGGTAAAGAATAGGTTGAACAGAACTGAAACGAGTATACAACATTGTTTTACTCCATTTGAGATGGCAAATGGGGCTGTGGTTGTGCCGTCTGAAAGCACTTCACCTGTTATGTCGTCATGAAACAGCTCGATGATGTGGAGAAACTTCCTTGGGCACCCAAGTTTCGTCAAGATTGACCACAGTGCTGCTCTGTTGACAGTATCAAAGGCCTTGGTGAGGTCAATAAATACAGCGTACAGGTCCATGTTCTGCTCAATGCACTTCTCCTGCACTTGTCTGAGTGCAAAGATCATGTCCGCTGTGCTCCGACCAGGTCGAAAGCCACATTGTGTTTCTGGAAGATTTACTTCTGAGACACTAGCCGGTTCAATACTATGCGAGCGATGATCTTCCCAGCAATGGACAGAAGCGATATTCCCCTGTAGTTGCCATAGTCTGCTTTATTGCTTTTGTTCTTATAGAGGGAAACTATCATAGCGTCACGGAAGTCCTGTGGCATGTCTTCATCTTCCCAGATGCTGGTTATTATGTCATGAAAGGCCTCGAGAGTTGCTGGGCCTACTGCCTTGTAGATTTCAGCAGGGATTCCATCCTTTCCTGGAGCCTTTCCAGTACTCATCTGGTTGATGGCCTTCTTTACTTCATCCATGCTGGGAGGAAGATCAAGATCTTCTTTGATAGGTTGCTGGGGTATGGAGTCAAGTGCTTCTTCGTTCACTGTTGAAGGTCGATTAAGAAGATTACTGAAGTGTTCTCTCCACCTCTCATTTATGCCAGTCCTGTCTTTGATCAAAGTGCTGCCATCTGCTGAAAGGAGTGGAGTAGTGCTGGGTTTTGATGGACCATAGACTGACTTGATGGCGCTGAAGAACATCTTTGTATTGTGAGTTTCAGCATAATGTTCCACTTTCTCTGCTTTCGTCTGCCACCATTTATCTTGCATCTGGCGAAGGTCTCTCTGTGCTTTGCTCTGCATGTGTCTGTAGCAGTCTCTCTTGGAAATTGAGGAAGGGTCATTTTGCCATTCTAGGTATGCTGTTTTCTTTTCATCTAGCGTCTTGCAAATCTCAATGTTGTTTTCATCGAACCAGTCTTGGTGTATCTTCTTTTTAAGTCCAAGAGTTGCCTTTGCTGAGTCTGTCAGCATCTGTTTGAGCTTTGTCCACTTCTGTGTGGTGTTGCCGGTGAGCAATCCGTGAGACATCAGCCTGTTATCGAGGTCATCCTGGAACTGCTCACACTGCTCTTACTGATGTTTCAGCCTAGCTGTGTTAAAGGCACTTCTGCTCGGTTTTGGACGCTTGCGCTGAAGTGGAGCAATGTACAGCTGGAGAGTGGATCTGACTAGATGGTGATCTGTCCAGCATTCTGCTCCCCGCATGGCTCTTGTGATTTTTACATCCTTGATGCCTCGCCTTCTTACAATGACATGGTCTATCATGTGCCATTGCTTAGACCTGGGGTGCATCCAAGTTGTTTTGTACTTGTCAGCCTGCCTGAATAGAGTATTTGTGATAGTCAAGTCGTTCTCCGCGCACATAATCAAAAGGAGGAGGCCATTACTGTTTCATTTTCCTGTGCCGTGCTGTCCAATGACTCCCTTCCAGTGCTTGCTGTCTTTTCCAACTGGTGCGTTGAAATCACCTAGGATGATCAACTTGTCCCCAGCAGGTGTGGACCTGACCAGTCTGTCTAGATCTTCATAGAACCTCTCTTTCATCTCATCGGGGCTTGGAAGGGTGGGTGCATAAGCACTTATAGTGGTGATGTGACGCTTGGCATTCAGGGGGAAACGCAGTTTCAGAAGTCTTTCGTTAATCCCTTCAGGCAGATTCGGAAATTGTTGCATAAGAGAAGTCTTCACTGCTATGCCAACTCCGTGGATCCTATTCTCATTCTCTGCCTTGCCTTTCCAATAGAAGGTGTAGCCGCTACCTAGTTCACTCACGCAGCCCTCCTCTGCAAGTCTTGTCTCACTCAGAGCCGCTATATCGATGTTATAACGCTGCAGCTCTCTTGCAATAAGGGCAGTCCTTCTTTCCGGTCTTGTAGTGTCAGCTCTGTCTAAGAGTGTGCGAACGTTCCATTGTCCGAGAAGTTGTTTTCTTGTGTTATGAAGTTTTCGACTGTTGCTGTATTTTCGACCGCAGAATGGGTTGAACTGCCAGCCGCGGTAAACTGGCCAGTTAATGGAAGGGCAGGCAATGTTGGGCCACCTTTTCTAGGCCGCTCCCTTATGAAGAGTGAGCAGTGCTGTCCTATAGAGGGTGGGACGGGGTGCTGGCGGGTTCCTCTGCTGCCCTGGATACAGAGTCAAACGGCCACTTGCCCACAGGCCGCCTACGTGCAGGTTTGAGGCTACGACTCCCAGTGATCACCTCCACCTGTCACTTCGCCCCTGCCCCATCGCCACAGGACTTGGTAAGTTGAATGATGGTTAGCACAAACCTGTGCATAGATGCTTTTAAAGTGTGAAGGCCGGTGCACAGGGGCTGTCCCACTCTCTCCTCCGCAGAAGCCGGGTTTCAGTGGCCCAAGATTTGGTACAACTGAAGACTTTGTTGGCTGCAGTGGATGGCCATGACGTCTTTTGTGCTCTGCCATGCCCTATACACTCCACAGTGCATTGCTGTTCCACCTTCATGGCCATTGGATCAAACTTGATTTCCTCCACCCAATCCACCGCAATAGACTTCACATGCTGGGGTGAGCTGGTCCCGAAAGTCACCGAGGGGTAATACCCATCGGCTACCCTCATCTGGTTTAACCTGCCTGTCGACCCCGGTAAACTGCGTCACCAATAATATGTCCCTACTATACAGTATAAATGCACACGAGGCCCATACTTGAGAGAAGGTCACTCTGTGACCAGTTACTTTTAATACCAAGACCTCAAGAGGCATACGGTGGGTGGAGCTTCCCCTTTTATACCAGAAAGTCCAGGTTAGGAGTGTCTCCCACAAGTTCACCCCCTATGGTCAGTGTTCTCAAGGTGTACAACTTAGGTCAGCTTATACATGGGTTACAATGACAGTTGAATACATGGCAGAGGGAATGGGAACTGCAGAATGCAGTTCCAATGCCTTAGGCATAATGGAGAGATATTTATCCATTCAGTTCACAGCCAAAGGACGTACAGTCTAAATATACTATGTATGAAACTTAGCAATGTTGTCTGCTGCTTGTTTAATTAATACCAGGCGACAGCTTTTCTGGCCCCAGTAACAATGCTGAATAATTCAGAAATCATTCATGAGCAGCAAATATATTTTTGCCAAATGTGAAACACTAACAGTGCATAACTTGTATAGATTCCCAGCTTTGTTTGTGATCTGAGCAGCATTCTCCATTCATGATGTTGTTGGAGTGAGTATTCACTGTACCATGCCCAGATACTGTATAGAGTGCCTCTAACCAGCAGGCTTTTGAAAAAATCAACACAACGCTGTAATTAACAGCAAGTAGACTGAGAACAACCAGAACAATAACAAGGTCAGAACAAGATGATTTTAAAAACAAATGTGTTAAACTATAGAAGTGTGTGATGTATATCAACTCTATAAAAAGGAACATGGTGTGTATGGTTACGAATGTATAATAAAAAATAATAATTTGTACAGCTGAGTGGCTCTTGAGCAGGAGTCACAACTGAAAAAGCACGGAACTTACATCGATTGCATTTGGATTCTCACCACCGCTTCAGCTGACAAGGAAATAACCTCGGCACAACTTCCAAGTGTAAGTTATAACAAGGTCAACTATACACTGGTCATACTATACTTCTATTACCAAGACAGCTCATCATTTGGCCAAAATCCAGTAGCAAATATACAACTACGAACAAACGAAAGTATGTTTATATCGCGCCTTTCACAACCTCAGGATGTCCCAGTGCGCTTTACAGCCAATGAAGTACTTTTGAAGTCACTGTTGCAATGTGGGAAAGCACAACAGCCAATTTACGCACATCAAGCACACACAAACAGCAATGTGACAATGACCAGATAATCTGATTTATCGATGTTGGTTGAGGGATAAATATTGGCCAGGATACTGTGGATAACTTCCCTGCTTTTCTTCGAAATAGTGCCATGGGATCTTTTATGCCCAGCTGAGAGGGAAGATGGGTTGATACATTTCAGAACTCCAAAGCATTGGAATACTGAAAACTGGCACACCGGCATCATTGCGATGTGGTGCGGTCAATCCATATGCGGCATGTCTGGGAATCATGTTTCCAGATCTGTCAGCCAGCTGCCTGATGTTATGTATGATTTTATCAAACATTTTCAGCTGCACTTTAACTTGTATCATCATATCATCATAGGCAGTCTCTCGGAATCGAGGAAGACTTGCTTCCACTCTTAAAATGAGTCCTTAGGTGGCTGAACAGTTCAATATGAGAACCACAGTCTCTGTCACAGGTGGGACAGATAGGTCATTGAGTTAAAGGGTGAGTGGGATAGATTTGCCGCACGCTCTTTCCGCTGCCTGCGCTTGATTTCTGCATGCTCTCGGCGATGAGACTTGAGGTGCTCAGCACCCTCTTGGATGAACTTCCTTCACTTAGGGCGGTCTTTGGCCAGGGATTCCCAGGTGTCAGTGGGAATGTTGCACTTTATTGGGGAGGCTTTGAGGGTGTCCTTGTAACGTTTCCTCTGCCCACCTTTGGCTCGTTTGCCGTGAAGGAGTTCCAAGTAGAGCGCTTGCTTTGGGAGTCTCATGTCTGGCATGCGGACAGTGTGGCCTGCCCAGCAGAGCTGATCAAGTGTGGTCAGTGCTTCATTGCTGGGGATGTTGGCCTGGTCGAGGACGCTAATGCTGGTGCATCTGTCCTCCCAGGGGATTTGTAGAATCTTGTGGAGACATCATTGGTGGTATTTTTCCAGTGACTTGCGGTGTCTACTGTACATGGTCCATGTCTCTGAGCCATACAGAAGGGCGGGTATTACTACAGCCCTGTGGACCATGAGCTTGGTGGCAGTTTTGAGGACCTGGTCTCCAAACACTCTTTTCCTCAGGTGGCAGAAGGCTGCACTGGCACACTAGAGGTGGTGTTGAATCTCGTCGTCGATGTCTGCTCTTGTTGATAAGAGGCTCCTGAGGTATGGGAAATGGTCCACGTTGTCCAGGGCCGTGCTGTGGATCTTGATGACTGGGGGGCAATGTTGTGCAGCGAGGACAGGCTGGTGGAGGACCTTTGTCTTACGGATGTTTGGCGTAAGGCCCATGCTTTCGTACGCCTCAGTAAATACGTCGACAATGTCTTGGAGTTCAGCCTCTGTATGAGTGCAGATGCAGTCGTCATTCGCGTACTGTAGGTCGACGACAGAGGTTGGGGTGGTCTTGGACCTGGCCTGGAGATGATGAAGGTTGAACAGGTTCCCACTGGTTCTGTAGTTTAGTTCCACTCCAGTGGGGAGCTTGTTGACTGTGAGGTGGAGCATGGCAGCGAGGAAGATTGAGAAGAGGGTTGGGGCGATGATGCAGCCCTGTTTGACCTTGGTTCGGACATGGATTGGGTCTGTAATGGATCGGGTCTGTAATGGATCCGCTGGTAAGGATCACCGCCTGCATGTCGTCATGGAGGAGGCGGAGGATGGCGACGAACTTTCGGGGGCATCCCAAACAGAGGAGGACGTTCCATAGACCCTCATGGTTGACTGTGTCAAAGGCCTTTGTAAGTTCGAAGCAGGCCATGTATTAGGGCTGGTGCTGTTCTGTATATTTTTCCTGCAGCTGTCGCGCTGCAAAAATCATATCCATTGTGCCCTGTAGGGGACGAAATCCGCACTGTGACTCCGGGAGGAGCTCCTCAGCCAAAGGGAGAAGATGGTTGAGGAGGACTTTAGTGATGACTTTCCCAGTGGCTGATATCAGGGAGATTCCTCTGTCAATCTTGTCTTCTTTTTCAAAGATGGTCACGATCACTGCATCTCTGAGATCTCCTGGTGTTATGTTTAGAATAACTCCACAAGACTGAGAAGCTTAAACTTAGTCTCTGTAACAAAACTTCAGAGTGCCAAAGCAGCATGACGGATAACCTTTTATACTCGCTTGTATGAGGTGTGCAGGTGACCCTTGGCCCTCCAACAGGTGCGCCCTCTGGTGGCAAGTCTTACACAGTTATAATGTTTACATACATGACATCCGGCATGCTCTCCTCCCTCCAGATGAGAGAGATGAGGTCATGTGTTCGCGCCAGCAGTGCCTCTCCGCCATACTTCAGTGCCTCAGCATGGATTCCATCCGCTTCTGTGGCCTTGTTGTTCTTAAACTGTGTTATGGCTTTTTCTACCTTGTGCATTGTTGGAATTTTACTGAGGTGGTGGTGGGTAGCATACTGCGGGATGGAGTCGAGAACACTCGAGTCAAAGGCAGAGTCTCGGTTGAGGAGATCTTCGAAGTGCTTCTTCCAGCGGGCCCTGACTGCCTCGGTGTCCTTGATGAGTGTTTCCCCGTTCTTGGCCAGCAATGGGGTGGGGCCTTGAGTGTTTGGACCATAGGTGGCCTTGATTGCGATGAAGAATCCTCGCACATCATGGCTGTCGGCCAGCTGCTGTATCTCCTGTGCTTTCTCCATCCACCACCTGTTCTTTAGGCCCTGGGTTTTTTGTTGGACCTCAGCCTTAAGCCATCTGTAATGCTGCTTTGCTGCTCCTGAGTTGGGTTGTTGTTTAAGGTTCAGAAATGCCCTGTGCTTGCGATCTATTAGCTCTTGGATTTCCTGATCGTTCTCATCAAACCAGTCCTGGTGTTTCCTGGTTGAGTGACTGAGCATCTCTTTGCAGGCACTGGTTATGGAGGCTTGGAGGGCAGACCAAGCACTGTGGGCATTCTGCGTCTCGGGATCATCAAGGCACGCCAGGTTAGCTGTGAGGCACTGACTGTATAGGGTTCTCTTAGCTGGGTTTTTCAGTGCCCCGGCATTGACTTTTTTGCGGCACTGCTTCTGCTGCCCCCTCCGCTTTGGGGCTATGTTGATGTCAATGATGGATCGGATTAGGCGGTGGTCCGTCCAGCAGTCATCAGCTCCTGTCATGGCGCAGGTGATGCGCACATCCTTGCGATCCCTGGCTCGGAGGATGACATAGTCAAGCAGGTGCCAGTGTGTTGCCATGTGTTTGTCCTCTGGCGGAACAAGGTGTTGGTGATGACAAGTTCACGTTCTAGACATTTTGTCAGGAGTAGGGTACCGCTGGAGTTGGCTTTCCCTACCCCCTCTCTGCCAATCATCCCCCTCCCTCCCCAGAGGTCTGTGTCCCTGCCAACCCTGGCGTTGAAGTCACCGAGGAGGATCAGTTTGTCGTCCGCAGGGACGCGGGACAGGGATTCTTTGAGGTGTTGGGGCGTACGCACTGATGACTGTGGCCTATTGGTTCCAGGATAGGGTGAGTCGGAGAGTCATGAGACGTTCGTTAGCCCTGCAGGGGGACTTTTTGAGGCGGTTGACCAGCTCATTTTTGATGGCGAAACCGACTCCGTGAATGCGGCGTTCTTCCTCTGGTTTCCCTTTGCAGAAGATGTAACCTCCACCTTGTTCCTTGAGCTGGCCTTCCCCTGCCCGCCGGGTCTCGCTTAGGGCGGCGATGTCGATATCAAAGTTTCTAAGTTCCCAGGCAACTATGGCAGTGTGGCGTTCCAGCCTGTCGCTGTTGGAGTTGTCCATGAGGGTCCTGATGTTCCAGGTCCCGAACTTCATATGGATTGAGGGAAGCAACACCGCAATCCTCATTGTGATGCGCTCTCTCACACGCACTCTCTGCTTCAGCCGCTCTGTAGGCCTGTGACACAGGATTGGCTTCTGATGGGCTCACAGGGGAGCGGAGGCACAGACTAATGGAAAAAGATTCCCTTTCTTCCAACTTCTTAAAACAAGCCGGAGTTGCAGTGTTGGGAGCAGGCGCTGATCTGTCGATCATGCGTGACCGCACCAGAACTGGCACAGCACATCAGGCAGCACAACCACCAGACTTTTTGTCCCAGCGATGGAGCTGAGATCAAGGGTATTGTGGATCTGTGAAGCCCAGTGTATCTGGAGTCTACTGTACTCCAAGGTCTCCATGTTCTTTTAAGGAGGGCTAGTGCGCTAAAGTGTGTGGCCCAGATTGAATTCATTCTGACTTCTAGGTACAGAATTTGTGTGTACCCAGGGCATGAGAAACGTAGATAAGTGCAGATATAATCACCCTTTGTGACACTTCGGAGACAATTGGTGTTATCCATTTGTGGCCAGGGGAGCCTCCCAATAGTTTCCAGGTAAATGGCAGTACTGCAGCAGGGGTGCCACGCCAGAAGAGTGCTAAAGACACCTGAAGACTGCTTGTCCACTGATAGCCTTGACTGAGCCCAAGGCCTTCAGGAGTTAGAAACATAGAAACATAGAAATTTACAGACGGAGGCCATTTTGGCCCATCGTGTCTGCGCCGGCCGACAAAGAGCCGTATGTCCCTTGGTCAGCAGCCCTAAAGGTTACATATAAACCTATGAACAATGACGGAAAGGCAAAGAGCATCCAGCCCAACCAGTCCGCCCCACACAACTGCGACACCCCTTATACTGAAACATTCTACACTCAACCCCAACTGGAGCCATGTGATTTCCTGGGAGAGGCAAAAATCAGATAAAAACCCAGGCCAATTTAGGGAGAAAAAATCTGGGAAAATTCCTCTCCGACCCATTCAGGTGATCGAAACTAGTCCAGGAGATCACCCTGGCCGTATTCTATTCCCTGCAGTACTTACCATTATATCTGCGCCATCCAACAAAAGGTCATCCAGTCAAATCCCAATTACCAGCTCTAGGTTTGTAACCCTGCAGGTTACTGCACTTTAAGTGCCCATTCAACCATCTTTTAAAAGTGGTGAGGATTCCTGCATCCACCACTCTTCCAGGCAGCGAGTTCCAGATCCCCACAACCCTCTGCGTAAAGAAGCCCCCCTCAAATCCCCTCTAAACCTTCCACCAACCGCCTTAAAACTATGCCCCCTCGTAATAGACCCCTCCACCAATGGAAATAGACCCTTACTATCCACTATATCCGGGCTCCTCAATATTTTGTAAACCTCAATAAGGTCTCCTCTCAACCTCCTCTGTTCCAAGGAGAAGAAACCCAGCCTATCCAATCTGTCCTCATAACTAAGATTCTCCATTCCAGGCAGCATCCTAGTGAATCTCCTCTGCACCCTCTCAAGTGCAATCATGTCCTTCCTATAATACGGCGACCAGAACTGCACGCGGTACTCCAGCTGTGGCCTAACCAAAGTATTACACAATTTAAGCATAACCTCCCTGCTCTTATATTTTATGCCTTGGCCAATAAAGGCAAGCATTCCATATGCCTTCTTAACCACCTTATCCACCTGGCCTGCTACTTTCAGGGATCTGTGGACAAGCACTCAAAGGTCCTTTTGTTCATTTACACTATTAAGTGGCAGTTATGTGTGCAAGCACGAGGTAGGGTATTGTACTTGAACTGTTGTGACTTTAGTCTGTTTATTGTAGCTCCCTGAGTGAGGACACAATGAGGTGAGCTCCCTTTTATACTTGGTTACCTGCAGTGTGCAGGTGACCCTTAGGTCTCCACCAGTAGCACTCTCTGGTGGTACAGGTATGATGGACACAGTGTGAGGATACATTCAGTGGTCTAATGTTACAGTACATACATTATACATACACAACAACACTCCCCCCTAAGTCTTGTGCCATAGACTTTTGCACTGGGTACTCTGGCCCTCGACTTGAATGCCCAAAGCCCTTGCACTTTATCTTTGCTGGGGAATGGCTCTCACCCTGTGGACCCCCAAGTCCTTATTGCCACAACATTGGGAAATGGTCAGCAGTGGACGGTAGGAGGTTGTAGTGAGGGTTGTGTGGTTTCTGGGTGTGAACCATGTTTGACCATGGCTACATACATCCATTTCCTCCCCGCCCCCTCCACAATGCATAGGCCATGTGTGTGGCTCGACATTTGCATTGGCGTGCATGTACAGAGAATAAAGAATCGGATTGGTTAACTCTCTGTTTTAAGGTTCAGCAGTAGTGGAACAAGTACATTTTACAGGTAAGGTACATATGTGGTATTACAGTCTTGCCCCTGGGGTCTGGGTGACAGTGGGTGAGGACGTTTGTTCCAGAGCAACCGGACTGTGCCCCTGCCAGCTGGGTGGGCATGGATTGCTCACCTGGCTGTGTCTCAGGGCCGTAGCTGTTGCTTATTGGTGGGCAGAGCCACAGGAATGTGTGGCCTCCCTGTCCTCCTTTGAGGGCTGCAGGGTCTCTTTGCTGCCCTTCAGCAGTGGTGGGGGTCTGGTCATCCCAGGTCCCGTCGGGAGGGCTGGAGGTTGCTGGCCTCTTGCTCCCGGAGCTGGCCAGGGAGGTAGGGCCGATCTGGGGCAGTGTGCCAGTGGTGGTGCCTGTGCCGTGCATTGATCGCTGGCCCTACAGTAGGTATGCTCCCATTGTGTGTGTGGCCCCCCTCCCTGGAGCATCACATTGGTCCCAGAGGCACAGGCTACATATTCGGGTAGCCCGCTGGTCCTGGGTGCTTCCCACGGGAGGTTGCCTTTGGCTTTGTCAACGTGCATGTAGAACCCGGCATCACATCTCATTTCATCAATAGCATACATGATACATTGGCTCCGACTGCAATCAGCCGACTCAACATCGTTATTTGTCTTTACACTTTTGCATTTGTCAATTACATCACTTTCCTGTGTACTATCAGCATCTAAGGTGCAAGGTTACATTTAGATATCTGCATTTGTTAATTACATCTTTTACATTAGTGTCACCGGCATCGCTGTTCAACGGTACATTTGTATACTTGCATTTGTTAATTATATCTTTATCATTAGTGTCACCGGCATCGCAGTACAAAGAATGGAACTGTCCCTTTAATTGTTCTGGGTTGCCGGTCTCCTTTAAAAGGGCCTCGCAATCTTTATCCCAATCCGGTTTGCTGCTCGGCATCACGTGTTGCTCCCTCAATGCTGCCCCTCGTGGTCTGGTCGCAGCCATCTTGATTTCAGATGTTTCACCTCGTGGTGCGGGCGCCATCTTCTTTCTCTCCACGAGGTAGGCTGCGGTGATCCTTTTCTCCCCAGGTTCTGCCACGGAAGCCGGGAATCTACCTTCTGCGCCGATCTTCCCTCGGAGTCCTGCCACTGGAGCCCGGAAGGTGAGGTCTGGTCGTTTGGGTTGGATCATTCCGCCATTGAGTTGTGCAGTCTGTGTCATCGCCATGCAGTCAAATTGGACGGTAGGATTCTCAGGTGCTGCGATGGATCCAAATTTGGGGCTGCGTAGGACGTCGATCGTCGGGGCCTGGAGGCTTTCCCAGCTCCAACAGATTTGGATTTGTTTCATCCATTTTCTTCCCAGCAGCGTTGGACCATCCCCAGCAACGATCCACAAGGGTAGCTTGTACATCGCGCCGCCATGGGATACCTGGACATCCACGCTGCCAACGACTGGGATGGTGTCCTTTGTGTAAGTGAGCAGCTTGCCCTGGATTGGGAGCATTTCGGGTCGTTCGGCGGGATTGTCCCAGAGTTTCTCGAAGGCCATCATATTCATCTGCGATTGGCTCACCCATGTGTCGACCTCCATCGAGACTGGAACTCCGTTGATTTCTACTTCCATTTTCCAAGGGGAACTCTCGGTGGAGCAAGTATACATTCCATACACCTCTTCCAGGGGCTGAGCTGCTTCATAGACTCTCTCTTTGTCTTCATCAGCGCTGGAGCCCGGGTGATCGACCAACTCTTCAGCGACTTGGTGAGTAAAGTTTCTTCCACACATCCACTGGAGATGAGCTTTAGTGTTACAACCTTTGCAAGTATAGTCCTTGTATCAGCACTGGTGGGCCCTGTGATTTCCTCCACAGCGCCAGCTGTGTGGCGGACTCAGGGTTGCAGGACGCGGGGCAGCAGCCTTGCCTCTGAAAGGCACCATTCGGTTCATTGTACTCTCCGGGTTAGAGTCCTGAGGGTGAGTCATCATCCTCTTGGAATCGCAGGCCGAAATCATGAATGCCTGGCTCACCTTAATTGCCTTCTGCAGGGTGGCCGTAGTGTCCGCAGAGAGCAGCTTGTGGAGGAGGCCCTCGTGGCCGATTCCAATAACAAAGATGTCCCTTTGTGCTTCGGTGAGATGGTCGCCAAAATCACATGGTGCAGCCATTCGTCTCAGGTCTGCAGCATATTTTGCAATTTTTTGGCCTTCGGGCCGCCGGTGGGTGTAAAACTGGTGTCTGGCTGTGAGGATGCTCTCTTTAGTTTTGAGCTGATCCTGTATTATTGTTACGAGCTCTACGTACGTTTTGGTTGTTGTCTTCGCTGGGGCTAGCAGGTCCCTGATGAGGTCATGGACAGTGGGCCCACAACTGCTGAGCAGGATGGCTCTACGCTTATCAGCCAGCGAGGTCGGTGTGTCTCCCGCCAGGTCGTTCGCGATGAAAAAGTGTTCGAGCCTTTCCACAAAGGCGTCCCAATCTTCTCCATCAGCGAATTGTTGAAAGTTGCGTAGGTTAGCCATGCTGCGCGTGGAAATTCGTAATCTCGTCGCCAGTTGTTATGTGTACAAGCACTCTAGTAATGACTCCATGAGGTAGGGTATTGTACTTGAACTGTTGTGACCTTAGTCCGGTTATTGTAGCTCCCTGAGTGAGGACACAATGAGGTAAGCTCCCTTTTATACTTGGTTACCCGCAGTGTGCAGGTGACCGTTAGGTCTCCACCAGTAGCACACTCTGGTGGCACAGGTATGGTGTATACAGTGTGAAGATACATTCTGTGGTCTAAGGTTACAGTACATACATTATACATACACAACAGTGGCCTACCGCTTAATGTGTATACCCTTTCCTTATTAGCCTTCCTAAAGTGCATCACCTCACAATTCTCTGAATTAAATTCCATTTGCCGCTGCTCTGCCCACCTGACCAGTAGATTGATATCCTCCTGCAGCCCATGACTTTCCTCTTCATTACCAACCAACAACCAACAGCCAATTTTAGTGTTGTCTGCAAACTTCTTAATCATATTCCTTATATTCAAATCTAAATCGTTGATATATACCACAAAAAGCAAGGGACCCAGTACTGAGCCCTGTGGAACCCCACTGGAAACATCCTTCCAGTCACAAAAACATCCATCAATCATTACCCTTTGCTTCCTACCTTCAAGCCAATTTTGGATCCAACTTGCCACTTTGCCTTGTATCTCATGGGCTTTAACCTTCATGACCAGTCTACCATGCAGGACCTTATCAAAAGCCTTGCTAAAGTCATGGACAGGAGGCAACTCCAAGCCCTTTTCCCTCCATTTGGGGTCATTCCTGCTGCAACCTTGGGCCCACCTTGAATATTGTGTACAGTTTTGGTCTCCTAATCTGAGGAAGGACATTCGTGCTATTGAGGGAATGCAGCGAAGGTTCACCAGACTGATGCCCAGGATGACAGGTCTGACATATGAAGAGAGACTGGATCGGCTAGGCTTATATTCACTGGAATTTAGAAGAATGAGAGGGGATCTCATAGAAACTTTTAAAATTCTGACGGGATTGGACAGGTTAGATGCAGGAAGAATGTTCCCGATGTTGGGGAAGTCCAGAACCTGGGGTCACAGTCTAAGGATAAGGGGTAAGCCATTTAGGACTGAGATGAGGAGAAACTTCTTCACTCAGAGAGTTGTGAGCCTGTGGAATTCTCTACCACAGAAAGTTGTTGAGGCCAGTTGGTTAGATATATTCAAAGGGAGTTAGATGTGGCTCTTAAAGGGATCAAGGGATATGGAGAGAAAGCAGGAATGGGGTACTGAATTTGCATGATCAGCCATAATCGTATTGAATGGTGATGCAGGCTCGAAGGGCCGAATGGCTTACTCCTGCACCTATTTTCTATGTTTCTTTGTTTCTATCACCATCATTCACACAACAGTCCTGGGGAGATTGCGAGCATGGGTGGGTATGTGGGAGGTGAATGTGTGGGGATACTGGGCTCCACGCCCCCGCCAGTTTTTGTAGCCAGTGGTGGGGAAGAGGGGGGGAAGGAAATACAATTTGGGGTGGTAGACCCCACTGTCCAATTTATTTCCCCCTTTTACCTTCATTTTGGGTGGGATAACGGGGGAGTATCCACTCCATAGTTGCTTAGGCTACAACCGTGTATTGCTCTGAACAATTAGGTTTCAAAATACGCTGCCTATTCAAACTGCTGTCACTTAAATTTGCATTCCAATTTAAAGTTAGTACGATTGTTTACAATGCACTTACAGAACCTCCAAATGTTGCACCACATAACAATACAAACTTATTTATTCCCGAAATGGCTTGTCCTGTCAAGCTAGCAACTGAGCAGAAGCTCTTCCCTGCCAATTAATTTATTTTTGTTGTTGTTAGTTTCCGAGGTGCAGTTGATTATTATTCATTGAAAACTATTAAATCAACAGGAATCACTCCTCACAATTACCTGCCGCAGGGAGTTGTTCGGCTATATTTTACTCCTGACTGACAGCGCTCTTGCTGCTCTGTGCAGAATTTTATCTGGTGCTCCAAATTTCCCCAAGAGTTGCTCCGTTTTTTTTTGGAGCAACTTGATTTTTCTGGAGTATCTTAAACATCCCCATTCTGCACATTCAATTTGCCACAGTGTAAGTGAGTTAGTTAGGATTGTTTTTAGTTTAGTTTTTTTTTCAAAAGGGGACGTTACCAGCCACCTATGCCTGTTTTGGCCATTTAAGCCAGTTTGGACAGCTAATAGTTGCTCCAAACTAACTTAAACCAGCGTATGTGGCCACTTGTGGCCGCACAGTAAACCCTTGCGGAGAGTTAAGAAATCAGCGCAGGTAGTCTCCAAATAACAGTGTTATGATAGGAATGCTAGTTTTTTTTTAAATCCCAAGCAGCGAGACTGGACAGGGTGTAGGTGCTATCAGCCTGATTAAACTGAGTATAGGGTTTTTACAAGAATAAAAATGATCTTATAATGAAGGCTGAAGTATAGGGGCCACTTAAGCAAGGGGAGGGTTTTCTTTGTAAATAATAGATCAAGAGCACCAACGCTCTCGCCTAATGGATTCGTGTGCGGCATAACACCACATTGGATTTTGACTTCTGCAGCACCAAAGAATTGCCCTGACTAGGTTTAGAAATTTAAAACGTTAGACTTAACAAAAAAAGCATGTCAAAATGTAAACTTAAATTTTGGTGTTCAGCATTGCGTAGTGTGACTCTGATAATTAGTAATATTTTAGAATTCTATGCAGTAGTGGGTGAGCCATAAGATACTGTAAAGATAGCTAGATATTAAAGTACTGGAAAATCTTTGAATATTCTTTACCCTCACCCCCCCCCCGGATCAAAACTCTTTCCCCTCCCCCCGATCAAAACTCTTTCCCCTCCCCCTGATCAAAACTCTTCCCCCTGCCCCCCGATCAAAACTCTTTCCCCTCCCCCTGATCAAAACTCTTCCCCTTACCAACCTGTCTCTTGTAGCTCTCAGCGTGGGAAGGCAGTGGCCGGCCTGTGCGGCAGACCAGTCGACCTGGGATAGGGGCGACGAGCGTGGGGTGCGGCTCACAGCCTGCAGGACACGCTGGGAGGGCGAGGAGCTACTGCGCACATAGCTGCCGGCAGTGTTTTTGGCGCAGGGCTGTAGCTCCGCCCCCCCCCCCCCCCACTGCTTTTGCGACGCCACGCCGAGGCCTAGGATGGTACAAGGAGCGGGGAGATTACGGAGCTTCATTTTCGGCGCCATTTTGGGAGCAGAAAGTCGCCGCACTTCAGGTAAGTGCGCCGAAAAAAACGGAGGGGGAAATTTGGGCCCTATACACCAGCGTCTACAACACACTGCAAAAGAGATGCTGAGCACCTCATGACAGAGGTAGTAATTATCGACTCATATTTTAAACAGAATTTTCCTTCCCATTAAAATACTGTGAGCAAGACTTTAGCAGCGAGAGCAGAAGGGCAGAGCGGGCACACACAGGACTGCGCTAAGTGAACAAAGACATTTTGGCAGGCTGTGAAGTTGGATGAATGTGTCTGAACTGGTGAAGCAGGTGGAAGGAGCTCGCTGAAAAGGAAGCTGCTACAATAAATCTTCATCATATTAAAAAGACTGAGATAGGTTAGAACATGAAATGTTCAATTTGCTTTATCTCAAATCCCCCTTGATATGGGTTTCACTTATGAAATAAAACAGGTCTGATCTGCTGCCAGAGCAGATATCGGATTTTCAGAGTTCTTCCTGTATAAAAGAAACATTAAAAGTACAAATGGTGGAGTTCATTGCCGAACGACTTCAAGTGTTCCTCTAGATTGCTCTTCAGAGTCTGAGACTGACAAAAACATCTTGCCTCGTGGTACAGTCAGCATTGCAGACTGTCTCGTTATCTGTGGCCGTATCCTTTTCCAGAGGAGATTTTCCCATATAACTTCTTCAGTGCTACTGAAATGTATTTTTTAAGGAAGTGATCTTATAAAACCTTAAACATTCATTGAGATCCTTCCTCATTCATTCCTCTTTTATTTTGTGGTCGGGATTTTAACTTACCTGGAAATTTAGAAATGATTAAAATAAAAATGTTAACCTTTATTTGCCAATCTGGGGCAATGGAGAAAAATATTTCAAAGTACGAGCTGCTAATTTTCTCCCAGTTTAAATTCAAGAAAGCTGGTGCAGTGACTATGATCAGGAAATTCAAACACGAAAGTATTCCATTATTCTTCATTATTCTTCACAGTGGCATAATATATAACAAAAGCTTTCAAAACAAGGATGGCATCAGCTTCTATTGAAATGTGTTACAATTGTGATGGTTTTACTGAGAACTCAAACAAGGAAAAGGCACTAAGATGTCATTTTTAGTAAACTTGTGAAGGGCAAGGGTTAGTGACGGCTAACAAGATACTGATGGAATAAAAACAGAAAATGCTGGAAACACTCAAACACTGGTCAGGCAGCATCTGAGGAGAGAGAAACAGAGTTAACATTTCAGGTCGATGACCTTTCGTCAGATCTGGAAAAAGTTAGAGATGTAACAGATTTTAAGCAAGTGCAGGGGCAGGGAAAGTGGGGAGGGGAGGAAAGAACAAAAGGGAAGGTCTGTGATAGAGTGGGAACCCGCATGGGTCCTAGCTATGCCTGCCTTTTCGTGGAATATGTGGAACATTCTTTGTTCCAGTTCTACTCAGGAAACCCTCCCTCACCTCTTTTTCCGGTACATTGATGACTGTATCGGTGCCGTTTCCTGCTCTTGCCCTGAACTAGAAAATTTCATTCACTTTGCATCCCATTTCCACCCTTTCCTCACCTTCACATGGTCCACCTTCAACTCTTGCCTTCCCTTCCTTGACTTCTCTGTCTCCATTTCTAGGGATAGGCTTTCAACCAATATCCATTATAAGCCCACTGACTCCCACAGCTACCTGGACTACAATTCCTCTTACCCCACTTCCTGTAAGGGCTCTATTCCATTCTCCCAGTTTCTCCGTCTCCTTCGCATCTGCTCTGACGATGCCACTTTCCACACTAGTGCTTTCGATATATCTTCCCTTAACCTCAACCGAGGAATTCCATCTACCATGGTTCACATGGCCCTCGACCAGGTCCGTTCTATTTCCCGCATTTCTGCTCTCACCCCTTCCCCTCCTCCCAGAACCACGATAGGGTTCCCTTTGTCCTCACCATTCACCGCACCAGCCTCCACATTCAATGGATCATCCTCCACCATTTCTGCCACCTCCAGCGTGATCCCACCACCAATCACATTTTCCTTTCCCCTCCCCTCTGTGTTCTGAATGGACTGCTCCCTCCGTGACATCCTGGTCCATTCCTCAATCACCCTCAACACCCCCTTCCCTTTCCACGGCACCTTCCCGTGCAAGCGCAGGAGATGCAACACATGCCAATGTCCAGGGCCCCAAATACTCCTTCCAGGTGAAATAACGCTTTACTTATACTTCTGGTTTAATATACTATATTCGCTGCTCACGATGCGGTCTCCTCTACATTGGGGAGACAAAACGCAGATCAGGTGACTGCTTTGCGGAACACCTCTGTTCAGTCCGTAAGCGTGACCCCGAGCTTCCGGTCGCCTGTCACTTTAATTCTCCGCTCCGCTCCCACTCTGACCTCTCCGTTCCCAGACTCTTACATTGAGCTTCGCTGGAATAGTGTAAGCTCAAGGAACAGCACCTCATCAGCCTGAAACATTGACTGTTTCCCTGTCCACAGATGCTGCCTGACCTGCTGAGTATTTCCAGCATTGTTTGTTTTTATTTCAGATTTCCAGCATCCGGAGTATTTTACTTAAGATAATGATGGACTTGACATCATCAGAGCGCGATCTGTAGATTTACTTCTCGCCTGCTCAATAGAGCTTATTATGATTACAATCCGCAGGAAAGCAGCGGGATTAGTGGGGATAAGTCACAGCACCCAGTTTAATTGCCCGCCCGCCCAATTTCTGTCGGGCGAATGGGGTTAAGATCGGCTCTATAGTTTTTGTTGAATACAACTACACTTAGCCCAGATTTGAGAACTAACAACTGTCTCAAAATCTGTGGTCCAGACCAGAATGATACCAAACAGAGGACTATTGGTACCTGGATCTTACTAATCACCTGGGCATCAAATACATGGAGCATTTGTTCAGTCCAGCTTATCTGTTGCAATTCATCTAAACTCATAAACAAGTGATAGATATCAAAGTGTATGAAAACTTCCACATATACAACGTTTTATATGTCTCCAATTTTCTCCCCTTGCTCCCTCCTCGTCTGAAGGTGATGACTTATATTGCGTCTTAGTTTTGTGAACAAAGGCTTGCTTCAGTACTTTTCCCAAGTAATCTCATCATATGTGGGGCAGACTATTGCAACAGAGGGCATTATCACAGCTAACCTGATGCTATGTTCACCCGATGCATACACTTTTCAGCAGGGATCATTGGACAGTGTCCAGATTTTGGCTCCCCAGGTTGAACCAGTTCGTTTGCTGATCAAGTTCTATCTTGTCGTTATTGTCAGTGAAATCTTATTAGGGTGAAAGTCAAGGTATGGCCCAATGTAACATCTAGATTATACAGGCTTTGGGTAATGGTCTGGCTTGTGCCCATTCAGGAAGATGTTGAGATATTTGTTGGCCTTTTTGTGGTTTAAACTGTCTTATTAGCACTTGGATTACATCTCCATCTTTTGCAATAGTGGTCCATCTCTCTCATGTCAACATTCAGACTTCTTGTAGGTGACTGAAGTCCTGATCCTATAATGCCGGACAGATGTCGACACTAAGAAACTCTGGGCTTGTGTTATTAGCAGAGTAGTGCTCCCTGGGGCGGCTTAGCTCTTCTCACACAGCTGAACCTTCCCCTCCAAGTTACACAACATCCTGACTTGGGCATCTATCGCTGTTCCTTTATTGTCACTGGATCAAAATCCTGGAATTCCCGACCTGACATCATCGTGGGAGCACCATCACCACAAGGACTGCAGCAGTTCAAGAAGGCCCATTATCACCTGCTCAGGGCAAATAAGGATGGGGAATTAGTGCATCTTTTGCCAGCATCAGCCACACCCTGAGAACAAAATAAAAACATTACTAACTGCAATTGATTGCTAATTGTTTTGCTAAATGTATTTTTCTGATATTTTAACAGTCTAAGGTACTACCGAAGATCATTACATGGGTTATTATGGTGGAGAAAGACAAAATTATATTGGCAAACAAGAAACCCTATTATTAATCATTTATATTGCAGCTCAAACAGCATCTAAGAATAAACATATAAATCAATAGTAGCTGCAGAGGTGAAGGAAATAATCCGCTGTGAGAACCACTGCATGTTTTATAAGCTGAGATGCTCTAACTATATAAACTATTTCCAGTGTTCTCTCTTCATACTGTGCCGTGGCATCTACTGGACATACCCAGTGGTGATCACAACTCTGAAGCAGCAGATGTAAAATCTAGACACAAGAGCTGAGTAACTCAATCGGGCACGTGGGGTGGGGAAGTGGGGGCAGCACAAGCCTGTTCACATGGTTGCAGGTACCGCGGGAAGTTGGTGCTGGGATTGGTCCTTTTAATGGGACAGTCGTGTAACGGGTGCTACCCGTGCTGCTTATTGGCTGTGTACTTGTTTGTGGGGGCGGGAAACTGAGCATCGGCATTTAAAGGCAGCCAGCGACTCTTAAAGGGGAAGCACACTTTGGCGGAAGGCAGCAGGCATCCTTCATAAAAGTACAAAATAGCTGCAGGAGGTGCAGAGTGGGCACCCAGGTTCTCCGTGTATTGTTGGGAGGCCTTGGGCTGTTGGCAAGAGGAAGGAGATCATGTTCCACCCGGTGTGGGGTGGGGGCGGCGGGGGCTGTGGGCAGAAAGCTCTCAAGGCAGCAGCTGAGAAGACAGATTGAAGATGTGTATGAAGAAGTTAATGCCAGGACCTTAGCTCCCAGGACATGGCTGCAGTGCTGCAAAAAGTTCAGTGACTTCGCCAGCGTTGTCAAGGTGTGCAATCTTTCCCTCACCTGAACCATTCTCTCCTGCAACCTCACTACTCGCAACACTTGCCTTCTCCGCTTCATTTCACTCTCCTACAATCACTGCACCACACCACTACATCCCCTTCCCCTCCTACTCACACATGCTGTACCTCCGACTCTCAACACGATTGCAACCATCACTTCTCCACACTTCACTCCTTGCACGTGACATCTGCACTATTCAACCATGACAGGAGCTTTCACAAAACAGCTCATAAGGCTGTCACACATACACACCTTTCTTGCAAGAGTAGGTCGCGCACAACATGAGGCAGCGAAGGTGATTGGAGAAGCCAGATGCTGCCTGTACATTCTCTCCCCACTTGAGCCAGACATGATAGACATTTTGGACAGCGGGCGAATTGCTGGAGGAGGTTTCGCTCAGGTCGTCTTCACATCATATGCTTCTTTTCCCTTCTCACTTCTATCTGCACACACTGCCTGACAAACTGTAGCTACTCTCAGTAGCCACTCATTTCTCTCTGCTCACCCTTTGCACTGAATGCTACACATGTCCCTCGCTTTCATTTCAGTTGCTGAGAATGTGGAGGCCTCAGTGACCTCCAGGAAGTGGGGGCCAGCCTTCCTGAAGAAGCAGCATCACTTGATCTGACACGAGCAAGCAGCAGCTCAGAGACTGGCTCTAATATGTCCTTACTATACAGTATAAATGCACACGAGGCCCATACTTACATAAGAACATAAGAATTAGGAACAGGAGTAGGCCATCTAGCCCCTCGTGCCTGCTCCGCCATTCAAAAGGATCATGGCTGATCTGGCCGTGGACTCAGCTCCACTTACCCGCCCGCTCCCCATACCCCTTAATTCCCTTATTGGTTAAAAATTTATCTATCTGTAATTTGAATACATTCAATGAGCTAGCCTCAACTGCTTCCCTGGGCAGAGAATTCCACAGAAATTCCTTCTCAACTCGGTTTTAAATTGGCTCCCCTGTATTTTGAGGCTGTGCCCCCTAGTTCTAGTCTCCCCGACTAGTGGAAACAACCTCTCTGCCTCTATCTTGTCTATCCTTTTCATTATTTTAAATGTTTCTATAAGATCATCCCTCATCCTTTTGAACTCCAACGAGTAAAGACCCAGTCTACTCAATTTATCATCATAAGGTAACCCCCTCATCTCCGGAATCAGCCTAGTGAATCGTCTCTGTACCCCTTTCAAAGCTAGTATATCCTTCCTTAAGTAAGGTGACCAAAACTGCACGCAGTACTCCAGGTGCGGCCTCACCAATACCCTGTACAGTTGCAGCAGGACCTCCCTGCTTTTGTACTCCATCCCTCTTGCAATGAAGGCCAACATTCCATTCGCCTTCCTGATTACCGGCTGCACCTGCAAACTAACTTTTTGGGATTCATGCACAAGGACCCCCAGGTCCCTCTGCACCGCAGCATGTTGTAATTTCTCCCCATTCAAATAATATTCCCTTTTACTGTTTTCTTTTCCAAGTTGATTGACCTCACATTTTCCGACATTGTATTCCATCTGCCAAACCTTAGCCCATTCGCTTAACCTATCTAAATCTCTTTGCAGCCTCTCTGTGTCCTCTACACAACCTGATTCCCCACTAATCTTTGTGTCATCTGCAAATTTTGTTACACTACACTCTGTCCCCTCCTCCAGGTCATCTATGTATATTGTAAACAGTTGTGGTCCCAGCACCGATCCCTGTGGCACACCACTAACCACCGATTTCCAACCTGAAAAGCACCCATTTATCCCGACTCTCTGCTTTCTGTTCGCCAGCTAATTCTCTATCCATGCTAATACATTTCCACTGACTCCGCGTACCTTTATCTTCTGCAGTAACCTTTTGTGTGGCACCTTATCGAATGCCTTTTGGAAATCTAAATACATCACATCTGTCGGTACACCTCTATCCACCATGCTCGTTATATCTTCAAAGTATTCCAGTAAATTAGTTAAACATGATTTTCCCTTCATGAATCCATGTTGCGTCTGCTTGATTGCACTATTCCTATCTAGATGTCCCGCTATCTCTTCCTTAATGATAGCTTCAAGCATTTTCCCCACTACAGATGTACTTGAGAGAAGATCACTCTGTGACCAGTTATCTTTATTACCAAGACTTCAAGCGACAGACGGTGGGTGGAGCTTCCCCTTTTATACCTGAAAGTCCAGGGTAGGAGTGTCTCCCACAAGTTCGCCCCCTGTGGTCAGTGTTCTCAAGGTGCACAACTTGGGTCAGCTTATACATGGGTTACAATGACAGTTGAATACATGACATCACCTCCCCCTCCAAAGTCTTATTGGGATCACAGGTTATGTCTCTCTGATGGTTTATGCTCCCTTGTAGAGCGCCTGAGTTGGGGCTCCGGTTGTTGGGCGCTAGCCTGAGTGTCTGCTGTTTGTGGTGCCTCAGGCCTGTCAGGACTGCCCACAGTGACTGGGCTCTCCTCCACTTGGTTCCGGTGTTCGGTCACCTGTGGTGGAGTAAACTCTACATCGTGTTCTTCCTCTGCTTCTTCTATGGGGTTGCTGAACTTCCTTTTAGTTTGATCCACGTGTTTGCGGTAGATTTGTCCATTGGTAAATTTAACTACCAAAACCCTTTTCCCCTCTTTGGCAATCACAGTGCCTGCAAGCCATTTGGGCCCTGCAGCATAATTAAGGACAAAAACAGGATCATTGACATCAATACATCGCGCCCTCGCACTCCTGTCATGATAGTCACATTGTGACTGATGCCTGCTCTCAACAATTTCTTTCATAGTCGGATGTATAAGGGATAACCTGGTTTTGAGCATTCTTTTCATTAGCAGCTCTGTGGGTGGGACCCCTGTGAGCGAGTGTGGTCGGGATCTATTGGCCAACAGGAGGAGTGATAAGCGGCTTTGTAGGGAATCCCCTTGGATTCTGAGCATCCCCTGTTTGATTATCTGCACTGCTCGTTCTGCCTGGCCGTTCTGACATGGTTGATTCCATTGCCTGCCATGAAGTCCTGGAATTCAGTGCTTGTGAAGCATGGGCCATTGTTGCTGACCAAGACGTCTGGTAGACCATGGGCGGCGAATATTGCCCGTAGACTTTCTACCGTAGCAGAGGATGTGCTTGAATTTAAAATGGCATACTCAATCCATTTGGAGTAGACATCTGCTACAACCAAAAACATTTTTCCCATGAAAGGACCTGCTTGGTCCACATGGATGCGTGACCATGACTTAGTGGGCCAGGACCAGGGGCTAAGGGGGGCTTCCCTGGGTGCGTTGCCCAGCTGAGCACACATGTTGCACCTGCGAACACAAAATTCCAGGTCTGCATCTATCCCTGGCCACCAAACGTGTGACCTGGCAATTGCCTTCATCATGACAATGCCCGGGTGCTCATTGTGAAGTTCTCTGATAAACACCTCTCTGCCCTTCTGTGGGAAGGACTACTCGGTTTCCCCACAGTGGGCAATCGGCCTGAATCGAGAGTTCATCCTTGCGCCTATCAAACGGTTTAAACTCCTCAGGGTATGCCCCGTACATGGCTGTCCAGTCCCCATTCAGGACACATTTCTTAACTAAAGACAGTAGCGGGTCTTTATTTGTCCCGACTTTAACCTGACGGGTTGTCACAGGTGAGCCTTAGATTTCGAAAGCTTCAACAGTCATGACCATTTTAGCATCGTGCTCAGTTGCCCCCTCAGTGGTGGCTAGTGGTAGCCTGCAGAATGCATCGGCACAGTTTTCAGTGCCCGGTCTGTGCCGAATTGTGTAGTCATAGACGGCTAACGTAAGTGCCCACCTCTGTATGCGGGCCGATGCATTAGCATTTATGCCCTTTTTGTCGGCCAAAAGGGACCTTATGGGTTTGTGATCTGTCTCCACCTCAAATTTCCTGCCAAACAGGTACTGGTGCATTTATTTTACTGCATATACATATGCTAGCACTTCCTTTTCTACCATCCTGTAGCTCCTTTCTACCCAGGACAGACTTCTGGAAGCATAAGCTACCGGCTGTAACTGACCATTGGCATTCACATGCTGCAACACACACCCGACCTCATAGGACGACGCATCACATGTTAAAACTAGTTTCTTACACGGGTCATATAACGTTAACAGTTTGTTGGAGCATAACAAATTGCGTGCTCTATCAAAAGCCCTTTCCTGGCTGTTTCCCCAGACTCAATCGCGACCTTTGCATCGGAGCACGTGTAACGGCTCTAACAGTGTGCTCAATTTGGGAAGAAAGTTGCCAAAATAGTTCAGGAGCCCCAGGAACAAACACAGCTCCATCGTGTTACGGGGTCTGGATGCTCTCTGGATCGCTTCCGTTTTGGATGCAGTAGGTCTGATCCCATCTGCTGCTACCCTCCTCCCCAGGAATTCTACCTCTGGAGCTAGGAAGACGCACTTCGCCTTTTTCAGTCGCAGCCCTACCCGGTCCAGTCTGCGTAGCACCTCCTCCAGATTGTGGAGGTGTTCTTCAGTATTGTGACCCGTGATGAGGATGTCGTCTTGAAAAACCACCGTCTTTGGAATCGACTTGAGGAAGCTTTCCATATTTCGCTGAAAGATCGCGGCGGCTGAAAGAATCCCGAACGGACATCTGTTATCAGTGGCGTCCTGGTATATAAACTGTATATGTGCTCCACATGAACTCGCTGAACTTCAGTTTCCAGCGATTTCCCCCCGTATTCATTTGGCCTCGTAGGCTTACCTCGGGCCCGTCCTCCTCGTACATCAACCTGGCTGCAGGCTTCCTGCACATACGCGCCAAGTGACCACTGATGTCACAGTTTTTGCAGGTATATTGCTGATACCTGCAAGCTCTGGCTGAGTGTTTGCCTCCACACCTCCAGCATGAGCTAGAGGCCTCATTATTGGAAACAAAAGGTCCATTACCAGTCGATCGTCTCTGACTGTCTCTGCAACTGTCCTTAAATGCACCATTAACAGGTGTTGATGGCCCCATTACTGGCCGCATTGTCCATTGCGATGGTATGAATTGCCGTTCAGCTAGCCATTGTCTCTGTTGAATTCCCCCTTTGGGTTCGACTGCATGCTGGGGCATGTCTGATTGCCCTTGTCTGCCTAGAGAACTGTATGTCACGTTAACAATGTTGACTATCTGGTCGTTTGCCGCATTTGAGCCAAGATTTTTGCCATAAATCATTCTGGTCTCTTCCTCCCCTGAGATAATTGTCTGGGCTATGATAGCCACCGCTTCCAAGGTCAAGTCTTTGGTCTCAATCAGTTTCCTGAAAACCCCAGCGTGCCCGATGCCCTCAGAAAAAAAGTCTTGCTCTGCATGCATCTGGGAAATTACATAGGCTCACCAGTCGCCGGAAATTTGCCACGAAGTCTGGAACGCTTTGCCCTTCTCGCTGCCGGTGCGTGTAAAACTGGTGTCTCACCATGTGCATGCTGCTTTCTGGTTTAAAGTGTTCCCCGATCAACTTACTGAGCTCTTCAAACGCCTTGTCCGCCGGCTTCTCTGGCGCTAGAAGGTCCTTCATCAGGGAGTACGTTCTGGATCCACAAATCGTCAGGAGATGAGCCCTGCGTTTGTTGGCCGAATCCTGTCCCAACCATTCCTTAGTGACAAAACTTTGCAGTAGTCTCTCAATAAAGTCGTCCCAATCATCACCAACACAGTACCTCTCTTCTGTGCTGCTAGTGGCCATACTCGCGTGGTTTAAATCTCAGTTTCTCATCGCCAATAATATGTCCTTACTATACAGTATAAATGCACACGAGGCCCATACTTGAGAGAAGATCACTGTGTGACCAGTTACCTTTATTACCAAGACCTCAAGTGACAGACAGTGGGTGGAGCTTCCCCTTTTAGACCGGAAAGTTCAGGTTAGGAGTGTCTCCCACAAGTTCGCCCCCTGTGGTCAGTGTTCTCAAGGTGTACAACTTAGGTCAGCTTATACATGGGTTACAATGATAGTTGAATACATGACAGGCTCCATGTGTACTTTAGAGATTCACATGGTGGATCGCAAGTCACCAGTGTGTGGGAGGTAGGGTAGGGGCATAGGACACTACAGGTGTCAGCTCACCACAAGGCGGGATTGTATCCTAGCCCGGCCGTAGAGGACTCAGATGCTGACTTCGAGAGTCCAATGAAGGTGGACGGGCTTACAGCTGGAAATGCTAAGGGCTCTGGGCACCTGCCAATGCATTTGTGCTCACAATGGCTAAGTACATGGAGGAGTCCAACTCCAAGTTGTGCTGGGGGCTTTGCGTAGAGCAAGGAGACCATTCTGCCCAACATGGAACCAGTGGTCAGCTTCATGAGCGTAGCAGTGGAGACCTTTGCTAACCCCAGGAGAGTGGCCTTGGCTCTATGGGAGAGGCACCTGATGCCCTCTCTCAGAATGACCATGCGTGCGCCCCTCCCACCCACTCCGCAGTATCCTTGTCAGTGGGTGCCAACGATCGTTGGGCTGTAGTACAAAGAGTAGAATTGGGCAGAGGATCGCATGCCTAGAACGGAGCCTGCTCAATTTCCCAACTATTCATTTAAATTAATTTGTGTGAGCTCCATAACACATCCACAGGTTTCCCTGCCTAGATTCCCCCTATGTACTGTGCCCAGAAAATCATTTCGGTCCAAATATGATAAGAGGAAAATATGCCTTGATATGTTCAGGCTTCCAGATAGCTGAAATTAAATGTTTTGATTAAGTCACGCTAAATTAATTGGATATTTAATTGGTGATTTGACTTCTTTTATTCATGCCTCTCTTTAATTCCTCTTCCCTCAGCTGCAGTTCTGGTCCTGTCTTGTTCTGGCTGGTTATTTTGCTGCAGCATTCTCTTCCTCTGCATTAAGATTTTTTCCTCTCCATTGGCTTTATTTCAATCTCAGACCGACACCTTTTCCTCACTCCTGCTCCTCTTACTGTTCACCCTATTCTTTCTTCTGTAGTCTGAGCTCGTCTCCTGGCTGTCTTCTCTTCTTTCATCCCACAGTCATTGCTCTGCCGCATGGCGGGAGAGGGAGCAGGGATTGGGCTGCCACATGGGAAAGGTGAAGAAGAACAGTGCAGGCGGCAGTGGAGCGGTCAGAGCCCCAGCCTGTGGGCAGTATGAACCTGGAACTTTGTAAGTGACCATGGCCATTATGATTCGCAGTCTCCTTTGTCACTGTGGGTAGGGACACAGCAATACTTATAACATAGCTTTCCTACACCACGTAATGCTGGCAATTCAAGGTTGGATTGGACCCAATATGTGCCTAAATCTGGCTTCAGTCTTCACTGTAAGCTTCATTTACATAGACTGACTCGCTATCAACTCTGGCAAAAGTTTCATTTCGGAAGCAAATCAGAGGTTGCTCACGGTCACCTACACCTTCAATCTGCTCCTCCCATCACATTCTCTCCCCCAGCTTTCTGTGTGCTGTCCTTTTTATCACTCTCCATTCTGTCTGGTCGATGGTCATTTGTCACATAGCGGATCAATTTAAGGTTCATTAGATTTGTGAAGTTAGCTCACTGACAATGAGCACTGCAAATAAAGACCTTCTCATAATCTTCAAGGGCATTTTGTTTAAAGGGACATCTCTCATCAACATAATGTACAAGTCACCATGCCACTCACAGGCCTGTAACATTGCCTTCTCTCCCTCTGAAGGACACACTGGCATACGGCTAGTGCCCCAGAAGGACAATGGGGAAATGGGAGAGGAGCACCATTACTGAATACTCCGAGTGTGCGGCAAACAGAAGCACTAATAGGCAGATGCTCAGGAGAGCCTGTAAGAGAGTGTTTTGTTGGAACGAGTTTGCAAGAGAAGTCTTCTTGGCAGGCAAAATGTGTTGAGTAAAGAAGATGTTTGAGTATTTGGAGAGGTTGCCTTTTGCAGAAGTGAGTTTCCATGGCACCTCGATGCTGAAAAAGAAGCAACGTAATATGTAAGTAGGTGAGTGCGGATGTATATTGGGATCAGAGCCTTGATTTCCCTTGGCCTGTCTTGTAAGCACAATGAAGCTCTTTCTGCATTTGACAAGGCTCATCATACTTAGTGTCCCCATCAACAATGCCCTTACATTCACCCGCTGGTTCTTAAAGTAGAAATGTCAATGTGTGCACTGCTAAGCAAGTTCTTCTGGCTGTCACATCATAAGAGATGCCTTGTAGGAAGAGGCCAGGCAGCCCGATGACTGCTTGGACAATTCCAGATCAACAGCTACTGCCATGTCCTCACCAACTTTGTCCTGGCACCTTACCTGTGCAAGCACCAGCTGAGAGACACGCACTTGTGAGAAAATAATTATACCTTTGGAAAGGTTGTCACTGGGTGAGTCACTCAGCACTAGTGAGAATCTGGAGGTGTAAGAGAGGGAGAATGCTGTTCCTCTACAGACGGGGGAGTAATGATCGTCTTTGACTGAGGAGCCTAGGGACACAGATCTCAGGAGCCCAGTCTTCAAACGAACAATAACTCCTGAGCATGGCTGGGAGGGAGGCAGTGGAGCGTTCCCATGCAGCTGCTTGCGATGATGGACATTTGGGGAAGTCCATTACCTGCAGCTGCAACACATTGCACAAACTTTCTCATGACCTGCGGAATAGCCTAGAGTCTCTGACAGCCAACGTGCTTTCTGCAGCATCAACAGCCACAACAGTTTGCCTTTATGTCGGGCCTTCAGGTGGGAAAATGTCCCAAGGCACTTTACAGAAGCATATTCAGACAGAAATTGATACCGAGCCAAAGAAGGAGATTTAAATGGGGTGACTACAAGCCAATGTTCTCTTTAAGTTGCCATGTGGCCCCAAAATAAATGACAGGGAACATTGCTAAAAGCTTGGACATAGAGATAGGTTTTAATTAGGGACTTAAGGGATGAGAGAAGTGGAGAGGTTTAGGGAGGGGGTTCCAGAGCTGAGGGTCTTGATGGCCGAAGGCATGGCCACCAACATTGGGGTGAAGGGAGTGAGTGACGTGTACAAGGCCAGAGTTGGATATAGGGGTGGTAATTATGTCAGGCAGGTTTGGGGAAGAAATGGAGGGAAATGGGGTGGAGTTGGCCATGCTCTTTGACCTCTTCTAACTGTGGCTGAGAGATCTTCCGGCATTTTTTTATGAGGAGAATAGAGGTGCAGTTTTTTGTGACAGATTTAGTCTTTAATAATACAATTTATTCTGTTTACTGCCCAAACTTCACTCCAAAAAAAGAGGCTAATTTAATTGGAAATCCAGGTTGTATTGTACTCTGAAATGGTCTAGTAAGAAATTCAATTGTAAAAACACACTCAAGAAGAAGTCCCATGGCCACCTTCTCAGGGCAACTGGGGATGTGAAAAGTATAAACACAGTTAAACAAAAAGGTGCAGCCAACATATGGATCACAGGGAATGGTTGATTATATTTTAGTGCCAATTCGCAGTCCTGTTATTACAGCCATCAATAATATTCAGAGAAACCAAAATGTGTTTCCTGGCAACTACATGAAATACTTTCAGTCAATCATCTATGAGAAATCACAACGGGAGGGATGGATGTTGGCTATTGCTTTTCATTCTTTCTCTCTTCTGTCTGTCATTTTTCTCTCCGACTCTTTTCGTTCTCTCACTGAGTCTCTTCTTCCTCTGAGTTTCCTTTTGCTCATAACTATCTCCTTCATCTCGCCGTTGTTTATATTGTCTCTTTTCTTTTTCTACGTCTGGAGGAGAAATTCGGCTTGCGCCCAAAATGGCAAAGTTTGCAAAGCACAGGGCAAGCTACAATTTCTTTAGAATATATGATCTGGAGTGTATGGCAGAGCCTCTCTTGAATTATTAAGTGAAAGTACCCTAATGATCTTCTCAAATGACAACTCTGGTTGAGACATGGTCCTCATTGTGATGTTCCTCAGCTGCTCTTCTTGCAAGCCTCATGATATTGGGCCTCATGCTATACCTGGTTAGAAAGAAGGGCGCATTTAGGGAAGCAGAGTATGAGGGAAGAGTAGGATGGCTTATACCCACCATTGAGTTGCTTGCCTAAAGAGGACAATTATCCATGGTAAAAAGTGGTGCGCCTTATCACCCACACCCAACTTGACTATCTTCCTGGAATAGCTCATGGGTGCAGAATCCCTGAGGATGAATACATCATGGCAAGTTTCAGCAAATCTAGCATTCACATGAAAGATTATTTGCATTTGGTGACGCACAATCTGGACATTCTAGATTTGTTTCCTTTAAGAAAGTTTGCTGGCATGTCTGGGCTCTTTGGCACGTAGGTTCTGCAAATGTGCCCCCACACCATTAAGGCCCCCTTCTCTTGGCCTGTTCCTCACAAGGAAACTGCAATTAGGAGAGTGGACCCAGGGGTGGGTCTCTGCATACTGCAACCTCATTCAGGATCTGGTGCAGTACTGGAGGTTGGGTACAGTTCTTTTCTTGATCAACCTCCTTTTGCAGGGAGCTGAAGGGGATATATCTGGGCTTTGTGGGGAGCCTGTGGAACCACCCTCCGCTGCCCACAATACCAGATAGGCACCCGATTTCCTAGCTACATGGGGTAGGTTGGCACTGGAGCTATGCATGCAGTGGTGCTTGCACACGCCTGCCCAATACAAATTAGATGCCCTCCCACCGACTCTCAAATTTCAGCGAGTTGAGCACTGAAGGGTGCGATCACGTCCCGTGGATTTTCAGGCGTCAATATTTTTAGTTTTCTCTTTTACAGAACATCATTGAAGCACACAGCACAGAAAAAGGCCCTTTGGCCCATCGTGCCTGTGCCGGCTCTTTGAAAGAGTTGTCCCATTAGTTCCATTCACTCCCTGCTCTTTCCCCATAGTCCTGTAAATCTTTTCCCTTCAAGTATTTATCCAACTCCCTTTTTAAAGTTATTATTGAATCGGCTTCAGACGGTGTACTCCAGATCGTAACAACTCACTGCATAAATCTGTTTGCCCCTCACGTCGTCTCTGGCTTAGCTAAAATCTGAGTCCTCTGGTTACTAACCCTTCTGCCACTGGAAACAGCTTAGCCTTATTTACTCTATCAAAACCCTTCATGATTTTGAATATCTCTATTAAATCTCCCTTTCTCTGCTCTAAAGATAACAACTCCAGTTTCTCCAGTCTCTCCATGTAACTGAAATCTTTGATCACTGATACCTTTCTAATAAATCTCCTCTGTCCCCTCTCCACAGCCTTGACACCTTCCTAAAGTGTGGTGCCCAGAATTGGCCACAATACTCACTAAATCCATGTGTTTCCATTTTTTTAAAATGGATACCCAACCATGGAAGTACTGAGGAAATTCATTCATTGTCAGTTGTGTTTAAATCTATAGCTATGTAGTTCTTGAGGGAAAAGGATATTCAACTGTCCGTGCTAGGAGGGGGTCAGCTGAGCTATGGTTTTAAAGGAGGGTTCAGCTGCATTTTTGAGAGATTGTTAAAACAATCTCTCAAAGAAACTTACCACAGAAAGGTCATATTGCCAATTTGAAACAAATTTCACAGCACAAATCACCTGTCATGTTATATTCTCAATCCTCATTTTCACTCAAAAGTATTAAATTACAAGACTATTCAGATGGAAAGATGAATAAAGCAGTACAAATCTCCAGTTTATACACTCTGACACAAGGAGCTACAATTCTACATTTTAGAGGTCGGTGACCATATAATAGCACATTCTAAGTTCAAGTCTTTTCCTCTTTTCCTCTCATCATATGTCCATTGTCTTGGTTGCCCTCTGCTTTCTCCCACCAAGATACTTGTTTGGCCATCTGTCAGAGAAGCTACCATGAATGTGTACAGGCCCTCACTTTCCCTTACATTTTATAAACCACTTTTCCATGCAGGACATATCCAATGGCATATTGCACCAGTGTTGCTGAGATACCTTTAAAAAAATATTCTTCCCATGCTGTTCTTTTGGCAAGCTGCTTTGACAGCAAAATCAGCCATTTTGGGGCTTTAATTCTGAAAATAAAATTGGAAGAAGTAACTGCAATGTTTGCATTGGCAATTTTAATGCAAAATAGTTGTCAAATGTAAATTTGCACCTGTGATATAATTGTGCTTTGGAGAAATGGAATTGTGTTCCAGGCTCAATTATATAAATGCATCTTTATTCATAACATTTTATGCATTCAATCATAGTTTTAGTATTGGTTTGTGAAGGAATGAATGATACATTAGCTTGTTGAAGTTTGCTATTCTTAATAAGATACCCAGAAAACACGCTAGAAATCGTTTTATAATAAAGCCAATACAGGGGGTCAGTTCATTATTTACAACCTAGCCTGACAACTGCAAAGGAGAACATTCTTGAAAACTGGGCAAATCCTGGGCTAAAAAAGGACTTATAATGGACATAGATTCTAAACTGTTGCAACTTAGTATAAAAAATAGGTTCATGAATGTACTGAGAAAGAAAATTCCAATCACAATTATTTCACTTTTGTCAATTAAATCAAGTACAAAAGGAGAGAAAGATTATTCTTGTTGGTAAAGATTAAGCCAGTCCATTTTCTATCCTGTGTTTTACTTCATTGTTAATGTTTTTTTTAAACAGTTTTACCTTCTTCATATATCTGCACCAAAAGGAAATGATTGCACTATCTAATCTGATGCACCGTGACAAACTGTAGTAGATGTTACCTGGTAACAGGGAGTACACTTTTACCGTCACAATTTAATCAAACTACACATCACATTTAGACAAAGTCATTTCCAAATGGACTCCAAATTCAGCTTGAGAGGTAGAATGGAAGTCTCCTCTCTATAATGGTTGCTAAAGAGTCCTACACAAAATATGTTTGGACAGCTTCAATCAACTTCTTATTGCATAGGATTTTGCAGGAAAAAATTGTCAATTGTGTTCTGAATCTGTTGATCTCACTCAAACTAGCTTTCAAGATGGTGTGGGAAATGGAATTGCCAGGTACTGACGTAGTAATAGGTCCTTCTATTGAGCTTAAGTGTAAAAGGAACTATGTCTGCCTCAAGAGTGATTGATACTTGACATTAGGTGCAAGAAAGTGCTCAATACTGTTATACCTCATCTTTCCCCATAAATATATATCTTATTTTAAAGACAGGCATCATTGATCATAAACAGTTTACTGTTCTCATCACCTCTGGGAATAGTTTCTGGTACTAACATTGCCATGAAATTTCAGCAGATTCTCAGGTGCTTAGCTGCACTGATGTGAGAAATGAAACCTTCACATTTTGAGATTTTGCTATTATTTCATACAGATAGATGCAGACATACATATAGATAGATACATGCAGATAAACACATACATACAGATAGATAAGTACATGCAGATAAATGTAGACATACAGATTCGATAGGTACATACAGATAAATGCAGACATCCTTACAGATAGATAAGTACATGCAGATAAATGTAGACATACAGATTCGATAGGTACATACAGATAAATGCAGACATCCTTACAGATAGATACATACAAAAACAAAATACTGCGGATACTGGAAATTTGAAACAAAAACAGAAAATGCTGGAAATACTCAGCAGGTCAGGCAGCATCTCTTCTTGTAGGAGTAGGGCTTTTGGTTACTTTAGTAATGTTTCACCCGTTGTAAACCAGGAATAGATTGTAGAGTGGAAAACTTTTGAATCTTCGG
Source organism: Pristiophorus japonicus (assembly GCF_044704955.1). NCBI lineage: Eukaryota > Metazoa > Chordata > Chondrichthyes > Pristiophoridae > Pristiophorus > Pristiophorus japonicus. The sequence goes on along the minus strand of NC_091991.1, from coordinate 136,796,198 downwards.
TTTCTTCTTGAGTAGTTTTCTTCCTTAGGATTTGTCGATCACGGTGGTTCGATGTTACCACGTTGGCTGCGGTCAGTTTGTTGCTGCGATGAGTTGGTGATGTCCAAAGTCACTGGGAACTGCTTTTCTCTGCCCTTTTGGTGATGTCCAAAGTCACTGGGAACTGCTTTTCTCTGCCCTTTTGATGATGTTCTTCCTTCTTCTCCGATGGCAGAACAGTGTAACCAGGAGTGCTGTCGAGGCCGAAGACGCCGAGGCTCAGAAAGCTCAGAAGGCTATTTAGTGAGCTCCTTAGAAGGCTGATTAACCCGTAAAACGCAGCCTCAATTATACTTTAAGAGCCTTTCTAATCTGCGCGCCAAATCAAACCCGATTCTCTGTCTTAGTTTTGGCGGGCTTGGTAATTCTTTGTTGGATTTTGGTGGACTCGTTAATGGTAACTTGTTTAGGATGTATCGATCGGGTGAATTTGAGTAGCGATTGTACAAATTATTTTTGGTGTTTACGTTGTCTGCCTAGGCCTGGGTTTTCCATGCAGGCCGTATAGGCGATTAACATTATGCATGTGCTGGATGGGTTTCATGCTTAGAGCTATGGCTGGCTATCTCTGGCTCAATTGTTGCTATGTTAATGTTTCCTGGGGAGCAGAGTTTTTGGAGTTTACACAATTCCCCAGACAATTTGTTTAGCTCCAATATCCCAGACAGCTCCAATACCCAAAAACTGGCTTTTTAGAGGTTAATGGTCCCCTGGTTTGCAGCCCCTTTTTCCTTGCAGGCCCATGCGTCTTTTAAAATCCCAAAGTTCATTTTAAATGAGTCCAAAGTGATCCTTCCTTCGGGTTTCTTCACACAGAGGGGGAATCTTTGAATTTTGAGAAAACTCGAGTTTTATAGTCCCCCTGTGATACTCTACATGCTAAGTGAGCAAAATTCTTGATCCCCGAGAGCCAACCTTCCCCTGTATTTACCTAGCTATAACTTAAACTTACATTCCCCTTTTGAAATGCAATGCAGTTTACAGGCAAATACAGTCATTTTGATTACATTACAACATAGAGGGGATCCGACACCCCTCCATTTCTCCAGTTTTACAGAAAATAAAGGTACACAGTCAAAACACTTAAGTAAAACTCTTACACTTGACCTCTGTGTTTTTACAGCAGGTAAAATCACAAAAAAATAAAATCGGACATTATAATATGGTGTTATACCTCCCGATGTGATCCCCAAGTTTGGCCAGGTTACAGCACCCTTTGGTGCCAGACTCGATGGCCTCTGCCTCTCACTCGGCAAGTGATACGCCACAAGTAGAGAATAATCGCGAGTTGACAGACGACTAAAACATGGGAAGCTATTCTGACCCCGGTTGGGACTTCTATGTTTCTGAAAATGACCCACCACGGTGGAATTGTGATCTCCAGAATTTTCCTCCCTATCTCAATTGTTTTCTGTTTTAGAGTGTAGAAATGTTTTTGTGAAATTACTACAGCTTCCAGTAGAGCAGTGAGATGTTCGGGCAGAGGGGGAATTTTGTAGCCAAAATGTGCAACATAATCTTGCAGGTTTGTGATGTTTTCACTTACAGTGAGGTGAACAGTGGGGGGGTTCGGGACTGGGGACAATCCGTTCCTGGGCCACTTGAATTTCTGCCTCGGGTTTAAAACAAAAACTGCTGTCACTCACCAGACAACAGAAGTGTTGTCCATGCTGGTAGTGGGGCGCACTGGTGGTGACACAATATGTCCCACCCCCTATGTATGCTACCTGTGGAGGAATATGGTCTTGCGCCATTACCTCCATGGTACAGTTGATAGGCTGTGCGCCAGCAGCTTTAAACCCGCACTGTGGTTTAGAATAGGCGTTCAAGTGCTGGAGACACAGTGTTATGTGTGCACACCGGCTCCGGCAACCGGAGAGGTCAGTACCTGTCATAGCGTGCTCCCACTTTATGGCATAAGGTGGGACCGCTGTGAAACGAACGAGTGAACCTCCTTGAATGACTCCAATGTCCTCCACCCTGTATACTGGTGCGGGTCGGGCTGTCCCACCCATGACCGGCATCCTTAGTACTATCCCCATGATGGTGTGATTAGAATGCCCCCAATCCACTGGGACAGGATAGGCTTCAGAAGCTAGATGGAACTGACACGGGCTTAGTGAATTACTATATGGGTGGAGGGCTGTGAGGTACTTATTGCTAGTCCAGGAGGGGATTAAACCTTGTTTTAAATCCTCCAGGTTGTTGCGGCCCTCGCCCAATAACCATGCCCTGTACAGCACACACACATCTTATTCTGTGCAGCCTGGTCTGAAGCATTCCTATCCTCCCGTATGAGTGCATTCACCATTTGTGCGTGCCTTTCCAGCTTAGCAATAATCTCTTTTAAATGGACCGTCATAGCCTGGTCCTCGTGTAGCTCTGAGCCCACCACTGTGTTTTCCTCTTTTAGGATCTTTCGTAGTAGGTTCTTTAGATCATTTATTTGTGTCTGCAGTTCTATATCATCTATACTATTTATCACAGAGGATCCTGTATTATATACAGTAAAAATGTCGTTCCAGGTTCCCCTTTTTTGTCTCCCCATACCCATAGTGTTCCCAGCGTATAGGTTGTATAAATCTGCTTTATCTACGTTGCCAAAATGTAACTCGTGAAATTTCTTGAACATTTCTCTGAGTAGGGCCTGGTATAGCTGCTCTGTTTCCTTCGGCCACCAGCCAGGTAAGTGCACATTGGTAAGGTTTAAAATAACTGAAGCTACTGCATGATGTACCCCCTGGTATAACAACTTTTCGGTCGGTACCAATATTAATCCATTCCCTGGTCCCTTGGTGGTGGTAGGACTCCTCTCTATTACTGTCTGTACTATCAAGGTCGTGGGCAGAAGTTTCGTAATGCGTGGCGTTAATTGGGAGCGGGGAATGTGAGATTGCACACCCATGTAGGCTGGAATCACACTCCATCCCCTTCCCGTCATCTTGCCATTGCCTGGTGAAAGCGATTGATATGCCTGCGGGACAGATCCTCTCTGATCCCCACACGTATATGTAAATCCCCTGTTCAGACTCCCACCACTTGTCCCAACACACACTCACTTCCCCCTGTGTTCCCGTAATGGGCCGGTAAGTATCGTTACCGAGTTGTTTCCAGTCAGATCCCTGGTCCCCCGTGTCCTTGCTCAGCTTCCTGAGCCACCACCATCTATCCAGGGGAATCTGTCCTTTACAAGTCAAGCACACACGTTTTCCTTCCGTAACACTGACCCACGCAGCAACAATCTGCATCCTGGGGCATGGGAAGGAAGCTTCCCCGTAGGTAAACCCTGCCTGGCTGGAGTATCGAGTGGAGTTAGACCCCAGCCATCCTGGTCACCTTCCCTTGTGGAAATAAACGGCGAGCTCTTCCACACCCGGTGTGCCACCCCCTGCAGTTACAATCGGTGCTCTCTCTACCGAACACCCATAAATGAGGGATTCTTCCACGACACCTCGGTCACCGATGCTCAGCCCCCATCAGGGCGAGCAGGAGCAGGACCCTTTTCATGTTGATCTCCTTCCTGTAGGGACACATAAAGCAGATAGCCCAGCCCTGAGAAAAGCTCTCCGGCTTGACAAAAGGTGATCAAGTTCCAACATAAGCTTATTTCTTCACGGAAACCTAATAAAGTCTTTAAACAACTGGGCTGTCTTCATCCCAGTTTCTGCAGATGGGTTATTTCTTACTCCCCAAATACTACCAGGTCTGTGTCACTAGTGTCTCCTCTAATTGCTGTAGAGGTGGATTCTTCTTACTCCCGAATGGGTTCTATTCATACCTCCCCCAAATACTACCAGGTCTAGGTCACTAGTTGAACATCAGCTGCCGGCCAAAACTCCTCCATGGCCAATTTTTTAAATATTCGTCTCACTACTTCTATACGCATGTTTCTTCTTGAGGTCGTGGTGACCTGGAATTACTACATTCTTAACTTAAACTAAAATGCCTAAACATTCATAAATTCGTATCGAACTATTATGTACATTTGCCACCCGTCTCCGGGTGGCCAAGTTAATCCCTGTTCTCCTCCTTCCTTCTTCGACCTCTGGGCTGCCTGTGTGGCCGGCGGCAAGGCGGCCTACAATGCAAGACCCTGAGTCTTCTAACCGGAGGTGTGTCCGAGTCCCACATTATCGGGGGAATGGCCCCTCCGGTGCTACAGCACACTACCCCTTTAGGTGGAGCATTCACTGAGGGTTCTGCGCAGCTGGGGGCTGCTTGGGGTCTCTCAGCTGGTGGCTGGTCCACCACTACCTCTCTTGTGAGTCCATCACCACCGAAGACTGCTGGCTGGGGGTCCCTGTCCGTAGACTGATCCCTGATCTTGGGTATTCTATTACAGATGGCAAACCTCCCGGGGCTGACCCACTGAAACTAGGGTGCTGGTGACCACGGTGTCTTAGGCCGTGGTGTGCTGGAAGTCCTTCTTAAGGCTCTGCCCACTGGGGGTGCATCTGAGTCCATCATGATTGGGGGGGGATAGCTCCTCCAGTAACACAGTTCACCGCCCCTCTAGGTACAGTCTGAGAGTCTGCAACGTCCCCTGTAGGCTTTCCACAGTCGGAGGCTGCTGGCTGAGGATCCCTGTACCTAGAACGGTTCACTGTTCTTGGCTGCCCCTTGCGCTTCGCAGCTATCCTATGGTTAAACAGTTTACACTGGTTTATGTGGAACCACTTCATACGGCGGGGCATCTTTATGGCATAGACAATGGGGCTTGCCTTGTCGACAATGTGGTACAGCCCCATGTACAATGCCTCAAAAGCCCCTACTCGAGCGTAGTTCTGTACCATGACCTGTTCCCCTATCTCCCATTCGTGGTGTTTGCGGGGCTCTAGCAACAGTTGGTTGCTCCGATGCTGTTTTCCCATGTTGTTAGCAGCCTGCCAGTGAATCTGTTTAAGGTCCCAGCTCGATTCCCTGAGCTGACCTTCCGTGAGCACCGGGGCTAGTACATGGGTGGGGGTACGCATGGCTCTGCCAGTCATGGTCATGGGGAGTATCCCGTGCTCTTTGACTGACTGGCCTGAATCCCCATGAGGACCAGTGGCAAGACCTCTACCCACTTCTTGGGTGAGTTCCCCCGTCTCTTTTCGTAACCTTTCTTTAATAGTGCGGTTTACACGCTCCACAGGCTCGGATAACTGCGGGTTGTGGGCGACATGCCATTTCCCCTCGATGCCGAGCACCTTAAGGGTCTCCTGCATCACCTGCCCGGTGAAGTGACTCCCTTGGTCGGACTCCACGTACTGGGGTAGTCCCCATCGGGAGAACACTTCCCTGACCAGGATCCTAGCTGTTCCCAATGCAGTAGCTGTATGGCATGGGAAGGCTTCCACCCACTTAGTGAACATATCCACCAACACTAGGCAATACTTGTAGCCTCCCTGGGCAGTGGGTAGGGGCCCGATGTAATCGACCTGGATCGACTGCCAGGGTCCCTCTACCTTCCTGATATGTCCCATAGACACCTTCCTTTTCTGGGGGTCCGGGTTGTTGTCAGCGCACACCAGACAGCCGGCGCAGAACTCGCGGACATCTTCCCTGTGTCCCGGCCACCTCCCTGCCTGTTCCACCCGTTACCAGGTGGTTTCAGGTCCGGAGTGTCCTGCTGTTGGACCCTCGTGGGCCAGCTGAAGGAACTCTCTCCGGTGTTGTTGTGGTACTACCATTGCTCCCCCCGGAACAGCATGCCTTCTTTAATGGCAATAGCTGTGGTGCCGTACGGGCCATCTACTTTTTCCCCTTTAGCTAGCGTGTTCAGGACAGTTTTGAGGACGGGGTCTTGGGACTGAACTGTTTTCAGGTCCGGGGGCAATGCTACCCCTATCCTCCCTGTCGTCCCAATCCCGCCCCTAACCGCTGCAATGGGGCCTGGGCTGTACGGGTCCCAGAGCTTGCCCGTGCGAGCACCGTGCTTGGCCAACATGTCAGCCTGCTGGTTTCCCTTGCTAGGGGGTTCAGTGGTTGAATGTGCCTTCACTTTGTGTATATAGACCTTTCCTTCCTCCCCTACGGCTGCCATGATCTTTTCAAGTAAAGGCTTAATTGCCAGGGGTCTCCCGTCAGCAGAAGTGTATCCACAAAGGGACCAGATAGCCAGGTATTCCGTACACGAATTGCATGTAACATACTATCCGAGCAAATCGTGTATGGGGTAGGGAATTCCTCGGAGTGTGTGACCACGTACACCACCGCCGACAGTTCAGCATGCTGGGCACTTATGGTACTGGGGAGTTCAATCGTCAGGGCAATGCCTGCCTCTGGGTCATAAACTCCACAGCCTGTGAGTCGTTCACCCGCCGATACAGTGCTTGAACCATCTACATAGATGTCTCGGCCAGTGGGCTGTAACCCGGCCTGAAAGCCTATGTTAACTTCCCATACCCCTTCTACGGAACTCCGATGGGCTGTCCCTGGATAGATCATGTTGGCTGCGAGCCTTGGCTTGCAGAGACCTTTTACCCTTGCGTAAATCTGGGAGAAGAGTAGGGTCCAGCGAGCAATGCAGGCACTGCTCACTGTCCCGTCCTTGATTCTCCCATCCAGGAGCATCTGGGTGGGAGTGTGATGGGTAAGGAGTGTGATAGGCGGCCCCCCTGTGAAGATCAGTGATCTTTTCACAGCCCAGTGAATGGCAAGGAGATGCCTCTCACAATTGGAGTACCCCTTCTCCATGTCAGTGAGTATCCTGGAGGAGTAAACCACTGGTCTCAGTCGGCCATGCCGTTCCTGGAGCAGTACTGAGCTCAGACTGTCCCGGCTGGCTGCTACCTCCAGGAAAAAACTCCCTCCCCCCATCAATGGCCCCTAGAGCCGGTGAGGTCTGCAGGTCTTTTTTGAGTTGGATAAATGCTGCCTCGCAACCTTTGTCCCATTCCCACTCCACTCCCTTATGTAGGAGTCGGAGCAGAGGGGCTGCTGTGGCTGCATAATCCTCAATGAAATCTCTGCAGTACTTGGTTAGCCCTAGAAAAGATTTTACTCCTATTACTGTGTTGGGGCTGGTAACTCCTGCACTGCTTCCCTTTTAGCTTGGTCAATGGCCCTTTCCCCAGCGCGCACAGCCAGTCCCAGGAATTTCACTTCCTTCAGGCCGATCTGTGTCTTCCTCCTTCAGCTCCAGCAGCTCAGCCTGCAGTGGGCCATACTCCTCCCCCTCATCGGTGAATAGGAGCAGGACGTCCACATACTGTACCAACTGCTGGGGTCTGCTGAAGTTCTTTAAACAGTTAGCCATACATTGATGAAAAATACAAGGGCTGTTGTGGAAGCCCTAAGGGAGACAGTTACAAGTGTATTGCTGGCCTTTAAAGGTAAAGGCAAACTTGTACTGGTCTTCTCTCTATAAAGGGATGGACCAGAACCCGTTGGAAATATCCAGCACCGTGAAGGTGGTCGCGGAGGCTGGGATACTTCCAATGAAGTCGGCGACAGCAGCAACCGTGGGTGCACAGGCGGGGATGTTACGATAGTCCACCGTGGCTCTCCAGGAATTGTCCGGTTTCTTAACCGGCCACAAGGGAGAGTTCACATGGTGGCTATTGGTCTCAATATCCCCTGCTTAACTAAAGAACCCAAGGCTGTTTCAATGTCTGTCTCCGCCTCCCTGGGGAAATTATACTGCTTTTGCGGTCGGGTCACGGGGTCCCCATCTATGCTAACCTCAACTACGTTTACCCTTCCACAGTCATGTTTGTGAGTGGCAAAAGCTGCAAGGTGTACCCTCACATACTCTTGGTAGTCCTTCGGAGTGTTACTGACCAGCGATTCGAGGTCATAACCCTCCTTTGGCTTCATGGTACACACCGTCCCTTTGCCCCATTTTTCTGGGATAACCACCACCTCACTTTCCTGTCCCGTACATACTGCCTCCCCAAAAACAGTGGTTCCTTAAATCCACTAGAATTCCGTGGCCTAGAATAAAATCAGCCCCCAAGATCCCCTTCCCTTCCTGCTCCTACTTCATTAAGACACAAGTCCATTTGATGTGGAGTGTTCCCAAATGAATAGAGAGCGGAACGGAGAATGAGCCAGCCTGTCCAGTGCCTGTGAAACCCACTAAGCTGTATAGGATCCCGTTAGACAGAGGTGAGGCGGCGGGGTTATCTGCATAGACGAGGGTGCTTGATGCACCGATATCAGCAGATAAGTCCCCTTCACCTTCTCCACCTCCATCTGAACGCACGGTCTCCTCCATGCATCGTACTCGAGGGAACACAGGTGAACAGGCTGCGTCTGCTCTAGTCACTGTCCTGGTTGGGGTGGGGCAGATGGGATTACAGTACTGGTGGCGGCGGCTACCCTCCCAGGGCCATCTAGTACTGTTCGGAGCGTAGTCATGAATGTATCGAACGTGTGGGGAGAGTCTGTTTTTCCGGTCTCGGTCTTTTGGGCAGGGGCTGGAGAATTCTTCCCTGCGCTACTCTTCCATGGATTCCTACAATTCTTTCTCCAGTGCCCACTCTTCCCGCACCCGAAGCAGGTACGCTTCATATCGGAGGGGTTGCCCCCTTCCCAGTGCCATTCCTTCTTATCCTGACTAGGTCTGATTTCGTGGACCTTGGGTGACTTGGGTGGGTGCTCTTCCGTTCCTCTGCCGTTCCAGTAGGCTAGGGTCAGTTGCCTGACCACTCCCTCCTCGGTGGCCTCAGCCTTTGCTTTGATCCGTGGTGAACTGTTTGCCACCAGTCTTCGGAGACAGCGGGCTCTCTCGTTCCGGGTTAGGTGATCCCGGTTGAGAGCCCCACCACAGGCGCTCTGGTACACAGGCCACAGTCTGTCTGCGAAAGCCTCTGGGGTTTCCCCTGTGAGCTGCACTGTCTCTTCCACTCTGGAGAAGGGACTCCCATATTTACCATTCATGGCTTCCAAAATGTCCTCCCGGATGGCAGCATATGTACTCTGCCTCCTTTTGCTTTCGACAGGGAGGGACTGATACAACTTACCATTCAGTGAGAGGAGGAGCATTTTTGCTATCGCGGCATCATCGCATCCGTTAATATCCCCTGCCTGTTCCACTTCCATAAAGTGGACCAAGGGTTCTCCCTTCGGACTGAGGTTACCCAGGTGGCTTATCATAGCTCTAAGCTGTTGGGTAGTGTGGGGAACCACGAACTGACTTTCTAGGGGCCCCTGACCCCCACCACCGACGGGCGGGCCAAACCTTTGTTGCCGGACATGGGCACATCGGCCCCAATTCTGGCCCTTCTTGCTCTGGCTCGCCCACCTCTCCCTGCTGCCAAACCGAGCTGGAACTCGGCGCCACAGGTGTTCGCCCCTCGTGCTGCCGAACCGGTACCAACCCCGGCGCCACAGGTGGTGGTTGAACAGTTTCCCCCTTCTCTTCCAGGTTCACCCAGGCCGCACCCGGACTTATTAGGCATACCATGCCTTTGGCCTTGGACAGAGCAAGGGTTAAACTTTTAATTTGTTGCTGGCAGGGACCGTGGTCTCCCGACTCAAACCCATTTGTGCTGGCTACTTTGTAAGCTGCCTGTACGTCTCTTAACCTCTCCTCCTGCTCTTTTACTTGAAGGGTAAGGTGAGCATTCTCTTCCCGCAGTACCTTTTCATTATTCTTAGTCTCTGTGACCTGACACTGAAAGTAATCCTGGCTGTTCCTGAACCTCTCCATTAGCTGTGCCTTGCCGTGTTTCAGTTGGCGTAGTTCTCCCCTTAACCTTTCTCCTACCTTTCACGTGATTTTTCCACACATTCCCATAGTTCTGCCTGCAGTGACTCAATGCTTCTGTCTAGGACCTGTCCCTGTCGCTGTAACACGATGGTGGTGGATGGGGACTGGTTGCGTCTCCATTTAAGGAAGAAGCGGAGGGCCCTCAGGAAGACAGGAGAAAGGGTCTGCTGTGCGGGGTGAAGACTCCTGGCCAAAGAAATGGGCACGGCGGTGAAGATGAAGGAAGAAGAGCTTAGTGTCGTGCCAAGCTCGAAATTCATTTAGGTGGGGGCGTAAGTGGATGAAGTCGAGGCCTTTGTGGCGGACTGATCATTAGTGTCAGAGAGGAGGTGGTCAGAGGGGATAGTGTTTCATTTAAAATGTCTCTTTTGTCTTACGATAATGAGTTACTACCATATTGGCAAATTTTGGAAGGTTGTAACCATTCTTTATGTTCAGAGAAAGGTATGAATAAAAATTCTGAATTTAAACATGTTTATTCAAGCAGGGCCGTTTAGCAATTCAAAATGCTTTCAGAGATACAAGGGAATAAAATATGCAAATTTATTTGCTCTCTAAAATGTTGCATTCTTTTTTCCTGGTTCCAAAAACCTAGATCCTAAACAGATGAGACAGTCTGCCCATCTGGTTTGTAGCTGCAGATTTGGCTAACTTCGATGTGACCAGTAATGTGACCAGCAATGTGACTGAATACAAACAATTCTTTTAACCATTACAAGCTAACTCCCATGCACAATTGTACATGTGAATGAAAGAGAGCACTGCGGTGCTGAAAAATATAAAAGAGCTGCCTGTAATGTATTTACTTCATGGGTTCTTTGCTTAAGAATTCATAGCAACACATTGCTATTAAGAACTAGTTGGTTTATTAACAAAGATTTAACAATCAAATGACACGTTACCTGTTCATCCACTAGGCTCCCAACTGCATACCTCATCATGGATGACCTAGACCCAACTGACTGGGGTTTTATTGAGTTTTGTGAACATCACATGACTGGCTAAGCCACTCACAAAGCACCAGCTCTACAACTATTTTAAGTTGAAAACATAAATCAAGTGCCCCCTTATTAAAGGAGGCACTAAAACCCGACACATTAAACAAATTAAACTTTTGACAGTAAACTTAATTCAAGTTAAAATTTGGTTGCTGGGAGTGATGATGCACTCCACTCCCTCCGGCGCCCACCTCTCGCGGAAGGCCGCGAGCGTACTGGTGGACACCGCGTGCTCTATCTCCAGGGACACCCTGGCTCGAATGTAAGCGCGGAAAAGAGGCAGGCAGTCAGGCTGAATGACCGCCCCGACTGCTTGCTGCCTGGACCTGTTGATAGCCCCCTTGGCCAGGCCCAGGAGCAGTCCAACGAGGAGGCCTTCCGACCTGCCCGCTCCCCTCCGCACAGGCTGCCCAAAGATCAGGAGCGTGGGACAGCAGTGCAACCAGAATTTGAGGAGCAGCCCCTTCAACTAATGGAATAGGACAACAGCTCTACAACTCTTTTGTGTAGAAACAATCAAGTGCTCCCTGATTAAAGGGGGGTCACACTCCAAGAACTTTTCAAGTGCCATCTTGTTTTTTTTTTTGAGGGCACCAAAAATCACAAATTATACAAGTGCCCCTGGCTAAAAGGGTGGGGGGGGGGCACTAAAATCGACAACCTTAAACAAATTAAACTTTAGACGTGGTTCAAATTAAAATTTGGTTGCCAGGGGTGATAAGGAAATAATACTCAAAAAAGATGGTGGAATAGGCACCGGAGGCTGATGAAATCCATCCTAGAATACGGATGGAAATCAGAGCAAATAGAAAAGGCTCTGGCAACAATCTTTCAAACACCCTTGGACATGGAAGTTGTGCCACTGTACTGGAAGGTTGCAAACATACCACCTCTGTTAAAATGTGAGAAAGGAATAAGCTAAGTAACTGTATACCTGGCAGCCTCACAAGTGGGTAAGCTTCGAGAGCTGATAATACAGGATAAAATCAATACTCATCGAGAAAGACATGGTTTAATTAAGGACAGCCAGCACAGACTTGTGAAAGACAAGTAGGTCTGCCAAATTTAACATGGTTCTTTGGGGAAATAATGGAATGTATTCATGAAGGAAATGCAGTGGATTTTGTGTACAGTATATGGATTTTCAAAGGGTGTTTGATAAGGTGCCACATAGGAGGTTGTTGATAAAATTAAGGCACCAGAAATGAGGTGGCATGCTGTCTGAGGTGCTCCGCCTAGTTCCTGAGGCGCTCCCGGGATAGGAGCGGGGCGCGCTCCTCAGCACGGCGCTGGTGACGTAAGTGCTATGCAGCCACTGACGCGCCACAACGCCCCTCCCCTTCATTTAAAGGGGAGGGTCGCTGCGAACTCTGCAACCTTTTTGGTGGGCACCACTGGGCCACCAGTGGTCTGGCACCCAAGAGGGCGGTGCCAGGCTGCATGATGGCAGCTCAGCCGAACCAAAGACCGCCATTGTCGGGCTGACTGAAAAGTCGGCCGATAGGAAAACATGGTGGCCATGGCGCAAAGGCTCTCCCCTTTAAAGGGCACCCCAACAGCCCCTGTACAGCAGCTTCACGCCGCACAAGGCTATCGTTGGCATCGCCCCACGCTAGCCTCACGTCCCGCGAGGCAATTTCCCCCGCGGGGTGCAAAGGGGTCAGCGTGGGGCGTAAAGAGGGTCAGCGGGCATGTCGATGACATAATCGGCGTGTGCGCCCAGACCAAAGGCACTAATCAGGAGGTGCAGCGCAAAGCCATTATTGCCCCCACAATGATGGGGGCAATTCTGGGGGAGTCACTTCCAGGTTTAAAGATAATGTTGCATCTGGCTAGGATATTGCTTAAAGGATAGAATTCAGAAAGTAGTGGTCAATGGGTGTTTTATGGACTGGATGAGATATAAGCAGTGGTATTTTTCAGGGATTAGTGTTGGGACCATTACTCTTCTTTCTTTATCTATGTATGTAAATTAATCTTTCTATACATACATAGACATACATATTATATATACATAAACACTGCATATGCATGTGAGTGGAGGCACGAAGATGAATTGCGAAGGACGTTGGTTAATAGATTGGCTTGGTTACTGTTCGAATATTGGCCTGGATAGTTCTGAAAATTTGTACCATATTAATGGTGCTTCTATGCTGTACGCTCTTATTCTGGCACAGAATTCCAGGAAATTATGGCATGAATGACTTATGCCACGCCATAATTTCCTGTGACTTTTATACTGCCGTGCAGAGATCCTCACTGAAACCGTCACTATTAGCCCACCTCTGTCAAAAGCAATGACGATTGCAAATTTTCTGAATTAACGCTACTGTGTTGACATTTAGCCCAATGGAGAATGGTGCTGGTGGGTCAGAATGACACTAGTAGGTCACAGAATGGCACTGGGAGTCACAGAATGGCACTGGTGGACTCAAAATCAGTAAAGTCACCGCCTGGCCGTTTTTTAAAAAATTCATTCCGGGATGTATGCATCGCTGGCAAGGCCAGCATTTATTGCCCATCCCTAATTGCCTTTGAGAAGGTGGTGGTGAGCTGTCTTCTTGAACCGCTGCAGTCCGTGCGGTGAAAGTGCTTCCACAGTGCTGTTAGGGAGGGAGTTCCAGGATTTTGACCCAGCGATGATGAAGGAACGGCAATATATTTCCAAGTCAGATGGTCTGTAACTTGGAGGGGAACTTGCAGGTGGTGGTGTTCCCATATGCCTGCTGCCCTTGTCCTTCTAGGTGGTAGAGGTCGCGGGGTTGGAAGGTGCTGCCGAAGACGCCTTGGCGAGTTGCTGCACTGCATCTTGTAGATGGTACACACTGCAGCCACGGTACGCCAGTGGTGGAGGGAGTGAATGTTTAGGGTGATGGATGGAGTGCCAATCAGGTGGGTTGCTTTGTCCTGGATGGTGACGAGCTTCTTGATTGTTGTTGGAGCTGTACTCATCCAGGCAAGTGGAGAGTATTCCATCACACTCCGGACTTGAGCCTTGTAGATGGTGGAAAGGCTTTGGGGAGTCAGGAGGTGAGATACTCGCTGTAGAATACCCAGCCTCTGACCTGCTCTTGTTCCACAGTATTTATGTGGTTGGTCCAGTTAAGTTTCTGGTCAATGATGACCCCCAAGATGTTGATGGTGGGGGATTCAGTGATAGCAATGCCATTGAATATCAAGGGGCGGTGGTTAGACTCTCGCTTGTTGGAGATGGTCATTGTTTGGCAGTTTTGTGGCGCGAATGTTACTTACCACTTATCAGCCCAAGCCTGAATGTCGTCCAGTTCTTGCTGCATGTGGGCCTGGACTGCTTTATTTTCTGAAGAGCTGTGAATGGAACTGAACTCTGTGCAGTCTTCAGCAAACATCCCCACTTCTGACCTTATGATGGAGGGAAGTTAATTGATGAAGCAGCTGAAGACGGTTGGGTCTAGGACACTGCCCTGAGTAACACCTGCTGTGCTGTCCTGGGGCTGTGATGATTGGCCTCCAACCACCACAACCATCTTCCTTTGTGCTAGGTATGACCCCAGCCAGTGGAGAGTTTTCCCCCTGATTCCCATTGCCTTCAATTTTACTCAGGCTTCTCGATGCCACACTCGGTCAAATGTTGCCTTGATGTCACCTCACCTCTGGAATTCAGCTCTTTTGTCCATGTTTGGATCAAGGCTGTAATGAGGTCTGGAGCTGAGTGGTCCTGACGGAACCCAAACTGGGCATCGGTGAATAGGTTACTGGTGAGTAAGTGCTGCTTCATAGCACTGTTGATGACATCTTCCATCACTTTGCTGAAGATTGAGAGTAGATCTATCTGAGGAAAGGCTTCATTGTATAATGAACTTTAAAGCTCTCGCTGTCCACCTTCTAGTTAACATTTAAACCAACAAGCAATCTGATTTTATGTCTTCAAAATGTCATGACATATCAGCAAATAGGTTCTAAAATGCCCAGTGGAAATTAGCTGAACAGTAATTTAACATATGAAAGACAACTTGGAGCTATGAAAACATTTATAGGTGAGAATGAGACTCATGCATTCATACTATTTCCTTTTTATAATGTATAGATTTCAGTATCTCCAATAGGATGCTATGACTTAAAGAATTTGTTCCTGTCAGAGTTTGCGTTCCTAGCTATTAAAATAAGTTCATTTAAAAAAATGTTTAATCCTTTTTGCCCATTTTAATTTTAAAATTAACGCACTATCCGTAGATAGAAAATACTGAACCCACATATTGAATTATTAAATGGAAATCCAGTATCAGTTATTTTAACAGTGAAGAAAGAATTTACATTTATATGGCTCCTTTCACAACCTCAGGATGTCCTAAAGTGCTTTACAGCCAATTAATTACTCCTGAAATGTAGTCACCGTTGTAATGTAGGAAAGGTAGCAGCACAATTGAGCAGATTAAGATCTCACAAACAGTACTGAAATAAATGACCAGATAATCTGGTCAGGTGATGTTGGTTGAAGGTTAATTATTGGCCAGGACATCGGGAGAACTCCCCTGCCCTTCTTCAAAATAGTGCCATGGGATCTTTTACATCCACCTGAGAGGGGAGACGGGACCTGGGTTTAATGTCTCATCTGAAAGACGACACTTCCAACAGCGCGGTATTCCTTCAGTACTGCATTGGAATATTCATAGCTCATAATAATATTTGGTGTGTGTGTGGCTAGAGGGAAAACTTCTTAAAAACTCCTTTAGGCTCCTTTCCCTAAACGACGATTTGTAAAAGTGGGCACAATCCCCAGCTCCTTGGATCTGGATTGGACATTGGATGCACCACTTCTGACTCGCCGCTTTGCTCCAGTGAGTTCTTCACTAAATTTTGGCCTAAATCTTGCATTGGGGGATCACTGAGCACCATGGTCTAACATTTTGGTACCACATGCAATATTCCAGCAAAATCTGGGCCATTGTGTCCAGTTTTGTGCAGTTTACTTTCTGAAAGATGTCAAGGATATGAAGAAGGTACAGAGAGGATTTACTGAGATACTACCAGGGTTGTAAGACTTAAATTATGAGGAGACACTGGAGAAATTAGGGCAATTTTCATTTCCCACATTACAACACTGACTACACTCCAAAAAAGTACTTCATTGGCTGCAAAGCTCTTTGAGACGTCCAGTGGTTGTGAAAGGCGCTATATAAATGAATGTCTTTCTTTTAGAACAAAGAAGGGATCTAAAAAATAAGGGATCTGAAAAAAAAATTCTGAGGGATTTGATATGGTAAATGACAAAAACTATTTCCACTGATTGTTGAATTGGTAACGGGATGGCTTAAATTTAAGACTATCATCAAAAGACCAGAGGGACATGTTAAGAGATTTTGGGGGGGAAATTTGTGCACGCCAACAGAATTGCTGTTGTCACTGGCAACTCGAGTTAACGTCTGCCGAAAATGGCTGCAGCGCTACCGGTGAAAAATTGCCTTTGGGGGTTGGCAATGTGGAGTGCAGCACTAACTTACCTTGCAACACCTGCCTGGTGGCGTTAATGGAGGCCTCCGACCTGGAGCTCCCGTCCACATTCGGCGTTGCAACTTCTTACAGCCTCTGGGAGCGAGGCTGTGGCATTCGCAACGCATTGTGGGCAATTTAAAGGGACTATGAATTAAAGGGGCAATGCATTCAAAATGAATTAAAATTAAAATCAAGTGATAAAATGCATTTTTCAGCCCTTACTGCCTTTCAAAAAATATATACATTAAAAATAATTCCCAACTGTCAGTCTTCAGCTCTGAAAGCTGAATTGTGTTCCACACTTAAAAAATGGAAGAAGTGCTTCAGCACTAACACAAATGGCTTAGCAAGCCAGGGAAGGGCACCCAGGGTCTCGCACACGGCACTCCAGCTTTGTGCAGGAGGTCAACACTGCAAGAGAGGTCCTCTACCACAGCGGACAGGAGACCCTCCAGAAAGAACGATGTGGGACCACATCACTGAGGCCATCACAGCCAGCAGTGTCGCCCCCACCATCTGGCTCCAGTGCCCAAAGAAGCTTCATGACCTCAGACCAATGGTCAAGGTCAGTGAATGCATCTTCAAAATCCATCTCCTACTCACTGCATCACTAGCCTCAAACACTTCTCACCCATCACTCACATACCAACAATCTGTACCAATCACGAGTCACATCTTCCACTCGTAGCCTCACCTTATCTCCTTGGAAGAGATGGTGCTAGCCATTCTTGGCAGAGGCATGGCTGAGTCATTGGCCAGTGGCGGGGCTGAAAGGATACAAGATGCTGGTATCCTCCTTCTGGCATGCACCTCTTGCTTTCCCACCCTCTCCTCACCACAACTGCACCCTTGTGTCTTCTTCATCTCACATACCCAGGATACCACATATCTATGGGGTGACAAAGAAGAGTAAGAAGATGAAGATAGATTTGACACTCCCAACCGGCATCTTCTCAAGGTCGACCAGCAAGGCCATTTGCAGTGACGACCACTGAAAGTCATCAGCCTTCCACTATCCGTGCTGCAGCCCTGGGGTAGCACTGTGTGACATTGGCCGGAATGTTTCCATTGCCGAGCGTATGGGTTTGGGGGCGGGTCGGCAGTAAAAATCGCAGAAATTGCCAGCGCGTCAGGAACCCGCCGCCATCCCGCTAACTTCTGCATTCAATTCGGCCACGTTTCCCAGCACGCCACCGGATCGGGAGAGGCGGGTGACGTCATTCAAGTAATTAACTGCATGTTGAGAGACGCTTATGAGGAAGGACATTTGGCCCTTCATAACTCAACTGTCTAGAAAGATAAGCCTGCAGTCTTACCAGCACAGCATCCAGTTGGTTCTTAAACTAAGATTTCTGTGTATACTATTGTACCTGGAAGTGTATTTAACACTAACTTTTGGCTTTAATTTCAGGAGCTTGGGTAGCACGCACCTCGGGAACCTCGCCTGTGATGGGGAGATCGAAGCTCAGTGGCCATTGTGCAAATGCATTAACTGAGAGCTGGCAAAAAGACATAAATACTCCCACATTAAACCTGATTACTTGACTAATGAAAAGGCTCGTGCCATCTCCAGTTTGTGCACAAATTTAGGTGTCAGCAGGTTTCAGATCATTTCTCCAACCTCGGGAGCCACTCTCACCACATTGCTAGTCATTATCACAATACTGAGGGATTAGCCCTCTTATCTCCACTGTCTCTGCCATCTATTAGATCAGCATAGGTGCCACTTATACTGTCTCACCTTGGACCTCAGAATCAGACCAAGGTGAGCCCCAGCACCAACAACAGCAGCCGCAGCAATAACCACAACAGCAGCTTTCTTTTTAATGACCTGATGCTCCGTAACAGAGAGAGGGGTACCACAGGGCTGCATCGTGCCAGAGGCGATGCCCCCAACACAGGGTACATAGGCAGAGGATGAGCTTCCTGGATATGACAGAGCAGCAGTGATTCAGGAGGCTCAGGCTATCACGCCAGTTCGTCGTAGACATTTGTAGTCTGCTGGAACAAGACCTGCTGCCCAGAGGACCTGGTGGACACTCCTTACCAGTGGCTGTCGAGGTCACCACCACCCTCGACCTCTTCGCCTCGGGCTCCTTCAGGGATCTGCAGCAGACATTCGTGGGATCTCACAGTCAGCCGCCCCACAGATGCATCACTCAGGTGACCGATGCCATGTTTGACAAGTCAGCCAATTATGTCAACTTTGCCACTGACGTAGCCAGTGTTACTGAGTGTGCGCTGGGCTTTGTGGCTCTGGCTGGCTCCCCACTGGTGCATGGTGTAATGTATGCATCTGTGAGGATGCTCACAGATTTGCAGAGCACTTGAGCTGTGAGTGGCTTAGCCAGTCACGTGATGTTCACATGGCTCAATAAAACCCCAGCCAGTTGGGTTCAGGGGATCCACAATGAGGCAGGTGGTTGTGAGCCTGGTGGATGAACTGGTACTGTGTCGTGTGATTGTTAAACCTTTTGCTAATAAACCAACTAGTTCTTATTAGCAATGTGTTGCTATGAATTCTTAAGCGAAGAACCCATGAAGCAAATATACTACACAGAGCATCATCGACTGCATACATGTGGCCATAAAGGCACCCCCTCATCACACAGGAGTGTTTGTGTACCACAACTGCTTCCACTCCCTCAATGTGCAGCTCGTCTGTGACCATAAAAAGATAATCATGCATGTGTTCGCCAGATTCCCTGGCAGCTGTGCACCCTCGTGTCCACCCTCCCTCAGCTCTTCACAGCTCCAAACAGACTTACTGGCTGGCTGCTTGGAGACAAGGGCTAGCCACTGAAGGCATGGCTCATGATACCCTTGAGGAGGCCAAGTATTGAGGGCGAGGAGCATTATAATGAAGAGCCACGTGGCCACTAGATGTATCATAGAGCAAGCAATAGGCATGCTGAAACTGCGCGTCAGATGCCTTGACAGATCTGGAGGAACCCTTCAGCACGCACCAGGCAGTGTCTCCAGAATCATCATCGTTTGCTGCTCACTGCACAACATAGTGCAGCAATGAGGGTTGAAGCTGCAGGAGAAGCAAGGTGCAGAGCGTACAACCTCTTCCTGAATCTGAAATGACAGCATAAAATGCTGGAAGTGCTCAGCAACTCAAGCAGCATCTTGACCTGAGACGTGAACTTTGTTTCTCTCTCCACAAAGCTCTTCAATCCCTTTATGGTGCTCAGAGAAAGGTAGCGGCTCTTATGTGCTGAAATATAACCAGACTCCAAGCTTTAGGTCAGTTACACTTCTGGAAATGTTGTAAACTCTTCTCAGATATGTGCTACATAACCTGTGATCTGTCAGTAACAAAAAAAAACAACTGCGGCTGGTAATATTTTATTGATAACCGCAATGAACTGTTAAACAGCTCGTGCCCATCAGACATTGAATGCAGCCAGACCTAACACCACAGACAGCAAGGAGGCTTATCTCACAATGTGTTCAGCTCTACATTGGGCAGACCAAACGCAGATTAGGCCATCGCTTTGCAGAACATCCTTCCAGGTGAAACAGCAATTTACTTCTATTGCTTACAATTTAGTATACTATATTCGCTGCTCACGATGTGGTCTCCTCTACACTGAAGAGACCAAATGCAGATTGGGTGATCGCTTTGAGGAACATCTCCGTTCAATCCGTAAATATGACCCCGAGCTTCCGGTCGCCTGTCACTTTAATTCTCCGCTCCACTCCCACTCTGACCTCTCTGTCCTCGGCTTCCTACACCGTTTTAATGAAGATCAACGGAAGTTCGAGGAACAGCAGCTCATCTTTCGATTCGGCATTTTACAGCCTTCTGGGCTCAACATTGAGTTCAACAATTTCAGATCATAACCTCTGCTCCCATTTTTTCGGACAGCAGCTGTTAATAACATTTCTGGTATTGCCATTTACATCTCCTCTAGACCGATATTTTGTTTCTTTCCTTGACCCATTACCACCCCTGTTGCCTTGCACTAACTTGCCTTTTGTCATTTAATCTCTTCTGGCTTCCACCCTATCACAGACCTTCCCTTTTGTTCTTTCCTCCCCTCCCTCCCTTTCTCTGCTTCTGTACTTGTTTAAAACCTGTTACATCTCTAACCTTTTCCAGTTCTGACCAATGACCATTGTTCTGAAATGTTAACTTTGTTTCCCTATCAAAAGATACTGCCTGACCTGGTGAGTATTTTCAGCACTTTCTGTTTTCATTTCAGATTTCTAGCATCCGCAGTATTTTGCTTTTGTTGAAGCAGGCTTATCTTCTGCTTTAAGAACATAAGAAATAGGAACAGGAGTAGGCCATTTGGCCCCTCGAGCCTGCCCCGCCATTCAATATCATGGCTGATCTGATCATGGACTCAGCTCCACTTCCCTGCCCGCTCCCCACTTGCTTTAGAGGCAGTTCAGAGAAGGTTCACTAGGTTGATTCCAGAGATGAGGGGGTTGACTTATGAGGAAAGGTTGAGTAGGTTGGGCCCATTTAAAACTGAGATGAGGAGAAATTTCTTCTCTCAGAGGGTTGTGGATCTATGGAATTTGCTGCCTCAGAGAGCTGTGGTAGCTGGGACATTGAATAAATTTAAGACAGAAATAAACTGTTTCTTAAACGATAAGGGAATAAGGGGTTATGGAGAGCGGGCAGGGAAGTGGACCTGAGTCCATGATCGGATTAGCCATGATTGTATTAAATGGTGGAGCAGGCTCAAGGGGCCATATGACGACCTCCTGCTCCTATTTCTTATGTTCTTATAACCTTTTATATTCTAGACATCCTCACTTCATGGCAGTATAAAACAAGATAGTCTTACCACGTCCATGGTATCACATGCATCTTCCACATATCACATTAATGCACATTTTCATTTTTCTATCCTATTCTTCAAAAAGAAAGTAAAATAATTTTTGTCCGCCTAGTGAATTGGAATATAGTGTAAATTGCACATGCAATATATATTGAGGCTTTGCAGAATTGTCTTATTGGTTATGGGTTCAAGTTCATCCAGAATATATAATTTGTAAACAAGTCCCCTACATATGCAGCAAATTTTGGATGGTACAAACCTGCCATTTAGAAAATTAGATGCGTTAAAAATCACAGTTCTGAATAAAACCTGCTCCTGAGTCACACTGCGTCATTCATTATCTGAATATTAAAGCCCTAAGGAAGAGTAAACAGACTAACTTTCACCTGCCACATTAAAATACAAAGACTTTGATCTGATTACTTCTGATCTTTCCTTTAATTTAAAGAAAAAAGTTCAAATGGATACAGTAGAAACGATGCTTGTGTACTAATTGGATTTTGCAGGTTGCCTTGAATTTAATTAAAATGGAATGTTACTACCTAACGAACATTTCTAATCAAATTAATTCTGTGCTCATAAATATTTATAACTCTGATGAAACAGGTTTCTTAAAAGTCACCTTTCTGTGAAATACGACACTGTACCTTGAGCCTTTACCTCGAGTTTTTAAATCAGCAGCTTCTAGCCTAAAGCAGATTGTAGACATCCTGTGGCAATTTTCTGAATTTAATTTGCCCAGTTTAGAAATGGGCCAGATTTTGCCGGAGCGGAGCCTCTCATGGCATGCCCCATTAGTTAGACTTTATGCTGTGCCCTTCAGCTTGAAATTATTTCGCTCCGTAACTTGTTGGAAGTGCGAGCTGAAAACGGATTAAAAGAGAGAAAAAAAAGATAGACTGAAAGGAATGTAAAAAAAATATAATTTGACATTTTTTTAAATCTCTAGCAACAATTGACTACATGCAGGAATGAGAATTGAAAACTTTAAATTGTTCTCTTTCTGGCCAAGAGTGTTTAATTGCAGTAATGAACAATTATTACACCTTATTGCAAGATTTGAGTATAAGAGTAAAGACATCTTATTGCAATTATATAGGACTCTGGTGAGACCGCACCTTGAGTATTGTGTACAGTTTTGGTCTCCTTACCTAAGGAAGGATATACTTGCCATGGAGGGAGTGTAACAAAGGTTCCTGGGGTGGGGGGATTGTCCTATGAGGAGAGATTGAGTAGACTGGGCCTATATTCTCTATAGTTTAGAAAAATGAGAGGTGATCTCATTGAAACATACAAAATTCTGACAGGGCTTGACAGGGTAGATGCAGGGAGGATGTTTCCTCTAGCTGGGGAGTCTACAACCAGGGGTCACAGTCTCAGAATAAGAGGTCAGCCATTTATGACTGAGTTGAGGAGAAACTTCTTCACTCAGAGGGTGGTGAATCTTTGGAATTCTCTACCCCAGAGGGCTGCGGAGGCTCACTCTTTGAGTATGTTCAAGACGGAGATCGATAGATTTTTGAATATTAATGGAATCAAGGGATATGGGCATAGTGCAGGAAAGTGGAGTTGAGGTAGAAGATCAGCCATGATCTTAGTGAATGATGGATCAGGCTCGAGGGGCCGATTGGCCTACTCCTGCTCCTAATTCTTATGTTAAATGAGTACTTATGGTGTTAATTACTAGACTTAACTTTCTGCAGTGAGTTTAATGGGAAATTAATGTACAAATCCAGTAAGTTGTTAAAAGTAATGGGAAGGCTAAGGGCGAGATGCTGTTTGTGCAAAGTACTCAGCGGAGTGGTGTAAATCGACCAGCAAGTTCTGGAGATTCGCAGCTCACTTTGTAACTCTTAATCCCCTGTACTTGCTGGCCAATTTGCCATGAATATTTTCCCAGCAAAGGTCCAATGTGATATTCTACTATTTTAAACTCCAGTAAGCGCATGGACACACAAAAAAGTACACACTAAACTTTTAAGCATTTGGTACATTGAGTCTTCAAAGATGAGTGACCATATTCTCTTGTTAATTTTAGCATAAAGAGTGGAAATTATTGTTGGAACGAGCTAATGGATTATTCTTCCGTGATTATTGCTGCCCTAAGAATTCCTCCTCGTCCAAAAATGGATTAACATTGCTGGAAAATGTAAATTTTTGCTTGATAAGACCTGATTAAGCTCATTAATAATGAACCTATGCAGTAGTCCACATACTCAATTCTCTGCCCCAGAGGGCTGTGGATGCTAAGTCTTTGAGTATATTCAAAGCTGAGATAGATAGATTTTTGGACTCTAGGGGAATCAGGAATATGGGGATAGGGCGGGAAAGTGGAGTTGAGGTCGATGATCAACCATGAACTTATTGAATGGCGGAGCAGGCTCCAGGCCTTCTACTGCTCCTATTTCTTATGTTCTTATTCAAAAAGTGAGGAATTTATAATATATAAATTATATTATATTTATAATAAATGTATAATATATAAATTATATTTTGCTTTCAGATATAGAGTGAATGAGTTGAAGAAATGGGCAAGAATTATAATATTAACATGGCAGTGACAAAGTACATGGGTGTGAATTGAATGGATGTAGTGGCCCATTGTTTTGTATATATCATAGTGCAGCATGAGGAAAGGGCGACCAGAAAGTATTATCCCAGGCAGTGGGTGTGCTGCAATAGTTAGCTACCTATTGCGCGAAGGCTCAGCGAGGACGCTGTGACTGAATCGTGCATCTGTTGAGCAGGGACAGTCATCCATCTGCAATGCAGTACCAGTAGCAGTCAAGGTCACCACTGTGTGCAACTTGCATTCGCTGAAGGAATCTCAGGGGTCGGACACATTGTTTGGGCAACTGTTGCTTGGGCCCCAAAGGCCCTGGAGAGGCCATTGGACCAAAAGATGGAACTTCCACCCACTCACTGACCTTGTCCCAGACCCTGTTGGCAATCCCAAGGGTCAGGCCAATTCTCATTCTTGATTGTGAGGGGGGGGGGAGAGGGGGGCAGGCGGCAGAGGTACCCACAACAGTTCCAGTGAAATCAGGGCATCAAGGGCGGGAAGGAATTTTCTGCATACCTTATTTCAGTGTTCGTGGTCCCATAGGGCTCAGGAAGCAGCTCTGAATGTGGAAACATTTCCTCCTTCTCCATCTTCTACTGGTTTCGCAAATCAATTAATC
The DNA here is from genome assembly GCF_044704955.1 of Pristiophorus japonicus. Classification (NCBI taxonomy): domain Eukaryota; kingdom Metazoa; phylum Chordata; class Chondrichthyes; family Pristiophoridae; genus Pristiophorus; species Pristiophorus japonicus. The sequence goes on along the minus strand of NC_091991.1, from coordinate 136,772,011 downwards.
AATTGCATTGTAGACTCGTCTGTAGCTTGCGAAGCTCCCTCCTCCCATGGTCCTTACAACATTGGGTGTCCATGGTGTTCAGTGTTGCTGAGGGTATAACTGAGGGAGATACAAGGTACGACATATTTCACTCAGTTACATTGGATTATAATACACCCGCCCACAAATGTCAGAATTTCCAACAAGGTCGGAAAAGGGAGCAACCCTGACAGGCTCTGGTTCAGCCCCAAATCCCAGCCCCCTCGCGGATATCGCACCGTGAAACTGCCATCCCAAGCCTCGCAACTTTGGGGTCTTGATGCATCACCTTGGAGTAAACGATAAACATGGTCAAATAGTCTGTTAGTGCTTTCCAGCGGTAACGTGATACAGTCTACTTTTTGGTTAAAATTCATGAGGAATGTGTAACTTCCAGTCCCTTATGATTCACCCTCAATGTGCCAAATGTCAGGATTTGTGAACGTTTTTTTGCTTGCCAATGTGTCCATTTGAGTTGAAAATAACAGACCACTGCACTGCAGCTGGCCCACTATAAATCATTATCGTTGAAGCTGCAGTTTTAAAGGCTTTAAACAGAAACTCAAGATAAAGGCTCATGCAGTGGCATATCTTGCAGAAATATTGTTAAATTCACCATTACAAAATTACAGAATTAAAAAAAATCAGAATTCTAAATATTTTATGAGAACAAAATTAATCTGATTACAAACACTTGCTGGTTATGCAATTAGGTCCCATTTCAATTAGATCCAGTGCAAACTGCAAAATCCCATTTGCACGCAGAGGCTTACTTTTAATTTGCTTTCATTTCACCCTCTCCGCTCCCCCCCACTTGCCCCCCCAGCCGAGTCCCCGTCTCCTGACCCTCCCCACGATAAGCGACTTGCCAAGCAGTTTGCTGTTTGAGCAGCTTTCTACCATTCATTTCATTTGAATATGGACTATGCAGCTCAGCACATGGTACAGTTCATAGTGATCTCCAGGATGCCTACACAGGGCAGCCAGCAAAGAATACCGTTTAATTTCAGATTCATCAAATATCCATTGAAAGGATTTAGGAACTGGTTTTCCTGCCACCGGAGTGTTCCAGCAACATGAATGATTCAGGACATCAGTTCAGGATTTACTGTATCTGTATCCTTCTGCGTCTCACATATCTTTATGAATTCATGATTAGTATGAATATTCCTTTTGCCATTCCCTCTGATACTGTACAGAATTGATTTATTTGGATATTAATGCTTCCAAGACTGCAGTAGGATTTTTATTTTTGACTCAATGGAGATACACGAGAGTTTTCTAGTTTATTTGGAAAGCTTCTTGAAGATGGTGCAGTCAGTGGCGCAGTGTGTTGGAACTGCTGCCTCTTGGAGTAATTCAGATGATGGTTTACCCCTTCAGTTCTCTGAGATACCAATCTCAACAGCATCATACGCTGTCCCGGGGCTGCCCGATAGGAAAGCTAATTTGGCTGGTGTTGTTGGTATATCAACCATCATCTTATTGAATGGCGGAGCAGGCTCGAGGGGCCAAATGGCCTACTCCTGTTCCTATTTCTTATGTTCCTATGTTGGTCGCCTAGCAGCCGGCTAAAGAGTGGCATTGGATGAGGTCAGCGAGCAGGACTTCAGAAGTCCTCTTGGCTGAGGCTGTGAGCAATTCGATGGGCTGAATGGCTTTCTTCTGCATTGCAAACCTTTCACAATTTGATACCATCGCTTAGAGAAACTGCAAAATAAGTAATTTATAGAAAGAGAAGAATAGCAAGAAGTCAGTGTTAGTTTGAGAGAAACAGACAAAACCTGATAGAAAATAAAGGGAGAGACAAAAAATATTATTAAAGTGTGATTGTGAGTGGGACGATGACAGATAAAGAATAAATCTGCGATGACTTATATTATCTGTGATATCGATAATTTTATGTGGCACCTACAGCGGTAGCAGTTTTAATACATAAACCCATGGGTGTCAAACTCAATTTACATGGTGGGCCTGATCCGACAACCTGGCACTGGGCAAGGGCCAAATTCAGCAGAAGCTATTTGGGCACACGGGGGTGGAAATTGGTCTGTGTTTTGCCTGGTTATTGGGCATGCAATGGATGCAATGTGTACCCATTTCTGGCCACGAGGTCCTGCTCCCAATCTTCGCCAGCAGCATAACTCCACCTGTGGCAGCACTTTCTGTTTTATTGCTTAAAAAAAATGCGTCAGAGACTGATCAACTATGTCAATCTTCAGACTTATGCCACCGGATTGGTCGTAGTAACTGGCTTGCAGTCTGTCTGAGGCTGCTTTGAAACATTGCTCCCATCTCCAACATAGGGGGCATGGAAAGCATAGTATTTTTGACATTGTTTCTTTTAATAAAATAAGTGAAAATATCATTTGATTAGGTACTAAAATGCAGTTAAAAACAGGCATAGAAAAATAAGAAAAAAGGAAGAAAAGGTGAAGAGTAAGCAAGAAGTATTTAAATCTTTGATTTAAATTTGTATTTTGAGTTCTTATTTTCGTTGGTGAATATTATGGTTAAGAAGTTTATCCTGGCATTTTGAACAGCTTTATTACTGTAACGTTATTGATTTGTCAAGACTACAATGCGTGAGCTGGTAAGTGGCTGGACCAGGGAGTCTGGAGTTGCCCAGGACCTACCAGTCTGAAGGTGAAAGTTGTCAATCTATCCTGATCCCAGAGCAGCTATTTATTGCAGGATTAGATATAATCTGATAAAACCACATAAAAAAAAAATGTCTGCAGTCTACTGCCATCGAGGCTCCCTGTACTTAAAAAAAGCGTAAGAGCTCCTGGTGACTGCCCTTTGCCACAACCCACTAATTCCCTGTCAGATCTGTTGGTTTCTTTAGAGCAACATGTCCCAGCACAATTTCAGCTGCAGAGTCTTATTCAAACTCCTTCCTCCTTCTGGCCGTGTCATGCTGGTTTCAAGTTGCAGAAATGCATGCAAGATAAAAGCAGGGAGAAGCAGCACAAAATCCAGTATACATTTTGCAGATCTCTATCAAACATTTGTTGTTGATTAAAATATATTGCTTTGTTTGATTGCGGAGCACATAGAGTGCAAGCTGGAGAGAACAAGCTGGATTTCCACAGTATGCCACCTACCCACAGGAGCTCTGCTTTCTCGATAAATGCAAATGTTCCGAACTGCAGTGCTCCAGAACACAACAGCATGTGGCTTGAACCACCTGGGAAAGAATTCCAGTGCTCCCTTATCTGTAGGCATAGCTTTCGCTTGCAGGGGAAATTACTTGCATTTAAATGCGAAGAGGGAGATGAGAAAGCTAATAGTCTACAGGGAAAACAACCGCATGAAGGTGCGGGGCAGATTTTCCTGTTGTTGTACGAGGTATAAAGAACTATCTAGGTGCAACACATAGAGGAATGACAGCCGAGGAGGATCCCACCCAGTTCTATCACTTTGTATTGTAATTGTGCGACCAAATTAGTTCTGCTATGCATTGCTGTTCAAAATAGTTTTTGTGCTGGGAAATGTTCAACAGTAAAATGATGTACTTCTTTAACTTACTCACTAACACCAACTCATTGCTCCTGTATTGTCATCAGACTTCAGCTCCACCTCATACCTTTTCTCTACTTTATCAGGCCAGTGCCCTGCTTCCTGGCTATTGTCTGGAAGCATTGTCCCGTTCTGTACTGATTTTACCATCAGTTTGTTGCCTTGTTTTGTATTCAGTGCTATGATGGTCGTAGGCTACCTGTTGCTTTATTTCTCAGAAGCATTTTTTTTTAAACAGCTTTGACTGTGCTCTTAAGAATGCATAACTTTGTAAACTTTATGATATGACAGTGGTGAAACTCCTGCAGAGTTATATGCAAACACCTTACTAAAGGTTAAAAAATAGATTTGGGGAGAAGGAATGCTCCATCAGAGGGTAACCCAAATATACGCTCTGCGTGCATGGAGGCGAGGTGTGGCATGTTCCATTTCCAGGCAGAAGGCGGAAGATCATGTCCAATCTGCTGTATTGTTGCTTCTGCCCAACCCACTTAACTTCATGAGGAAAATTTCCCCAGTATCCTCCCCAAAGTTAATCAAGCAAAGCTCCAGAGTAGCTACATTAGACTAAATATTCCGCACCATCACCTTTCCTGGTCAGCCATTCCTATGGTCCAAACAGATCAGGAACTATTCTAATTGACATGGCATTCACTAATGTTTATCTGTACAGATCCTAATAACCCTTGATCCTATTCTTAACCGGATGTACATTATTTCATTTTTTTAAAGGCTTTACCTGTTAGTTTGTGGGCTCATTTACAAAACAAGATTAATGATCACAGCCTATGATTCATCTCTAATTATTAAAGCTTGTGGGGTCTCATGTGACTGTAAAGTCCGCTATACATGAGGAATGTTTCCCACACACAGCACATTGGATGTCAGATTGCCCTGAGGGCTGATCTTTCATTGATTTTTTTGGGGCTCTCTTTTCTTTGGCAAGATGGATACGTCTTGCTTCATACTTCTGACAAAGGGTCATTGACCCGAAACGTTAACTCTGCTTCCTCTCCACAGATGATGCCTAACCTGCTGAGATTTCCAGCATTTTCTGTTTTTATTCCAGATTCCAGCATCCGCAGCATTTTGCTTTTGCTTCATACTTTGTCTTGCCGTGAATCAGCTTTTGGCACTTTTTCCTGTAACAAGCATCCTGCTTTCATGAGTCAGTTGAGATGCCACATTTTTCTTAGATTGGTCTTTAGGTAATCCTTACATCTTTTGAAATGAACACCACAAGAGCGTTTTCCAACCTTTATCTCACTGTAGAATACCTTGTGTTTAGTGTCAAGCATTCGGACTCAGTGACCAGCCCAGCTTAGCTGTGCACTTACTATCAGTGCCTCTATGCCTGGCACATTTCTCTGCTGAGAACCTCAGTGCCCCCAGTCTTGTGCCACCATCAGACTTTCATGTATTTAATGAGACAACAGGGATGGAAGTGATTTGAGTTTCCTGTAGTGGTGACTGTAGGTGGCCCAGCTGTCACATACATACAGTGAGGATGTTGTCATTATTGCCTTGCAGCCTTAAGTTTGTTGTCAGTTTAATGCCCCTTTATCTATAACCACACATGGCACTTTCCAAAAGCACTACTGGCTTTAAACAATCTGTGGGTCACCTCATCATCTGGGAGTGCATCACATGACATGGTGCTTCCAGGATAGGTGAACCTACCCACTGCAGACACGGTGTGCCCCTCAGTGGTAATACTGGGTGACACGTAAGGTTTTCCAGAAGCAGGCTGCTATATAACCTCCATCGTCTTCAGACTGATAGTGAGGCCAAATTTCTGGCTGCAGAATACAAAGCTCGTTGAAGATTTTCCAGTTTATTTTGATGTTGCCAGAAGCTGTGCTGACAGTGCTGAGGTGATCTTCCATTGCTGCTGGTTTAAATTTGGCGACATTTATGCTGATAGGGGGAGTTTTCCATCTTGTGAGCTTCGAAATGGAGCGATCTGAAAGATCAAGTTTTGCTCGGATGGGTCTGTGATCCTTCAGCCACCTGTGGGCAGGATCACCACTCCAGCTCCCAGTGAATCCGCTAGCCCACGGGACTTTGGGAGGTGGTGTGATGTGGGGGTGAAAATTGCACTAGCTCGTGAATTGGAGTATAGTGAGGAAACTTTGCTCACAGTCTGCCTCACTCTCTCTGCTTCCTTCGTCTAGACCCAATGGCAAGAGAGAATCGAGACAGCTGAAGATGAAGTCGGCTGCAATGGATGGCCGATGGTACCTGGTTCACCCATATCCACATAGCTTTGCTAATGCGCCCTCTCAGTCAGAGAAAGTCTGCTGGGTCCGCATGGTCCGACAGAGTAGGCTTCATGCATTAGAAAGAGAGATGGGTGTCTCCCCATCAATCAAGTACGTCTGCCCAAGTTTAGCCTGTGAGCTGACGCAGTTGCTCCGAGTGTGGCCATCACCGTGCAAGAGTGACTACTGAAAGTTGTGTGCAGCATTGGAGACCAGAGCTAGGAGTCCACACAGGATAGTGGATGACTCCTAGTCAAAGGCACGATTCCTAATGCTACACATTGGGCCCAATCTTGTTGGAGCAGAGCACCTCGCGCCATACTTTATCCTCAAAAAGCTTTTGCGCCCTAACTTGCTACAAGTGTGAACTGATAATGGGCAAGGGCAATGGGGCATCTGGGACCTTAGTAAATGGCAGGGCTAAATATTTACCATCTTAACCAATGAGATTCAAGGATTGAGAAATAAACAGTGGATGGAGGAGGGTGCATTAGAAAAGGTGAATTAAATGTAAAATCAGGTACAAGAAGACAAATGAGGAGTGAGAAAGAAAGGTTGGATTACGAGTGAGAGAGACAAAAGAGACAGAAAGGAGAAGTAAGTAAAAAGTTAAAATTTTACATTTAAAAAAATATCCAACGATTCACTACCTGAAGGAATGAGACTCCACAGTTTAAATTGTTCACTTTCTGGGCCAGAAAGGTTGATTGGCAGTCAGTAACGTTAAAAAGGTACTTAGGCTATTAATTACTAGACTTAACTTTCTGTGGCGAGTTTAATGGGCGAGTGACAAATCCAGCAAGTTCTTAAAATTAACGGGGATGCTAAGCGTGAGATGCTGTTTGTGTGAAGCAAATGGTGCAGCGATGTAAACCGACCAGCAAGTTCTGGAGATTTGCAACTCATGGCATATCTCTTAAGCCCCCTGAACTTGCCTGCTGATTTGCGCATTTAATAATGGTGTTGTCCAGGGTCGCGCCGTGGATCTTGATGACTGGGGGGCAGTGCTGTGCGGCGGGGTCAGGTTGGTGGAGGACCTTTGTCTTACGGATGTTTAGTGTAAGGCCTATGCTTTTGTATGCCTCGGTGAAGATGTTGATGATGACTTGAGTTCAGCCTCTGAATGTGCACAGACGCAAGCGTTATCCGCGTACTGTAGCTCGACGACAGAGGATGGTACGGTCTTGGATCTGGCCTGGAGGCGATGAAGGTTGAACAGGTTTCCACTGGTTCTGTAGTTTAGTTCCACTCCAGCGGGGAGCTTGTTGAATGTGAGGTGGAGCATTGTAGCGAGGAAGATCGAGAAGAGCATTGTTCGCATGCCGGACACAAGATTCCCAAAGCAAGCGCTCTACTTGGAGCTCCTACACAGCAAACGAGCCCCAGGTGGGGAGAGGAAACGTTTCAAGGACACCCTCAAAGCCTCCTTGATAAAATGCAACATCCCGACCGACACCTGGGAGTCCCTGGCCAAAGACCGCCCTAAGTGGAGGAAGTGCATCCGGGAGGGCGCTGAGCACCTCGAGTCTCGTCGCCGAGAGCATGCAGCAAACAAGTGCAGGCAGCGGAAGAAGTGTGCAGCAAACCAGACCCCTCACTCACCCTTTCCTCCAATGACTGTCTGTCCCATCTGCGTCAGAGACTGTAATTCCAGAATCGGACTGTTCAGTCACTTGAGAACTCACTTTTGGGGTGGAAGCAAGTCTTCCTCAATTTCGAGGGACTGCCTATGATGATGATGTGCATTGTTATTTATTCAGCAAGTTCTTGCCCATTGATAAGCTTAGCATCGGTTCTAAAGCATTTTGAGTTTCACACCGATGCTGAATATATGGGGATAGATTTTTGAATTCACTGTTTCGGCAGTATTCTGTCAGAGTGGATTGCCTGCCCACTGTAAAACACGCCCGGTTTTCATCCCATTGATTTTGTTGAAATGAAAATCAGGCAGGTTCTACAACGGGCGGGTTATCAGCTCTAACTGATTAGAGCCCAGGCAGTGAAGACGAAAATCTACACTCTGTATTGTTTATCTTGCGGTGAGAACTGAAGTAACTCCAAAATGAAGAGGAGTGAGGCGCCCTCCTTCACTTAGGCCAGAAGTCAGGTCAGGCCAGGACTTTGCATTCAATCTGCATTTACACTACAGCTGCAGCATTGGTGCAAAGCTGCTTCACACCAACACTACAGTTGTAGTGTAAGCATTCCACTATTCCATTGCTCTTTAGAGGGAGAAAAAACCTTTCTAATCCAATAAATAATTTTCACACAGAATTGCATCAAATTTACACCACAGAAAACAGCCATTCAGCCCAACTAGTTTATGCTCCACAGGAGACTCCTCCCACCCTACATCATCTAACCCTATCAGCATATCCTTCTATTGCTTTCTCCCTCATGTACTTATCGAGCTTCTCCTTGAAGGCATCTGTGCTATTTGTATAAACTACTCCTTGCGGGTTCCACATTCTTACCACTCTTCGTGTAAAGAATCTTGAGGAACTTTCCTCCCTCCCCTCTAAATTCAGGTGTGTCCCAGCTACAAAAGAAAAGTGGTTTTCATTGCCTTTGTCCCATAACTCTACAAATTTTCCAGAATAGATTGGCAATATATTTTCTTTTACACAGGGATTCACTGTAACACTATCATTTTTCACAGGAACATGTGACAGTGCTGACATTTCTCAAAGGGATTTCCAATGTTTTTAAAAATTAATTCATGGGATGTGGGCATCGCTGGTAAGGCCAGCATTTATTGCCCATTCCTAATTGACCTGGAGAAGGTAGTGGTGAGTCACCTTCTTGAACTGTTGCAGTCCATATGGTGAAGGTAACCCCACAGTGTTGTTAGTGAGGGAGTTCCAGGATTTTGACCCAGCGACAATGAAGGAACAGCAATATATTTCGAAGTCAGTATAGTGTGTAACTAGGAGGGGAAACTTGCAGGTGATGGTGTTCACATGCGCCTGCTGCCCTTGTCCTTCTAGGTGGTAGAGGTCGCAGATTTGGGAGATGTTGCGAGTTGCTGCAGTGCATCTTGTCGATGGTACACACTGCAGCCATGACGTGCTGGTGGTGGAGGGAGCGAATGTTTAAAGTGGTAGATGAGGTGCCAATCAAGTAGGCTGCTTTGTCCTGGATGGTGTTGAGATTTACTTATCTCTGATCTTTCAAATAATCAAGATCGGGTGCAAACCAATATGGTGGGTATATTGTGTTTAATCAGTTTAGGACAGAATATAACACACAGCAAAAACATACGACCATGACAAATAGCTGATACTGGACCCGATCAGACAGAAGGCTGGCGTGCTCTAACAGCTCTTCGTATTCATTCTCCTTCTTGTTTTACATGTTTCTCTCTCTTCTTGAACTATCCAAGAGTGTTAGACTAGGGTCAGCATTGGTCCACTCTCGGAAGAGCGTTAGATTACCCGATCCACTCTTGGGAGCTCGTCGCTCCACGGTCTGCCTAAGGGTTCTTTAGCTCTTCCTCTTATTCTCTTTTTAGTGGTGGGCCTGAGGTAGAATAATGGACAAGACCATTTATCCTATAGAAGTTCCCATTAAAACACAGTGCCCAATGGTGTGTCAATTTCTTTGTCTAAACTTACAGATGAAGACCCTCCCTCAATGGGGGGATGTCTTCACAACCATTACGCATGCTTTCTTGTTTATACGTTTTGATGGCCAATCCATCTGGAGCCCTCTCATTTTGTCTGGCCCTGTCCTCCCTGGTGCAGCAAGTGCATGTCTCAGGCATAACTTTGGGCCATCAAATCAGAGGCCCCAAGCTGGAGCTGTCTGCTCAAACAACCGCTATCCAAAATATCTCCCCTTAACCGAACAGACTGTTTCATCCTGAGATGATAACTTAACTCCCGCGGTGTTCAACAGAGTGCAGGAACAATATATTCCACTAAAAGGAAAGAAAAAACGAAACACGAATGAGACTCCATGGATGAATAATGCCATAAGGGTAAGGAAAGAAGCATACATTAATAGACAGCAGGGGAGTACATGATAAGGGAGAATACGAAAAGATTAGGAGAGAAGTCAAAAAACTATTATGAAGGCAAAGAGGAACCATGAAATTAAATTATTAAGGAAAATAAAACAAAATAGTAAAATATTTTACAGGCACATTAATAAAAAAGGAAAGTTGGGATGGGAATAGGGCCATTAAGGGATAGACAGGATAATACCAAAGGTAACGATAGAGAGATGGCAGAAATATTAAAAATAATGATTTCGCTTAAGTATTTACCTGGGAGATAGAACAGGTGGATATGACATTGGATGATGAGATTAGTAATGAGTTAAGTACATTTAAAATAAAAAGAGGAGATATATTAAATAAACAAATCAAACACAAAGAGAATAAAACCCCTGGTCCAGGTGGATTGCAGAGATAGCAGAGGCCTTACTACAGATATTTAATAATTCGTTAGAAAAAGGTGCAGTGCCAGATGACTGGCAGATAGCTAACGTAATACCTATATTTAAGAATGGGGATAGAACATGTCCAGAAAATTATAGACCAGTCAGCTTAACATCGGTGGTAGGAAAAATAATGGAATCCCTACTAAAGGAAAAAATAAAAGAACATCTAGAAACCAAAAAGTATAATAATATACTCAGCGTGGAATTCAAAAGGGAAAGTCTTACTTGACCAACCTCAGTGAATATTTTGAAGAGGTAACAGAGAGAGTAGACAATGGTAATGCAGTAGATGTAATTTATCTAGATTTTCAAAACGCCTTCAATAAGGTACCCCATAATAGACTAATGAACAAAGTCAGAGAATGCGGAGTCAGGGGACAAGCTAGCTGGCTTCAAGACAGAAATCAGATAGTAGGCATAAAAGGTATCTGTTCACAGTGGCAGGAGATGGGTAGTGGTGTTGCACAAGGATCAGTGCTGGGACCACTGTTGTTCACAATTTATATTAACGATTTAGACTTTGGATTCACAAACACAATTTCTAAATTTGCGGATGACACCAAATTGAGGGGGGATAGCCAATACTGAGGAGAACTGCAGCAGATTGCAGGAGGACATTAATAAACTTGCAGAATAGGCATATAATTGGCAAATGAAGTTCAACACAGATAAATGTACAGTATTACAGTTTGGTAGAAAGAATAAGGACGTCTTTTATTACTTGGAGGGTGCGAGTCTGGGTGGGGCAGAGGAACAAAGGGATCCTGGAGTACAAATAGGACACAGGTTAGCAAGGCCATAAAAGAAGCAAACCAAGCTCTAGGGTTTATTTCTAGAGGAATAGAATTGAAAAGTAGGGAAGTTATGCTAAACTTGTATTGAACCTTGGTTAGACCACACTTGGAGTACTGCGTACAATTCTGGTTGTGATATTATAAAAAGAATATAGAGGCATTGTAGATGGTGCAGAGAAGATTTACAAGGATGATACCAGGAATGTGAAGGTATAATTAATCAGGAAAGGATGAACAGGCTGGGTCTCTTTTCTCTTGAGAAAAAAAAAGGCTGAGGGGTGACCTAATAGATGCCTTTAAAATTATGAAAGGTTTTGATAGAGTGATTACAGAGAGCATGTGTCCACTTGCGGGGAAGAGCGTAACTAGAAGCCATCAATATAAAATAGTCACCAAGAAATCCAATAGGGAATTCGGAAGAAACTTCTTCACCCAAAGAGTGGTGAGAATGTGGAATTCGCTACCACAGGGAGTGGTTGAAGCGAATAGTATAGATGCATTTAAGGGGAGGCTAGACAAGCATTTGAGGGAGAAGGGAATAGAGGGTTATGCTGATAGATTTAGGTAAGGAAAGACAGGAGGAGGCTCGAGTGGAGCATAAACACTGGCATGGACTGCTTGGGCTGAATGGTCTGTTTCTGTGCCGTATATGTTATGTAAACCTATGTAAAATTCCTTCTATTCTATGTCCTTTATACTAATTAACGGTTAATTATCTACGCAAGCAGTTCTGTTAAAAAAACTCTAATTCCTACTTTAGCATTATAACATGGTTATTAGTAATAATGGAAGAAACAGAGGTTGGCCTTCATTGGCCTGGCAGGCAAGCTCATGCTGTGGGCCCCTATGTGGAATGTTTTGCATCATCTAACCTAACTAACTAAAAATCCTTTGCCTCGAACTCTAATACAAGTTTTCCAGGAAACCGAAACATAAGACACAACTTCTACATTAACACCTTATTTGTCTTGCAATCTAATACACTCATTTAAACACAGTATTATTCGCATCACAGTTTCATTTGCATAACCATATGCATTTTTAGGCAGCCCTAACTTCTAACAATGGTGTTGAGCTTCTTGAGTATTGTTCGAGCTATACTCATCCAGGCAAGTGGAGAGTATTCCATCGCACTCCTGACTTGTACCTTGTAGATGGTGGAAAGGCTTTGGGGAGTCAGGAGGTGAGACACTCGCCACAGAATACCCAGCCTCTGACCCGCTTTTTTTGCCACTGTATTTATGTGGCTGGTCCAGTTAAGTTTCTGGTCAATGTGGATGTGGATGGTGGGGGATTCAGTGATGGTAATGCCATTGAATGTCAAGGGGCGGTGGTTAGATGCTCGCTTGTTGGAGATGGTCATTGCCTGGCACTTGTGTGGCGCGGATGTTACTTGACACTTATCAGCACAAGCCTGAATGTCGTCCAGGTTTGCTGCATGCGGGCAAAGATTGCTTTATTATCTGAGGAGTTGTGAATGGTACTGAACACTGTGCAGTCATGAATGAACATCCCCACTTCTGTCCTTATGATGAAGGTAAGGTCATTGATGAAGCAGCTGAAGATGGTTGGGCCTAGGACACTGCCCTGAGAAACTCCTGCAGTGATGCCCGAGGGATGTGATGGATCGACTTCCAACCACCACAACCATCTTCCTTTGTGCTGGCTATGACTCCAGCCACTGGAGAGTTTTCCCTCTGATTCACATTGACTTCAGTTTTACGAGGACTCCTTGATGCCACATTCAGCCAAATGCTGCCTTGATGTCAAGGGCAGTCACTCTCATGTCACCACCATAATTCAGCTCTTTTGTCCATGTTTGGAACAAGGCTGTAATGAGGTCTGGATTTGAGTTGTCCTGGCGGAACCCAAACTGGGCATCGGTGAGCAGTTTATTGGCGTGTAAGTGCCGCTTGATAGCACTGTCGACGATACCTTTCATCACTTTGCTGATGATTGAGAATAGACTGATGGGGTGGTAATTTGTCGGATTGGATTTGTCCTGTTTTTTGTGGACAGGACATACCTGGGCAGTTCTCCACATTGTTAGATAGCTGCCAGTGTTGTAGCTGTACTGGAACAGCTTGGCTAGAGGCGTGGATAGTTCTGGAGCGCAGTCGGGATGTTGTCGGGGCCCATAGCCTTTGTTGGATCCAGTGCACTCAGCCATTTCTTGATATCACGTGGAGTGAATCGAATTGGCTGAAGACTGGCTTCTGTGATAGTGGAGATCTCAGGAGGAGGCCGATATGGCTGAAGATGGTTGCAAAGGCTTCAGTCTGGTCTTTTGCACTCGTGCTGGGCTCTGGCATCATTGAGGATGAGGATATTCATGGAGCCTCCTCTTCCCATTAATTGTTTAATGCTCCACCACCATTCACGAGTGGATGTGGCAGGACTGTAGAACTTTGATCTGATCCATCGATTGTGGGATCGCTTAGCTCTGTCTATAGTGTGTTGCTTTCACTATTTAGCATGCATGTAGTCCTGTGTCGCAGCTTCCCCAGGTTGGCACCTCATTTTTAGGTACACCTGGTGCTGCTCCTGGCATGCTCTTCTATACTCCTCATTGAACCAGTGTTGGTCCCCTGGCTCGATGGTAATGGTAGAGTGAGGGATAAACCTGGCCACGAGGTTACAGATTGTGGTGGAATACATTTCTGCTGCTGTTGATGGCCCACAGCGTGTCATGGATGCCCAGTTTTCAGCTGCTAGATCTGTTCTGAATCGCTCCCGTTTAGCATGGTGGTAGTGCCACACAACATGATCGATGGTGTCTTCAGTGTGAAGACGGGATGTCATTTCCACAATGACTGTGCGGTGATGTTGGGCTGCTTTCTTGCTCTTTTTTGTTTCGTTGCTTTAAACGTCAGATTATACACACACTCAATTGTGGTAATGGCAGGATCAGGCCTTTATTTAAACTTCATACTACAAAAAACCAGGATGAAAGTTACTGAGACATACACTTCAATTCCAGTGTATGTTCCCTCCTCTTGAGAAACACCCCCCAATTCCAATGTAAGCTGGTAAAACAGTGCTCACTCACATCTCTTATACAAATTTTGCCTTTGAACACTACATTCCATGCATACTATCAATAAATCATGGTACATCAAAGCAACATACAAATACTGACAGAATGACAATGTAAGCTAAACAACCAGCCACTCAACCCTCCTGAAATTGGTTTATTGCCGGAATAAAACTGAAACAGAATTATCAAGTTAGCACGTTCAGATATGGCTGAATGATTCATACACATCCTACCATTTGAACGTTTAACCCAGCATGTGCCATCTCACAGATTGCACAGAGAGCGAGGTATTCGGGTAGTACAAGCTTCCTCTCCCTCAATGATCACTGCTACCAACGCTGTCATGGACAGATGCATCTGCGACAAGTAGATTGACGAGGACGAGGCCAAGTAGGTTTTTCCCTCGTGTTGGTTCTCTCATTTCCTGCCACAGGCCCAGTCTGGCAGCTATGTCCTTCAGAACTTGGCCAGCTCGGTCAGCAGTGTTGTTACTGAGCCTCTCTTGGTGATGGGCTTTGAAGTCCCTTACCCAGAGTCCATTCTGTGCCCTTGGTATTCGCAGTGCTTCTTCCAAGTGGTGTTCAACATGGAGGAGTACTAATTCATCAGCTGAGGGAGGACGGTCGGTGGTAATCAGCAGGAGGTTGCCTTGCCCATGCTTGACCTGAAGCCATGGGACTTCATGGGGTCCGGAGTCAATACTGAGGACTCCCAGGGTATATCACTGTGCCGCTACCTCTGGTGGGTCTGTCCCGCTGGTGGGACAAGACATACCCAATGATAGAGGAGTCATAGAATCATAAACATTTACAGCATGGAAGGAGGCCATTTCAGCTCATTGTGTTCGCGGCGGACAACAAAGAGCTATCCGGCTTAATCCCATTTTCCAGCTCTTGGTCTGTAGCCCTGTAGGTTACGGCACTTCAAGTGCATATCTAAGTGCTTTTTAAATATGGTGAGGGTTTCTGCCTCTACCACCCTTTCAAGCAGTGTTTTCCAGACCCCTACAACCTTCTGTGTGAAAAAATAATTCCCCCTCAAATCCCCTTTAAATTGGTAGGAACCAATTACTTTAAATCTATGCCGCCTGGTTGTTGACCCTTCTAATTGGAAATAGGCCCTTCCTATCCACTCTATCTAGGCCCCTCTTAATTTTATACACCTCAATAACGTCTTCCCTCAGCCTCCTCTGTTCCAAAGAAAACAAACCCAGCCTATCCAATCCTTCCTCATAGCAAAAATTCTCCAGTCCAGGCAACATCCTCGTAAATCTTCTCTGTACCCTCTCTAATGCAATCACATCTTTCCTGTAATGTGGTGACCAGAATTGCACGCAGTACTCTAGCTGTGGCCTAACTAATGTTTTATACAGTTCAAGCATAACCCCCCTGCTCTTGTATTCTATGTTTCGACTAATAAAGGCAAGTATTCTGTATGCCTTCTTAACCACCTTATCTACCTGGCCTGCTACCTTCAGGGATCTGTGGACATGCATTTCAAGGTCCCTTGGTTCCTCTACACTTCTCAGTGTCCTACCATTTAATGTGTATTCCCTTGCTTTGTTAGCCCTCTGCAAATGCATTACCTCAGACTTCTCAGGATTGAATTCTATTTGCCATCTTTCTGCCCACCTGACCAGTTCATTGATATCTTCCTGCAGTCTACAGCTTTCTTCCTCACTATCAACCACACGGCCAATTTTTGTATCATCTGCAACTTCTTCATCATACCCCCTACAGTCAAGTCTAAATCATTGATATACATCACAAAAAGCAAGTGATCTAGTACTGAGTCCAGCGGAACCCCACTGGAAACAGCCTTCCAGTCACAAAAACACCCATCAACCTACCCTTTGCTTCCTGTCTCTGAGCCAATTTTGGCTCCAATTTGTCAATTTGCCTTGGATCGCATGGGCTTTTACTTTTGTGACCAGTCTGCCATGTGGGACCTTATCAAAAGCCTTGTTAAAATCCATATACATTACATCAAAATGCACTACCCTCATCGACCCTTCTGGTTACCTCCATGAAAAATTCAATCAAGTCAGTCAGACACGACCTTCCCTTAACAAATTCATGCTGACTGTCCTTGATTAATCCGTGTCTTTCTAAATGAAGATTTACACTGTCCTTCAGAATTTTTTCCAATAATTTTCCCACCACCGAGGCTAGGCTGACTGACCTGTAATTACTCAATCTATCCATTTCTACCTTTTTAAACAAAGGTACAACATTAGCAGTCCTCCAGTCCTCCAGCAGCACACCTGCAGCCAGTGAGGCTTGGAAAATGATGGTCAGAGCCTCTGCTATTTCCTCTTTTGCTTCTCTTAACAGCTTAGGATATATTTTATCTGGGCCTGGGGATTTTTCCACTTTCAAGGCTGCTAAATCCCTTAATACTTCCTCTCTCATTATGTTTATTTCATCTAATATTTCACACTCCTGCTCCCTGATTGCAATGTCTGCATCGCCCCTCTCTTTTGTGAAAACAGACACAAATTTGCATTAAGAACCATACCCATGTCTTCCGCCTCCACATCCAGATTAACTTTATGGTCTCTAACAGGCCCTACTCTTTGTTTAGTTATCCTCTTGCTCTTAATGTATTTATAAAACATCTTTGAGTTTTCCTTGATTTTACTTGCCAACATTTTTTCATGCTCTCTCTTTGCTTTCCGAATTTGCTTTTTCATTTCACCTCTGGACTTTCTATACTTCGCTTGGGTTTCTGCAGTATTGAGCCCTTGGTATCTGTCATATATAAGCCTCCTTTTTTTTCTTTATCCTACCCTGTATGCCCCTTGACATCCAGGGGGCTCTAGATTTGTTAGTCCCACCCTTTTTCTTTCAGGGGACAAACTTGCTCCGAACCCTCAGGATCTCCTCCTTGAATGCCTCCCACTGCTCTGACACTGATTTATCTTCCAGTAGCTATTTCCAGTCCACTTTGGCTAATCTCAGCTTAGTAAAATTGGCTAACCCCCAATTGAGAACTTTTATTCCGAGTATATCTTTGTCCTTTTCCATAACTACCCTAAATCTAACTGAATTCTGATCACTAGCACCAAAATGCTCTCCCACTGATACCCCTTCCACCTGCCCAGCTGCATTTCCTAAAACTAAGTCCAGAACTGCCCCCTCCCTTGTTGGGCTTGCAACTTACTGACTAAAAAAGTTCTCCTGAATTTTATCCCAGTTAATATTAGGGTAGTTGACTATTACTATCCTATAGTTTTTGCACTTCTCACAAATTTGCCTACATATTTGCTCTTCTATCTTCCTCTGACTGTTTGGGGGTCTATAGTACACTTCCAGCAGTGTGATCGCCCCTTTTTTGATCTTCAATTCAACCTAGATGGCCTCATTTGATGATCCTTCTAACATATCATCCCTCCTCACAGCTGTAATTGTTTCTTTAATCAATACTGCGGCCCCCCTCTTGTTTGTTATGCCCCTCTCTATCCCGTCTGAAAACCATGTAATCAGGAATGTTGAGCTGTCATACCTGCCCTTCTTTCAGCCATGTCTCAGTAATAGCTATAATATCATACTCCCAAATGTCAATCTGTGCTCTCAACTCATCTGCCTTATTCCCAATACTCCTTGCATTAAAGTATCATCATCATCATCATAGGCAGTCCCTCGAAACGAGGGTGACTTGCTTCCATGCCAAAAAAAAGGATGGGTCCACAGGTGTTTTGCATGACGAACCCGAACTACGTCCTCAAGGATGGACGATGCCTGTGCGTGGATTTTTTTTAAAGTGTGGTGGCCATTGCACACCAGCCAAGTTTTTTGATCAGCTGCCCAAACGCTACGGTAGCTGTCCCTTCGGGGACGGTGAATTTCGGCATATAGCATTTAGCACTGCCAACCTCCCTTGTTGTCTATTTTCTATCCTTTGTTTCCTCTGCCTTCCAAATTCAATTTCTAATTTTCTGCTTTCCAATACCAGCTTTGCTTCTCTCCCTTCTGAATCTACTCTCAGTTTCCCATCCCCCTGCCAAGCTAGTTTATACCCTCCCCAACAGCACCAGCAAACCTCCCTGTGAGGATATTGATCCCGGCTCTGTTGAGGTGTAACCCGTCCAGTTTGTACAGGTCCCACCTCCTACAGAAACCGTCCCAATGCCTCAGGAACCTAAAGCCCTCCCTCTTGTTCCATTTCTCCAGCCACGCATTCATCTGCTCTATCCTCCTATTTCTGTACTCACTAGCTCGTAGCACTGGGAGTAATCCAGAGATTACTACCTTTGAGGTCCTGCTTTTTAATCTCTCTCCTAACTCCCTAAAATCTGCCTGCAGGACCTCATCCCACTTTCTACCTTTGTCATTGGTACCGATATGGCTCATGACCTCTGGCTGTTCACCCTCTCCCCCCAGAATGCCCTGCAGACGATCAGTGACATCCCTGACTCTGACACCAGGGAGGCAACATACCATCCTGGAGTCACATCTGCGGCCGCAGAAACGCCTGTCTGCTCCCCTAACTATCGAATCCCTTACCACTATTGCTCTTCCACTCTTCTTCCTCCCCTCCCCCGTGCAGCTGAGCTACCCTTGGTGCCGTGGACTTGGCTCTGGCTGCACTCCCCAGAAGACCCATCGCCTGCACCAGTACTCAGAACAGAATGCTGGTTGGAGAGCGAGATGCAATCTGGGGATTCCTGCACTGCCTGGTCTTCCTCTTCTGTCTGGCGGTCACCCATTCCCTCTCTGCCTGCACACTCTTAAGCTGTGGGGTGACCACATCTAGAAATGTGCAATCCATGAAGTTCTCAGCCTCGCGGAGTCTGGGACATTGGCTGAAAGTTATGATTCTGTGAGTATGACTTTGTCAGGCTGTTGTTTGACTACTCTGTGGGACAGCTCTCCAGATGTTCGTGAGGACAACTTTGCAGGGTCGACTGAGCTGGATATGCTGTTGTCATGTCCGTAGCTGCTGCCAATATCAATGCCGGGTGGTCCATCCGGTTTTATTTTTATTATTGCTTTTCGTAGCAGATTTTTACAACTGAGTGGCTTGCTGGGCCATTTTAGAGGGCAGTTAAGAGTCAACCACATTGCTGTGGGTCTGGAGTCACATGCAGGCCACACCAGGCAAGAATGGCAGATTTCCTTCTCGAAAGGACATTAGTGAACCAGATGGGTTTTTACGACAATCCAATAGTTTCATGGTCTCCAGGATACTAGATTTTATTCCAGATTTTTTTAATTAATTGAATTTAAATTCCCCAGCTGCCATGGTGGGATTTGAACTTACATCACTGGATCATTAGTCCAGGCCTCTGGATTACTAGTCTAGTAACATAACCACTATGCTAGCATTACTGTAAATGATGAAGTAAATGTGGCCATGGTGAGGCCATCCCTGGCGTCCCAGGCAGCAATGTGGTTGGGTGCCGATGCCCCATGTCCTGTGCAGCATCAGATGATTGCGGAGAAGTTTGGTGTGGTTGTTGGTGTTCCTTGTGTACCTGGTGATGCTGGTGTTGGGGCTGATCATGGTCAAATTCTGAAGGCCAAGGTGAGAGAGTATAAAGTGCACCCATGTTGATGGAATAGATGGGAGGTGAAGTAGAGAAGACAGAAGCAACCTATCAATGGTGGGAGTGTTAATGAGGCCAGACTGAATGGAGACTTGTGTAAAGACTTGCAGCATTCTGAATCTGTAGTGGAAATGCAGTTTAAAGAAGCTAGTGGTTATGGGAACATTTCTCAATCAGCTGGGAGCTTTGACTTGACATTTGAAGCTTTCAACTCATCAGCTGAATCAATGGCCAGTGAACTCCCACCTCAGCTTCACAGACGATGTCTGGACACAGCAGGAAACTGGTGGGTGACCTGTCAAATCCCGAAAAGCTGGGAAAGAAAGCATTGTTAATTGGCTGTAAAAAGCCACTAATGATTTGAATTGGGTTCCCCACCTCTGCCTGTTGGGTCTGCTCAGCTCTGGCAGACCCGACATCGGAAAGTGCAGGTATGTGCGTTTTGACAGCGGGTTTCTGAAACAGCTGACCCACCACCCATCCTGTCCGCTGAGCACCGGCAAAATCACAGCTCGTGTCTCTCTCTTACCCCTCTGCTGTGCTAACACTGGGATTTATTTGCTTAGTTATTTTATAGGTTTATAACTGCACATTTTATGGGCTGGATTTTCGGTTGGCTAATATCTCAGTTAGTGGCCAGAGGGGCATTAATGGGAGCGTAAGAGGTTACCGACCGGGAGCGCAGTGTTTAGCGCCCCGACCGGAAATTCATTCGAGGCTCACAGGGGGTGCAAACCAGTTGCACCCAGCTGCTGACGATCAGTGCGATCCTGACGTCAGTCCTGGTGCAACGCTCACGCTTGTGCCCAGGTCGTAAAATTAGCTGCGGCCACCTCCTTTTGCAGCCGCCAAGAACACGTCTGGTACAGGTTTGCAGAGTCGTTAACTGGTGGCTACTTAAAGGGATGAGGAAGCGCTTCCCTCAGAGGTCACAGTCAGTGCAACGTTTACACATAGCACGGTGCGTGAGCCTCTGAGTTTGCAGTGGCAGACAGACATAACAGTACAGGTCAAAAACAAGTGATTTTGAAAACTTTAATGGGTGCATTACTATGCTGTGCCTTTAAGACTCGGCTGTTCCAGGGATCTGATTCAGAGTTCTGTGCATGCGCAATGGGTCCGCAAAATGTACCGACCAAACTTTTGTTATTGCCCCCCTGCTATGATGTGCAACGGCTGAATTATCTTCGACCGATTCTGACAAATTTCTCGGCGGAAGGCGCAAAATTTTTCAAGGCGCTAAAATTACCGCTCTGCCTGGATTAACGTCCCAAATGACCAAATTTCTCCCCCTTTGTTTTTTGCTTTTAAAATATTCCTTGAAGGAGATCTCAATATGATGTTTACAAAAGCCCAATAAAACAACTAGGTACCTACAACAACTGTTTTGGAAAATACCAATGATTATCATATAATTACATTGATAATTTCATGTTGGTTTTTTATAGCTTTCTCATCAGTGTGAAAATGTCACCAGAAGAGTATAATCGCCAAGATGCTACTTATAAATTTTCAAGCTTCTGAGTTTTGTTTAAGACTAGAACAGGTATTAATGTGAAAACGAAAGAGATTATTGACAGCACATGCCACCTGTGCTGTTGAAAATTGTTTCCTCAAAAAGAAAAGGTCAGTATGAATTACAGTTTGTTGATCAGGTGCAAATGCCTGCACCTGGTGAACAGTATCAACCATATGGCAGGAAACTCTACAGATACAAGGTTAGAAAATAAACCTGAGAATGCGCAGATGGGGTTTGCAGGAATACGCAGGAAAGTGGGCGATTTAGGGCTTGGTAATTTTATCTCAGTCTTTTTGTTCATATTGATAAAATACCTAGTGGCACATGAGTTTAAAGAAAAACTGAGATTGAGATTGTCTCGATCACAGATAAGGCCATCTTCAACCATCTCCTTGTATACCTCACCGCCTACATTCCCCTTTCCCCTTCCAACCCCACTTTCTTCTGCCCCTAGAAAAAACTCTCTCCCCAAGTCACTTTCAACTGCTTTTTAAACAATCTAGCCTTTCGCTCTGCATTCGCCAAATCCTGCAGCTGTATCTGAACCACCCCCTCCCTCTACCTTTGATGTAAGACCCTTCACCTTCAGTAAGACTCTTATTCAAACCCTTACTCTCTCCTTATCTTCACTGCCTCAGAAACTTGAGCGTAACTGGCAAACAATTAGTTTCACCGCCCATTGTTAGAACTGGCTGGAGCATGTCAAGCATTATCACACCTTGCCCCTCTGCCAAAACCACTTAATACTCCAGGATTATAACGGAAAGCAAAGATAAACCCTGGCTTCTTTTCTCCACTACTAACTGTCTCCTTAATCCTCTCACTCTGCTTCTTCTGCCTCGCCTTCTTCACTCCCAACTCTATAAATCCTCCCTCAACACCTCTCTCCTTGCACACTATCACCACCAACTCCAATTTCCTTGTCCTCTACAAAACTGCTTTCCCATTTAGTGACCCTGTCAATGATACTGCCTACTATTCCTCTCTCTCCTGGGGTTGCAAATGTAAAGAAAATATTTTGTGCAATTTGAACCATGGTTAGACCACACTTGGGAGCACTGTGTGCAATTCTGGTCACCATATTATAAAAATGATTTTTTTTAAATTCGTTCCTGGGATGTGGGCATCACTGGCAAAGCCAGCATTTTTTGTCCATCCCTAATTGCCCTTGAGAAGGTGGTGGTGAACTGCCTTCTTCAACTACTGCAATCTGTGTGTTGAAGGTACTCCCACAGTGCTGTTAGGGAGGGAGGGTGGTGAGTACCTTGGAGGAGAACTTCGAGATGATGATGTTCTCGTGCACCTGCTACCCTTGTCCTTCTAGCTGGTAGAGGTCGTGGCTTTCGGAGGTGCTGTCGAAGAAGCCTTCGCGAATTGCTACAGTGCATCATGTAGATGGTACACCCTGTAGCCACGGTGTGCCGGTGGTGGAGGAAGTGAATGTTGAAGGTAGTGGATGGGGTGCCAATTAAGTGGGCTGATGGTATCGAGTTTCTTGAGTGTTGTTGGAGCTGCACTCATCCAGGCAAGTGGAGAATATTTATACTCCCTGTCTTGTGCCTTGTAGATGGTGGAAAGGCTTTGGAGAATCAGGAAGTGAGACACTTGTTGCAGAATACCCAGCCTCTGACCTGCACTGGAGAGGTTGCAAAAAAGAATTACAAGGACAATACAGGAAATGCGAGGGTATACCTATCATGAAAGGATGAATAGGTTGGGACGCTTTTCTCTTGAAAACAGAAGGCTGAGAAGTGACCTAATTGAGGTCTTTAAAATTATGAAAAGTTTTGATAACGTAGACACAGAGGGGCCGAAATTACTCCTTCCCTTAAGGCCTGTTACTGCCGAAAATCGTCGGCCACACTGCAGAGTGCAATGGCTGCTGACTTATCGTGTAATGGCCGCCATTTTGAAAATTCCGCTCCTGCGGTATCCCGGCGGTGACCTGCTTCCCCCCTACCGCTCCGTTGCTGCCGATCCGTCCTAAGTGCTTCATCAGAGTGCGCAACGCCGATGTTCCCCCACCGATGGCGAAATTCTGCCGGAAAAAATCTTGCTCCCACCGCGTGGTGCTAAGGGTAGCTTTTTCTGCTGGTGCACTGAGCTTTGAGTCTGTTCAAAATGGCGGTGCGGCTCCTGTTAAAGGGCAGGACCTACTGCCGCTGCCGCCATGTTTTTTCTGTCGGCCGACTGCCATGTCGGGCCGACAATTATGTCCCCAGGTTCGGCCGGGCCGCCAACAGGCAGCCTGGCACTGCCTCTTGGGTGCGACCGAAACCCTCCCTGGTGGCCCAGTGGACTGAACGTAAACAATTGCGCAGGCTCTCCCCTTTAAGTGATGACTGACAACGGCGACCACTACGCCTGCCCCAACTTCTACCCCTCTAGACTGCGAACTTCTGCTTACTGCCGCACATCCGTCCCCATTATGACCGACTTCTGATCCGCTGAAAAAATAACAAAGAGCGGAATTTCACTCAAGAGGCTACCGCATCCACCGTGCCGGTAAAAACAACAGAAACAGGGTAGGTGCACCCCGCTTCCAGTGGTGGGCATTTTCAGCCCCAGACAGTGTATATCCACTTGTGGCAAAGAGCAAAACTAAAGGTCATCAGTATAAGATAGTCACCAAGAAATCAAATACGAAATTCAGAAGAAACTTCTTTACCCAGAGAGTGGTGAGAATGTGGAACTTCCTACTGCAAGGAGTAGTTAAGGCGAATAGTATAGATGCATTTAAGGGAACGCTAGATAAGCATATGAGGGAGAAGGGAATACAGGGTTATTCTGATAAGAGTTAGATGACAAAGTATGGGAGGAGGCCTGGGTGGAGCATAAACAACGCCCTGGACTGGTTAGGCTGAATGGTCTGTTTGTGCTCTATATTACACACAATTCTATGTAATTCTCAAAATAATTAGAGTTCACCTTGGCTTAATGGGACTGAAATAAGCTATTGGCTCTCATTGTCTCCATTTGAGGTACTGAGATGTGACATTCCACACACTGGACTATCTGGCTTTCATACATATTTTCAATGACTGTATCCTGTGACTTTTTTTTTAGCCTGTGCAAATTTTGTTTGTTTTAAAACACAGCAATTAAACATATCTCATCCCCAAATCCTTTCCATGATGAAAAATCCTGAACCATGACAGTAGCATTCAGAGAAACAGAAAAAGTTCGGAACGTGAGTATGCTATTCAGCCTCTCCAGCCTGTTCCACCATTCCTTGCACAACATTAGACTCATTAGCTCAGTAGGGGGCCTGGATTTTCCCATCTCTATCTCAAATTCAGCCACCGATCTGCTTACCCACACCCTCACTACCACCTTTGATGCCCTAGTCCCTATTAAAATGATTACTCTCTCCCACCCTTACCATTCCCCCTGGTACAGCCCTCATCTTCACTTCCTCAAGTCAAAAGGGCGTAGACTTGAACGGATGTGGCAGACAGCTGGTTGAGCCATTCACCGCCAGATCTGGCTCGAACACATAAAACACTATCAGTTCATACTCTTGTCTACAAAAACTGCTCACTATTCCAGGATCATTCTGGATTGCAAAACTAACCTCAGGCTACTATTCTCTACTGCTAACCATCTCCTTAAACCCCTCTCCACTGTCTCCACCACATTCACCTCCAAGTGTGAGGAGCTCATGGGCTTCTTTGTATCAAAGTTTGAGACCATCCAATCAGCTGCCTCTGCGAGTTCCCTTCCTTCACCTAGTCCACAGGGCCAGACTTCATCTGAGGCTCCCACCTGCCCCAGCCCTAAACCCATATCCTTCTCTAGTTTTTCTTTGATCTCCCCCTCTTAATCTCTCCAAACTCATCTTATCCATGCGACCCACTTCCTGATCTCTTGACCCTATTCCCACTAAACTGCTGACCACCCAACTTCCTTTTCTGGCTCCCATGTTAGCCTACATTGTTACGGTTCTCTGCCCTCAGGTTCTGTTCCCCTCTCCTTCAAATCTGCTGTCATCACCCCTCTCAAAAAAACCAACCCTTGACCCCACTTTGCTTGCTAGCTATTGCCCCATCTCCAACCTCCTATTCCTGTCCAAAGTACTTGAACGTGTTGTTGCCTTCCAAATCCGTGATCATCTTTCCATGAATTCAATGTTTGAATCCCTTCAATCTGGTTTTCGCCGCTGCCATAGTACCGAAATTGCTCTCATCAAAGTCACAAATTATATCCTTTGTGAGTGTGACAAAGGTAAAACTATCTTTCCGTGTCCTTCTGGACCTGTCTGCAGCCTTTGACACTGTTGACCACTCCATCCTCCTCCAACGCCTCTCCACCAGTGTGCAGCTAGGTGGGACTGCACTCGCCTGGTTCCATTCTTATCTATTTAATAATAGCCAGAAAATCTCCTGCAATGGCTTCTCTTCCCACTCCTGCATCGTTACCTCTGGTGCCCCCAAGGATCTATCCTTGGTCCCCTCTTATTTCTCATCCATGTGCTGCCCCTTGGGAATATCATCCGAAACCACGGAGTCAGTTTCCACATATACGCTGACGACACCCAGCTCTACCGCTCCACCACTTTTGTTGACCCCTGCTTGGTATCTAAATTGTCAGATTACTTGTCCGATATCCAGTACTGGATGAGCAGAAATTGTCTCCAATTAAATATTGGGGAGACTGAAGCCATTATCTTTGGTCCCCACCACAAACTGCGTTCCCTAACCGCTGACTAATTCAAAGAAGAGCAGGATGTTATACCTGGTGTCCTGGCCAATATTTATCCCTCAATCGACATCACTAAAAACAGATTATCTGGTCATTATCACATTGCTGTTTGTGGGAGCTTGCTGTGTGCAAATTGGCTGTCGCACTTCCTACATTACAACAGTGACTACACTTCAAAAAAAAAACTTCTTTGGCTGTAAAGCACTTTGGGATGTCTGGTGGTCGTGAAAGGGGCTATATAAATGCAAGTCTGTAAAAATGGTCAATTGATTTTCACCTCTTAAAAGCTTCTGGCTAAGTCACACCATCATAAAAGGTTGTATGAGAATTTGGGTAGGCTGCGACATCGCTAGTCTGACCACTGCAAACAATTCACTGGATGTTACCAGGCTACATTTTCTGGCTGTTGAATTTGTGTGAGAGCGACACAGAGAGAAAAACTTCATTATCTCCTCATTAGAAGCTTCATAATGTACCACAGATACAAATACACAGTGGCCCTGAATTTACACCATGGGACACGAGCAAATGAACCCTTAATATACTTGTCTGAAATTCCTATCTTTCTTTTTTAGCAATGTTATTAGCTCATTTATTTTAAATGGCTTAACACCTGCACCAAAAAGATGGAGATAGAAACCTCAGATGTACGAGTTAAGTACTTACATATTAATATCCCATAACCACTGTGATGTGATGTCTTATATAAATCCTGATATCATTCCGTCCAACACAGGTCTGAGCAAAAGGCAAACAGCACTTCTCTTCAACATTAGTAAGTTAAAATCTGAAAAGAGCTTTAGCTATATGTTTTTTTTCAAATAGATCCCTCAGTAACAGAAAGTTCACAAAATAAAATCTCTTCAGTACACCCGCACTAGAATATACTTCTGCTTCTGTGTAGTTCCTGAAGGCATCATTATACAAGAAGGTCACTAACAGATTGAGGGGGGGGGGGGGAGGTGGGGGGAGGGTGGGAGGGGGTCAACCAACCCGCCCCCAGGAGACGGATTGGTCATTTAAATGTTAATGTTGAGGTTGCGTGCCTCAGATTAACCTAGTTTCCAGGTTTAACCTTAGCTGGACAGGTTTTTAACCAGGCCTCGGGAAACCCGTCAGCTAAAGGGAGGCGAGGACTGTTTTGTGGAAGAGGTAAGTGCCTTTACAAGAGGAGCAGAGGTGCTTCCTCCCACAGCATACCTGCTCCCCTGCCCACCATTGGACCCCTCCCCTTCCGCGTCCAAAGCACCGCCCCTCCCCCACCCCAATCACCAACTCACCCAGAGATCAGACGCCCCCTCCCCCGAGTTCGGTGTCCACAACCCCCACGATCGGAGCCCCCCCCCCCCCCCAAGATGCGGAGTCCCCGCTCCACATTACCACTAACCCAGTTGCAGGCTCCCTATCTCCTTCTGGCCTGCTGTCGAGTGTTCCCCGCCTGACGGGGAGCCAAGTTGCTCAATCAGGCTGGCTTCTGGGCGGGGAACCTTGTGGGAAAAATGGAAAAATGACGTTAAAAGGGCACAATATGCAGGGAAACCCGGACTTCCGGGACCCCCGCCCACAAAACCCGCTGCAGTCAAGATCAGGGCCTATGGGCCACACTTTTCTCTCCCCATTATTTGGTCAAGTTTTTCCAGCTGCTGATATTTACGGGCTGGATTTTCAGCTTTCGGGGTTTTTCTGCGAAAACTGTAGTGATAAATGAAAATTACCGTTTTCGCCGCGCTACCGTTTTTGGACCGAATTTTCGGCCTTTGCGTCTGCGGTAAGGGAGGTGTTACTTAAGCATTCACGGCGCAAAACATGTGTTTCGGCAACTTTAGTCTGGGGTTGTTTGCGTTGCGAGAGAGGTCTTGAGAGGGGGGAAAGAATTCCAAAAACCAGTCCAAAAAGCATTTACAAGACCCTTAACTAACTAATCTCTGCAACAAAATTTTAAAAATAATAACTTTAACTTACCTTTTTTGCAGGTTTTCATACCTACCGCTGATGGCAGGGCTGCACCGACAGGTTTGACCTATCGCCATTCTGGGCGCGGTGTACGGGTCGGGAGGGTGCCGAAACTCGGACGCAAACGCAATCAGAGTCGTTGCACGTCGGCGCACCTCTCCCCGGTGGTATTAGGGAGCGCCACCGCAAACAGGTACCTGAGGATCCCGCCCGGGCTTTGCGACCGGGTTTTCGCCGCGGAGGGTCAAATCGCAGCCAAAACCCGGTCGCAAACCTCTCAAAAATCCGGCCCTATATTTATTATGTTTCGTTACTTGGTTCTTGTGCCTTGTGAACCACTCGGTGTTGCTTCCTATGATATGCCTTCCTACGAAGAACCTTCTGGGTATAGGAGGATCGCTGGAAGGATGTCTGTACAGCCAACTGGTGAGCTACACGGGATGTCGAAGATTTGTGACCTGCATTTGTGAGTGATTGAGG
This sequence comes from Pristiophorus japonicus, assembly GCF_044704955.1. NCBI lineage: Eukaryota > Metazoa > Chordata > Chondrichthyes > Pristiophoridae > Pristiophorus > Pristiophorus japonicus. The sequence continues at coordinate 136,743,735 of NC_091991.1, read as the reverse complement.
TGGACCTGCATCAATATCAGAGGCAGCACCAATTGCTACTTATGCAGGGATATGTAATGGCACAGAACTGCCACTGCCTCTACACATGTCCCTGCTGGAAGGCAACTACTCATAAGGCACAGAACAGTGGGCATCTGTTCGGTCTCATGTCATTCTGTCAGAGTTTTCTGTAACCAAATTCCTCCAGAGCAGCCGTGACAACATCCACGAGAAATGTTTCAGCTGTGCCTATTGCATTTGTGACAGAGGTTGTTGGTGTTTAATAGCAGTTTGTGGTGCAGACAATTGTTGGTCCAACCCAATCATTACCAACGCTGTCTGCACAGAGGCAGGTGACTGTTATGTATGTAAACATTACCAATGTGTAAGACTTGCCACCAGGGGGCGCACCTGTAGGAGACCCAAGGGTCACCTGCACACCCTGGGCAAGCAGGTATAAAAGGCAGTCTACCATGCTGCTTCCTCACTCTGGAGTTACATTAATGAGACCAAGGTCACAACAGTTTGAGCTTGCAATATACAGTCTTGTGGAGTTATTCTGAACATAACAATTGGCGACGAGTAACAGATCACGAACTTTCATGTGGTTATGGCTGCCGTTGGTATTCTTGAGAGATTTGTTGAGGGTGATGATTGGGAAGCCTTTGTTGAGCGTCTTGACCAGTACTTCGTGACCAACGAGCTGAATACGGAAGAAACCGCGGTCAAGCGCAGGGCGATTCTCCTCACCGTTTGCGGGTCCACGATATATGGCCTCATCAACAATCTGCTAGCACCGCCGAAACCAACAGAGAAGACATATGAAGAGTTGTGCACGCTGGTTTGAGAACACCTCAAGCTGAAGGAGAGCATCTTGATGGCCAGGTATCGCTTTTATATGCACCATCGCTCCGAGGGCCAGGACGTGGCGAGCTATGTCGCCGACCTAAGACGCTTTGCGTGACCATGCGTATTTGCTGGATTTTTGCAGGAAGTGTTGCGGGACTTTCTCGTGCTTGGAATCGGCCACGAGGTCATTCTTCGCAAACTGCTGTCTGCTGAATCCCTAGATCTGAGCAAGGCCATCACTATTTCCCAGGCTTTCATGTCCATGAACGATAACACTAAACAAATATCATTGCAGCATCAAAGCTCACCGACAAGTACTGTGCATAAAATAACGCCTTCAGCAGGCAGAACTGTACACGCCTGCAGAGGCCAGACCTAGGATGACTCAGAGTTCGCCGTGGGGCATGAATGCAAATCCATTAACACCATGTTGGTGCTCGGGGGTAATCATCGAGCCCATCAATGTCGATTCAAGCACTACATGTGCAAGGGCTGTGGAACAATGGGGCACCTTCAGCGAATGTGCAGACGTGCTGCGTCTCACCACATGGCAGAGTCGGCAGTAGATGACCGATCCAGCGCGGATCACGCTGAACGAGTAAGAGGGGCAACTCAACCCAAGGCTGAAGAGGAAGTGTATGGGGTACACACCTTCACCATCAAAAGCCCTCTGATAATGTTAAAAGTCAAATTAAACGGCATACCAGTTTCCATGGAATTGGACATGGGGGCGAGTCAGTCAATTATGAGCCAGAAGGCTTTTGAGAAACTGTGGGGCAATAAGGTACAAAGGCCAAAACTAAGCCCGATCCACACCAAGCTGCGCACTTACACCAAAGAGCTCATACCAGTCATTGGCAGTGCGGCAGTGAAGGTATCGTACGATGGAGCTATGCATGATTTACCACTATGGATTGTACCAGCCGATGGCCCAATGCTGTTCGGCAGAAGTTGGCTAGGAAAGATCTGATGGAACTGGGATGACATCAAAGCACTGTCTTCGGTGGATGACGCCTCATGCGCCCAAGTGCTAAACAAATTCCCGTCGTTATTTGAGCCAGGCATCGGCAACTTCACAGGCGCCAAAGTGCAGATTCATCTAGTCCCTGATGCATGACCCATTCATCACAAGGCCCGAGCGGTTCCATACATGATGCGTGAGAAAGTCGAGATCGAGCTGGACAGACTTCAATGAGAGGGGATCATATCGCCAGTCGAGTTCAACGAGTGGGCCAGTCCAATTGTTCCTGGGTTGAAAAGCGATGGGACGGTCAGAATCTGCGGTGACTACAAGGTAACGATCAACCGAGTCTCGTTACAGGACCAGTACCCACTACCCAAAGCGGATGACCTGTTCGCAACACTAGCAGGGGGGAGGTCGTTCACCAAGTTGGATCTAACCTCTGCTTACATGACACAGGAGCTGGTTGAACCTTTGAAAAAATTGACATGCATCAACATGCACAAAGGACTGTTTATATACCACAGATGCCCCTTTGGGATTCGCTCGGCTGCGGCTATCTTCCAGAGGAACATGGACAGTCTACTGAAATCGGTCCCATGCACCGTGGTGTTTCGAGACGACATCTTGATCACTGGCCGCAACACCACCGAACACTTGCACAACCTGAAAAAGGTTCTAAAGCGACTGGACAGAGTGGGACTCAGGCTGAAATGCTCCAAGTGTGTTTTCCTGGCGCCAGAGATTGAATTTCTGGGAGAAAGATTGCAGCGGATGGCATCAGACCCACGGACTCCAAGACGGAGGCCATCAAGAATGCACCCAGACCACAGAATGTGACGGAGCTGCATACGTTCCTGGGACTCCTCAACTATTTTGGTAACTTTCTACCGGGGTTGAACACTTTGCTGGAAATTTGCATTTATGGTTATGCAAGGGCGACGACTGGGTTTGGGGTAAATCTCAAGAGACAGCCTTTAACAAGGCCAGAAACCTGCTATGTTCTAACAAGTATTGTATGACCCGTGTAAACGTTTAGTACTAGCTTGTTATGCATCTTCGTATGGGGTCAGCTGTGTGTTACAGCAAGCCAATGGGTCAGGCAAACTGCAACCGGTTGCATATGTGTCCAGAAGCTTATCTAAGGCTGAAAGAGCCTACAGTATGGTTGAGAAAAAAGCATTAGCATGTGTATACGGGGTTAAGAAAATGCACCAATACCTATTTGGACTCCGGTTCGAGCTCGAAACCGACCACAAGCCGCTCATTTCGCTGTTCTCAGAAAGCATTGATTAACACCAATGCTTCATCCCGCATCCAAAGATGGGCACTAACGTTATCTGCGTATAACTATGTAATTCACCAGAGACTGAGAACTGTGCTGATGCCCTCAGTCGGCTACCATTGCCCACCACCGGGATGGAAATGGCGCAACCCGCAGACTTGCTTCTTGTAATGGATGCTTTTGAGAGCGAGGGGTCGCCCATCACGGCTCGCCAGATCAGGACCTGGACTAGCCAGGACCCTGTGCTATCACTAGTAAAAAGCTGTGTCCTCAATGGGAGCTGGTCAGCTGTTCCCAGGGAAATGCAAGATGAAATTAAGCTGTTCCACCGACGCAAGGATGAAATATCCATCCATTCGGACTGTCTCCTATGGAGGAATCATGTAGTTTTGCCAAAAAAAGGCAGGGAAACGTTTATAAACGACCTTCACAGTACCCACCCAGGCATAGTCATGATGAAAGCTATCGCCAGGTCGCACGTTTGGTGGCCCAGCATTGACTCGGAATTGGAGTCATGCGTACACCAATGTAACACTTGCTCACAGTTGAGCAATGCACCAAGGGAGGCCCCACTGAGTCTGTGGTCATGGCCCTCAAAACCGTGGTCCAGGGTCCACTTAGATTTCGCTGGTCCCTTTCTAGGAAAGATGTTCCTAGTAGCAGTGGACGCTTACTCTAAATGTATTGAATGTATAATAATGTCATCATGTACGTCCACTGCCACCATTGAAAGCCTCCGGGCCATGTTTGCCACCCATAGTTTGCCTGACGTCCTTGTTAGTGACAATGGACCATGTTTCACCAGCTTGGAATTCAACAAGTTCATGACCCGCAATGGCATCAAGCATGTTAGGTCTGCACCAATGGTCAAGCGGAATGGGCAGTCCAAACCATCAAGCAGAGCTTGAAACACATGACGGACGGTTCCCCGCAGACCTGGTTATCTCGAATTCTGCACAACTACAGCACGCGATCCCACTCACTTACTGGGGTCCCCCCTGCAGAATTGCTAATGAAGAGAGCACTCAAAACCAGCCTCTCCTTAATCCACCCAGATCTCAAGGATCATGTAGAAACCCGGCGTCACCGGCATAACGTGTACCATGATCGCGCGGCTGTATTGCATGACATTGAGGTTAATGACCCTGTGTTTGTTCTTAATTATGGTCATGGTCCCAAATGGGTTGCTGGCACTGTGTTAGCCAAGGAGGGGAATAGAGTGTTTGTTGTCAAACTTTTGAACGGACAAATGTGCAGAAAGCACTTGGATCAGACCAAACTGCGATTCACTGACAACCAAGAAAAGTTTGAAGAGGACATTACCATCAATGATCCACCCACACACACCAAACCAGCAATCGACCTCGCGGTCAACCACAAGGATGAACCCACCATGCCCGACAGTCCAATCAGACCAGCCACACCGCAGTGCAGCAATGATCCGGCCGACTCACCCATACCAGGACTTCAACTCAGGCGATCAACCCGGGAACGCAGAGCCCCGGATCGCCTCAACTTGTAAATAATTTGTATCTAAGACTTTGGGGGGGGGAGATGATGTTATGTATGTAAACATTACCAATGTGTAAGACTTGCCACCAGGAGGCGCACCTGTGGGAGACCCAAGGGTCACCTGCACACTCCGGGTAAGCAGGTAGAAAAGGCAGTCTACCATGCTGCTTCCTCACTCTGGAGTTACATTAAAGAGACCAAGGTCACAACAGTTTGAACTTGCAATATACAGTCTTATGGAGTTATTCTGAACATAACAGTGACCATTCAACACAGACCCCATTCTCGAAAAGCATCTGTTGTAAAGCCGGCCCATTGAGGCCTGTACTGATACAACTCAGGAGGATCACTAAGCGTACTGGACCACATTCAGTCCCAGCTGGTCCCTCATTAACTCCATCACTGCAAACCCTTCATCAGTTAGACTGTGTGACCTGACCGCCGCTTCCTCTTCAGTGACTTTCTCTCGTGGTGACTGTACTCGGCCTGATATCCGCTTCGAGCGCGGTTGTTGGCAGTCGCCACCCAAATGTGCGATACCCCTTTGTGAAGAAAACAAATGGACTATTATGCAAATTATAGAATATATGATTAATATATTAATATATAGTTATGACGAATTGTCAAATCTCAATACATTCCAAGCTCTCCATCCTGAATAACTCAACTTTTGGCATGCATAATTCAATTTGTTTAGCTCTCTGATTTTAATTCTAACACCTTACCGGTAATATTTTGCCTTGCTAGTAGAGCATTTTTATATATTTTTTAACAGTTACTTTCTTCATCTGCATACATGTCCTGAAGTGCTACTTCATGGTTATATTCAGGCCTTATTTTTCTTTTTCTTAAACTGGTCGCAGACTACTGTCAGCTGTGGCTCAGTGGGTAGCACATTAACCTCTGAGACAGAAGGTTATGGGTTCAAGTCCCACCAGGAACTTGAGCACGGAAATCTAGGCTGACATTCCAGTGCAGTGCTGAGGGCGTGCTGAACTGTCGGAGGTGCTGTGTTTCAGATGAGACGTTAAACCGAGGCCCCGGCTGCTCTCTCAGGTGGACGTAAAAGATCCCATGGCTATATTTCAAAGAAGAGCAGGGGAATTATCCTGGGTGACCTGGCTAATATTTATCCCTCAATCACCATAACAAAAACAGATTATCTGGCCATTATCACATTGCTGTTTGTAGGAGATTGCTGCGCGCAAGTTGGCTGCCGCGTTTCCTACAATACAGCAGTGATGACACGCCAAAGGTTTTTCATTGACTGTACATCGCTTTAAGACGTCTGGTGGTCGTGAAAGGCGCTATATAAATGCAATTCATTCTTTCTAGATCTGCTGCTGAATCCTCTGACAGTTGACACAGAGTTTGCTCTTTGAGTGACAAATTACCACACTTGATGCCTTGTTTCAGCAGAATACAGAATAAGAAAAATACATGAAGGTCATATTAATGAGGGACTTCAACTAAATATAAACTGGGAATTCCCAGGTGGCCTAGAATCAGAATCAATATTCCCTCTTTTTTTTGGGGGGGGGGGGGGGTGGTGGTGCGCGGCCCCTTTAAGAGTCTGCATGGCCCATTCACAGTTTTGCGTAAAACTTAACGTTGAAAGAGTCAAGCCCAGGCTGCGCAGGACCGGCACGGCACGGCCATGCAGCTTATAGGGAACGTTGGTCAGAACTGTGGTCCTGGCAGAACGCAGTCGATGGGGATGTTCACTCTGGCTGCTTGCCTCTCTTCCATGGCTATGTCCACACGTAGGTGTCTGCTGGTGTGGGAGCACGTGGTGTCCGCTGGTGAGGGAGCACGCGGTGTCTGCTAGTACGTTTGAGGCTTTCCTTGATCGGTGGCACCGGAGGGACTGGAGTGCATAATGGATTATAATTATAATAAAATTATAATTTGACAAGTTTTTTCCATGAGATTTATTATCATTTGGATCTTATTTTTCGTGCCCCTTTAATAAGTGGCACTTATGGTTTAAGTGATTGCAATTGATGATTTAACCATCCGAATTGATAGCCATAAAGAGTAGAGTCAGAACTGGTAAATGGAATAAAAACAGAAAGTGCTGGAAATACTCAGCAGGCCAGGCAGTATTTGTGGAGAGAGAAACAGAGTTAACGTTTCAGTTCAATGACATTTCTTCAGATGAAAGGTTCTAACGAAAGCTCATCGACCTGAACCGTTAACTCTGTTTCTCTCTCCGCAGATGTTGCCTGACTTGCTGAGTATTTCCAGAATTTCTGTTTTTATTTCAGATTTCCAGCATCCGCAGTATTCTGCTTTGGAAAATATAATGATTGGTTCATGACCTAATGCTTCAGGGAAATCACAAGAAGCAGCTCTGAGCTTGAATTGTGCCTTGGTTTTGCTGATTGGGTTAGATGGAGAGAGGTGGGAGGAGGCTTGTGTGGACCAGTTGGGCGAATGGTCTGCTATGTAATTCGAAATAATGGTATTGACTCCAATAACATACAAAAGTGGGATTTGAAACACCTCTGAATAAAAGCAATGGGAACATGATTACGATTGATATGCTTTGGGATTTAGTGCTGCTAAAGACACAATATTTACAAAGAGCAACTACAAGGGTATGAATTAAGCCAAATTGACTGAGGGAAGCTGTTCAATACCTCAATAGAGGACAAATGGAATGCCTTCCGAGGCATGCTGAAGAACATGCAGGACAAATTCATACCTAAGATTAGCAAGCATCGACTCAAAAACATGACCTTAAACAAGACAATCAGAAGGGAAATAAGAAAGTAAAATAAACGCCTCAAAGCCGGCAGACAGAAAGGCTAAGGTGTTTACCGATAAGATTAGAGGAAACCTTAGAAGCATGTCAAAAAATCAGAGGAGCAAAGAAGGAACAGAAAAAGAGTATAGCTACAGCAATGGGGATGAATCTGAAGATGAACAGGGAATAGTTCAAAGACAATTCAATCTTAGCTCAGTGGTAGCACTCTCACCTCTGAGTCCGATGGTTGTGGATTCACGTCCCACTCTAGAGACCTGAGCACATAATCCAGGCTCGCATCTCTGTGCAGTGCTGAGGGAGCACTGCACTGTCTGAGGTACCTTCTTTTGGATGAGACATCAAATCAAAGCTCCATTTGCCCTTATAGGTGGACACTAAAGATCCCATAGCACTAATCGAAGAAGATCAGGGTGTTCTCCTCATGTCGTGGACAATATTTATCCCTCAAATAACATTACTAGTATTAAAATAACTGGCCATTATCTCATTCTGTTTGTGGGAGCTTGCTATGCACAAATTGGCTACACTACAACAGTAACTGTACTTTAAAAAAAAAAGTAATAATTGGCTGCAAAGCGCTTTGGGACATCCTGAGGTCATGAAAGGCACTATGTAAATGCAAGCTCTTTACTCAATGAAGCATCCTTGCAGTATTCACCAGAGAAGACCCTGCATAACCAAAATAGTTTTTCCAGGTTCATGGCTACCTCAACAAGGTAGAAGTTTCAAACAGACTCAAAAGCAGCAAATTCCAGAGGGATGGATGGTATCTATCCTATGGGTATTAAGAGAAAGTAGGGATATGATTCATAGATTTCACTCCAACAGCCATTATCATATTCAAAAAGGGAACATTCTTGCTATTGAGGGAGTGCAGCGAAGGTTCACCAGACTGATTCCCGGGATGGCGCGACTGACCTATCAAGAAAGACTGGATCAACTGGGCTTGTATTCACTGGAGTTCAGAAGAATGAGAGGGGACCTCATAGAAACGTTTAAAATTCTGATGGGTTCAGACAGGTTAGATGCAGGAAGAATGTTCCCAATGTTGGGGAAGTCCAGAACCAGGGGTCACAGTCTAAGGATAAGGGGTAAGCCATTTAGGACCAAGATGAGGAGAAACTTCTTCACCCAGAGAGTGGTGAACCTGTGGAATATTCAAAAAGGAGTTAGATGAAGTCCTTACTACAAGGGGATCAATGGTATGGCGAGAAAGCAGGAATGGGGTACTGAAGTTGCATGTTCAGCCATGAACTCATTGAATGGCGGTGCATGCTAGAATGGCCGAATGGCCTACTCCTGCACCTATTTTCTATGTTTCTATGTCTATGTTTCTAAATATAATCTGGACAGCTATAGACCCCTCAGATTAGTGTCAAGATCTGAAAAAATAATGGAATCGATGATCATGAGCAGAGTTGAGAGCTACCCATCTGAGAACAATCTAGTAAATAACAAGCAACGTGGTTTTAAAAGGGAAAGATTGTACCGTAGTAATTCCCTGGACTTTTTAAGGAATTGATATGCAAAGTAGATATTGAAAAACCATATTATGTGGTGTATTAGATTTCCAAAGCATTTGATAATGATCCTCATGAAAGACTGCTACTAAAACTAAAAGCATTGGGAATTAGAATAGAACAGGGGTTAAGGAGTTGATTGAAGAAAAGAATGCAATGGTATTTTTAGGAGAATGATATATGCAGGGTGGGCATGCTGGGAAGTGTGCTGGGACCCCCACTGTTCCTAATCTACATTAATATTGGGTTTAGGAACCTAATGCAAACTGGGCAGATTTTCAGATAATGCTAAACTAGGGAAGAAAGTCAAGTGGGAGGAAAGCACCAGGAACCTAGGGGCAGTGAAATCTGTCAGTGGGCAAATAAGTGGCAGATGAAATTCAACATATTTAAATGCAAAGTACTACACATTGGAGGGAAGAATGAATGTAACTGGTATACTTTGGGAGAGTGTAGAAATAGTTAAAAGTGAAGTTGAAAGAGATCAGAGACTAATAGTATATTCAGCACTTAACTACAGGGGAGTCAAGGGTTATGGGGAACAGGCAGGAAAGTGGAGTTGAGGCCATGATCTCATTGAATGGCGGAGCAGGCTCGAGGGGCCAAATGGCCTACTCCTGCTCTTTTTTCTTATGTATGATCTTAACAAGTTAAATCATTGTGGAGCAGCAATAAACAGAATGTTTATTTATATTTCTAGGCCAGTGCGAAGAAGCTATGCTAAAATTGTACGGTGTCCTTAGTAGACCTCACCTCGACTACTCTGTAAAGTTCAGGTCACCAAAACATTCAAGCCATGGGGATTCCCCAGAGAAGCCTTCAATATTACTTGTATTGAAGGACTGAGTTCTGAGGAAGGGCTGCCTCAGCTCATCTGCTGCTGAAACCCTCATCCATGTCTTTATTACCTCTAGACTCGACGATTCCAAGTATTCCTGGCCGGCCTCCCATCTTACACCCTCCAAATCTCTGCTGGCTGTATCCTAACTCGCATCAAGTCCCTTTCACCCATCATCCTTGTGCTCACTGACCTACCTTGGCTCCCAGTTAAACAACGCGACAATTTTAAAATTTTCATCCTTGTTTACAAATCCCTCTGTGGCCTCACCCCCTCCCTATATCTGTAATCTCCTCCAGCCCTGCAACCCATGAGATATGTACACTCCTCTAATTCGGGCCTCTTGTGCATCCCCAATTTTAATCACTCCACCACTTGCGGCCGTGCCTTCAACTGCCAAACCCTGAAGTTCTGGAATTCCCTCCCTAAACCTCTCTGCCTCTCTTTCCTCCGTTAAGACCCTTCTAAAAACCTACCTCTTTGACCAAGCTTCGCCCTAATATCTCCTTATGTGGGTTAGTGTCAAATGTTGTCTTGTGAAGTGCCTTGGGACGTTTTACAATGTTAAAGGTGCTATGTAAATACCAGTTGTTGTTGTAGAAACTGGAGCTTTTTAGCCTTGAAAGTGTAGGAGCTGTAGTTTGGGGCCCAGCTCTCCCCTCAGTTAAGGTGCAACAGGCCAGTAGAGTAAGTTTGGCCTGAACATGAGTGAGTGGAAGTACGAAGGTATAATTCTAGACAGCTGTTCACTATAATTGGGGTTTTTTCGCAAGTACTCACAGGGCTGCTTCGATTGACAAGTTTGCTATTAATTAAGCGTGAAAGTACCAGTGGCTGCTTTCAAAGTGGAACGTGTGTTTTAATTGGCTTTTAGTTTGTGCTGATTGTGTTGTTTTGAGTGGAATTAAATGGATTGTACAATTGAGTCATGTCCATTTGCAAGAGGCCAGCAGAATGGACAGAGGGAGTTTCACTTAATCTGTCTTGAAACTACTTGTAGTTATTTGTGTTTCTAAATCTGTTTGTTATATCGGAGCAGTGGGAAACATTATTATGTGGAACGTGCATCATTTGGAGTTTCTGGAAATTAAGTGCAAGAGTTGTTTCCAGGTGGACTCATTCAAGCTCAAAATTAATGAGTTTGAGAAACAGTTGGAGCCACTCTTCACTATAGGGGATAAGGAAGGGTTTCAAGACCATACGCTGCAGGAGGTGGTCACCCTTCAGCAACTGAGGGAGAAGAAGGGAAATTGAGAATTAAGGGGAGGTGGAAATAGGGCTTGTAATGTATGCACCTGTATGTAGAGCTGCTGAGTCGGGAGTGGCTTAGCCAGTTATGATGTTCACAAGACTGAATAAAACCCCAGCCAGTTGGGTTTGGGGGATGTACAATGAGGCAGGTGGTCATGAGCCTGGTGGAGTAATGTGTAATGTGTAATGTGTAATGTGTAATGTGTAATGTGTAATGTGTAATGTGTAATGTGTAATGTGTAATGTGTAATGTGTAATGTGTAATGTGATCATTAAACCTTTTGCTAATAAACCAACTAGTTCTTAACAGTAATGTGTTGCAATGAATTCTTAAGCAAAGAACCCATGAAGCAAATATATTACAGGGCTCAGGCAGAGACAGTGTAGAAAAATCCTGGGGGTGGAGGTGGTCTGGTTATTTTATATATTTATAGTGGGTGAATATATATGATGTAGATGAGGATGGCAACACAGGGGAGAGAAATCATGAGCAATGAAGTAAATTATGTTGGGATAGAGATCCATGTTGTCTCCTTACTTCAATTGTAATGAAAATAGTCATTGTTGCAGGTTTAATGCCTTTTTATTTCTTCCTTCAGCATGCAAAGCAATTTACAAGCAGAGTAGATTCACAGACATGTAAGCATTAATCCTAACATTGTACTAAACTTAAAAACACACAATGGCTGTTTTTATATAATTCTGTGCCTGTAGTGAACTCAAATCTGCCTCTTTTCCCTCGATTGGATTCTTCTGACGCCTGATTTAGCATAGCTACACCCTTCCAGTGCATTTCCATAGCAGCCAACCTCGCCCAAAGACTAAGGCTGGGTTATTACTAACCATGGCGGGTTCTGACCCTGCTACTGGCTCTATCCTGCTGTGTGAAATGATTTCCCCCTGACAATTTGTTGAAGTGGGACTGGTGACATCATTTGATAATGAGTCATCAGCTGGTTTCCTTAAAGGGACCATGCCCAAATTTATTTTGACAGTTCTGCTGTCAGTCTTCTACAGCATTGAGGTGCTGCAAATGCTGACGAGCACTGCACAAAGGCACAGGGCTGCACCCAGGCTCTCCCATACTCCCTCTATATGCTTCTGGTGGGACTCACAGCATGCAGGGTGGTTCTCTTCCTTTCCCATGAGTGGAGGAGACTTCCTCAGCAGACCAACGCAGCCTGGTTAGACATTGCATAGGAGGGCACAAGCAGGGATGTGTCAGGAGGACCTGGATGCAGTGGTGCAAACCTTTCAATGATCTCAGTAGATTACAAAGCCACACTTAACCTCATTCTGCTGTGCCTCTCATCACAACCCCATCACTCTGCCTTCCCAACCCTACTCCTGCACATCCTTCTCACACCAACTTACCTCTCTATCTACATTATCACATCCCCATCTTACACTCGCCCTCATCCTAGTGCAATCATACCAACCAACAACAACACAAGGGTAGGCACTTGGGTGTTTTATCCAATGTTCATGTAAAGTTTCTGTTAATGTGATGTCAAACTTTGAAAGCTTTCTTTTCAATGCTTTGTGTTCTTGGACAGATTTGTGCGCACCTTTGAAAGTGGCTTAGTGAGTTACAATGAATGATGAGACATAATAGTGCCTCCTGCAATGGTGATGAGTGTGAAACGAATGGCTTGGGCATTGTAAGAATGCTTTATGGTTTTGCTGTGGGGTGGTGGTCTTAATTTCCCATCAACTTCTCCATGTTTCAACAAGCAATGCCACTATACTGGAAGGAAGAAGTGACAGTGTTGAAAAAAGGCAAGTAGGGTTATAGGGAATTTTATCCTTGGAGGGAGAGATAATGTTTTCTGCAGCCAGATTGGGAATCCCAAATGATATATTGCCTTCCAGGTGCTAGGAGAAGAGACAAAATAGATGCAGGAGCAGGCCATTCGGCCCTTTGAGCCTGCACCGCTATTCAGTATGATCATGGCTGATCATGCAACTTCAGCACCCCGCTCCTGCCTTCTCCCCATACCCCCTGATCCCTTTAGCCGTAAGGGCCACATCTAACTCCCGCTTGAATATATCCAACGAACAGGACTTAACAACTTTCTGTGGTAGAGAATTCCACAGGTTCACCACTCTCTGGGTGAAAAAGTTTCTCCTCATCTTGGTCCTATATGGCTTACCCCTTATCCTTAGACTTTGACTCCTGGTTCTCGACTTCCCCAACATCGGAAACATTTTTCCTGCATCTAACCTGTCCAGTCCCGTCATAATTTTATATGTTTCTATGAGATCTCCTCTCATTCATCTAAATTCCAATGATTATAAGCCTAGCCGATCCAGTCTTTCATATGTCAGTCCTGCCATCCCGGGAATTAGTTTGGGGAACCTTCGCTGCACTCCCTCAATAGCAAGAACGTCCTTCCTCAGATTAGGAGACCAAAACTGCACACAATACTCAAGGTGTGGTCTCTCCAAGGCCCTGTACAACTGCAGTAAGGCCTCACTGCTCCTGTATTCAAATCCTCTCGCTATGAAGGCCAGTATGCCATTTGCTTTCTTTACTGCTTGCTGTACCTGTAGTGACTGATGTACCATGACACCCAGGTCTCGTTGCATCTCCCCTTTTACTAATCTGTCACCATTCAGATAATAATCTGCCTTCCTGTTTTTGCCACCAAAGTGGATAACCTCACATTTATCCACATTATACTACATCTGACATACATTTGCCCATTCACCTAACCTGTCCAAGTCACCCTGCAGCCTCTTAGCATCCTCCTCACAGCTCACACTGCCACCCAGCTTAGTGTCATCTGCAAACTTGGAGATATTACATTCAATGCCTTTGTCTAAATCATTAATGTATATTGTAAATAGCTGGGGTCCCAGCACTGAACCTTGTGGCATCCCACTAGTCACTGCCTGCCATTCTGAAAAGCACCTGTTTATTCCCACTCTGATTCCTGTCTGCCAACCAGTTCTCTATCCACGTTAATACATTACCCCGAATACCATGTGCCTTAATTTTGTACATTAATCTCTTCTGTGGGACCTTGTCAAAAGCCTTTTAAAAGTCCAAATACACCACATCCACTAGTTCTCCCTTATCCACTCTACTAGTTACATCCTCAAAAAACTCTAGATTTGTCAAGCATGATTTCCCTTTCATAAATGACTTGGACTGATCTTGTCACTGCTTTCCAAATGTGCTGCTATTACATCTTTAATAATTGATTCCAGCATTTTCCCCACCACCGATGTCAGGCTAACCAGCCTATAATTCCCTGTTTTCTCGCTCCCTCCTTTTTAAAAAAAAAGTGTTACATTAGCTATCCTCCAATCCATAGGTACTGATCTAGAGTCCATGGAATTTTGGAAAATGACCACCAATGCATCTACTATTTCCAGGGCCACTTCCTTAAGTACTCTGGGATGCAGATTATCAGGCCCTGGGGATTTATCGGCCTTCAGTCCCATCAGTTTCCCTAACACCATTTCCTGACCAATAAGGATTTCTGTCAGTTCCTCCTTCCTGCTAGACCCTCGGTCCCCTCGAATTTTCGGGAGGTTATTTGTGTCTTCCTTCGTGAAGACAGAACCAAAGTATTTGTTCAATTGGTCTGCCATTTCTTTGTTCCCCATTATAAATTCACCTGATTCTGACTGCAAGGGACCTATGTTTGTCTTCATTAATCTTTTTCTCTTCACATATCTATAGAAGCTTTTGCAGTCAGTTTTTATGTTCCCGGCAAGCTTGCTCTCATACTATATTTCCCCCCTCCTTTGTCCTTTGTCCTCCTCTGCTGAATTCTAAATTTCTCCCAGTCCTCAGGTTTGCTGCTTTTTCTAGCCAATTTATATGCCTCTTCCTTGGATTTAACACTATCCCTAATTTCCCTTGTTAACAACAGTTGAGCCACCTTTTCTGTTTTATTTTTACACCAGACAGGGATGTACAATAGTTGTAATTCATCCATGTGATGTTTAAATGTCTGCCATTGCCTATCCACCGTCAACCCTTTAAGTATCATTCGCCAGTCTATCCTAGCCAAATCACGTCTCATACCATCCAAGTTTCCTTTCTTTAAGTTAAGGACCCTAGTCTCTGAATTAACTGTGTCGCTCTCCACCTTTAATGAAGAATTCTACCATATTATGATCTCTTCCCCAAGGAGCCACGCACGACCAGATTGCTAACTAATCCGCTCTCGTTACACAAGACCCAGTCTAGAATGGCCTGCTCTCTAGTTGGTTCCTCGACATATTGGTCTAATAAACCATCCCTTATACATTCCAGGAAATCCTCCTCCACAGTATTGCTACCAGTTTGGTTAGCCCAATCAATATGTAGGTTAAAGTCACCCATGATAACTGCTGTACCCTTATTGCACGCGTCCCTAATTTCCTGTTTGATGCCATCCCCAAACTCCCTACTACGGTTTGGTGGTCTGTACACAACTCCCACTAACGTTTTCTGCCCTTTGGTGTTTCACAGCTCTACCCATATAGATTCCACATCATCCAAGCTAATGTCCTTCCTTACTATTGCATTAACCTCCTCTTTAACCATTAACGCTACCACACCTCCTTTTCCTTCCTGTCTATCCTTCCTGAATATTGAATAGCCCTGGATGTTGAGTTCCCAGCCTTGGTTACCATGGAGCCATGTCTCTGTAATCCCAATTACATCATAGCTCATGGAGCAGGAGGAGAAGATTTGAGAAAGGGATGGTGATTTCACCATCAATTTCACACCTGAAGTCATGGTTAACATTGGAACCAAAGTCAAAGGAAGAAAAGATAGAGGCTTTGCAAAAGGAGTTTGAGGAATTAGATGTCAGTGTAATAAACAGGATCTCCAGGGTTAATCCTGTGTCATGTGCTCAACCAGTTAGGGAGAAGCAGATTTGCGATGTCAACTCGTAGCTTGACAGCGGTGTGAAAGTGAGGGTTTCAGATCTCCACGACATTGACATGAGCTTTGGAATAGGAGGAAGCTCTACATATTTGATGGACTTCACCTAAAATTGAATGGGTGCCAATGTTCTTAGAGGGTAAACCGAGCAATGGGGTAGGGGCAGGTGTTAAGCATACAGAGGAGCAGTTAAGAACATGTGACGTGAAGGGTAAAGCAGTCTAAGGTTAGGCACAATAGGATAAGTATAGAGAGACATATATTTGCCTGGAAATTCCGACGTCTCGGGCCCGTACAAAGTTTCTACGGACCCAGGAAGGCATCGGAAAAGACGGTTTTCAGCGCGCAATGCGCATGCGCTGAACATAAGAACATAAGAATTAGGAACAGGAGTAGGCCATCTAGCCCCTCGAGCCTGCTCCGCCATTCAACAAGATCACGGCTGATCTGGCCGTGGACTCAGCTCCACTTACCCACCTGCTCCCCATAACCCTTAATTCCCTTATTGGTTAAAAATCTATCTATCTGTGATTTGAATACATTCAATGAGCTAGCCTCAACTGCTTCCCTGGGCAGAGAATTCCACATATTCACAAACCTCTGGGAGAAGAAATTCCTTCTCAACTCGGTTTTAAATTGGCTCCCCCGTATTTTGAGGCTGTGCCCCCTAGTTCTAGTCTCCCCGACCAGTGGAAACAACCTCTCTGCCTCTATCTTGTCGATCCCTTTCATTATTTTAAATATTTCTATAAGATCGCCCCTCATCCTTCTGAACTCCGAGTAAAGACCCAGTCTACTCAATCGATCATCATAAGGTAACCCCCTCATCTCTGGAATCAGCCTAGTGAATCGTCTCTGTACCCCCTCCAAAGCCAGTATATCCTTCCTTAAGTGAGGTGACCAAAACTGCACGCAGTACTCCAGGTGTGGCATCACCAATACCCTGTACAGTTGCAGCAGGACCTCCCTGCTTTTGTACTCCATCCCTCTCGCAATGAAGGCCAACATTCCATTCGCCTTCCTGATTACCTGCTGCACCTGCAAACTAACTTTTTGGGATTCATGCACAAGGACCCCCAGGTCCTTCTGCACCGCAGCATGTTGTAATTTCTCCCCATTCAAATAATATTCCCTTTTACTGTTTTTTTTTCCCCCCCCCCAAGGTGGATGACCTCACACTTTCCGACATTGTATTCCATCTGCCAAACCTTAGCCCATTCGCTTAACCTATCTAAATCTTTTTGCAGCCTCTCTGTCCTCTACACAACCCGCTTTCCCACTAATCTTTGTGTCATCTGCAAATTTTGTTACACTACACTGTGTCCCCTCTTCCAGGTCATCTCTGTATATTGTAAACAGTTGTGGTCCCAGCACCGATCCCTGTGGCACACCACTAACCACTGATTTCCAACCCGAAAAGGACCCATTTATCCCTACTCTCTGCTTTCTGTTAGCCAGCCAATTCTCGATCCATGCTAATACATTTCCTCTGACTCTGCGTACCTTTATCTTCTGCAGTAACCTTTTGTGTGGCACCTTATCGAATGCCTTTTGAAAATCTAAATACACCACATCCATCAGTACACCTCTATCCACCATGCTCGTTATATCCTCAAAGAATTCCAGTAAATTAGTTAAACATGATTTCCCCTTCATGAATCCATGTTGCGTCTGCTTGATTGCACTATTCCTATCTAGATGTCCCGCTATTTCTTCCTTAATGATAGCTTCAAGCATTTTCCCCACTACAGATGTTAAACTAACCGGCCTATAATTACCTGCCTTTTGTCTGCCCCCTTTTTTAAACAGAGGCGTTACATTAGCTGCTTTCCAATCCGCTGGTACCTCCCCAGAGTCCAGAGAATTTTGGTAGATTATAACGAATGCATCTGCTATAACTTCCGCCATCTTTTTTAATACCCTGGGATGCATTTCATCCAGACCAGGGGACTTGTCTACCTTGAGTCCCATTAGCCTGTCCAGCACTACCCCCCCTAGTGATAATAATTGTCTCAAGGTCCTCCCTTCCCACATTCCCGTGACTAGCAATTTTTGGCATGGTTTTTGTGTCTTCCACTGTGAAGACCGAAGCAAAATAATTGTTTAAGGTCTCAGCCATTTCCACATTTCCCATTATTAAATCCCCCTTCTCATCTTCTAAGGGACCAACATTTACTTTAGTTACTCTCTTCCGTTTTATATATCGGTAAAAGCTTTTACTATCTGTTTTTATGTTTTGCGCAAGTTTACTGTCGTAATCTATCTTTCCTTTCTTTATTGCTTTCTTAGTCATTCTTTGCAGAAGCTTGACAGATCATAGCCAGATTGGGAGCTAGGACATTTGCATTGGGAAAGATTGCAGGATTTACGCATATCTTGCCCAGCAAATGTCCTCAAATAATATTGTGCCTGAAAAAGCAGACGCATAGCCTACTTTTACAGGCACAAGTGTTTAAAAACACACACAAACACAATAAAATTAAATTAAATAAACACATTGTACTGTTTAAAAACTAGCCCACTAAGGTAAGTTTATTTTTAACCCGAATTACAAAACTTTTTAAAAAAGTCAGAAATATTGTTTTTTTCTAAAGCATTGATTAACTTTATTTTTTATTCGTGTATGTTTGTGTTTATTCCCATTAATAGCACCGAGAACTCGTAGATACGTGAGTCTCAGTGGTATTAATGGGAACCTGTGAACTATCTACCTGATTGGCAGAGTAGTCACACGTGACTGCATCTTCTGCATGGGATCCCTCCGGGTGGGAGCATGCTTCGCAGCACGGGAAGAGAAGGCCTCCGGGACCACCAGGTACCTTCGTAAAAAATCTTCGGTCGGAAGGCAATTGCCCGCGGGAAGCCTCCGACTGGAATTTTTGGGCCATTAAGTCGGATAGGAGAGAGGTTACAGAGAAAGATAGTGACAGTAAAATAAAAGAGAAAGTGACGCAGAATGAATGTATCAGGGTTGCAGCGTTTGTTTGTGAATTACACACGATATACGGCACAGAAACAGGCCATTTGGCCCAATCAGTTCATGCTGGCGTTTAGGCGCCACTTGAGCCTCCTCCTGTCTTTCCTTATCTAAATCTATCAGCATAACCCTCTATTCCCTTCTCCCTCATATGCTTGTTTAGCTTCCCCTTAAATGCATCTATACTATTCGCTTCAACCACTCTGTGGTAGCAAGTTCCACATTCTCACCACTCTCTGGGTAA
This sequence comes from Pristiophorus japonicus, assembly GCF_044704955.1. Taxonomy (NCBI): domain Eukaryota; kingdom Metazoa; phylum Chordata; class Chondrichthyes; family Pristiophoridae; genus Pristiophorus; species Pristiophorus japonicus. The sequence goes on along the minus strand of NC_091991.1, from coordinate 136,724,661 downwards.
AGAAGTTTCTTCCGAATTCCCTATTGGATTTCTTGGTGACTATCTTATATTGATGGCCTTTAGTTGTGCTCTTCCCCACAAGTGGAAACATTCTCTGCAACCACTCTATCAAAACCTTTCATAATTTTAAAGACCTCTATTAGGTCACCCCACAACCTTCTTTTTTCAAGAGATAAGAGACCAGCCTGTTTATCCTTTCCTGATATGTATGCCCTTACATTTTTGGTATCATCTTTGTAAATCTTCTCTGTACCCTTTTTATAACATGGCAACTAGAACTGTACCAAGGTTCGATACAGGTTTAGCATAACTTCCCTACTTTTCAATTCAATGGGCCCAAGTTTCCACACGCGCCTAGAACGGCGCAGTCCCGACCTGGACGCCCGTTTTTCGCGCCACAAAGTGTGCCTAAAAAAACCCTCCGTATTCTCCACCTCCCTGCAGGTCCTCTGGCCCTCGGCGCAGCGCAGCAGGAGCTGTAGGGGGCGGAGCCAGGTCCCTGTGCTGAAAACAGTGCCGGGACCTCTGCACATGCGCACTACAGTGGGCACGCAAGTGCAGTAGCTCCAGGCGCCTGAAACCGTGTGGGAGGGGCCCGAAGCATGCAGCCCCTAGCCCTGGCCGAATGGCCTCACTGGGGCTGCGTGAATAAGGCTCCTCCCACGGCCAGCTCCTGCTTCCTCCCGACCCGACTCGACTCCCGCTTCCCCCCCCCCCCCCACCCCCCGGACCGGACCCGACACCCGCTTCCCCCCCCGGACTGGACCCAACACCCGCTTCCCCCCACCCCCCTCCGGACACGACCCGACCCGACTGCCGCTCCCGGACTGGATCCGACCTGACCTCTCCCTCTCCATCTCCCTCTCCCTCTCCCTGTCCCTCTCCCTCTCCCTCTCCCTCCGCCGAACCGAACCTCCCACCACCCCCCCGACCCAACCCAACGCCACCTACCTGTAAATCTGGTGCTGGGGACGGGCCCTGCCCGAAGAATTCGGGCCCGGCTCGTTCAGCCTTCGGTCCCGACGGCAAACCACTGCCTTTCACACAGGTAGGTATTTAATCTTTTCTTTGCTTATAAATTTTTATTCAGGTTGGTTTTATTTGTATAATATTTGTATAAGTATAACTAAGGATTTATTGTAGAATTTAATGAATTCCCTTCCCCCCCTCCCCCCCACCTCGTTCCCGACGCCTAATTTGTAACCTGCGCCTGATTTTTTAATGTGTAGACAAGGTCTTTTCAAGCGTACAAAAATCTTCACTTACTCCATTCTAAGTTAGTTTGGAGTACGTTTTCACTGTGGAAACTTTGAAATCAGGCGTCAGTGGCTGGACACGCCCCCTTTTGAAAAAAAATTCTGTTCCAAAGTGAAATTGTTCTACCTGACTCGAACTGCAGAAAACTAAATGTGGAGAATTCCTATTTCTAAGATACTCCGTTCTACACCAGTTGTTCCTAAAAATCAGGAGCAAATCATGTGGAAACTTGGGGCCTATACCTCTAGAAATAAACCCTAGTGCTTGGTTTGCTTTTTTCATGGCCTTGCTAACCTGTGTCGCAACTTTTAGTGATTTGTCTATTTATACTCCGAGATCCCTTTGTTCCTCTACCCCACCTAGACTCTCACCCTCCAAGTAATAAGTGACCTATTCTTCCTACCAAAATGTAATACCTCACATTTATCTGTGCTGAACTTCATTTGCCAATTATATGCCCATTCTCTTATTAATGTCCTCCTATAATTTGTTGCAGTCCTCCTCAGTATTGACTATCTTCCACCACCCCACCCCCCACCCCATCCCAATTTGGTGTCATCCGCAAATTTAAGAATTGTGTTTTTGATTCCAAAGTCTAAATTGTTAATATAAATTGTGAACAAGTGGCCCCTAGCACTGATCCTTGTGGAACACCATTACCAGACTTCTGCCACTGTGAATATCTACTCTTTACCCCTACTTTCTGCTTTTTGTCTTGAAGCCAGCCAGCTATCCATTCCGCTACTTGTTCCCCTGACTCTGCACTCTGACCTTGTTCTAAGCCTTCATCCATGGTGCCTCATTAGTGCTTAGTTTGTTATTTTCTTTTAGTGGAATATATTCTTCCTGCACTCTGTTGATTAGTTTTAAATGTTTCCTATTGCTGTTCTACATCATTGTTAGCCAATATTGTTGCCCATTTTATTATCCCAAGTTCTAATCTTAGCCCCTCAATCAGTTTTTGTCCAAACTATTACCCCAGTTTTCATCATACTTATGTTCTTCTCAATTATCATCTTGAAGCGTATTATATTATGGTCACTATTGTCTAGATGTTCCCCTACTTTTACTTTTTATCTGCTCTGGTTCATTCCCCATTACTAGATCTAATAGCGAACCCCCCTCCGATCCCTGACCCCGGCTGATCATCTCAGTCACCTCAGCCCCCCCCAATTCCCAACCCCCACCGATTTTCCCCCCCAAACCCCTACCCTGGCCGATTGTCGATCCTACTCCTGTGATCCCTCCCAGGTTTCCCGCCCGCCTCGGAGTATCCCCGCCCCCAACCCACGTCCCTGGAGAAAATTCCAGCCAATATCGTCTTTCAGGTGTCCTTTGGCTGCTGCTTGTTGAACAGATGAAATTAGGTCCAATTTCTACTCCATAGTCTGGAAAGTAGAGGCCCAAATTAGAACAGAGGAACATGATGTAGCCTTGACAGAAACTCAGCTTCAGCCGAGGTGAGAGAGGTAAATATTGCTGGCTGAAAGTTTCTGGAAAAATAGAGAAATAAAAAAGGAAATGAGAGGCAGCCTTATTAATTAAAGGCAAGATTACAACTGTAGAAACAAAATTATTGATGGTATGCTCAGACAGTCTGAGTAAAGTTAAATAAATTGTAGGGGTTCCTGATATCACATTGGGAGTGCATTACAGACTCAGAATTTAATCAAATATGAGATTTGTAGGCAAATTAGAGAAGATTGGAGTGGTAAGGGTTATAACAATGGGTCACTTTAACTATCCCAAACTAGACAAAAGTTTGTGGTCAAAGTAGTGTGTTTCCTTAATCAACATGTCCAAAAAGAAAGGATGCAATGCTGGCTCTGGCTCTGGGCAATGACGCAGGATAAGCAAACATCTTGAAGATGGATAGACACTTGGGAAATAGTAACTAATTACATTGAATATAGATACAGAACAGAGGTGTTGGGCTAGAAATTAACTCATTTTAGTGGCATGAAAGGGACCCAGTCCGGATTAATTAGTTGAAAAGAAGTGGCAGCTCAAACAAAGAAGCAGCACTGTGAGATATTTAAATATCCCTCTACTTTTATATCTGTAAGGTAAAGGTTGAATACATTCTGACCAGGATTAAAGGAGGCACTTCAAAGGTAGGATTCCATTGATAAATCGAGAGGCTAGAGGAAAAATGAGATCTTAAAAAAAAAGGTTATGGTAATTATAGGAAGAAATGACGCAGAATAAAACCCATGAGAATTATAAAAGATATAGAAAGGAAGCAGAAAGATTAAGAAGTCTAAGAGCACATGTGATAAAAGACTGTCAGTCAAGAGAAAGAAAAATAGCAAGGTCTTTATAAGCACATTAGACGTAAAAGGATAGACAAATAAATTATGGGAGCACTTAAAGATGAAGAGAAGCACCTTGTACTTGAATGGAATGATAGCTGCTTTATAGAGAGCAACTATAGGAGTACGTGAGGTGGATGTAGACAAGCACCTGCTGGAGACACATATTCAAAAGGACACAGTATTACAAGAGGTTTATCAGACTAAAAGTAGCTAAGTCATTTAGGCCCGGCTGGTACACAAAAGAAAATAATGAAGAAGTTGGAGAAGAAATATAAACAGAAAATGCTGGAAATACTCCACAGTATCAGTGGAAGGAGTAACCGAGTTAATGGCTGGAATTCGTTGTACCTGGGCGGGTCGGGTGCGGACGGTCGCTGTGGCGGGTCACGACCCCTCTTATCATTCCATTCCACTCCTGAGATCGACTTTGCGTTAATGGCATCTTTTAAAGCAGGCCTATCCCTATTAAATGGTGTGGGTTGGATGACGTAATCAGCGACGCATTTTCAGCCGGGATATTTAAAGGAGTCATGGTCACATTACATTTGAAAGTTCATCTAAGATTGTGTAGACACTGCACACTGGAATGTTGCAAACACTTGGAAATATGACTGCACAGAGGCAGAGGGCTTGTGGAGGGAGTGAGAGCACGCAGGGAGGTCCTCTTCCTTTCTGATGAATAGAAGAGACCTCCCCAGCAAACCAAAGGAGTCCGGCTCCAAATAGCAGAGGAGGTGAACAGCAGGGATGTGGTAAGGAGGACCTGGGTGCAGTGCCAGAAACGCTTCAATGATCTCATGAGAGCAGGAAAGGTGAGTGAAAAGCCACACTCAACTTCATCTTGCTGTCCCTCTCATCATATCCCCATCACTCTGCCTTCCCAACCCTACTCCTACACATCATTACTCACACCAACATATCTTGCATGTCCATCCATCCCCCTCTCTCTATCTACATTATCATATCCCCATCTGACAAAACACCCCTCACACTCACCCTCATCCTAATGCAATCATATCAACTCACACCACACAAGGAAGCCATTTGGCATTGGAACCCCACTACACCATAGTTACCCTCTAAAGATGTAACCCATTCATTCGTTATGCTCATTCCATCACTCTCACTCAAACTTCTCTTTCCCTCCTTGCAGGAGAAGAGAGCCCACAACAACAGAGGGCGAGGGAGAGTACCAGAGATGACAGCAGCAGAGGAGGTCGCCCTGGACGTGGCTGGAGGTGGGAGATGGAAAGAGGGGGACATCTCAGCAACCTGGTGACAGAATTACATCTTATACAACCACAGGCATACAGCAGTTACTCATATGGGGACTGATGTTAGCAGCCATTGAATATTCATCTTGTGAATAATGGTATCATTACCCATTCTTGATATGACATTTCTAAATCATCTCTTTCCTCTCCCACAGGTCAATCAAGAGCACCCACTACTGTCCAGGAGGAAGAGCAAGACAACTCCTCAGAGGAGCCTCCAGCCTCTTGGGCTGAATGGCCTGTTTCTGTGCAGCATATCCTATGTAAGATGACACACAAATAGATGCTCGAGGCTAAGCACTTGGGTGTTTTAATAACTGTTTGTGCGATGTTTCCGATAATATGTCACACAAAATTTTTCTTTTCACCACAATGGCCAATTCCGTCTGCAACTTTAGAAGGAGGAGGAAGAGGAGCATCTGCTGGAATATGAGGAGGAGGATCGGAAGGAACTTGCGGTTCAGATCCCACCAGGACCTGAGCACGTTGCTCCTCAGGAGGCCAGGGGTGGCCTCATCACGGCCAGATTTACTTAACTTCAATCATTAACCCATATAGCTGCCACATTATGCGTCAGGTTCCCACCGCCCCACAGCAACATCATAAAGCATCCCTGCAATGACCAAGCCATACCTTTCACACTGACCACCATTGCTGGAGGTAACATTATGTCTCACCATTCAGTCCAACTCACTTAGCTATCTTCCTATGGTTGCAGACGAGCTGCACATTGAGGGAGTGGAAGCCTTTGCGGTTCACAAACACGTCTGGGTGATGAGGTGCCCTGATGGCCACATATGTGCAGTCGATGATGCTCTGCACCCGTGGGAAGCCAGCCAGAGTGGCAAAGCCGAGCGCTCACGCAGTAACACTGGATTCATCAGTGGCAAAGTTGATATAATTGGCTGACTTGTCAAAGATGGCATCAGTGACCTGTGTGATGCATCTGTGGGTGGCCGACTGCGAGATGCCGCAAATGTCTGCTGCAGATCCCTGGAAGGAGCCTGAGGCGAAGACGTTGAGGGCGCTGGTGGCTTTGAGAGCCATTGGTAAGGCGTGTCCACCTGCTCCTCTGGGCTTGCACCAGCAATCTGCAAATGTCGATGACCTGGTGTGAAAGCCTGAGCCTCTGTTGGCACTGCTGCTCAGACATGTTGAGGAAGCTCATCCTCTGTCTGTATATCCTGTGTTAGGGCATCGCTTCCAGCACAGTGGCGCCTAGCGCCTAGCACTGATGCCTTCTGTCTTGTGTAGCATCAGGTTGGTGGGAAGGTTGGTAGTGTTGTTGTTGGTGCTGCTAGAGTTGAGGCTGATTGAGGTCCGATTCTGAGGACCAAGGTAAGACGATATAAATGGCAAACATATTGATAGAATAGATGGCAGGTCAAGTAGAGATAACAGAAGCGATCTGTCAATGGTGTGATAGGGTCTACCAATGAGGTGACAGTGAATCCCGACATTGCTGGAAACACTTGCAACATCTAGAAAGCTAAATCTGTGCTGAAAATGCACTCCGCAACATTATCTGTCTCAGGAAAGTGACCAGGTGTCAGCTGGGAGTAGTTAGTGTGCTTTCCATGCTGTGCACTAATGAGCTGGATCAATGGCCACTCAACTTCCACCTCAGGCTCACAGACGTAGTTCCTGAGCTGCATGATTCCCATGGTCAACCAGGAAAATTTGAAAGGTAGGGTTAAAAAGAGGTTAAAGGGTCTGACAAGTACCTAATAATCATCTAAATTCGGTCACCTACCTCTGCCGGTCGGGTGGCTGCCGTGCTGGCAAACGCGCCCAAGGGAAAGGCACGTGGGGCCGGGATGATGGCAGGTTCCCAACACTCTTCAAGTTATTTCAAATTTCCCATCCGTCCTGCCTCCAATCGTGCAGCAGAAAATTCCGGCCAACGTTTGAGGCCGGTGACTTTACATCAGAACTGGAACTGGAAAATGTTACATAGGTAATAGGTTTTAAGCAAGCACAGAGTCAGTGAAAGGGGGTGGGAAGGGTAGTGGGGGGTGGGGGAGGAAAGAACAAAAGGGAAGGTCAGTGATGGGGTGGAAGGCAGGAGGGATTAAATCAACAGCAGAATCATTACATAGAAAACATAGAAAATAGGTGCAGGAGTAGGCCATTCGGCCCTTCGAGCCTGCACCACCATTCAATAAGATCATGGCTGATCATTCCCTCAGTACCCCTTTCCTGCTTTCTCTCCATATCCCTTGATCCCCTTAGCTGTAAGAGCCATATCTAACTCCCTCTTGAATATATCCAATGAACTGGCATCAACAACTCTCTGCGGCAGGGAATTCCACAGGTTAACAACTCTGAGTGAAGAAGTTTCTCCTCATCTCAGTCCTAAATGGCCTACCCCTTATCTTAAGACTGCATCCCCTGGTGCTGGACATCCCCAACATCGGGAACATTCTACCTGCATCTAACCTGTCCCGTCCCGTCAGAATCTTGTATGTTTCTATGAGACCCCTCTCATCCTTCTAAACTCCAATGTAAAAGGCCCAGTTGATCCAATCTCTCCTCATATAAGTCCAACCATCCCAGGAATCAGTTTGGTGAACCTTCGCTGCACTCCCTCAATAGCAAGAACGTCCTTCCTCAGATTAGGAGACCAAAACTGAACACAATATTGCCGGTGAGGCCTCACCAAGGCCCTGTAGAATTGCAGTAAGACCTCCCTGCTCCAATACTCAAATCCCCTAGCTATGAAGGCCAACATACCATTTGCCTTCTTCACCACCAGCTATACCTGTATGCCAACTTTCAATGACTGATGAACCATGACACCCAGGTCTCGTTGCATCTCCCCTTTTCCTAATCTGCCACCATTCAGATAATATTCTGTCTTCGCGTTTTTGCCCCCAAAGTAGATAACCTCACATTTATCCACATTATACTGCATCTGCTATGCATTTGCCCACTCACCTAACCTGTCCAAGTCACACTGTAGCCTCTTAGTGTCCCCCTCACAGCTCACACCACCACCCAGTTTAGTGTCATCTGCAAACTTGGAGATATTACACTCAATTCCTTCATCTAAATCATTGATGTATATTGTAAGGAGTTGGGGTCCCAGCACTGAGCCCTGCGACACTCCACTAGTCACTGCCTGCCATTCTGAAAAGGACCCG